>NC_039360.1:44490414-45163724 GCF_003573695.1 Papaver somniferum | reverse complement strand
AAGTTATATGGATAATTAGAATCCGATGAGAAAAATAGAGTTATCTTTATTTTGGTCTTATCGAACGAAGCGGTTGTATTGGTACAATCGGTTTAGCAAAAGGACTAAGGTGCTTAGTTGATGTTTTGGTTTGCTAAACTAAATTGGGAAAATTGCTTCGGGTGATTATTTCCTTGATAACATATAAAAACAAATTACTTTGAAGTTTCGGTTTTGATATTGGTTATCAAAAATGGTGTGTGGAACCCTCGTGCTTAACTATATAGGTTTGCAAGTCTATTGAGATTTGTAAGATTCTTTTCGGTTCGTCCTTTATTTTTTCGTTTCTTTGTCATTTTGTGACAAAAAAGGGGGAGAAATATACGGAGTAAACAAGTGATACTGGAATTGATTTTATATTGATTGGTATCACTAAGGAAAAGGACGATTATGCTTAAACGTTTATCTAACGAAAGGGTGAAAGCATAGACTAAGGGGGAGTAACATATCATATTAATTGGTATAACAAAGATGTGAGGATTGATAAAATCTACCTATCTCACCTTTATATGGAGTATTAGCTTTGTTATTATAATGTCAACAACGATATTTAAGGATTGCATGTATACAGGTTTTTGTGTTGTTGAATTCGGGAATCAAGCGTATGTGTAATGAATTTTTGTAATTTGTTTATCCATATAATTGTAAGAGTTTTGTCATTAAAATTGACAAAGGGGGAGATTGTTAGAGCATAGCTCGGTTGAACCCACCAAGCGTTGGTCTGTCAAGTTTGGTTGTCATATTTTAGTGAATCAAAACTCATTTTAAGAATCACTTGAATATGTACTAGAGTCAACTTCGTATAGGTTAGCTTGAAAATATTAAGATATGAGATATTACAAGTATTGCAAAGACTTGAAGAAGTGAAGAAGTAAGAAGCTACAATGACAACATCATCCTTCCACTTGAGGTTAGTGATATTTGACTTGAACTGTTTCATTCCCTAACGTATCTTTTAAGTCATGCATATTGGAAACAAAACTGCGAAGCATGAACACTCTAGATAGACATAGTATTAAGGAATACAATACGAGGTTTATTGCTTAACCATTAAACTTTGTAGATAAGACATCGACATAATCGTTTAAATGCTATTGTGATTATGTATGGGTATGAGGTGAGGATTTCATACTAGGAAACAATTTTTTACATGTGTTTTAAGGAAGTAAGTTCATAAACTTGTTTATCAATCGAAAAGGAAATCGCCAGGCGTTATTGGTATTGTTATTCATTGCATATCTTGTGAACAACCAATATGTGTGATTTAGTATAACCGCTCATGACTTGTTTGTGTTCATGGTAAAACTATTTACAAAGGCCTGACTTATGTATTGGTATGACTTTTATTAGTGAAACCGATCTTAAGTAATCACCTGAGATGGTATGATCGAGTTTGTGATTTGTGCATGACCGAATCTGGATAAAGGGGAACCGATCCTAGTAATATGCGCAACACATCACAAAGGGGAATCGATCCTTGTATGAGGTGCATCAAGTTTGTAGCAGAAAGGGGAACCAATCCTATGGACATGTGCAATACGTTTTTAGGCAAAGGGGAACTGATCCTATGGACATGTGCAATACATATAAGTTAGATAACATATATATGTGGGGAACCGATCCTAGTACCTAGACAAACGAATTTTGGAAAGCTAGTGTGACTATGCACAGTACTCACATGGAGGTAGAACCGAAACTTGTTTTGGTAGAACCGTTAAACCCATGATTTGTGATTGAGTGTTCTTGATCAATCACATAGTTCTTGAAAGTCAGATGAACCAATTCTAAACTTGTTTGGAAGTGTGGCACGTTTCAAGGTTGTAAGTATGAAAGAGGACTTACAAAGTAAGGATGTCGACACACTTTGAACACAAGCAGTAATGTTTATCTTTAATTGTTCAAAGTTATTCCTTAATAGATAAAGGAAGAAAATCCCAGGATCGAAACATAAATAAGTTAAGAATCTTTTAATTAAAGTCTTAATTTTATTTTAGGAAAATGAAAATTAGTAATGTGCATTTACTAGTTAAAGATTTTCCAAAGAGATTTTCGGTCATTATTTTGGACAGAGTATTTCCAGGAATTATGGAAACCGAATTTGGAATTATATTGCATATCTTGAGAATATTTTCGGTTTTGGAAATTCCTTGGTGTCCAAACTTCCTTGTCTATAAATACTTGAAGTTTGCATTTCTATCAAACTAATCCTTCGTGACAGCAAACTTCATCGGTTGTGTTGTTACTTATGAAGCCGCCTATTCGGAGAGGAGAGTAACCTAATTATGCAAAATCTCCTATGGTCGCTCATTTTAAAGTCTTCTTGGGGATTGAGAAGCTCTATTAGTACAGTTGGTGGGAAACTAGATAATTGCAGTTTATCTTGTGTTTTCGATTGATTTGATTGACTAATGGTGGTTTAACTTTAATTGCACCTAGTTTTTTTATGCTTGGGAATCTTCTCTTCTGATTTAAGATTCACCCAAACTAGATCGAAGTTTCGACAGGGATCTTTAGACTGTTGTTAGTGCTAAAGACGATCTTGTGATAATCCATTGTTAACAGACTCCGTTCTGTGCGTGATTGATGACAAGAGATTCAAGTTGTTGTGTGCATGCATTTATTGAAGATTTAAGAAGATTTGAAGAAAAAGAAGATATTGAAGATTTCTGATTTGGGGTTCATAATCTTTGGTGTGCGCAATACTTGTTTCGGTATAGAGGATCCAACTATAATCGGTTTATCCTTGTGGTAGATTGGATTGATTAGTTGTGTAGATCGGCATCAATACAATTCTTTATGATTAAAAGTATTGATTGCAAAATCAATTACTTCGGTAGTTGAGAATAAGATAGATCTAAGAACCTGACGAAGGAGTTTATTGAGATAAACAGAAGAGCCTTTGTCGAACTCACATCACTTGGTTAAAGAGAGTTGCTAGCAAACAGATTTGTTGTTCCTTTACTGTTTGGAATACGAACCAAAGGAATTGTTCCAAGTACGTGACTTATTCATAAGTTGGAGGCGTGGGAATACATACGGAACTAGGTGAACTATAGGTTTAGTTGCTTGGTATCAACTATACGAAGTTGGTTTAATTTTGTGTAGCGGATTAATCCTGAGAGTATTCAATTCTGGAAAGGTCCCAGGGGTTTTTTGCATTTGCGGTTTTCTCGTTTTTTTACATTTTGTTTAGCGGCTTAAAGTAATTTACACAAACGTTAATTCATATTTACTTGATAAGCAATCCTATTATGTTTGGTTAAGTCCGAACCTTTTTATCAAGTAAACATACTTCGTTGTTGTATCGTCTCAATCTTGTATCCATGGACGATCACACGAAGTGTGAACCGATTAGTTGCATTGTCTCGACTCAGTCCATAGACAATCACTTTTGGAGAAAGGACTTATAGGTAGGAAAAGTTTTAGCTTGAGGTATATTTGGGTACCCTCGCCTTTTCAAAGAGAACTTTGTGATTTCTATCTATCTTGTTCAAGTGATAAATCAACAATCGAACAAGATCAGGATATTCAAGTTATCAAGATAAAAACATAACTGACCTGGCTTCACGAATCCCAATGAAGTCTTTGATAGTCGTTAAACCCTAAAAGGGTTTCTGGAGAGGACGACTCTAGATACAACTAGGACACACCAAAAAGTAGTGTCAGGATTCAAAGATCCCAGTTGCCAAGAGTTCCCTTAAATAGACATTCAAAGCCTAGGTTGATTTAGGCTTAAGCTAAGATAGCTTTGGAACAAAGCGAACAATATTCACCGTCAGATGAACACTTTGAATCTTATTCACATAAACAAGATATACACTCTGGTTAGGTAAATCGTAATCGAACCGTGTATAAAAACTATATCCAACATGGTTAGCCGTAACTAGCCGATTTGAACTTCAAAACTTAATACTCATTTTCATGAACATAAAGACATTGATATTGAGTCACAATTGAAAAAGCGGGGGTCTTACAACACCACCCAATATTTCGCTTAGCAATCTGTATGGACTAACTCTGAAATACTTTGCTAGAGAATCAACTAGACAGTCAGACTCAATCTAGATAAAAGTATCTCAAGGAGTTAATATCTCTCTCTTGATTTGATTTTTACTCAAGCTAAAAACAATAGCGAGTCTTTATCAAATACAAGGAATATCTTGGACGGTACCAAAGACCAATGTCCAAGTGTTAATCAATGAAATCGACAACCACAAGGTCGGATCTCCAATTGATTAACCTTTAACGCACAACCTGTATTATTTCAATTATAAAGATAAACAATATAATGCGGAAAATGAAATAACATAGACACCAGAAATTTTGTTAACGAGGAAACCGCAAATGAAGAAAAACCCCGGGACCTAGTCCAGATTGAATACACATTGTATTAAGACGCTACAGACACTAGCCTACTCCAAGCTAACTTCGGACTGGACTATAGTTGAACCCCAATCAGTCTCCCACTAATTCAAGGTACAGTTGTACTCCTACGCCTCTGATCCCAGCAGGATACTGCGCACTTGATTCCCTTAGCTGATCTCACCCACAACCGAGAGTTGCTGCAACCCAAAATCGCAGACTTGATAATAAACACATCTGTCTCACACAGAAAAGTCTATCGAAGGATAAATCTGTCTCCCACATAAAAACCCTAGGTTTTTGTTTCGTCTTAAGATATGAAATCAAGGTGAACAGGAACCAATTGATAATCCGGTCTTATATTCCCGAAGAACAGCCTAGATTAATTAATCACCTCTCAACAGTCTTACTTGAATACACAAGAGGACGTCGAGGAATCACAAACAGTGAGACGAAGATGTTTGTGACTTCTTTATCTTTCCAATCAGAGAACTCTCACGATCTCAAGCCAATCAAAGATTGTACTCGTACGATAGAAGATGCAAGATCAGATCACACAACTACGACAAAAGTAGTATCGGTCTGGCTTCACAATCCCAATGAAGTCTTCGGATTAAGGAATAGGACTTATGTACATATTTGTTTCCACACAATGCTTATATCCATCATTGGTTATATAGACCTAAACTCTCATTCCAACCATTGAAACATTCTTAGAGGACGTTATATAGTTGTTACACTATTTCTCTTCAAAGCGATTTTCAAAGTGATTGAAACAATATGACTTTCGTCATTAGGTGAAGATAAACCTGATCAAAGCGAAACGCTTTACTAACACATGATTTCGAGATATAGATAGGCGATATATACTCGGCTCGAAGTATCAAATGTGTATGATCTAGTCTATATAGCATACGACTTTTGTCTCGTAAGAAGTAGGAGATAGAAGAGATATACTTTTGAGTGATAGATAAGTTCAAGTCTTCACATACCTTTTTGTTGATGAAGTTCCACGGTTCCTTGAGTAGATATTCTTTGTTGTATGATGAATCTCCATGAAGTCCTTGAGCTCAACTACACTTTTCTATCCTAGTCCGAGACTTAGCTATGTAGACTAGAAATCAAGACTCATAGTTTTGATCACTAACATTGACAACATGCTTGATATAGCAACGCATGCGAGGTCGACCGAGCTATGCTCTAACAATCTCCCCCTCTGTCAATTTTAGTGACAAAACTATTAATACATATGGAATACAAAAAAGATAAACTTTAGTGGCTCCTATTCCATAGTCTAATATGCAACGTTCCATGAAATCTTCGTCCTTCCAAGTACTCCAATGATCCCAAAGGTTGTAAGTTTATCATCACCGTTGTTGAAGATCCGTAGCTATAACAATGAGAGAAATCGAGATTCTCGATCATCATTATACGTTGACATAGTATTATTATGTAACATCGAAGTCCAATTGCATCACGACTTTAACAATAATACTACGGTGATATGTATCACTCCCCCTTATTCAATACTCCATCTCACATGGAAACCACTCCCCCTTACATAATGATCCGAAAACCATATGTATATGTAGTATAACTACACATTAATTCTCCCTCTTTTTGTCAATAAAATTGGCAAAGGTACAAGAACGGGTTCCTAATGAAATTTCCGAGAAGAGACGTTTCATAGACTAAAATAAGAAATACATACCAACTTAATTTAGATGCAATCATAAAGCCGAAGCTAAATGCATTCATCAAGGAGTTTTAAGATACAAGATAACCCCTATAAAATTCCACAGCCGCACACCCCGCAAGATATTACCATTAAGCACAAGTTCAAAAGAACTCTCCTCTATTTGATGTCATTCCCGAGAGAACAACAAGAGCGACCTTAATTTCGAAAGAAAAGAATGATTTTTAATTGGACACCAAAAACCATAGGAAAATGATTTCCTATATCCAAAACTCAATCAAATTAATCATAAGTAAACCCATGATTAATTTAATTGGGATATGTAACTAAATCAAACCACAAAAGTGATCAATTTAATTGATTGTGCTCAACATAAGTAAACTTACGGAGCTACGACTAAGGTAGTCATACGGAGATGACTAACTTAATCATTCACATACTCAACATAAGGAAAACCTTACGGAATATACGACTACATCAACCAATAGAACATAGTTAGTATAGCCGTTCATATACTCAACACAAGAACTTGTGGAATATATGAAAACTCAACTAGACTAATTACAAGAGAAACTGTAATTAATATAATTGGAATACAAACAACCAAACTAATCACGAAGGTAATCAATTTAATTGTCAAAAGTTTTGCTCGAGAAAAGAAGACTTTCAAAGAAAATAACTAAATAACCAACCAAGATGATTAATTTAGTTCATAATGCTCAACATATAGCATCTTATGGAACAACCAACAAAGCCAATAAGAATAATCGACTTAGTTGTATCGTGCTCAACATAAGACACACAATGGAGCCTTCACGGTAATATAAAAAGAATGGATCAATGAAGATCAATACCGTGAAATACATACAAGGATCTATTTTATCTTTCCATCACTATATGCGTAATGACATAATATACTTTATCCTTGTCACACAAAATATTTTATCCTATTTTCCATCAAATAAATGACTGCATAGGCATAACTTTTGTATTTGTCAAAAGTACATTCATCCTTTCATCAATACGAAAACCAATTCATGAACGACTTTACTTTTGACAACATATGGGACCTTCAAGTTCACGGTCGTAAACAATACATATCCCATAAAAATATTGCAATATCACAAAATCATAAAGATTAATGCTGCAATAACATCACCCTCCAAATATTTTTAGAATTTAAAACCAACAAACCTAAAAAATAAACATAAGAAGATGAAAACAAAATAGCTTTGTGTAGTCACAATCTTCGCTATTGAAAACGCTAGTTATTCTTCCAACTACTCCAAAAAGAATATATACTAGGCAACAATTCCTTTGAGAAATTCTTTATCATTCCCGAACTCCTTGTTATCGACAGCCATTGGGACATAAGGTTCACGGAGATAAGTGTCAATACCCACGAACTGTCTTGGCTGAAGAGGTCGAATTAGGGTCCTCTGAATTTCCAAGGATTTAGACACGAAAGTATTTATTTCACAAATCTCCCTTATTATTTCCTTTAACTCATCAAGAACGTCGGAAAACTTCTGAGAGTTAGAAGGAACGACCCTGGGTTTTCTTGTATTCCTTGATTGATGTCTTAACAATCATGTTGACATCCTTTCCATCTGATGACATAGTACTTTGAGAACAGTTATGAACAAATGGATTTATGTGATGGAATCACTTACCTCAACAAGCAGTCTTATAAAGGATGTCAAAAGGGAAAAAGAAATGTAGGGTTCGAAACCTATTGACAGGTTCCCATACGCCCAACTCTAAAACCATATAAAGAGTAGAATTGTCGATAATAACCCTTTCTTTTATTTGATAGACAAAAATAACAAATCTACAAAAAGAAGGAAAAACTTTTCTGAAGCCTGGATCAACACTCAATCTTGTCTCTTTTCGATCAGGCACATGAGACAAGATTTTCCTAACAACACAATCAAGTTGTGTTGAGATGAACAACGATTTGTCCATATTTTTCCTCATGAGAGGAATCCTCTGATCTCTGTCTATCAAACTGATTTGACCATATTTTCTTTTCAAATGGTCTTATTTTATCTCTGGAAACCAACTTCTTAGACGAAGATAAGATTCTACATATCTCGGCGGTCTTCTGAGCAAGTTTCAGCTTTCTTGCTAATCGATCTGCTCTTCGTTGAAGTTTGCTTGCGTGCCTTATTTGGTGCTTGTATTTGTAACACCTTGATAGTGCATGTCCCTTCATCGAACAAAACGAGCACGTCAATCTTGGATAGTATTCAGGCATCTGAGATGTGCAAGTAGCAAGACATATTGTTGATCCTGAAACATCACTGATAGGGTTTCCAGTTACCGGATTCAGTGAATCTTCCAGCTTGATTGGGTTTCCTTCTTCTCTGAACCCATTGAGATTGATATATGTATTGCTACAAGTATCAAAATCGATGTTTTCACAAAGAATCCCTACACTTGATTTTCTATCTTCATCAGAATCATAGGTTTCAGACATTTCATCAAGTGTTAATGCTAGACCTTTGTTCCCAGTGTATTTTCTACGGTTTGGGAATTCGTTAGCAAAATGGCCAAAACCCTTACACTTAAAGCACTGAGGCATGTCCTCGTCATCAGCCTCGTCAGCATTGCTGTTTTTAGGAGGTACGCGACCGTGAAGATTGTCTGATGACTTAGGTTTGTTTCTTGAAAACCGTTTACTTCTCTTCAACAGAAGATCCCTAAACTGTCTTGTGATCAAGGAGACTGATTTGTCAAGATCTTCATCGGAAAAATCATCCTCAGACTGATCATCCTCAGAGACATGAACACTTTTACCTTTGACAAGTAATTTGGTGTTCTTCTGTGCTTTAAAGGAAACATCCTTACCGACTTTGGATGTATGTTCATGGTCAAAGATCTTTATCTTTCCAACCAAGGTGTTTCTGGAAAGATTATCGAGGTTATTCCCCTCAACGATGGCATGCTTCTTAGACTCGTATCTAGATGGCAGCGATCTGAGAATTTTCATCACAATGTCCTTTTCAGGAATAGTCTTACCCAATGCAAAAGATGCATTAACAATTTCAGACACTTTGTGATTAAACTCATCAAATGATTCTTCATCTGTCATACGAAGGTTTTACCAATCGGAATTAAGGTTTTGAATCCTAGCTTCCTTTTCACTGGAGTTACCTTCAAATACGCTTTCTAAGATATCCCAAGCATCTTTAGACCTAGTGCAATTAGACACGTGGTGTTGAAGACTTGGGGCAATGGCATGTATGATAGCATTTAACCCTTCAGAATTCTGCTTTGTAGCAAGAATCTCGGCAGCATTATATTCACCAATATTCTAGGGAACGTTTACGTCTCCGGCTGCAACAACAGGCGCATCATAGCCATTGACAACATATACCCATGATTGAAAATCACGCGACTCGTTGAAGGCTCGCATAGAAATTTTCTACCATAAGTAATTAGAGCCATCAAAGACTGGTGGTACGTTAGTAGAGATAGCACCTCTGTCCATAGAGTCAGATCGCTACAAACACAGACTGATGAGGTCTTAGTGTGTTTGCTTGCTCAGATATCAATTGAAAAATCAGGGGCCTACACAAGACACAATTGAACTAGTTAGAGAGTTGTTCAATTTCTATGAGATCTTATGTAACTACACAAGACACAATTGAAACAAAGATGATTCGATTCGATTGAATCGGCTCATGAACTTTATAGCCACGGTTTGCATACTGCATTCCTTAGTAATTTAAGTTTCATATTCAGAGCACATATTTAGATCATAATCCACTCAAGTACGCAAACAAGTTCGCGGACTTAAGACAACCGGCAGAGTTTTCCAAACTCAGCAGAAAATCTCGGAAAGGAGACTTCCGCCAGTTCGCGAACTAAACACGCAAACGAGTTTTTGGAAAATCCCAGCAGAAATTCTCGGCAAGAGAACTTCCGTCAGTTCACGGACTGAGTTCGCAAACTGAGTTCGCGGACTTGGCAAAGCCAATTCCTCCGGTTTCTCTCAATCAACAAAGTTTGCAAACTTCGGATTAAGGAATAGGACTTATGCACATATGTGTTTCCACACAATGCTTATATCCATCATTGGTTATATAGACCTAAACTCTCATTCCAACCATTGAAACATTCTTAGAGGACGTTATATAGTTGTTACACTATTTATCTTCAAAGCGATTTTCAAAGTTATTGAAACAATATGACTTTCGTCATTAGGTGAAGATAAACCTGATCAAAGCAAAACGCTTTACCAACACATGATTTCGAGATATAGATAGGATAGATATACTCGGCTCGAAATATCAAATGTGTATGATCCAGTCTATATAGCATACGAATTTTGTCTCATAAGAAGTAGGAGATAGAAGAGATATACTTTCGAGTGATAGTTAAGTTCAAGTCTCCACATACCTTTTTGTTGATGAAGTTCCACGGTTACTTGAGTAGATCTTCGTCGTTGTATGATGAATCGCCATGAAGTCCTTGAGCTCAACTACACTTTTCTATCCTAGTCCAAGACTTATCTATGTAGACTAGAAATCAAGACTCATAGTTTTGATCACTAACATTGACAAACATGCTTTATATAGCAAAACATGCGAGGTCGACCGAGCTATGCTCTAACAACAATCATGTGATCCAATAAGTCTATTGTATTTATAGATAATTGATCAAATGAAAATTATATCATAGAAATAATTTAATCACAACTTAATCATAATCGACATAGTTGGTAAATGCACAAAGTAAAAATACCTGAGTCGTTCGTGAGTCAGCCGAGTTAAGGTACGCGGACTGTTTTACAAACTTATAGGCAAAACCGAGTTTCAGAGTTGACAGAACCTTTTCAGTTCACGTACCTCTTTGCAAACTTAGGTGCAACTCTAAGTTCTGGAGTTGACAGAACTTTTTCAGTTCACGTACCGGTTTGCAAACTTAAGACTTTTACTGGTTCTGGAGTTCACAGAACGTTTTCAGTTTGCGTACCGGTTTGGGTACTAAATTAGTTCTAGAATGTAGAACTTTATTGGTTCCCATACCGATTTGAATATTTAACCCAGTTCCTTTACCACAGTTCCAAAATGGTTTGCATAAGAATATGCATACCTATCTGGATCACGAAACAAACAGATTTTCCCATGATGTACATATGAGTATGTGTATCACACAAATATGAAATTCGATATATAGCTACTCCGCTACGTGTACAAGTACATGTAATATGACTTCAGACATATAACAGTTTTCTCAGCTTGTAATACTGATAACAATGTCTTGTATTCCGAATATAGTAGTTCTATATTTCTCTAAATCATTTCAAAAAACATTCCTGAATAATATGAATGACGCATATCACTGTTCCAGGTATTTTTGAATGATAAACTTGAATCATGATTTGGTTCAGAACAATAAATTATTCTCCACCGAAATTAATCAAGTATGAACAAATGTTTATTAAGCTTAGTCATTATATTTCTAGAAATTCGTAAACTAAATAATTAGTTCTCGATCGAAATTCTTGTCTGTGCAAGCTAGTATAATTAGTTATGCAATAGTTGTCTCAAGGATAGAAAAGTGAATATAACTTGAGAAATAGGTGGTTCAGTCTTCACTTACCTTTTGTTTATGAAGTTCTCCAAAATCTTCGGTTGATCTTCGCCTTCAAACGATAAAACACAAATGATGAATGGCTCGTTTCTCAAATACACTATCCTACACCAAGACTTAACTAATTGTAGACTAGAAATCAAGATATTGTTTTGATAACTAAATTTGACAACAAGATTGATATAGCAACACTTGTGAGATCGACCGAGCAATACTCTAACAAGATGTATTATGAAGATGAGATGAAAGTCACCAACAAATAATACGTAATCTTTCTTAATAGAGGTGTCCACTCTGATGAGGATTTTCAACGTTGCTACCGAATGCCGCAACACTTGATCATTCGGGTTGTTGGAGAGTTTTGTCGGGTATATCCTTAATTTAACTATCAGTTTGATGCAAGAAACATATGAGGACATAATCTTGAAAGGTCACCGCATGCCTTAGGATTCTAGGTTATGGGGTTCATGCGGATGCTTGTGATGAGCACATTTTTATGGACAAAACAATTGCATATGCTAATCTCAAAATGTTTTGCGAAACTATAGTCAACTATTTTGGTCCATGTTTTTTTACGGCAACCAACGAAAGATGATGTCAATCGATTACTAGTTCATAATGAGGAGAGAAGATTTCCTGGAATTTTAGATAACCTTGATTGCATGCATTGGGTGTGGCATGGATGTCTTCATGCTTGGCAAGGTCAGTATAAGGGCCACTACACAAAACCAACCGTGGTTTTTGAAGCGACGACTTCTTATGATTGTTGGATATGGCATGTTTTTTTTTGGACTACCGGGTTGCAATAACGACATCAATATCTTGCACAAATTACCGTTGTTCGAAGAATTAAAGTACGGATATGCTCCAGCTGCCAATTTCACCATCAACGACAATCAATATAACATGGGGCATTTTCTGGCAGATGGAATTTATCCGGCGTGGTCAACTTTATGTCAAGCTTACGATGAAATATCTATACACGGAGAATATATCCGTGCTCAACGGTTGTTTAACAAAAGACAAATGGTGTGTGGGGAGGATGTGGAACGAGCATTTGGAGTTTTGAAGAGAAAGTTCCATATAATTTGTGGACCATATAGTTCGTTTAAACCAATAGAAATGAATAGAGTTATGCTCACCTGCATCATTTTGGACAATATGGTAATCGAAGAAAGTTGACGGGATAAAACCTGGGTTCATTATCGAGATAAAAATATGAGGAAAGATGTTCAACCCGCATGGGGTGTACCTGCACGAGAATATAGATTGGTGGAAGTGAGAATTCACTGCTCACTTGTAGGATGATTTTGGAAGAAGAAACCCTCACAGGATTTAGTTCTTTTTTAGCGTACTTTGATTTGTGTACTTTGGTTCGGTAGTTTAATTCATGTACTTTGATTTCAGTAGTTTGATTCGTGTACTCTGATAATTTAAATTGCAAGTAAGGATTAAATTGAAACTAAAACTAAAAGGATTATACATAACAAGTTAAACTAACAACTAAGTCATGAATTTAAAAAAACTATGTCAATTTTTTTGCATTATTGATATCCTCCTCATGGACGTCTTTGATGGACACATTTTTGTGTATGATTTGTCTCGATTCTATATATTGCTAGGCCTTATTTTTGTACTTATTATGGTGTTTTATGTGTGTGTAGGTATTTTTGGCCAATAAACATTTTTGGAAAAATCGGCTCGAAAAGTTGGTAAAAGCGCCCTGAGGACACTCACTATTCGGACTCTCATTATGGATAAGGGGTACCCAAATTACTAAGGGGCACCCCCAGGACACCCCAAGGCAGCTGTTATTCGCACCCCCACTCTGGTTAGGGGCGCCCCTTCTTCACAATTCAAATGAAGCTTTTTGGCGGGAAACAATGGCAACAGCGAAGCAGATATGGAGTTCGAGTTCTGAGCGATTTGTATCAGGGACGGATCCAGCATGGTGGATTTTTCATTTTAGACCCGGGCTAATACACATGATTAACCAAAAAATTGGCTAAAATGGGAAAAATTAGGCTCGTGGACCGGGAGGGCGACCGGGGCTAAAGCCCCGGTTAGCCCTCTCATAGGTCCGTCTCTGATTTGTATGGAGATTCAATGGCTGATTTTCGTTGGGCTGGACCTGTTAGAGCACAACAGAGTTGGTACGAGTGTTTGGATCGATCAGAATGGGATGTATCATCGGGTTGGAGTGAAACAGGGGACTTTCACCTGCGAAGTTTCCTGGCAGGATTTTGGACGAGATTCAGTCGGAGTTGGACGTGGATTTTGATGGATATGATCTTGTTAATACTAAACAGGATTGGTATAGGACCCAGATTCGAAAATAAAGGGAGATTTCGTCGAGTTCAAGCAAAACGAGGTGAATGAAGTTTCGGGATTCTCTTTAACCATATTTGGCAGGTGCGTGTAGTATTAAGGGAAGGGGACTCTATCTATAGTTGGGTTCTTCTGTTTTTGGAAAGATTTGATAGCTCAAACACGCGTAGAGAGGAATCAGGAGGATGAAAACTCCCGTAACTTTTGGTTGAGGTAACATAGAATAATTCTTGGATTTACTCGGATTTCTGGGATCTATTAGCTATATAAAGGGTGTTGAGAGGTCAAGGAGGGGTTACGTTCACATTGGGGTAGTTGCAGAGAAAAACAAAAGCTTGCAGAGTCGATTTCACAACTTACAGACGGGGGGAAGAAGAAAACCAGAGAACAGCAGAAGAAGACAGTCGCTTAACCTGTGACCTATTCTTTCAAATTCAAAGCCTTTTGTAACAATTTTTCCAACAATTAATAGAGTTCGCAACAGTTCTGTTAAGGCATCTCTGTAACAACGAGTTTTGTAACAATTATATCTGTTACAAACTCAACGGCTTTAGACCTTTTCATCCTTTTAATCATCTTTTGAGCCATAAACAAATATTTTGAAATCATGATTAATATGAGGAGCTAAACCCCATTGCTGAGGCGATAGAGGAAGCTATTTTTCCAACACAAAGTGGTATATTCTTGTTTATCTATTTATTTGCAATTATTATATGATTATTTGCCTTGATCGAAAATTGTTTGAATGATTTTTGTTAAGCAATTGTTATTTCTTTTGATAGAGCATACTTGGACCTAGGTTTTTGATGTTCTATGCTTCGAATTTACACTTGTTATTTTGAGAATCTACTTGTTAAAATAGTTTAGAATCAAATTGAACGAGAAAATTGCATGAATATAAATATTGGATTAAATCACTTTGATCTTGGAAAATAGTGTAATCTTAGCCTCAGTGTTCTTTTAATATTGATATCATCTTTGTCTGATTTGATATAATTATTAGTGAGTTTTCTATTTAGTTTTAGAATTTAAGTCTAAAGTATCTTTCACAAGTCTGAGAATCGAATCACTTTATTTACCACAATCACATCAGTCTTCTTCATCATAAGAAGATCTGTCAGCTGGTGTTGGTCATTGTTGGGCCTTCTGTGCTTGAACTGCATCAAATTCATCTTGCCAGCATCGAAGTTGTGTCTGATCCATCTTGGAAGTGTCCATTCCCATAATTCCTCGCTGTGTGCATTAAAAATATTTTTTCTTTTACTTACGACCTTTCTTCATTTCTGAATCCATTTTATTACGTATAACTAGTTTATCCATATTTTTCTTTTCTTGTTTTTCAAAATAACCGTGAAGGTTGAACTCGGCTGAAGCTGAAGTTGATGATTGTGCAGCATCTTGAGCTTCCTTTTTGAGCTTTTTTTTTCCGCACTGAATTCATCGTATACATTAGCCTTTCCATTTACATTCAAATTATAATTACCATGAACTGATGCACAAGTGTTGAGGTGAGGGTGTGAGTTTGTTTCTGGTGAATAATAAGGAGAACCATGTTGGGATTGACTACCAGGTTGGGATCTACCGGTCTCGTAAGGGGATTTCTTTGGTACAACATATCCATCCAACAAATAAGGGTTGTATCGGTTGAGCTTTCTAAGGATGTGGAAGCATGCTTCGTGCTTGAAACTAGAAGTTCTGGTTTTTTGCATTCCTCTTTTTTTTTTCGTTGTTGCAGTTTCAACAGTATATAAACTAGCATTTTGCAAAAATTAATAAAAAATTTAAAAATCAATTAAACAGTATGTTAGTGCAACTTAACACATTGACATCAGTATCACGACTTCCCCTTTTCCGTTTCATCTGCATCATCAAAGCAACCCAACTGTTCATGTATTTGTTGATTGCACCAAAACGATGTGACAACCCGGAAGCATCACGGTCTTTTGGATTCTCTGTTTCCTGACAGAATTGTGCAAAAATATTTCCCCAAAGCGTATGGTGCGGTTGTTGAACACCATTGATTAGATCGAGCGTAAATGCTACATAAGCTCTGCATATTGCTTTATCTTCGTCCAAACTGAACTTCGGACCGCGAACTCTGTGTGATGTAGCATTTTGTGTATATACTTAACTTGTCATTTTATCTTAGAATGTGTTTTAGAGAGTGAAGTTATAAAGTGAGTGAAGAAGATGTGAGTGAGATGAAATTATAAATTTTTGTGGATGTTGAAGGAGAAATTGGAGATAAATTATAAGAATTTTCTAAGTGAAGGTAAAGAAGGTGTGAGTTTTGTAGTTGATTTAGTAGTCCTTGGATGTAACTAGCCGTATCGGCTCAGCAGGAACCGACCGACTCAGTATGGTACGAGCTTCGGCTTTGTTGAAACCGAGCCTCGGCTTAGTGCACACCTCGGCCTTGTAGGAACCGGTCATCCCAATTGAGTCGATCGGTTCAATCAGAGACGCGATGAACAAACCCTTGTATTTGGAGGTTTGTTCATCCGTTGGCCATTGGAGTTGCTCTTAAAGCCGCGAGTTTCGGCATAAAATCCAAACTTTAAAGAAAAAAAAAAACAGTGTACTCCATCCAAATCTTAAATAATGAAACTTGGGAAACTAAACAATCTGAAATCATGATCCCCATGAACCCCAATTATAAATATGAAAAACAACTGTGAACTAATGAACAGTTTCCTTAAATATGCTGAGCAATAACCTTTTTAGTTAGAGACTTGGAGTATGGGTTTGCTACCCTCTAGCTCTTTGGACTACTTTAGCGTGAGTGGGATACCATTTTCCCCCGACAAATGAGAGTCTTATCGCACGCGCCTTTGGGGAGCAAAAGCAGTCTCCTAATGGTACTACTGCATTTATTCTACGGGAAACATACTCCACAAATATCTAACCTCATTTAGCAAACTAATCAAATCATACAAATGCGTAAAGCCTCATCCAACAGTTGATATCATGAGGCTGAAGAATTCATAACATCTTGCAACACCATTTTATCATATTTTTTACTTACTTTTCTCAGTTCTTTATCTTATTGTATTTTTCCTCTTCTTTTATGATGTGTTTTTCAGTTATGCTCATCATCATCATTTAGTCCAGTTCACTGATTTGACTCCATGATCTAAGAGAGAGAGGGGAAAACTAGAAACAAAGTAGGGATTGGATTTGAGGATGATAATAAAAGTAAATGGAAGATTTGATCAAGGGCTTAGGACTAGACTATCTAGTTTAACCTTATAGACATTGATCTTATCTTTTTCTTTTTTGGTTAAGGGTCCATGTTTTGCTTGTCTTTCATCAAAGAAATCTTTACAAGTTTACATCAAAACTCTTTTGTTTGGGTTTCTTTTAGTTAGAATGGCATTCTTTTTTGTCATTTTGGCTTCTCTTGCTTTTCTCAAAGTTAAGACAAGGATAATTAAAAGCTAAAAGGATTTCCTTCTTACCTTTCATTTTTTATGCCTTTATGTTTTGCTATAGACCACCAGCAAATTAACCCAACCGCAGCAGTGTCAGGTAAGTTTGGAAAGTTAAGTTTTTCTGGCATGCAGTAAGTAAACTGGCCAGGTGCACTTTTAAAGTATACGCTCCATGCAGCTTACCTTAGTCACATTGGCATGTTTTAGGACACTTTGTGATTATTAGTTTTCTACTTTTTGTTAAAATGAAAATTGGCAAAGCAGATGTATTATTTGCAACCTTCATATTCCCTGAATGAATCTTTGCGGGTTACTTGTGTTGGACTGCTAAAGAAAACAAACAAACTGAACAGATAATATATTTCTTACATTCTTTATATCCCATCTGCTATGCTATTTGTGGGGCATTTCTTTCCTTAAAAAATTGGCTTTAAGAGGCAAAAATCTTTTTTTCGGGGTGTGACAGAAGTGCATCATAGCTTTTATTGAATTTTGGTATTTGGTACCAACCCATATAATGCACTGATTTTTGAGTTTTCATGTTTGTTTTGCCAACAGGCGTATTCCATCTTGCTGCTTCTTTCTTAATCTTCCAAAAAAAAATGAAAAAAAAAAAAAAAAAAACCTAAAATTGGCCCATGCAGGTCTCGAACCTGCGACCTTCGCGTTATTAGCACGACGCTCTAACCAACTGAGCTAATGGGCCAATTTATGATAGAAATGTGATTGGATGTATTTGAACTAAGAGCAGATATTTTACCATGTAAAAGATGCTGAAGTAAAGAGATACCAATTTGAAGAATCTTTTAAGTTTCTGATGATTTTGTTTTCCATATAACTTCTTTGATAATCTAAGTGAAAGATTCCAAAACATAAGTTTGCAAAATGCATTGTAATAAGAGTCTAGACATGGGGTTTTGCTTGGATTAGGTCTATAAGTATAGGTTCCATATATCTTTCTCAGACATATTGATTGTTTTGTTGAAAAAAGGACCATCAAAATCTATTGAATTGCATATCACCTTCTTTTTCTTTTCTTTCAAGTACCCAAGTTTTTTCTTTTTTTTGCCTTTCACTTATCTTGTGATTATTGCTTCTAATGGTTTCTAAGTTAATTTGATCATTTAATTTATAATTTTCTATTGGTCTTATCTTGTGATTATTGCTTCTATATCTATGATGGTAAGCCTAAGAAAGTGAATGCCCAACAGTAAAAGAAAAAAAAAAGTGATGTTATGATTAGATAGCAACATTGTTGTTAGTTCATTTCAATTCTAATTTGTCAAAAATCCTTAGCTAAAGTGTAGCCTATAAATTTGCTTTCACAACTTTTTTTTTTTTGTGTGTGTGTAAGGACTTGAAGATTTTACCATATTTGAATTCAATGTACATAGTTTTATTTAGGTTTTATTGTACTGTATTGTGAATTGTACATTTGTACTAGTTGCAGCAGCCTTAATATTTTGTTTATGTTGTTTGGCAGCTTTAATTTTCTTTTTCATGTAGTGGGAGATAGATTATGTTGGATTCTACTGCCTTTCTCCATCATAACACCTAGATGGTCTTACAGCTACTTCTATAATGGACAAACACAATACCTATTTGAAATACCTTTGCATGATAACTGCCAATTTCTCTTTTGTTCATTTTATTTCTCCGAATATAATCACCCAACAACTTTAACATTGTACTATAGTGACATCGGCTAACCCTTACATTCCTGTTTCACTGTTTACCACCTTGAGTAGAAAATTTTTCTCTAGCTGTTTTTTGTTTTGTATGTGTGACAACGAGAGAGTGGACGTATTTTGGGATCAACCGAGCTCAATCCGTTTTATCGACCTTCCAGGACGTGACCTTTTCTAGTTTCTCGGCTCTTTTTCTTGTTTTCTTCTCCTTCTAAAGAATAGGATTCTTTGAGTACATAAGAAAAGTTGGAAAATAAGATAAAAAAGAAAGTTGTACTGATGGGTAATGAGAATCTTAAATATTTGCCTTTTTTTTTATTTTCTTCTTCAGACCAATTATAACTCATATGAATTTAAGTAAGAGCATCATCATGGTTTAAAACCAGAAGAACTATACTAGTAGTAGTAGTAGTATTTGAATTTTAATGTAATTGTTTTGTACTTTGTACAAAGTAGTGGGGAGAACACTGTAGAGCTTGAGACTAAAAAGAGACTCTTACAAGATTGCTGCTTTTTCCTTGGATTTGGAGTGTTGCCTGTCAGTGTGTCTCTATATTTTGCCAACTTTATAAAAAAATACTGACATTGGAATTCTTTGCTAGATACTCTTTGTATTTACAAATATAATCCTGATTTGTCATTTGGCGACAGAAATACGGAGTCTTTTAAACCCGTGTATGTTGCATTATTGGGTTTGTGAAGCTCTAACTTCTGTCATTCTTTCTCATCTGCTGCTGCTGCTGCTGCAAAGGTATATTTCACTGAGCTGCTTTTTTGTTCAGATATTAAGGCTCTTCCCATTTTCTAGTTTCACAACTACATCATTCTTTTCTATCTACACAAGTTGCTTTCAGAGAATTCAAGTGGTGAAAAAAGTGTTTATCCACTCTAGCATTTCAGGTTCTATTATTGTTTTCTGACCGGTATGGTATTAGCTGTTATGTTACTAGTAATTCTCAGTTATAGACTGGATAGTCTCTTGCTTGCTTTTGTTGCCAAATTGTAGCCTAATGTCACTTTGGTTTGTTTTAATAAGAACTTCTTGTAATTCAGGTTCTTCATTGATCATAGAAAATCTTGACATCGTTACGGTTTTATAATCGGAAAACGTTGATTTACAGCACTTTGGCACTCCCTCTTTGCCTCTTGGGGGTCCTTTTCTTATGACTTTGAGTTGTGTAATGTAAGTGAAGATAAATTGTAGTCAAATTTTCTGCAACACGAAGAGTCTTGCAAAATGCAGTTAATCCTTCTCCTTCAACTTTCATTTTTGCTTGTTTTTAACTCTCAGTATTCCTTTTAAGCTTCATTTCTTAAACCAATTCTTAAGTTGTCAAGTGATTTTAGCTCTCCTTTTTTTTTTTGGAGGGTCATTTTCAGTACTTTTTACTGTACCATGTACATAATTCAACTCTCTAAAGGTGTCAATATAATTGAAAATTTTACATCAAGTTTTATATATAAAATAAAGGATAAAGTTGTTGGTGATTAAAATTTCTGTTATAGGTTGCTGAGATATGTATGATGAGTTCATTACAAGTTACTTCTCTTTGTCTAGTAGAAGATTCATGATTTTTCTTAGTTGAGAACATTATCATTCTAAAATGAGATGTATGTAGTATGATTTTCTGTTTCACATGATGCTGAATCTTCCCGTCTTTCGGTTTTGCAGGTCGACTACATGAAGCACTGCAATCTTGTGCAGTTTTCCTTATAAAAGCTAGCTCATCTTCTTCGCCTTTGGAGTTTTGAGATTTGAAATCTGTTTTAGCTCATTACTCTCTGTCTCACGCACACACATTCGGAGATAGACTGCAACCCATCATGAGTAGCTTCCATGCTGAAAGACCCAAGCCATGGTACGATTATACAAGCGCGAATCCAACACCATCACAATCTGGTGGTGGAAGAGGAGGATATCAAGAAGTGCCTTGGAAGGGTTTTGGGACTTCAGTAGATGCTATATCTTTTGGTTTTGTGGCTACAGCAATTCTAGTCTCTATGTTTATTATCATGGCCATTTTTGAACATCTGATAAGGCCGAAACCGACTTTCTCGTCACCTCAAGATGCAGCTCAAAGAACCTTCGAAATGGGTGAAATGCGAGTTCGGATTCATACACTCGAGAAGCTTGGTAATTCGCAAAATGTAAGTAAATTTTGGTTCATGTTTTTTTCAGAATGAACACTTTAGTTTAGGTTGCTTCTCTCCCAGTTTTGGGCTTATCTCTGTAGATGCTGATATTATTAGTGGGGTTCTGATGACAGGCGCCAACATCATACTCGCCAGGTTTTTCAGTTCTGATGCCAGGAGAACATTGCCCGACATTCATTGCCCAGCCTGCTCCCCTTCCTTGCCCTAGAGAAGAGATATACTGGCCTTCACATGGGAATGCTTTTGTTGTTGCTCCTTAGCTATCATTCTAACATAGTAGTATTATATTATATGCACATAAATACCTGTTTAACGCAATGTAGCTTTTAATGGAATTCCAGCTTGTCTCTCATGTAAACAACAAAATGTAGTTCATCCAGCTTTATTAGGTATCTGGAATTATCTACCTACTTGGCTGAGGCCCTTTTTCCATGCTGTGAATTGTGATAATATAACACTCTAAATTTCTCATCACAGACTTAATGGGTTCAGATTTTTAACGTTTCTGCATAAAATGGAATTAGTAGATTCTACAGTTCTACAGCAGGCAAAAATATAACTCATTTCTTTACCAGGAAAACCAGACAACCAACTGCCTTTATGTTGCAACAGAATTATCAACAAAAACCAAATACCATTTTTTTCTTTTGTATCCTAACTGGTAATCTGCAACTTCTACGATATAACCTACAAAAGGGAACAACTTATTGCCGTCTGCATGTTACATGCCAAGTCACTACGAAATAGAAAAACTCTTGACGACGAGATGGAGGAAACCGGACTTGGAATTATCACAATGCATTTATCATCCTCTTCATCTCTGCGGACCTTCTTGGATCAGCTTCTTCAATTGCTCTCTCAGTAAGCACATGTTTGATTCGACACATTGACTTCCTTACCTGCATTTATTCCAGTATGAGCCAATCCACATAAATACCCAAAAAGAATTTGTAAATCCTAATGGCAGCAGTTCAACAGGTTTATTTTAATTTGAAGTCTTGAGATGAACTAGGCGAGGCCTATTAATGACATAGTTGGGATAAAAACAAAAAAATAAGTTTCCTCGGTAACCAGATTCAACTTCTAGAGGCCTACGGGAAAAATATCCTGTCAGAATAACAACATCGCCAATGAAAGGCAAAAGGAGGATACAGTTTTTGCAGACAAAAGATGAAGATAAGTTTATCAATTCCCTTTCAAAATAAGCACAATGATGCATCCATAGTTATAACAGACTCAGAATTATAAGGAAGATTTAGCCTTAGAAGGCCAAACAACTTAAAATATTAGAAATTTAAAAGACAAAAAACAAGTCTGGACAGCAAAATCTATCCACTATTGGTAGAACGAATAATTGAACCTTTCTATCAAAACCTTTGTGAAGCATGTCCTGGTATCATTATCTGAATATTGGATTAGTTAAATCCATTCCATGCACACTTTAGTCAGGATTAGGTAATCAAACAAGTGTACAAAAATGCTGAATGAAGATCTGAACAATTAGGTAATGATCAACCTTGGGATTAATGTGGACAATTATTCCTTTCCAACTGGCATATGCGATGTGTTGATAATTGAAGATACTTTAAGTACTCAAACTACAAATGAATGGTAAAGACATAATAGCATAAACCGACTGACTGCCGAAAACAAAAACAAAATTCTACTGATGTATAACTTGTAGGCATTCTAGGAATCATAAGTTCATAAGTCCAAATACCAGACCAAGGTGTGGTCATAACTTTTTATCGTGAAAATATTTGGTGAAAGTAATCTCGAATAGAGACTATTAACGTTTAAACCATTTAGTGGTTTCTGCAACTCCAGGTATTAACAGAAACCATGTGGAAGATCTTATGTGGAATTTTGTATAAAAAATAGAGTGAGGCTATCACGCACTCAACCTTATAATAACACTTATGAAGTTGCACCAAAATCACTAATTCGCCGATTATAAATCAAAGTCTAGTGATTTTGGTGCAACCTCGTAAGTGTTGTTATTATAAGGCTGAGTGTGTGATAGCCCCACTCTAGAATATAGTCGAGCGCAATAGATGAGTGGTTGTTGGATAATTCATTTGTTAGATTCACCTTCCAGCAAAGTTAGAATTCATATCAAATGACATCATCACTCACAGACCACATTCAGCATTTTTACATGGCTGCGATTGAAGTATAAACTGCAACCACGACAACCAAGTAATGAATTTTTTGAAGAGAAGTATAATCATCAGAAGACTACTACTACAACCCTAGCAATGTCAAACAGTTCAGTACAAGCTCCACAAGATATTGATTAGCAGTCCATGGTTGCAAGGAAACAAATATACTATGTGGTTTTAGTTTAATCCCCCACACCCCTACACTGGCGAGTTTGAACTCAGGTCGCTGGTTTTACTGAAAACTGATGAGTTGGACAAATGATCCAGAAAACACATGAAATTGCAGCTTCAGGGATCGGATAGAGATCTCTTATAGGGATTTCAACAGTGTTTTAATAGAATTGACTAACTTAGTAAGTGAGATCAGCACGAGGCAACAGTACCTTAGGGATACGCTCTGGGTTGGGAAATCGTAGGTTCTGTGCGTTGAGCATTTGGCGTTGTGTCATAAGCATGTTCTTCTCTTTCAAAAGCACATACCATAGCTTTTGAAGATCATCCCAAGACTTAAGACGCAATTCAGATGCCTTCCAACTTCGACCTAGACAGAGCAGAACATTCAAAATTATCAAGGGACATAAAATAGCAGAAGACAAACTACTTCAAGAGTAAACTTAAGAGAAAACAAATCAGATGTTTTTTCTTTACCACATGTTTCGCTCTGCCTCCAACTTAAGTACTAGGGGACATCTACCAAATGAAAGGTCTAGCAAGCTAAGCAAATCCTAAATTCTATGCAACAATATCTATTCAATTATGTATGGAAAGAATTACAAAATGTAATGAATAGGTGGCAGCTGATGATGTTTATGGTCCAAGCACGTGAACCGCAAGAACCATTATTGAAACAAGTTCATTTGGTTCTTTTACATTGACAAACCTCTATATCCATGGAAGGAAAACCCCATCACAAATATTAAAGCTCTTTTTTCGCTTTCGTTTCTTAACTGAATCTAAAACAACGTGGTAAGTTCCCTCACATATGATCAACCCAAAAAAACGCCATTGCTTGAGGCATTTACTCTCCAAATCATATACTTCAATGAATTCAAAACTCAAAGTTAGTACCGTAAGTGTTTGGTTTGTCCTCTTCTTGACTTCTAGTAACCTCAAAAAACTCTTCTAAAGGATTGTGTGATGTCTTAGCTGAAGTTGCAGTAGCTGCAGCAGCGGTAGTTGAATAGAATGAACCATTTGATCGAGTACCCAGATAGAGTGCCCTATTAAATATCTTTGTCAAGAACATTCTCAACAACAAAACCCTTCTCTGCAATCAGCAGAAAAAAACCCTGATAAATCAATAAATCCTAACAAAAACATATATTAATTGGAGATTTCGTCGAACAAGTAAAATGCACATTATACTTGAACCTCATTTCCTATACGAGCTAGTTAATTAGAGATATATCAAACAAAAACATACCTGATTTAAGCCTTTGGACAGAAATTAGGGTTTGTTTCAGTGGTTTTAGGTCAGCTCAAACAGTCTGGCTGATTGATCCAGCAAAAGAAGAACAGTGAATCAAGCAGACCCTAGAATTGGGAACCAAGAAAATGATCCCTTTCTTAAATAAAGGGTGCCTAAGTTTGCACGTGATGCTGATATAAAAGTTCACGACACCTTCCTTCTTTCTTTCTTGCAGCTTGTACATACGCGTGCACATACCCTACCCATACCCCCAACCCTACCCTACCCGTCAGTTTTTTAACCGTATCCTACCTTATCCACTATTTGGCGGGTAGGGTGGCGGGTGAAGATTTTCTTAACCGCCAATAAACGGGTAGGGTGGCGGGTAAAGCTCGAAATTATCCTATCCTACTGGTCTTCGAGCAATTCCTACTAGGGGTGCACATACCCTACCCATACCCGCCAACCCTACCCTACCCGCCAGTTTTGTAACCGTATCCTACCATATCCACTATTTGGCGGGTAGGGTGACGGGTAAAGATCTTCTTAACCGCCAATAAACGGGTAGGGTGGCGGGTATAGGCCATATCCTACCCACCCTACCCGTTGTGCAGCCCTACTTGTACCATATGGCATATATGGAAAGCAAAGACGTGAAAAAGTGTTTGAAAATAAATCCTACCATCTTAGGAGCAGTGTGCATAAAATTTTCTCATACATGAATAGCATAAGTCATCAAAAGGAGAATCAAAACAGAAGTTGTGTAGACCATTCTGGAAATCGGAGAAAACCTCTAGCAGATTGGTTAAAAATGAACACTGATGCTTCTTTCCTTTCTCAAAATACTAATGCAGGTTTTGCTTTGATCATTCATGACTTTGCAGGAAGATTCTTGGCAGCAATGGCCTGCTCAGCAAGAATCAGAGATGTGAATCAAACTGAATCAATAGTCCTGCTCAAAGCTCTTCAGTGGGTGAAGGACATGGAATACAAGAAAATAATTATAGAAGGAGATAATAGGTCTGTTATTGAGTGTTGCAATGGTAGTGTGCGGGGTTTTTAAAGCAGGATCAGAACATCGTATCTGACTGCCAAAAAATCATTTAAACTTTAAAGTCTAGAGTCCTGTCAAGTAACTTTCCAAACAAAATCTTGCAACAAAGCAATTGATAAGCTAGAAAAATTAGCTAGATTTAGCATCATATTTCAAACTTGGAGATGTGATCCTCCTAATGTTATTGCTAGTATCCTAGAAGAAGAAAGTAAGAATTAGGTATTTGTGTTTCGGTGTAGTCGTGTTGTGTTCTGTTTTCAGTTTGTTTGTTTCAATAAAATCTCCTTCTTCTTTGCTCAAAAAAAAATGTAATTCGGCCCGAGTTATCACATTAGATGTCAGGTCGTTTATTTTTTTATTATTTTATTATAACTTAATTTTTAATTTTAAAGGAGAAAATAACATTAGTTTGAGTAATGTAATAAAAGAGAGCGGCAATTCCTTGCTTCGAAAATAACTCGTAAAAAT
The DNA here is from genome assembly GCF_003573695.1 of Papaver somniferum. Classification (NCBI taxonomy): domain Eukaryota; kingdom Viridiplantae; phylum Streptophyta; class Magnoliopsida; order Ranunculales; family Papaveraceae; genus Papaver; species Papaver somniferum. The sequence continues at coordinate 45,137,333 of NC_039360.1, read as the reverse complement.
TAAATTGCTTATTTGTTGGATGTTGCGTATGTGTGGGCATATGTTGGAGACATTGAGTCCTAAATGCCTTTTCCAATAGATCTATTTGTCGATGTGTTGCATCTTTTATTGATATGGTGACATATTGCCTACGGAAGATTTTTTAATATTGCTTCTGCATTGTTAGAGCACTGCTCGGTCGAACTCGCAAGCGTTGTTATCTCAAGTTTGTTTGTCAAGTTTAGTTTTCAAAACTATAAGTCTTGATTTCTAGTCTACTAATAGTTATGTCTCGGATTAGGATAGAAGTGTGTAGTTGAGCATTAGACTTCACGGCGTTCACCAATTGAAGAAGAAGATCTAATGAAGAGCTTGGAGGAACTTCATCAACAAAAGGTATGTGGAGACTAAAACTTATATATCACTCAGAAGTCTATTCTATTTTATCTTCTAATGAGACTAAGTAGTATAGCTATATAGACTTTTACATTATACACATTTGAAATTTTGAGCCGAGTTTATCTCGTTTATATATTTCTCGAAATACATGTTGAAAGCTTTTTAACTTTAGCTTAAACTTCATCATCTACTTGACGAGTTTAGTTTGAGACAATATAATTGTTGGAAACTAAATATTAAGTCAAGATGATCATGTGAAAATTACCTTGAACATCTTACATGATTTATGTGAGACAATCATTTGATGTTAACTTGAGAAGATTCGTATTGATCGATTAATCACTTGAAAATTACTTGCAGCTAGTGGTATGTGTATGATTACCATTGTTGTCTTCCAAGGATATTTTAATGATTAAATGAGAGTTTTTGAACTACTACCAATTTCTGGATATAACACGGTATGTATACCTTGTATGCGAACTGTAATGTTCTAGTTTAGGTACGAAACTCTGGTTTGCGAACTATGTTTACGAACAGGTTTACCTGTGAAAGATCCGGAACTGTAGTTTGCGAGCAGTGTTTGCTAACGGCTAGACTAGGAAAGGTCTGGAATTGTTGTGTTACGAATAGTGTTTGCGAACGGCTGATAGGTGTTTAAAACACCTAATTTTATATCTAGTATTTATGTTTTCTTTGTTATTATCCTTGTGAATTGAATCTCTTATGTTTGGTTTTGAATTATTAGGTGCAATGGAGTCCTTGGGAGCAAAAGAAGGAGGAAAAGTCCATTTGGAGCGAAAACGGAAAAAAGAAAAATCAATTCATAGGCGAGCGATGGAGCCGGCTAAGGTTGCACAAGAAGGATGTGAAGAATAATCTGTCAGTTTCCCGTAGCTGACAGTTGAGCTGAAAGAGAGTTAGGCTGTCGGTTCTCTAAAACTAACAAGCCAAAATGATAACTGGGTGGCCTGTATCCAATTGCTGGTTGCTTTGAGTAATTCCCATCATTACCTGAACCTAAAATTCAGAGAAACGCACATTTCTTTCTTCATTTCACCTGAGAAAATGGTTGCTGATAAAGAAGAGCTCGATGATGGCTGCAATGGAACCGAGTAAGGATGATAAATCTCAGAACTGGTGAAGGTTATTGTTGCAGTGATGGTGAAGATGAAGTTGTTGTCAACTGGCAGTTGAGTTCGAATTATAAAGAAGAAGAGTTTGAATTTGAAGTTGATAAGATTAGGTTTGCTGCTAATGGAAGAATTGAATCTGAGAAGAAGGAATTGGTGATAGAATTGATATGGGTTTGCCATGAAATAATCGAAATAAGGTTTGATTGAATCTGAAACAAAGAAATTGAGGGTTTGATGTGGATCTGGAAGCTAGGGTTTGGAATGATTAACTGCTACTGCTTTTGATTTGAGAGAGAATAAAGATTTTAATGGGTTTTGCTGGATGGATATTTAATTAGATGGTGCAGGTGGTGGAGCTGTGAGAAGAACTGGACTTTGGGGTTGTTGAGTCTGTTGCTGCTGATGATTTCAGGCAAGAGTTGAAATGCAGGTGGTTTTGATTTTGAGCTCGATATCTGGTGTTTGTGGTGGTTGAAATGCACAGAAGAGGGTTTTTGAGTTTGTGTTGTAGTTGGCAGAGTCTTGTGGAGTGGCAGATGATGGTGCAAGAGGCATTGCAGGTCATGGAATTCAGGTGAAGTTGATGTTGTTAGTGCCGATGGCAAGGGCCTGAGTTAATGGAAGCTGAGTTTGTATGGCAGTGGTTTGAGCAAGTGATGAATCTGAGAGGTTGAAGTTGGTGTTGAGGTGCAGGTGGTGCTAATATGGAGCTGCAGAGAATGTCAGTCGTTGGTGCTTGGACGATGAAGCTGACTGAATGAGCAGATAGGTTTGAAGCTACAAAATGAGCTTAGATGCATTCTAGGAGCTTTGCAGATAAGAAGACCTGGGTTGATAGTTAATTGCAGCTGAGTTGCAGCCATGTAAACATATAAGAGGAAGCTGTGTTTGCTGCCGCAGATATTGGCATTACAGGATCAGCTGGAAGAATGAATGAGTTATGAGCCGATGGAGTTCTTGTTGGCTTGCAGAAGAGGAGTCAGTGCTGCTGAGAAGGTGGAATCGTTATGAATGAATTTGGTGGTGCATTTCAAAACAGAGATGGGTCGATGGAGAAATCAAGAGAAGAATTTGAGCAGCGGGTTGTAATGGCCGAGAGTTAAGAGATGAGTGTTGATTTGGTGCTTTTGATATGCAGAGATTTGCAGGAACTGAACTGAAACGGGTAGTTGTTAGTTAGATGGTTGTTCAACAGGGAAATGGAGAAGAAGATGGTTGGGTTCAGTTTGCTGTCATCGGTTCACAACCATGAATGATTCAAAAAGACAAAGAAAACAAGTGGGTTTTGGTCGAGAAATGGATTGAGGGGTTTCTGCTAGTTGTTGTTGCTGGTGTAAGAAAGTGATGAGCTCGAGGTTCAACAGAAGTTGAGTTCTTTTATTCAGGTGGCATGATTGATTCTGCAGCTGAAATGGCTTGGTGGTGCTGGTTCAAAGGGATTGCAGGCCATTGCATGTTTGAAATTAAGATGGATATGAAGAATCGGAGAAGAAATCTGGGAGTTGTTGCTGCTTGAGTGCCTGGTATAGGAAGATTTAGTTGATGGCAGTAGACTGGTGGTAGTTCTGATTGGTTTGAGTGATAGAATGAAGCTGAAATGGTAAGTGGATGGAATATAGAATGTATTGACCAGACAGTGATATTGCAGCTGCAGTGTGGTGGCCTGGAGATGAATGCAATTGCAGGAGATAGGGGTTGTTAACTGGAGGTGCAATAGCTGAGGCAGTGTTGGCTGCAATGGATTGGCTTGTCAGTTCCATGGGACTGACAGGCTTAGTAAATTTTAATTGGGCTTAATACCTTGTGGGCTGTTTGGAGGCGGATCAGTTTTTGGCAGAGTTGGACAGGGCTTGGCCTGTCTTGAGATTTTGGTCGAGATTGAAGTCTTAGGATATATATAATCATTCATAGGAGAAATATAACGAGGGGGTCCATGAGGGAGAATCTCATCTTCTACTTTTGTCCTAGGGTTTACAACATGATAGATTTATTTCTTCTTTGGATGAACTCCATGAACATGAGCTAGTTCTCTTTTGGTTAAGGAATAAGTTGGAGTTCCAATCATGATATTTATGCAATGAATTAGTTTTGTCTCCCTATTTTGTTGCTTATGATTCACTTTTAATATTGTTATATGATTTGAATGCATGTTTAGTCGAGTCGCGAATCGATTGAATTAGTTTTTATCTCTATTGCTAGATTAGGGTTATTATACGCAAAAGTGATATTTCCTGATTGCAAGTAGCATAATTGTGAGTATTGCTTGTAGTGATACATCCTAGTAGTCACAAGTGGATCATAACCTTTGTTAAAACGGATTAGTGCTTTTACACGTTCGTTTGCATTGATTAGTATTATTTCATAGAACTTAGTGCTCTTAGGGAGTTAAACTTAATTGTGCTTTTACACTTTAGGTTGCTTTCTAGGTAGAATTCACATTCGCATCTTTTAATGTGTTTGTTGATGACAAGAGAAAATTAGCGGGATATTCTTGCGATCAAGGTATCCTAGGACTTTTAATAAATTGAGATTAAATATCAATTCTAGTTATTGTTTCAAATACATGTTTGTGAATGAAAACCAATCCTTGACCAATATTATAATCTTATTGATTTTGCTTTATTTATTTGTTTTGATATTATGTTATTTTAGTATATAAAAATCAGAAAATCCCCCTGGCTTTACATAAGAAACCGAAACATATTGGCAACCTAAGACCTCTCTGTGGGAAAGATCCTTTCTTGCCCTTGCTTCATAATATATTTTGAGTAGTAAGAAAGTGTAATTATTTTTGACGCCTGCAACAACGATCAACGACAAGACTAGGCCAAGTCCGGAACTGTGGTTCGCGTACTCTGTTTGCAAACACAGTGGTTAGAATCTAAAATCGGTAAGTATGAAATTCATACTCATGAACTCGGGTTCTTTTGCGGACTCAGTTTGCAAACTAAAGTCCCTGGAACTTTAATGGAATAAGGTATGCGAACTTGTTTTGCAAACCGTGGCATTATGTTCATGAATTGGTTCTTGTATAAGTACTTTGTACAATTAGAAACCAAACCGAATATGTTTCAAATTGTTCATGGATGTTTCTATGAGATAATGAATATTTGAACAACTCTCTTAAAGCACATTTAGATTCATTTGATTAGTTATCATGATTGATTGATCATCATATTTGATTTAGAAGTGTTAGATGAATGTGGCTGAACGATAAGTGTTCATGTGGGTAACTTCGGTTAATTGTGATTGAGCCAACAAGTTATACACGTTTAGGTACGGTTCACCCATATCTAAATAAAGGTACATTTCATTTGTGTGTATCATGCTAATACCATCTAACGATGGAGATTGATTGCTTAGTTTCTAAGCAGACTTAGCTTGAATCTTAAATCAGGAGTTCATCTAAAGCTGAATGCCAATTGATTTGTTACTAACCTATCTTAGCTTTGATTGTAAGAAAACCTGATTTGAAAGACTATATAAGGGAGAACTATAGCATATGGGAAACATAATCCTGACACTTTCATGTGTCCTAGTTGCAAACTAGAGTCCATTCTCCATTAACCTAGGGTTTTCCAAAACCTTATTAGGTTAACGACTTGAAGACTTCATTTTGGATTCGTGAAGCCAGATCCAACTATTTTATCTGTAGTTGCTTATTCTGATCTTACTTTTTCTATCGTATTGAGTTTAATCTTCTCTAAGGTTTTCTCGAGATTTATCTCCGATAGGTAAGATATAAAAATTAATCACAATAATTCTTCGTCTCAGACTCTTGTGATATTTCAATAACTTTTTATGTTAATCACTTATGTTATTGTGAGGTGACTAATATTTCTAGGCTGCTCTTCGGGAGTATTAGACCGGATTATTAGTTGAGTTTCCTGTTCACCTTGATTTATCTAACGACGGAAACAACAACCAACATAGACTTATCTGAGGGAGACATATTTGTTTATAAGTCTTCGACTTTGGGTCGTAGTAACTCTTAGTTGTGGGTGAGATCAGCTAAGGGAAACAAGTGCACAAAGTCCTGCTGGGATACAAGAGGCGTAAGGAACACGACTCTGCCTTAATCAGTGTGACACTTGGTTAGGGCTCAACTACATTCCAGTCCGAAATTAACTAGTAGTAAGTTATATTTTGTAGCGGCTTAATACAGTGTGGTGTTCAAATCTAGACTAGGTTCCGAAGTTTTTTTGCATTTGTGGTTTCCTTGTTAACAAAATTTCTGGTGTCTGTGTTATTTGTTTTCCTCATTATATTTGTTTATATAATTGAAATATCACAAGTTGTGCGTAGTTCAATCGTAGTTGATAAATCCAACCTTGTTTGTTGGATATGAATTGATTCGACACTCGGACATTGGTATTTGGTACCATCCGAGTTATTCTCATAACAATCAGTCTCACGGATTTCTATCTAGTTGATTTACTGATTTTATTGAGAAAGAGATAAAGCTCTTTGATATCTTTCTTGATTGAGTCTCACTTTTTAAGTTGGTGTTCTCAGAATTATATTGAAGTTTAGTCCATATAGATTTCCGAACGAAATATTGGGTGTGGTTATTATACCCTCCGTGTTTGATATATCTTGTTTATGTGAGTTAGATTCAAAAATTCATCTAACGGTGGATATTGGTTGCTTGGTTCCAAAGTTATCTTAGCTTAAACCTAAAGCAACCTATGCATTCAATGTCTATAAAAGGGGAAATTCAAGCAACTAGATTTTGGAATCCCGATATTACTTTTTGGTGTGTCCTGGTTGTATCTAAAGTCGTCCTTTTCCTAACCCTTTTAGGGTTTAGCGACTACAACGTATTCATAGAGATTCGTGAAGCCAGGTCCAGTTATCTTTCTTTGATAACTCGTGTATCCTGTATCTTGATCGATTGTTGAGTTTCTCACTTGATCAATATAGATAAAAACCACAAAGTTTTCTTCGTCTCAAACTTTGTGATTCCACGGGTTTTATACTTGTGAGGTGAACAATAATACAGGTCGCACTTCGGGTTGCATGAGTCTGTATTTTGAGGTTAGCTAGACTTTGTCTATTGCTATCGATTTCCACACATTTGATCATATTATTTGATTGTAAAAGGAAATCATATGCTCTTAAGATCATATGTTTTGGAAATATACTTGAAATTTTACTTCTAGGAAGCCAATAAGGGAAAGCAAAAAGGTTATAAACACGAGGTCTTGACTTTCAGAAGAGTTTGATCTTGACTGAAACTCTCAACTTTGCTCGAATGAGCGAGTAGAACTTCGCTCATGCGACCGATCGATATTTTGAGAATATTAAAATAATAATATTTTAATATTTAACGTGAGTAGCCTAGTCGGTCAAGTGACCATTTAACATTTCCATGGTTTGAGCAATATTTGAGAAAATATTGAAAAACTAGGGTTTTCGCTCAAACAATGGAGTTCCATGAGATGATGGAAATAATAATATGAGAAAATAAGGGATTGTAAGGTGTGGGACCGGCCACGGCTAGGGCATGGCCGGCAGGCTAGGTGGCCCGGTCCCGTGATACCTTTCCCTATTTTTGTTCGATGAAAGTATGGAAAACCATGAGTTTTGCTCAAACGTGGGAGTTTTCTCAAATGAAGGAGTTTTCATGAGATGAGGGAAACAAATTAAAATAAATAAAATAATGGGAAAGGGGGACCGACCACGGCGGCATGACCGGTCGGCCGGTGGGCCCGGTCTCACGCCTCTTGTTTATTTTATTTAATATTATTTTCTTCATGAGTTACTCGTTTGTCCATGTTTTCAAACGTTCGTTCGTGCGTTTGGGTGCTCGTTCGTGCACTATATTGTCAAGTACACTTGCACCATTTTCTCGGGGCTTACTGGGTGATGGTCCAGACGCCCGTACAGTGAATATTTATTACTAATTGATGGAATTCAGTCGGGAATAATCCATGAAACAGAGTAATGAGATAGATTGATTATTTATTACTAATCCATGGAATCTAGCTGAGGATCAGCCATGGGACGGAGTAATGAGATATAAGATTATTTTCTAGGAATTCAAATGGCGAATGATACGCTAGAATTAATCTATTTGCAGAATCGAGATATGAGATAGTTGAAGCATCATATTCATTTTGAGGGGTGTATAGTCAGGGAACAACGATCGGCGTGACGTCCGGAAGGCGTTAAGCTCTCTAACAAACATTATTTCTAGAGAACCGCTCAATCATCAAGAGATTTTATACACGGTCTCTCTACATAATCAGGGAATAACGTGCAGCGTGACGTCCTGAAGGCGTTAATCTCTCTAACAAACATTATGTCTAGGGAACCGCCCAATCATTAAGATTCTATGTAGAGGTGGGTCTCTCTACGTAATCAGGGAATAACGTGTAGCGTGACGTCCTGAAGGCGTTAAGATCTCTAATAAACATTATGTCTAGGGAACCGCCCAATCATTAAGATTCTACGTAGAGGTGATGATGAAATTTGTGAAGCATCGAACGCTCAGCCGGGGAGGCCTTTCGAGAAACATATTCATCATAGCTCTGAGAGGAACGCTCACTCAGTCAGAGATCGTGAAATGGTTCACGGATCATAAACACGTGAATCGACAAATACATTCCTGAAGCCGGGTCAGAAACATGCAGTATCATGATTTTACGATTTTAGCCTTTGTTGAAAATCCACCATCTGCAACAGGATTCTAGTGGCATAAAGATAAATCCAAAAGAAAATCTGGATATGTAAAAGCGTGGAACAGCATATGTAAACCCAGAATCTGAGGTTGGTATAGGAATCAAAAATCCCCACAAATTTAATGTCGATCTTCTAACTAAACTGGCAAGCCGTCTCATCCAGAAACCAGATCAACTCTGGGCACAACTTCTAAAAGGGAAATATTTCTCATACTCTAACCCTTTCATAGAGATAAACAACCCAATCTATATTGTATTTAGACAAGTATTCAAAAAGGACTAGCCTTCATTAAAGATAATTATATATGGCAAGTCAAGGACGGTAATTCTACCAAAATTTGGGATAATAACTGAATCCCCAACTCGACCATCATTTAAAAACCTTCTGACAAAAAAGAACCAATTCCAAATATGGTCGGTGAAGTAATCACTCCGGAAAGGATTGGTAAAGTACAAAGTGAAGTGAGATTTTCACCCCAGGGATTAAGGAAAAAATACAAGCCATTACTCCTCAGATTAATAAAACAGATACGATCAGATGGAATCATCATCCATCTGGAAAAAAAATCGTCAAAAAAATCTATAATTTTCTAGTATCCCAATCCCCAAATAAAAATATAGATTTTGCTTGGAAAGAAATCTGGTATATCTCGGTTATTTCGAGAATTATATTATTTATGTGGAAACTAGTACAAGGAGCTATCCCAACATCTAGCAAATCGGTGATTGATGTTTCGGTTATGAAAAGACGAGGGTAACCAAATACACCATAATATTTTAAATATCAACCTATAAGTCCGGTATCTTAAGTGATCGTCTATGGACAGAGTCGAGACAATACAACGACGACGTCATCCTTCCTCTTGAGGTTAATAATATTGACTTGACTTGTTTCATTACTAACGTATCTTTCAAGTCGTGCTATAATGAAAATGTTAGAGCACTGCTCGGTTGAACTTCCATGCGTTGCTATCTCAAGCATGTTTGTCAATGTTAGTGATCAAAACTATAAGTCTTGATTTCTAGTCTACTATTAGCTAAGTCTCGGATTAGGATAAAAAGTGTAGTTGAGCTCAACACTCCATGGCGATCATCATACAAAGACGAAAAACTACTCAAGGAACTGGTGGAACTTCATCGACTAAAAGGTATGTGGAGACTTGAACTTATCTATCACTCAAAAGTCTATCTACTCTATATCCTATCTTTAGACAAAAGTCGTTTTGCTATATAGACTTTGATTATACACATTTGCTATTTCGAGCCGAGTTTATCTCGCATATCTATTTCTCGAAATATGTGTTGGTAAGCTTTCGCTTTGGCCAAGTTCATCTTTACTAGTGACGAAAATCATGACAAGTTTAAATCACTTGAAATGGCTTTGACGAAAAATGGTTTGTGAACAACAACTATATAACGTCCTCTAAAAAAGTTTCAATGATTGAAATGAGAGTTTATATTATATAACCATTGTTGGATATAGGCATTGTGTGATAACTCATACATGTATAAGTCCTTATTCCTTGAACCAAAGTATGCGTACTTTGTTGATCAGGAAAACCGGAACAGAGTCCGCGTACCCAGTCCGCGTACTTTCGGAGGTTCTCCTCCCGAGAAAATCTGCTGGAGTTTGTGAACTATTTACAAACTTATTCCGGGTACTTAAGTCCGCGTACAAGTCCGCGCACTTAAGTATGGTTATTTTCTAAAAACGATTATTCATGAACTTAAACTTATATAAACTAAGGAATGCAAGTTTGCAAACCGTGGCTATAAAGTTCATGAATCGATTCGAGTGAATCAAATCGTTTTTGTTTCAATTGTGTCTATTATAAAGATCTAAGCAGTTGAACAACTCTCTAACTAGTTCATTTGAGTCATTTGAACTAGTTGTTGAAAAGAAGAATATGGTTGATATGAAAGTGCTCATATGGCTAACCATTTGGTTAACTACTGTTGAACCAACTAGATGTACATGTTTGGGTACGGTTACACAAACCTAGATAAACGTGCATTTCATTTGTGTGTAACAAGATAAGTTTCAATCTAACGGTTGAAAGATATTAGCTTGAATCTAATCAGGTTTTCATCTAACGGTGAATATTGAATGCTTTGTTACTAAGCTAACATTGATTGCAAACCCTGATTTGAAAGAATGTATAAGGGAGAACTCTAGCAACTGGGACACCTCCCCACACCTCTTGTGTGATACTAGTTGTATTAGCTATAGTCGATTCTCCTTTAACCTTAGGTTTCTACCGAGACCCTGTAGGTTAACGACTTGAAGACTTCATTGGGATTGTGAAGCCAGGCCGATACTACTTTCTCGTAGTTGTGTGATATGATCTTGTTGTTTCTATCGTACTAAGTACAATCGTAAGGATTGACTTGAGATTGATTTCTCCGGTAGGAAAGATATAAAAGTAGTCACAAACATCTTCATCTCATCGTTTGTGATTCCATAATATCTGGTTTCGCCATCATACAATTTAGATTATTGTGAGGTGATTGATAATACTAAGCTGTTCTTCGGGAATATAAGTCTGGTTTATCAATTGGTTCTTGTTCACCTTGATATATCAAAAGACGGAACAAAAACTCGTAGGTATTTCTTTGGGAGAAAGATTTATCCATTACCATAGACTTTTCTGTGTGATACAAATTTGTTTATTAAAGTCTTCGACTTTGGGTCGTAGCAACTCTTAGTTATGGGTGAAATCAGCTAAGGGAATCAAGTGCATAGTATCCTGCTGGGATCAGAGATGTAGGAGCGCAACTATACCTTGGATCGGTGTGAGATTGATTGGGGTTCAACTACAGTCCAGACCGAAGTTAGTTTGTAGTAGGCTAGTGTCTATAGCGGATTAATACAGTGTGTGTTCAATCTGGACTAGGTCCCGTGGTTTTTCTTCATTTGTGGTTTCCTCGCTAACAAAACTTCTGGTGTCTGTATTATTTCTTTTTCGCATTATATTTTGTTATATAATTGAAATATCACAGGTTGTGCGTTTGAGTCAATCAATTGGGAAATTCAACGTTTTTTTGTTGATTGAAATGGATTGATACTTGAACATTGGTATTTGGTACCGTTCAAGTGATTTCTCTTGTATTCAATTAGACTCGCAGACTTCTATTTGCTTGAGTAAGTATTGAATCGAGAAAGAGAGATATAACTCTTTGATATACTTTCATTAAGATTGAGTCTGACTGTAGTTGATTCTCTTAAAAGTATATTGGAGTTGGTCCATACAGATTGTTAATCGAAATATTGGGTGTGGTTGTTAGACCCCCGCTTTTTCAATTGGTATTAGAGCAGGAAAACACGTTTAAAGACCTTATAAGTCTGTGTTTGTAGCGATCTGACTCTATGGACAAGAATTCTATCTCCATAAACGTACCACTAGTTTTCGATGGCTCAAACTACCTATGGTGGAAAATTTCTATGCGTGCTTTTATTCAAGCTCGTGATTTTCAAACTTTGGTACGTGTTGTTAATGGCTATGATCCTCCGGTTAATACATAAGGCGATGTGTCTATACCTAAGGATATTGGTAGATATAGTCCAGAAGAAATCCTTGCTGCAAAGCAAAATTCTGACGGCTTAAATGCTATCATACATGCCATTACCCCAGATCTTCAGCACCATGTGACTACGTATACTAAGTCTAAAGAAGCCCGGGATACCTTAGAAACCGCATTTGAAGGAAATACCAGTGAGAAAGAAAATAAGCTTCAAAATCTAAATTCTGATTGTGAAAACCTTCGTATGGCAGATGAAGAAACATTTGATGAGTTTAATCACAAAGTGTCTGAAATTATTAATGCATCTTTTGCATTGGGTAAGACCATTCCTGAAAGGTACATTGTGATGAAAATTCTCAGATCGTTGCCATCTAGATACGATTCTAAGAAGCATGCCATCGTTGAAGGAAATAATCTCGCAATGCTATCCAGAAATACTCTGGTTGGGAAGCTAAAGATCTTTGATCATGAGCATACGTCCAAGTCTAGTAAGGATGTTGCTTTCAAAGCACTAAAGAACACTAAATTACTTGATAAAAGTAAAAGTGTTTACGTCTCTGAAGATGATCTTTCTGAGGTTGATTCATCAGATGAAGATCTTGACAAGTCAGTCTCGTTGATCACAAGAAAATTTAGGGATCTTCTTTTGAAGATAAGTAAACGGTTCTCCGGAGATAAATTCAAGTCATCAGATAAACCACATAATCGTGTTCCTCCTAAAAATAGGGATAATTATGAAACTGATGACGAGGATATGCCTCAGTGCTTTAAGTGTAAAGGTTTTGGTCATTTTGCAAATGAGTGTCCAAATTGAAAGAAATACACTAGAAACAAAGGTCTTGCTGCAACTCTTGATGAAATGTCTGACAACTATGATTCTAATGAAGACGAAAAATCAAGTGTTGCACTTCTTTGTGAAAATATTTATTTTGATAATTGTAGCAATACATACATCAATTTTGATATTCTTTCAGAAGAAAACTCAACCAATCTGGAAGAAAAAATTGACCTTTCCATTGGAAACTCCGTGTATGACGTTTCAGGTACCACTATGTGTCTAGAAGCTTGCACATCTCACATGCCTGAGTTATTTCCAAGATTGACATGCTCGTATTTTTCACTCAAGGGTCATGAACTATCAAGGTGTTACAAGTACAAACACAAATTGAGACATGTCAAGAAACTTCAACGAAGAGCAAATCGACTAGCAAACAAGCTTAAACTTACTCAGAAGACCGTTGAGGTATGTAAGATTTTATCTTCGTCTAAGAAGTTAGTTTCTAAGGATAAAATAAGACCATTAGAGAAGAAATCATGGTCCAATAGTTTTGATAGCCAGAGGTCAATGTATTCCTCTCAAGAGGAACATGGTGGACAGATTGTTGTTCACCGCAACGCAACTTGATTGTGTTGATTTGGTGATCTTGTCTCATGTGCCTGATCAAAAGAGACAAGGTTGTGCACCTCTCAGGATTTAGGAAAAGTTTGCTTTCATCTTTTCTTAGTTTTGTTTTTTTTTATACAAAATGGGAATCCCTGTATATCAATAAAAGAGGGTTATTCTCGATAATTCTACTCTCTCTGGGGTTCAGAATTGTGCGTGCACGAACCTATTAAAGGTTGCGTAACCCTACATTCCTTTTTCCTTCCCTAAAACTTCTTTTATCTTAAGACTACTTGTTGAGTTGAATTGTGATTTCCTCTCACAAACCCATACGCTTATGGACGTTCCAAGTATTATGTCTTATGATTGAAAAGATGTTAATATGATTGTCAAGCCATCAATCATGAAGGAAAAAAGATAAATCTCTGTTTCCTCCAACTTTGAAAAGAAAAGGAAGGAATGTGAGGAAGCCAAGAGTTGTTCCTTCAAATTCTCAGAAATTTTATGATGTTCTTGAAGTATTGAAGGAGACACGAAAGGAGATTCAATAGATAAAGGTTGTTGTAGTCAAGACTCTTGAGATTCAGAAGGTCCTGGTTCGACATCAGTCAAGAAGGTTTATTGATATTAACTCCTATATTCATGAACCTTATGTCCCAATGACTATTGATGACAAGGAGTTCGGGGACGATAAAGAATTCTTCAAAGGTCTTAATTTCTAGTAAGTCTTCTTATGAGAATTTTATTCTTGTGTGTTTAGGAAGAATAACTAAAGTTTGGAATATCCATTATTGTCATTACATAGTTATGTCCAACGTTTTCATCTTTATTGTTTTTAGATTTAATTGTTTAAATTCTAAAAAATTGTTTGGAAGATGATTTTTGCAGTATTAATCTTTATGGTTTTATATATTGCAAACTTGTTATGCGATATGTGTGTTTGCGTCCGTGAACTATGATTGTCCCATACTTTGTCAAAAGTTAAGTCTTTCATATGTCAGTATGCACGTATTGATAAAAGAATGAATGAGCTTTTGACATTACAAAAGTTTTAAGCCTATTATTTCATTATGCAAATATTGATGGAAGATATGATGAACTTTTGTTTACGAGGATTATGTCTATTGTATGTCATTATGCAAATAGTGATGGGAAATAAAATTAATCCTTGTCTATTCCGCAGTATTGTTCTTCCCTGATCCATATTTTATGTATATACTGTTCAGCTCTGTAAGTTCTCTTATGTAGAGCATGACCAATTGAATTGATCACACTCTTGTGGTAACTTAGTTGTGTATTCCGATTGAATTAATCATGGGTTTTCTTGTGGTTACTTTAATTGAGTATTTTTGGATTCAAATTCATATTCGTATGTGATTTGTTATGTCCAAAGAAATCCTTCTTTTCTTGTGAAAGTAAGGTCGCTCTTGTTGTTCTTTCGGGAATGACATTTTATGGGGGAGAGTTCTTAATTGGACTTGTGCTTAATTGCCAAATCTTTGTGGGGAGTGCGGCTGTGGAATATTATAGGGGTTATGTTGTATCTTTATAAACTCTTTGATGAATGCATTTAGCTTCGGCTATATGATGGCATCTAAAAAGTTGATATGTGCTTGCTTTTGGTCATGAAATGTCTGTATGGAAATTTCATTAGGATCCCACTAGTTTTTGTACCTTTGCCAATTTTATTGACAAAAAGGGGGGAAATTAATGTGTAGTTCACACTACAAATACATATGGTTTTTGGATCATTATGTAAGGGGGAGTGGTTTCCATATGAGATGGAGTATTGACTAAGGGGGAGTGATACATATCACCATATTATTGTTGTCGAAGTTGTGATACAATTGAACTTTGATGTTGTACAATAATACTATGACATTATATAACAATGATTGAGAATTCTTGTTTTCTCATTGTTATGAGTATGGATTTTCAACAACGATGATATTAAACTTACAATCTTTGGGATCATTGGAGTACTTGGAAGTGACGAATATTGCGAGTAATGTTGAAGAACCAAGAAGATCAGGCATGTGGAAGAGAATACAAAAGTTTGTTTATCTATTTTCGTATTTTATATGTATTGATAGTTTTGTCACTAAAATTGAAAAAGGGGGAGATTGTTAGAGCACTGCTCGGTCGAACTCGCATGCATTGCTATCTCAAGCATGTTTGTCAATGTTAGTGATCAAAACTATAAGTCTTGTTTTTTAGTCTACTATTAGCTAAGTATGGGACTATGATAGAAAGTGTGGTTGAGCTCAACACTCCATGGTGATCATCATACAAAGACGAAGAACTACTCAAGGAACTGGTGGAACTTCATCGACTAAAAGTTATGTGGATACTTGAACTTATCTATCACTCAAAAGTCTATCTACTGTATCTCCTATCTTGAGACAAAATTTGTTTTGCTATATAGACTTTGATTATACACATTTGCTATTTCGAGCCGAGTTTATCTTGTTTATCTGTTTCTCGAAATATGTGTTGGTAAGCTTTCGCCTTGGCCAAGTTCATCTTTACTAGTGACGAAAGTCATGATAAGTTTCAATCACTTGAAAATGGCTTTGACGAAAAATGGTTTGTGAACAACAACTATATAACGTCCTCTAAGAATGTTTCAATGATTGAAATGAGAGTTTATATTATATAACCATTGTTGGATATAAGCACTGTGTGATAACCCATACATGTATAAGTCCTTATTCCTTGAACCAAAGTATGCGTACTTTGTTGATTATGAAAACCGGAACAGAGTCCGCGAACCCAGTCCGCGTACTGTCGGAGGTTCTCCTCCCGAGAAAATCTGCTCGAGTTTGTGAACTATTTACAAACTTATTCCGGATACTTAAGTCCGCGTACCAGTCCGCGTACTTAAGTTGGTTATTTTCTAAAAACGATTATTCGTGAACTTAAACTTATATAAACTAAGGAATGCAAGTTTGCAAACCGTGGCTATAAAGTTCATGAATCGATTCGAGTGAATCAAATTGTTTTTGTTTCAATTGTGTCTATTATAAAGATCTAAGCAATTGAACAACTCTCTAACTAGTTCATTTGAGTCATTTGAACTAGTTGTTGTAAAGAAGAATATGGTTGATATGAAAGTGCTCATATGGCTAACCATTTGGTTAACTACTGTTGAACCAACTAGATGTACATGTTTGGGTACGGTTACACAAACCTAGATAAACGTGCATTTTATTTGTGTGTAACAAGCTAAGTTTCGATCTAACGGTTGAAAGATATTAGCTTGAATCTAATCAGGTTTTCATCTAACTGTGAATATTGAATGCTTTGTTACTAAGCTAACATTGATTGCAAACCTTGATTTGAAAGACTATATAACGGAGAACTCTAGCAACTGGGAAACCTAATCCCCACACCTCTTGTGTGATACTAGTTGTATTAGTTAGAACCGATTCTCCTTTAACCTT
Organism: Papaver somniferum; assembly: GCF_003573695.1. Lineage (NCBI taxonomy): Eukaryota > Viridiplantae > Streptophyta > Magnoliopsida > Ranunculales > Papaveraceae > Papaver > Papaver somniferum. The sequence continues at coordinate 45,120,790 of NC_039360.1, read as the reverse complement.
AGGTTTCTACCGATACCCGTAGGTTAACGACTTGAAGACTTCATTGGGATTGTGAAGCCAGACCGCGGCTACTTTCTCGTAGTTGTGTAATCTGATCTTGCTGTTTCTATCGTACTAAGTACAATCGTAAGGATTGACTTGAGATTGATTTCTCCTATACGCAAGATATCAAAGTAGTCACAAACATCTTCGTCTCATCGTTTGTGATTCCACAATATCTAGTTTCGCCATCATACAATTTAGATTATTGTGAGGTGATTGACAATACTAAGCTGTTATTCGGGAATATAAGTCTGGTTTATCAATTGGTTCATGTTCACCTTGATTTATCAAAAGATGGAACAAAAACTCGTAGGTATTTCTTTGGGAGACAGATTTATTTATTACCGTAGACTTTTCTATGTGATACAGATTTGTTTATTAAAGTCTTCGACTTTGGGTCGTAGCAACTCTTAGTTGTGGGTGAGATCAGCTAAGGGAATCAAATGCGTAGTATCCTGCTGGGATCATAGACGTAGGAGCGAACTATACCTTGGATCAGTGTGAGATTGATTTGGGTTCAACTACAGTCCAGACCGAAGTTAGTTTGTAGTAGGCTAGTGTCTGTAGCGGATTAATACAGTGTGTTCAATCTGGACTAGGTCCTGGGGTTTTTTAGCATTTGCGGTTTCCTCGTTAACAAAACTTCCGGTGTCTGTGTTATTTCTTTTCCGCATTATATTTTGTTATATAATTGAAATATCACAGGTTGTGCGTTTGAGTCAATCAATTGGGAAATCCAACCTTTGGTTGTTGATTGAAATGGATTGATACTTGAACATTGGTCTTTGGTACCGTTCAAGTGATTTCTCTTGTATTCAATTAGACTCGCATATTTTTATTTGCTTGAGTAAGTATTGAATCGAGAAAAAGAGATACAACTCTTTGATATACTTTCATTAAGATTGAGTCTGACTGTCTAGTTGATTCTCTTAAAAGTATATTGGAGTTATTCCATACAGATTGCTAATCGAAATATTGGGTGTGGTTGTTAGACCCCCGCTTTTTCAGAAAACATAGCCGCGAAGCTGTATATACTGTATATATTGTATATAATACTCTAGTGATAAGACATGATCATAATAGTATATATGATCATAGTATTAAGGAATTGGACTACGAAGTGTTAGAGCACTGCTCGGTCGAACTCGTATGTGTTGCTATCTCAAGCATGCTTGTCAATGTTAGTGATCAAAACTATAAGTCTTGATTTATAGTCTACTTATAGATGTCTCGGACTAGGACATAGATTGTGTAGTTGAGCCTTAGACTTCACGGCGTTCATCATTTGAAGACGACGAACTACTAAGGAGAGCTTGTGGAACTTCATCAACAAAAGGTATGTGGATACTGAAACTCATCTATCACTTGTAAAGTCCTATTTCTACTCTATCTCCTATATTGAGACATAAGTCGTGTTACGATATAGTTTTCTATTATACACATTTGAGATTTCGAGCTGAGTTTAACTCGCTTACATATTTATCGGAATATGTGTTGGCAAGCTTTCGCTTCGAAGAGTTTCATCTTATATTCTTGACGCAAGTCAAATGATGACCATGTGAAAATTGCCGAGTAATATCTTACATGGTTTGTTGATGTTATTTTTCAATTGAGTTGTAGTAAGATGATTCATTCACTCAGATTTGTTGAGAATTTGTTTTAAGACTTAATAAAGAAAATAAAATAAGGAAAAATATATATACACAATTTGTCACAAGATGAAGAGACACTGAGACGCGGGATTCCGCTACCTTTCATATTGTTATGGTTCAGTCATTAACTCTAGACAATATAGCTCAAACAAAAGAAGTTGTGACTCTAGTTCTTTGCCAAAAATATATTTTGTAAAATATTATTTGTAAGTTAAAAGCATGACGCATCTGAAGTATTTAGAACTAAGCATGCGACATCTAACAAAATAAAAAATAATTAATAGAAATCATAAAAAAATTAAATCTATGCAAAAAGTCAATAAAAGAATTAATTCATTTACCACAATCATGAAAAGTTGCTTCCTCCGTTGTCCCAGTGATGGGGTCTAGCTCCGCATGGTGAAAACACACTCAAAGGAATTTTTCATTGCTCAAAAAGGTGTTTACAAGGAGAAAAGGTATAAAACATGGCCTTTGTAACAGTTATAATTGTTACAGATACAACAATAAACTGTTACTGACGACGCAGCTTCTACGACTGTCACTATGTGTCGCAACCACTGTAGCTATACGACCCACGGCTAAGCGTCGTTGTCACTGTTGGAAAACGACTGTCTTTGGCAGTCTGTTCTTCGTGTTCTACAGCGGCAGAAAAATATTCTCTGCAACTCATCCAATCTCTTCTCTATAGCTCTCTATTCTCTTCCCCAACTCTTCATCCCCCTTTTCTCTGACATCCCATCATCTTATTTATACTCGACAACCTCCAAATCTCCTTGTTTAATGCAGAATATTCTCTCTTTAATTCGTTATTCTCCACTGTCATCACACGAAGAAAACTTCCCTTTTTCTTCTATGTTTTTGATTCTCACGCATATTTTGCAGATCAACACACTCCAGATTATTGAAAACATGTCTCAGAAGAGGTGGGACACGATGCAAACACACAGAATCTTCCAAATACAGGATATAACATCCCGAGAATAAGTCACATATTGTGCTCTCCCTGTTTTCTCTAACTCGGTGAATCATTCTTCTTTTGTCGAGTCTGGGAGATTTACCATTCCCTGTTAAGTCAAAATATCTCATTGCCAACCAATCTGTTGAACAAAATCACGAGAAAATCTCTCCAAAAACAAAACAGAATATCTCGTAACTTCCCGAAATATAACAATCAACTCCTTCCTTGTTTAGTCGATAAGAGCAGATATCTTTCCCCTTTTACCGATTCTACCACTATTACCATCCCTCTTCAGATAAAACAGGACCAAACCAAATCATATCCCACACAGAATCCGCGAAAATCAACAATCAAGCTAGCAAAGTTACGCAGACTGTATTTTCTTCCCGCCAAAATTATAATTCAAATGGAGAAGATGACCTCCCCCAATCCTTTACAGGTGTGCGAATAGCAGTTGGATGTCTTTGGTGCAAATAGCAACGGAGGTGCCCCTTAGTAATTGAGTGTTGAGGATGAATTTGGGCTGCAAATATCCATGGGTGCTGGGAATGAATTTGGGATGTACATAGCCCAGGGTGCCCTTTTGCCAATTGTGGGGTTCGCTTAACAAATGTCCTCTGAGGGTGTCTTAAGCAGTTTTTCGAGCTGATTCTTCCAAAAACGTTTATTTCTTAAAAATACCTACAAACACATAAAACACCATAATTAATACATAATCGAGCACTAACAATACAGAACATTGAGGACAAATCAGACACATAAATGTGTCTATCAAATACCCCCAAACTTATTATTTTCTAGTCCTCGAGCAAATTTATTCTATAAAACAAAAATCAAACTCACTAGGTGGCCCTAGTGACCGAGTTATAAACTCGGGAGGGTTTACCAGAGGTGTACCCACAAAACCATTACTCCAGACCCTAGCTATCTATGCAGAACCTTGGAAGGCACTAATGAATCTCCTTGGTTGGCATACCTATTGACTACAGGAGGAAGTACCCTGATGCGAAATTCCAATTGTTGTACACGAGTTTGCACTCAAGCATACTAAAATTCATATAAAGTGACAGAGCTCTACTCAGATAGTTTCTGTACATCATAACCGGAGTCAACCAATCACATGGAAAGATTAAGAAGATGGATAAATAGAAAAGATAGATGGTTTATAGTGAACAGTGTTTTCCATATCTGTCTGAAGGCCTCTTCCAAGATGAACCTATCCTAATGGACTGAGATACTGGTCTGACTAATATCAACACAACTGGCATATACAAGGGGACCAGTGGTCGATAAACCTAACTCTAGGTCAACACAACTGGCATATACAAGGGCACCAGTGTTCGACTTTATTGAATTTATTCCTGTTGGTCTGGTGGTCTGGTCTTAATTTTTTTTATATATATATTTTTTTGGTATTTCAATCACCCTATTTCACCTTAGAAAAGGTAACAACTTGAATCACTTTTAAAAAATAAAAACTGAAGGATTAGGATTAGGATTCAACGAGATATGGCGAAACTACCATGTTTTTTTTTCTTTTTTTTTTCTCTTTTTTTTTTTTAATTCTAACACCTGAGCTCTGTGCTTTTATGAATAGGCTCTTTAGATGTTTCCACAACTCCTACAACCAAAATGCTTCCATCCACTTAGACTGGTTAGTGCCATCCTTAATAAACATAAATTTCTAGGCTATGGAGTTTATTTTTTTTACTGCAACTAAAAAGTTTCTCCCATACCCCCAAACTTAAATCTAACATTGTCCTCAATGTTCTAAAGATAAAATGAACAAGGAGAAACTGTTACCACTTGAAGCAAAAGAGTTAAGGGAAGATATTACCGTGTTGCATGAGCATGGGTTACCTCCCAAGAAGTGCTAAGTTTAAAGTCTTCAGCCAGACATTGGAAGAATTAGTCACCTCGTAGAATCATATAGCAGTAGATGGAACAATTGTGGGTCATCTGGATCAAAAAGTATTACCCACAATAAGAGGAAAGTGCAACAGACCAAGAAGATACCGAACATACCCTTGCTTAAGACAACTATATCTAGTTGTGGTTCAGGTCCAGGCTCTATAAAAGGGTCTAAATAAACAGCTTTCATCGGTTGGATTTCCTCAAAACTAAGATCCGGTTCAGGCATTAGATTCTGAAAAAACTCAACTAAGAACTTAGAAGCACATAACAACAACCTGAATAATTGGGGATCCTCTAAGTCAATTAGATTTGACTCACACAGTTGACCACAATTAAAGAGGTGGTCTTCCTTAAGAAAATGTGTCGACCCTAATATCCTAAAGTAATTAGGTTTAGTCTCAAAACTTAATAACCGACACATCTGAAAATCATATGTTCCCACAATTGGTTGAAAAGTTTTTGGTGGGAAAACAAAGTCAATCTTGGTATCATAGCCTGGGTTAACCATATCAACCAGAGGATGGGTTTCTAACAACTGAGCTTCTTTCTGGACATCATTAGGTTCGGTAAAACACGTATGAAGATAATCTTGTAAGATGGTTGAGGCATAAATGTCAAGTCCTACACGAGGGAACTTTCTAAGAGTTAAAGAACACAGAGAATGATAATCACCCCCAAACTTAGAGTTTTTTGTGTCTCTATAAAGACTAGTCACAACTTCCCTAATTTCTAGATCATCAGATTCCTGGAAATGGTCAATTGATTCTTCTAAGTTGGGTTCATCCTCTCATTTCTACGAGTTTATCATCTTCTAAGACTAGTGTTTCTAAATCGCTAGATTCTAAAACAGTATTCTCAAGGTAAACTCTTTCCTCTAAACCATCATCACAATCATATAAAGGATTATCAGCGGAATTTTCTAGTAAAGTCTCATTAACTAAGGTGTTAATCATAATAACTTCCTCTGATTCAATGATAGGCACATCAAATAAATGATTATCCAACACACTGCAGGCTAAAGGATCATGAGTTGCATCGTCTAAAACGGTGGTATCTCTAGTCAAATCCTCATCCTTTTGAATAGGTGAATAATTATTAAAATTATTTGGATTTGAACTAGAAACAACACTATCATTATAAAGCTCAATTGGAGTAATAAATTCTTGATCACTATGCCTACATATTTCATGTTCTTCATCAATACTATCCTCATCATAATCATCTTTATAATAACATGAAAAAGATCGAACCTCATCAAAATAGGTAGTGTTACCAATTATAACCTCGTCATCTCGATTATGTGAATAAAAACTATCCTTATTTTCAAGGGTGGTATTGGGAACACTATACTGGAATTTAAGACTATCCTGAGCAAGTTTTTTCACAATCCTATTTGTACTCTCAGTAAATTGCTTGAGGGTCTCTTCTAGAGATAACTTAGTTGACCGCTCTACGGACTCTTCTGGGAGAAGAATATTATAAGCCTCTTTTATAAATAACTTCCGTGTTGACTCATTGAAACTCCTGAGAGACTCTTCTAGAGAAATAGAAGGATTGTTTTGCTCGTATGACCTGTGGGTATGTGGATAGTAATTGGGCTCACAATGGTATGGACCATAACTTTCAAAAGTTTCGCGTTCCCAATCACTATTCATACTATGGTCATAAAAAGGATAATTTCCAAGCTGCTCAGTCGGATACTCATTGTATTGGCTATTATAATACCAGTTCGATATCCTAACTGCAAGGGAATTCTAAACAAACACAAAGAAGGCTGACTCGACCACAACAAGCCTATTTTATCTAGCAAACAAAAAGCATGATGGCTCCACTTAGATTGTTTCTAGACCAGCTTCTAATCCTTCGAAAGGGAATTCGTTACAATTTGAGCAAACCCCTCTGGAATCAATCCGAGTCAAAGTAAGTTGAATAGAGGCGAGGGAAGCTGCGTAGAGATTTGATATCCAAGGCCTCACCGCATTACAAGGTGGCGCAGTCACGCATTCAACTCACAGAAACCATCATGAACTTCGAAGTATGCTTAAAAGAATAACCAATATTTTTCGAATGACTTTCCTATTAAGATCGTTACCCTATCAGTCTCGTTCTAGTCCAAATTTTAAGGCTTAGGTTCGCGTAGGTTACGTGTTCCTAAAGCGGGCAAGAAGGAAACGGTGATGAAATCCGAGTCCTTATCTTGATTTGTCCAGGCCTTGCCCTTTACTAGAAAATTAAATCCGATTTCAGGTCCTCAACATATAAGCATAAAAAATCATCCAGTAAATCCGCTGACAGGGGATTCGCGGGTGTTTAGAATTCTTACCTCCCGTTCCAAACGGGGGATGAACCGTTGAAGTCGACTCGGGCCACGACTCCTATGTCATGTACGAACCCGAGGGGCCGAGGCGATATCGTAATCGTCGTCCTTCTCTGTACACAGTTTATATTTAAAACTACCCTTCCGTAGGGTTTAAAAAAAAATAAAGTCCCAAAGTTCAATGTCCGAAAATAAAAAAAAAATGTCCAAAAATAAAAGATTACAAAAATAAAAACCTTAATTACAGTTTCTAAATAAAATAAAATAAAATAAAATATTTATATACAAAAATTTATATACAAAAATTTTCTTCTTCACTCCTTTTGGATTCCTCCTTTCTTTTCTTCTTTGGCTTCACTTTTGTTTTCAACACTTTCTCCCCTTTTCTTTAGCTCAGTTCCAAATCTGAAAGCAAACAAGAAATACGAAAAGGCGTAAAAAAATTAAAAAAAAAAAAAACCTAAAAACAAATTTATAAACAAATCCGCGTCGGTGGCGCCAAAAATTGATGTTATTTTTCAATTGAGTTGTAGTAAGATGATTCGTTCACTCAGATTTGTTGAGAATTTGTTTTAAGACTTAATAAAGAAAATAAAATAAGGAAAAATATATATACACAATTTGTCACAAGATGAAGAGACGCTAAGACGCGGGATTCCACTACTTTTCATATTGTTATGGTTCAGTCATTAACTCTAGACAATATAGCTCAAACAAAAGAAGTTGTGACTCTAGTTCTTTGCCAAAAATAGATTTCATAAAATATTATTTGTAAGTTAAAAGCATGACGCATCTGAAGTATTTAGAACTAAGCATGCGGCATCTAAAAAAATAACAAATAATTAAGAGAAATCATAAAACAATTAAATCTATGCAAAAAGTCAATAAAAGAATTAATTCATTTACCACAATCATGAAAAGTTGCTTCCTCCGTTGTCCCAGTGATGGGGTCTAGCTCCGCATGGTGAAAACACACTCAAAGGAATTTTTCATTGCTCAAAAAGGTCTTTACAAGGAGAAAAGGTATAAAACAGGGGATTTGTAACTTTTATAATTGTTACAGATACAACGCTGCAGCTTCTACGACTGTCACTATGTGTCGCAACCACTGTAGCTATACGACCCACGGCTAAGCGTCGTTGTCACTGTTGGAAAACGACTGTCTTTGGCAGTCTGTTCTTCGTGTTCTACAGCAGCAGAAAAATATTCTATGCAACTCGTCCAATCTCTTCTATGTAGCTCTCTATTCTCTTCCCCAACTCTCCATCCCCCTTTTCTCTGACATCCCATCATCTTATTTATACTCGACAGCCTCCAAATCTCCTTGTTTAATGCAGAATATTCTCTCTTTAATTCGTTATTCTCCACTGTCATCACACGAAGAAAACTCCCCCTTTTCTTCTATGTTTTTGATTCTCACGCATATTTTGCAGATCAGCACACTCCAGATTATGGAAAACATGTCTCAGAAGAGGTGGGACACGCTGTAAACACACAAAATCTTCCAAATACAGGATATAACATCCCGAGAATAAATCACATACTGTGCTCGCCCTGTTTTCTCTAACTCGGTGAATCATTCTTCTTTTGTCGAATCTAAGAGACTTACCATTCCCTGTTAAGTCAAAATATCTCATTGCCAACCAATCTGTTGAACAAAATCAAGAGAAAATCTCTCCAAAATCAAAACAGAATATCTCGTAACTTCCCGAAATATAACAATCAACTCCTTCCCTGTTTAGTCGATAAGAGCAGATATCTTTCCCTTTTTACCGATTCTACCACTATTACCATCCCTCTTCAGATAAATCAGGACCAAACCAAATCATATCCCACACAGAATCCGCGAAAATCTTGTCAACAATCAAGCTAGCAAAGTTACGCAGACTTTATTTTCTTCCCGCCAAAATTATAATTCAAATGGAGAAGATGACCTCCCCCTAATCCTTTACAGGTGTGCGAATAGCAGTTGGATGTCTTGGGGTGAAAATAGCAACGGAGGTGCCCCTTATTAATTGAGTGCTGAGGATGAATTTGGGTTGTAAATAGCCATGGGTGCTGAGAATGAATTTGGGTTGTACATAGCCCAGGGTGCCCTTTAGCCAATTGTGGGGTCCGCTTAACAAATGTCCTCTGAGGGTGTCTTAAGCAGTTTTTCGAGCTGATTCTTCCAAAAACGTTTATTTCTTAAAAATACCTACAAACACATAAAACACCATAATTAATACATAATCGAGCACTAACAATACATAACATTGAAGACAAATCAGACACATAAATGTTTCTATCATTTGTGTGATACAATCATTTGGTGTAGACTTGGAATGTTTCGTTATGATTATTTCAATAACTTGAAAATTTCTTTGATGTTAATAGTGTGTGAAAACGACTATTGTCATCCTCTAAGAAAGTTTCAATGATTGAAATAAGAGTTTAGAACACTTAACCATTATTGGATATGACATGTTGTGTACTCTTGCACATATGTAATCCATGTTCGGGAACCATAGTATGTGTACCCGTACGCGTACCTGTTGGCTTGACAAATCTGGGAACCTAAGTATGCGTACCTGTTCGCGTAAGGTTCATTTCCGAATATTTTTGCTGGGATTGGAAGTACGCATACCCGTTTGCGTACTGGTGAAACCCAATCTTGGTCCGGGTATTTCAAGTATGCGACCCGTTTTCATACTTGTAGGTTAAAGTTCTAAAATCGGTTGTATACATGAACATAAACATTTATATAATAAGGAATGCAGTCTTTGCAAACCGTGGCTATAATGTTCATGAATTGATTCGAGTGAATCAAACCGATTTTGCTTCAATTGTGTTCTTATATACTTCTATGAGAATATATCAATTGAACAACTCTTTAACTAGTTTCATTTGAGTCATTTGAACTAGTTATGGTTAAGATGAACAAGGTTGATATGAGAGGGATCATATGGCTAACTTTGGGTAACTATAGTCGAGCCAACATGGTGTACACATTTAGGTATGGTTACATAAACCTAAATGAGGGTACATTTCATTGTACGTAACAAGCTAAGTTCTATCTAACGGTTGAAAGATATTAGCTTGTTTGAATCAGGTTTTTCATCTAACGGTGAATATTGAATGTTTTGTTACCAAGGTAACTTAGATTGCAAACCCTGATTTGAAAACTATATAAAGGAGAACTCTAGAAACTGGGAAACCTAATCCCCACACTTATGTGTGTTACTAGTTGCATAAGCTAGAGTCTATTCTCCTTTAAGCTTAGGTTTCTCATGAGACCCTATAGGTTAACGACTTAAAGACTTCATTTGGATTGTGAAGCCAGACCCAACTATTTTCTCTGTAGTTGCGTGATCTGATCTTACTGTTTCTATCGTGATTGAGTGCAATCGTAAGATTGGCTTGAGATTTATATCTCCGATAGGCAAGATAGAAAAGTAATCACAAACACCTTCGTCTCATCGTTTGTGATTCCACAATATCTTGTTTCGCTAGTCGATTAAGATTATTTTGAGGTGATTGATAATACTAGGTTGTTCTTCGGGAATATAAGACCGGTTTATCAATGGTTCCTGTTCACCTTGATTTATCAAAAGATGGAACAAAACTCATAGGTATTTTTGTGGGAGACAGATTTATCTATTCCAATAGACTTTTCTGTGTGAGACAGATTTGTTTATCAAGTCTTCGACTTTGGGTCGTAGCAACTCTTGGTTGTGGGTGAGATCAACTAAGGGAATCAAGTGCGTAGTATCCTGCTGGGATCAGAGACGTAAGGAATGCAACTGTACCTTGAATCTGTGTGAGATTGATTAGGGTTCAACTACAGTCCAGTCCGAAGTTCATTGGTAGTAGGCTAGTGTCTGTAGCGGCTTCATACAATGTGGTGTTTAAAGCTGGACTAGGTCCCAAGGTTTTTCTGCATTTGCGGTTTTCCTCGTTAGCAAAATTCTGGGTCTGTGTTATTTTTTTCCGCATTATATTTTGTTATACAATTGAAATATCATAGGTTGTGCATTGCATCGATCAATTAGGAAATCCAACCTTTGGTTGTTGATTGAAATTGATTGAACCTTGAACGTTGGTCTTTGTTACCATTCAAGTTACTTCTCTTATATTCAATCGGGATCGCAAATTTCTATTTGCTGATTGCAGATTGAATTAAGAGTTAGAGATATAAACTCTTGTATATACTTTTCTCTAGATTGAGTCTGACTGTCTAGTTGATTCGCTAGAAAGTATATTGGAGTAAGTCCTCTCGGATTGACAAACGAATTGTTGGTCGTGGTTGTTGTACCCCCGCATTTTCACGAAGTATAACGCTTATCTTTTGAACTTCGTAGATATGACATCGACATAATCTTGTATATATTTTTATGATTATGTGTGTGGATTATGGTGAAGATTTTATCCTTGAAAACAATTTGTTTAAAGAAGTACATTCATGAACTTGTTTCGTGAATCAAAAGGGAAATCAATAGGTTTATTGGTTCGGCTATTCATTGTATATTCTTTGATTACCAATATGTGTGAGTTGGTAGAAACGATCTTACCTCAGGTTATGTATCTTGGTATAACCGATCACAATACCTAGACTTATGATTTGGCATGACCGGTCCTGGTAATTGGTGTAACCGATCCTGAGTAATCACCATGAGATGATATGATCGATCCTTGTAATTGGTGTGACTGATCCTGTTAATTGGTGTGACGGATCATAAGTGATGTGTGACCGATCCTTGTAATTGGTGTAATCTATCTTAGTGTCTGGTGTGACTGATCACAAGCAGATACCATGTTTAGGTAGAACCGATCCTAGTGATTGGTATAATTAATCCGAACCCATGTATGTGACTTGGTAGGACCGATCACAACTAACCATTGTTATTTAGTATGACCAATCACATAGTAGTCTTGGAATACTGGGAAACCAATTTTAAACTTGTTTAGAACTTTGAAAGTTTGGTAGATTCGATTCCAAGAAGCAAATCCATGTAAATATGAAATAAGGATTTGCAGTGAAAAGATGTCAACATACTTTTAACAAGGGAAGTAACTCTTATCATTTATTGTTCAAAGATATTCCTTGGTACTCAAGGTGACCCTGTACCGAAATAAATTAAGAATCTTTTAATTAAGGTTTTTGGTTTTATATGTTTTAATTACAAGCAATTAATGCATAATTCTAGAGAATAAAAATTAGTAATGTGCATTTACTAATTAGAGATTTTCTATTGAGAGATTTCAGAAATATTGGACTAACATTTATTGGAATTATGAAAACCGAATTTGGGCATTCATTGCATATCTTTAGAATATTTTCGGTTTTGGAAATTCCTTGGTGTCCAAACATCCTTGGTCTGAAAATACCTAAGTTTACATTTCTAGCAAACTATCCTAACAACTAGGCAAACTTCATTTCTTGTTGTTTTTGGTGGAGACGTCTATTTGGAAAGAAAAGTATCTTAATTAGGTGAAATCTCTTACGACCGCTCGTTCAAAGACTTCTATGGGATCAAGAAGCTCTACGACGGCTGGTGGGAAACTAGATAATTGCAGTGTTATTGGTTTTCGATTTTATTTGATTGACTAACAGTTGTTGAAATTTTGATTGCACCTAGTTTGTTTATGCTAGAGAATCTTCTTTTCTGATATAAGATTCACTCAGACTAGATCAAAGTATCGACCAGGTCTTTAGAACTATTGTTAGATCTAAAGACATCTTATGATAATCCAGTGTTAACAGACTCCTTTATGTGTGTGATTGATCACAAGAGATTCAAATGGTGTTGTGCAGGTATTTGAAGATAATAAAAGATTTGAAGACGAAAATGAATTCTTATTAGTTTTCGTATCTTGTGGAATAGTGCACAAACCTTGATTGGATGGGATCCAATTAGAATCGATTTATTTTTGATAGATCCGATTGATTAGTTGCGTGAGATCGACATTCTCTATACTTCTCTTTGAGATCTATATTGATTGAGTGTGAATAGATACTTGACTATTTCAGTAGTTATAGTTATTAGATTGATCCAACCAGACAAAGGAGTTTATTAGATTAAACACATGAGCCTTTTTCAACGACTCATCTATATCTCGTAGCAAGATTGATTAGAGTGGTTACCAAACAAATTCTTCCTTTGCTGTTTAGAATACGATCCAAAGGACTTGCTATTCACGTGCGTGACTCTAGAAGTCGAAGGCGCAGGGATACTGAGGGAACTAAGTAGCTGGGGGTAGTCTGCTTGGTATCAACTATACGAAGTTGGTATTAGATTTTGTATAGCGGCTTAATTCTGAGAGTATTCAAAATGGGACTAGGTCCCGGGGTTTTTCCTGCATTTGCGGTTTCCTCGTTAACATAATCTTGCTGTGCCATTTACTTTACTTTTCCGCATTATAAATGTTTTATTATAATAAAGTAAATTCCACTTTATATTAACTCCGTAATACTTGATAGTGATCCTATAGAGTTTGATTATTACCGAACCTATTATCAAGTACACATTTTGTTGTCGTATTGTCTCGATCTTGTATCCATAGACAATCACACACGTTATCTTGTTGTTGTTGTCTCGATCTCGTATCCATAGACGATCACACGACGTGTGAACCGAATTGTCGTATTATCTCGACTTTGTCCATAGACGATCACATTCGGTAGAGGACTTATAGGTTGAAATAAAAAGATTGTGGTGTATTTGGGTACCCTCGTCTTTTAAACAATGGTACCAAGATGCGACGATATTGGTACATAAATATGGGAAGTCTGATATATTTCTTACAGTGACTTGCATTCTACTCTGGCCCGAGATTGTAGCTGAGTTACGTCCCGGTCGATCTGCATCAGATAGACCTGATTTAACAACTAGGATATTCCGTGCTAAATTTGAAGAGTTGAAATTTAACAAGAATGTATTGAGAAGAGTAGTTTCCCATGTTCATGTGATTGAGTTTTATAAAAGAGGTCTACCTCATGACTATATGTTGATCATTTTGGAAAAAGAATACAAGTTACAGGGTCCTGATGATTATGATCGCACATAAATTCCTGATAAGAAGAAAGAGCCCGAGTTGTATAAGTGTGTGAAAAAATGGATGGTTCATGGTCTGTGTGGAAGAAAGTGCATGAGAGAAGGAAAGTGCAAGAGAGGGTTTCTAAAACAGTTTTCTGAACATACCGTGCAAGGTAAGGATGCATACCCAGTTTACCACAAGAGAGGTGATGGAAATACTATACTAATGGGTAAGAAATTTATAGTAGATAACAAATTTGTGGTGCCTTACAATCCTTGGATTCTTCATAAATAAGAATGCCACATCAATGTAGTTTGTTCCAGTGTCCAAAGTGTGAAGGTTTGTCTTCATAAATAGAATGGAATATATGTAATGGTTTGTCCTTTCCTAACACCGAGGCCTTTTCATCACAATTGTCTCCAGAGTTGAAAGAAAACTCTACAGTTAAGCGTGCTCGGACGGGAGTAATCCAGGGATGGGTGACCTCCCGGGAGGTTGTTGCTAGATGACCGCAGTGATGCCCGTTGAAAACTCCACACTGTCGGATAACCGCAGTGACTAAGTGGGGACAATATCGGTGGAGGGTTGAGCTAAGTGGGGACAATATCGGTGGAGGGTTGGGTCATTAAAATGGTATCAAAGCTGACGACGGGTAACCTCCCGAGAGTGGGAAGGTACGCTGGACGAGGTTGATCCAAGTGCTTATCATGAGGGCCAGAGAATGTCGGAGATCTGGGCTTGTGAATATATATATATATATATATATATATATATTCTAGGCTGAGGACAACTCCAATTTTAGGTGGTGGTACTGTAATACCCCGACTTCGGCAGTGGTTCGCCGATGGAATGAAATATAGGTAATGGTTTGTCCTTTCCTAACACCGAGGCCTTTTCAGCACAATTGGCTCCAGAGTTGACAGAAAACTTTACAGTTAAGCGTGCTCGGGAGGGAGCAATCCAGAAATGGGTGACCTCCCGGGAAATTGTTGTTGGATGACCGCAACGATGCCCGTTGAAAACCCCACACTGTCGGATAACCGCAGTGGCTAAGTGGGGACAATGTCGGTGGAGGGTAGGGTCATTACAGATCCTATGGATAGGCAATGGTTGTGTCGGGAGTTTCCTGAACATTACAAATGGGATAAAGAAATCATGAAATGGCAGAGAAGAAGAACAAAACAAAGGGTCATTGGTAGGGTATATTTTGTACCACCCATTGCAGTTGAAAGGTTTTTTCTGAGGCTCATACTTATGCATGTTAGGGTTGCCACTTCATACGAAGATTTGTTAACAGTTGACGGGAAAAAAAAGGTCAAACATTTAAAAGTGCAGCCGAGGCACGAGGATTGTTGGTGAATGATAACAGTATGAGGGCATATATGGCCGAAGCAACAACAAATAAGATGCCATTCTGCTTTGAGAACTCTTTTTGGTAGCGTATTATCTTTTTGCAACTCAGTGGACACTAGAAAGCTATTAGAGGAGTTCTTCAACGATATGGTTGAAGATTATTCAACTTCAAGTGATACAAGCATGTCATGAGAGTTGTAGCGATGCTAAAAATATTTGTAAAAATAGTTCATGAGCATCTGCTTAATTCATATTGGGTAAGTATGCGAAAGGATACGCGTATTTATGAATCAGTTTGTGAACTCATATGAACAAGGTATGTGTATTGGGCATGTATACCCTTAGGATGTTCACGAACTCGGGCCCTTGAGGCACGCTTACCCCCATTCACGAATTCAGAACACAGTGGTACGTGTACTAGGTATGCATACCTACCTATATTCCGGAACCTTAGATATCCATGGCACACATACTGGGTATGCGTACCTTTACAAAGTCCAGATTTCAGTAGTTCGATCGGAAAACTCTCTTTCGATGTTTTGAAACATTCCCAATCGACATAAATATAAATATCATTGCTTGGGAAATTTCCAAAATATCCACAAACATGGTTCTTGAACAATAAATTGTTTCTAACTAAGATTGTTAAGGACCTATGAACATCCATTGCTTGAATCATATTTCGAGATGTTTAGCAAGACAAGCTTGACTCGAAACTTCTTATTTGCAATAGTAAATCTACTAGAAGTCATACAATATAGTCTCACATAAATAGGATGGTAATACACTTGTGAGTAAATAGAATGGTTCAGTCTTCATATACCTCTTTGTTGATGAAGTTCTCCAAATGTCTTTGTTTGATCTCCAGTCTTCAATCTTGGAGGGTTATTCAGTGAGGGCTGATACTCAACTACCAAAATTCTAATCCTAGTCCAAGACTTGACTTAACTAGACTAGATATCAATATATATTTTTGTGTATCTAACATTGATAACCAGCTTGATATAGCAAAACTTGCGAATTCGACCGAGCAGTGTTCTAATAATTATGTTCAACAAGAATTGGTGTACCTTGATCATCCCATCATTGCTGAAAGAGTGGCAACAGAGCCCAATAAAATCACGAGCATGAAGGAATGACATACACCAAAAGAATTTGAAAGAGCTAAAGAGGTTTTCTGGGCCTCACCGGGTACTATAGGAGCATATATACCGTCGACATGGACTAGTCACAGCAAAATATCCAACTAAGGAATCGGAAGATGATTAAATCAGCATAAAACGGGGAACTAAACGGCGAGTTCCGTTACCGTCAGCAAACCGGTGTTAAATTACAATCAGAGAGGAAAAAGGGAAAGGAAAAACTGAAAAAACGAGAGAGAAAGAGATGGCGAGACCGATGAGGGGTAGAATAGGTTCATCGTCATCAGCAGCATCGGGAACTCGAACCCTAACTATAACTCTAGCAGATCCTGTTCCTTCTCCATCCTCAACATCATCATCTTCTTCTTCATCTCATCCACGACAAGAACAAACCCTAGTTTTGAGATTACGACCACCTTCAAAGAAAGTAACATGGAAAGAAGGAACTGTTGATAATGAATTCCTACAGAGAAAGAGTTCGAAGAAATGTTGTATTTTTCATAAACAGAAATCATTTGATGAAGATGACAGTGATGAGGAAGATAATGGGCATGGGCATGATCATAAACATGATCATCCTTCCGATGATAAAGATAAAGAGGGAGATAGTTGCTGTTCTAAACAGAATGAATGATGGGGTTCTCTTTGATTTTGCAGTCGGATTATAGGTCTTTGTATTCCTGTAAGTGTAACAACAAATGGAGGTTTTTTTTTTCTTATGGGGATTATTAGTATCTCAATTTTGTGTGGAATATATATTTACATTGTTCTTAATTTATAAAGTCTGGATAGATGAAAATTTCGCAGTACTAGTATATTAGGTTTTGGATATGAAATAGGTGACGTTTTATTAGTTTTACCATGGATGCAATATGTTAAAAATAGGATTTCATGCTCGAAAATCTTAAGTAAGTGAGAACACCTTTAATTTGTGAAAATTATCATTAGGATTTTATGTTTGAATTGGGTTTAGGGGTAAGTATGGTTTTTATATTAGGAAAATTGGGATTATTATTGCTGTTTCAATAATTGGAATTTGGGTGGCGAGGGAATTTGGTAGATGTTTATAGGTGTATAAACCTTTTTGGATGAGATTGTCGAGGTTGGACATAGGAGGCAGAGGGTGAAATTTTGATGACGTATCAACTATTAGCTTACCATGTTTCATTTTAGGGAATTTCTATGTTAAGATAGTAATTGATTAGATAATTGCCATGAGTATTTTATAAACTGGACAGAGAGTGTTTCAGTTGTTATGAATTTTTGAGTAAAGAAAAATAATCCTTCGTTATCAACTTGAACATTAGTTTAATGAAACTGAGAAGTCGGTTTGTTCGAAACCTACATGGTTGGGGGATGTCAACATGGTTGATTGATAAAACCTTTTGCTGTATGTAATAGAAGAGGCGTCATGGTTGGGGGATGTCAACATGGTGGGTATTTATAGGTGGGGATAGTCGCCAGATACCTGTACTCAATTTTGGTTTATATTTGTGCATATTGCGAATATGTATGAAAGTGGGTCATTGAATTTTTGATTTCAGAGATTGATGTAGAGCTTAAATCCTTCTAGAGTTCGAGCTCTAGTAACTTGTGTAGATAAAATGCTAATTAGGTGTTTGATACCAGAAGCAGAAGTTAGTTTGAAACTGTGTATTCAAACTAACTTCCGACTTTTTTGCTCCCAGAAGTCGAAAAGCTGAATGTAGTTTATGGTGGCCAGGATATCTAGAAAGTTGTACCTCGACTTTGCGTTGGAAATTGATTGGAGTAGTTTATCATTAGGATCTGTGTGTTGGACTTTCAGTAGGTTCTTTGTGGTTCATTGATTTTGGTTACAATCTGTTTGTTTTTGTTGAAATTCTGATCATATGTTCCATGTCTAGAAGTCATTCGTGAAAGAACTATTGTTTGCGTTGTTTACGAGTGATCATTTAGGCAACAGTTTCTGGAAGATTTTTTTAATGATTTAAATTAAGCTGGCTTTCTCTTTTTGTTCTTGACATATCTAGGCTGATGTTTAGAGTGAACCGGTGGATGGTAGTTTTTAATATGTTGTCATGCTTAGTTGCAGAACATTCTGTATTTTGAGGCATGTTGATCTTTTCTTAAATTTGTTTCAGTTGTGGTTGCGTTGCCCACTTGTGCTAGGTTTTATCATAGTGAAGAAGAATATTGCACCAAGACTATTGCTTATTTTCTTTGAGATTGGTTGCAAACTCCTAGGGAGCTAGAGCATATGATTTTTGATTTATGTAACTTTGTATGAGCAATGTATCTCCAGATCACCTTTGTCATAATTCAAATCACTCTCGTTTGGTCAGTTGCATTTTAGATTTGCATACACACCTTTACTTTTATCTTGAAGTTTAATGCAATTTTTTGTGTTGTTGGGATGTCATTTTCTGATTTCTTAAAGTTGAGGTCCTGGTCATAATCTGTCTGCTATGGGTTGAATCCTGTGATGAGAAAAGATTGGTTATGTTTTATTACCAATCCTCTTCTGCTTTAGTTTCCTAGTTTGTTTCTTTAAGTGATCCCTGGTCTAAGTAATCCGTAAGTTGGATCAGATTTTTATGGTCTCAAGTCTTAGGTGTACTAAATGCTGTTTCACTGCGGTTCTGGGATAATGATGTGAACTTCTCTTGGTAGCTGAAGTACTTGAGATTTAAACTTTCAAATAGGTTGCTTTGTGTGGATGGTCTCTTCAATGAGGTTCTTTCCTAAAGGGAAAATTAGCTGTGGTCTAGTTGGAGTTTTGCACAATCAGATAATAGTTACAAAATTACACAGAGCATGCTAACATGACTTGACTTCCAGTCACCCTGCTGACACTGTCTCGTGTCCTAAAATATTAGGTACATGAAATTTTCGAGATTGATCCCAGGCACAGGCCTGTTTGTTGTGTTTATTTCGTATATAACTTGGACTCCTGTGTTACAGTTTTGGAAATTCTTTCTGCATTTTAAGAAGAATGAATAGAGTGTTAAGGCTGAAGGGTGCATTATCACAGCAAGTATATGATGTAAGAACTAGGTTGTTTAGTCGGCTCACTTTGATGAACTACAGGTGCATTTGGTCTACTATGTTGCATGGCACAAATTCTCAAACTGCATCTTTTGTTTGTAGAATGTTTTGTAGACAAATTGTATTCTTTTGATTTATCTTTGCAAATGAATGCTTTTTCAGTGAATATTGAGGAATCTATTGAGCTGCATACTTGTTGCATCATTTCAATATTCTGTCTTATTTGAATTACGTTGTTGTTGCAGGCAGATAGCATCATTCCACTTTCTTCGCTATAGGGTTTCCGCTGTTGTTGCATCTGCACGGGATGTCATAGTGAGGCTTCCATACTGTATCTCATTTAAAGAGCAAGCTTTACTTGAAAGTCGTAATATGTTGTATAGTTTACTCTGCTAAGCCCAACCTAGAAAACACAACTGGGATCGTTTATATTTTTGTTTTTGTTTCTGTCAGTTCACATTTACATGGAATAGTTGAAACCTGAGTGAAAAATGTAACGAAATTGATTAAACTTAAGTCTTTTATGACTGTAAACTTACAGACACCGTCTTGTTATAGTACTAGAAATCTGTCAACTGAAAATCTCCCCATTTCTGTCAACTGAAATCATTTGGGCTGATAAATAGGTGAGGAAACTTCATTTATAATCTTTTAACTGGAACTCCCATTTTCTCAAAGGCGATTCTACACCCACCAAGAGAACTTCCATTTTTCTCATATGGAATTCTTTTTCTTTGTTTTAAAATACAGTGCAACGCTGCAAAGTGTAGTATATGATCCAACTGATGCAATAGTCCCATAGTCCGACTCCCTGGAGGAAGCAAAAAATGAGATCCAAGTCCAACCCATGAGATGCGCTGATTCAACATGTACATTGAGAGGTTTAGTCAACAGTGGCCTCCTATTTGATCAGCTTCATTAAGTGCTAATTAACTTAATCACAGCTTCAGTTTAATGTGTAGACAACAGTAATTATAATACCTGTGTCAGGGATGAATCATTGTGCAAAAGAGTAATATTAATATGTCAGCTGGCGAATCCCTTTTCTTCTTCTGATGACAGGAAAACCGACTGACTGACTGACTGACTCATCTTGTTTTCTTTTAAAACACAGAATTAAACCATATTACGTACACATGGTCTTAATCACAGAAGAATCCGTTGAACGCATTAGTTAATCCTTCAAATAAATCAGTGATCATTAGTTCCAAGTGTTCTCAGCGTTACCGCTGCTAGTCAACTTGGTTCTGAATTTCGCCAAGCTAGCTATCTGGCGGTCATACATTGATATGGGAAAAGAATATTGAGAGTAGACGAGGTGTAGCTAGGTAGAGTTAATGCTAGCAGTAGGAACACGTGCATAACATGTTCGCAATCACATTTTGGAGGTCAAATCGGAACTTCTTTCCATCCTTTTCCTATGAACGTGCTACCACATGTTGTGACCCTAATTTTATGCATAGTCAGACGAGAGACAAGGAGGAAACATTTTTCTATTTTAGAAGGTCACCACTCACGAGTAACCTCCTCCTCCCGAATCTATTTTCAAACCAACGCATGAATAAAAGAAGAAATGCTTTCATTGAGAGTTGAACTCAAGACCTCCCGCTTACTAAACGGGTGCTCTAACCAACTGAGCTATGAAAGCTGTTGTCTACATCCTTTATTTTCTTATTAAAAAACACTGCCTGTAGGAGTTATCTTCCCCATCTTCCAACAATTTCCATATCCATATTATAATTTTGTTAAATTTTGTAGGAGTTAGCTATTATTTTCATTTTTATTTTTTTTTGAGAAGGCAAAATTTTGTAGGAGTTAGAGCAATTCTTATGGCAATGGTCAAACTCAAATATTTGTTGAGCCACGTGGATTGTCAAACTGGGTTTTCCACTATGGTAAAGCATAGGGCGTTGGAGAAACAGGCACGCGGCAGAACGAAAGACTCATGCGTTTGTAGACAAAACGCGGGCGTTGGAAGGCCCGACGCGGGCGCTCGGTGTGCTGATGCAGGCGTTAGAAACAAAGTCTCTAACGGTCGACTCTCCAACGCCTATATTTTCAACGGCCGAATTTCAACCCTATAAATTCGTTGTATTGATTTCATTTTCAGTCACACCACTACCATTTCCTTGTACTAAAATTCTTCTGAATCAAGAATTTATATACAATATGAATATAGTGAGAAGAGCGGTGAGTAATATAAAGAAGAAAACAGATCGGAACAATGAATCGGCGCCGTTGCCTCACACAGATGTAGATTTTACTCAAAATCGAGAAGCAGAGTTTGCTTCGCCAAATATAGTTGCTGCTCCATTATTAGTCCCAGATCATGTGTCAGGGCATCGTGAACGGTCTGATGAGTATTATACTATGAGAGGTGGATTTTCAGAATTAAATTCTGTTTATGTTCGTCTACCGTCTGCAGTCCGAGAAAGGGTTGACAAATATCCTTGGCGTGCAATTTATCAAATTAATCCTAAAAAATATAACAAAAAAATTCCGAAAACAGTGGTGGAAAGGTGGTGGATGACGACGCACACATTCCATTTTTTGGATTTCGAAATTGACAAGTTTTTTTAACTTAAGTTAAATTAAAAATTTTAAATAATTATTAAATAATCAAAAGAATTAATCATAGTTGATATTATACTTGTAATAAGAATTACTCCCCTTGATTTGTATCTCATTGTTGGGATTCCAAGTGGAAAGGGAGACCCGCCACCATTCAACCAAGACGAATGGATGTCAAATAGAAAATGGGAGTTGCTTTGTCCCTCGTTTTTGGAAACAAACATGCGTCAAGATTATAAAAATTTAAAAGGAGGTGGGATTAGATGTGCGGCCTTGAAGATTTTCCTAACCAAAGCCAGAGACCCAGAACATGTAGATGGCTATGATGAACTCGAAAGGATGTTATCTTATGGGTACTGGGTCAGGCATTCTTTCCAAACTCAACTTCTGTTGCTCATGTTGGTTGGCTTGAAGCGTTAGAAGATCTCGACAAAGCACCAAATTATGACTGGGAATCTGCAATTTTAGCAGAATTGTACTGTGCGCTGGATAAAGCGTCCATGGGCGATAGAAACTTCACTGGTTTCTGGAGCATCATAGAGGTAAATATCAAAATTATTATTTTTAAATTTATTATTATTACTAAGTTTAAAAAAAATTTAAATAATTTTTATGAATAATTGTAGATTATTTAATATACTAAAATTATGGAGTAATTTGCAGTATTGGTAGTATAACTACTTCCATGTTGGTAAACCAATCCTAAAATACGGGATAGTTAGATTTCCAATGTTGGACATGTATATGAAGGACAACTTAGACAAGAACACTGGCAGCGACGTCTTGGGTTGCAGTTTTGTTTACAGGTTACATCAGATGACTCGGAGCCACAACAACGTAGTTTTTCGCCCTTACGATGGTTTACCTCAGTATTGTGATGATGTTCAGAGCCGACCCTCCCCTTAAAGCAAAGAAAGCCTTGCTTGAGACCACAACAGGGAGAAGGCCACAAATTAAAAATAAAGTCAAAGTAGATTTGAATTCTTTAAGTGTTTTGCGTTAAGGGGCTTTTGCGGAACATATACGAGATGGGGTTGTTTTCGCTCTTTAATCCAATTGGATAAAACAATAGGAAAAATGCGGTTTGGTCCAAAATCCCATCCAAATATATTAGTTAGTCCACACCCATTCAATTAGGTACAATTTCGTCCAAAAATTATTTAAAACATGAAAATATACATATAACCTTGTTGATTTACAATTAAGTCCAGATATTTACAGTTTAGTCCAAAATGATTTATGATGATGTCAGCCATTTTAAATAATATAAAAATAATTAAAAAACAATTTATATTTTAAACCGTTCGTCCAAAATTCGCAAACTTTATTTATTCGGAATGCTCTTTCCAAGAGCTATAAAAAGAGTACCCATATGACTATATGATTTTTATATTTTTTTTGAATCTTAGTTTACACTGGTGTACAAACATGTATACATTTACAAAAATCCAAAGACAAGACAAGGACCACAAGGTGCATCAGCTTGTATAGCACATACAACTAGAATCGTCCACCTAAGCACCACTAACGCTTTTTCTGAGACCTGCGAAAAGAGTATCCATATGACTATAATTTTTCATTTATAAAAAAATTATTTTCTTTATCCTACTAATGTGTACAAAAAAGAAAACATACACAAAATTTGCATAAGCTTATGGAGTCATTTTTCACATGCACTACTTTGTACACACCTACAAAAAAAATGCATGAAATCGATCATTCATAAACCTACATAAACCTACTTTTTTATGAGAATCACATTAGTGCATCAATATGTTTACCCATGCGAAACATGCCTAAAATTGATCCTACATAATCACACACAAACCTACTTTTATATATAAAATACACTGGTGCACAAATGTGTACACCCCCTGCAAAACATGCATAAAACCGACCATTCATAACCACGCACAAGCCTACTTTTTCATGAGAATTCTACTGGTGCACCAATATGTACACCCTTGTAAAACATGCAGCAAAATGATCATTCTAGACTTAGTAAGTCTAGGTGATTAAAACTAAACATATTCATTTAGTTATACAAACAAGTAAAGCAATGTTTACCCATAAAGATGTGGTGGCACCTCCATTCATTTTCATGCAAAACTTTATCATTCCATTCTTGAGTAGGAGGTTGTCAACACATATCCTGTTCACATACAAAAAAAATTCTTGAGTAGGAGGTTGTCAACACATTGAATACATCTCTTGGATTGGAGATTGCAATTTCCCACACCACCTAATGAATTATCTTAGACTTTGATGACATTCTAAGCACGACTATTTGATTCATCAAGGATGTGACAAAATCTTTTGCAGAGTATATATGTGTATTAGAAGTTGTACGAGAAATGTATGAAGACAGTGTTCTGCAATACAAAAAGTGTACAGGAAAAGAAGTGTGAAAGTGGTTCACATCATACTCTTAACTTTTATGGAATCCCACTTGAGTGACAAACAAAGAACTAGAACTGACTCGACTTGACAAAACTAGCAATTTCTAATGTCCAAAAATGGAAGTTTCAGATGTCGAATACGGTCAAATCAGTCATTAAATTACGTAAACATTAATAATCGACGTGTATAATTGCGTACACATTAAAACATCGACGTGTACAATTATGTACACATTAAGAATTGACATGTTTCTGCAAATATATTCATCTTCTTCTTTAGCATACGGAACTCACCGAACTAACCAGGGCCGAGACATGTTCAATCAAGAATTGAGAGTGAAGAGAAGAATGTGTAGAATGTGTGAATTTAGAGTTGAAATGATGAGTATTTATAGAATTCAAAAAATGTAGCCGTTGGATCACCAGATTTTTCAACCGTTCAGATGGAGCCATTGGCGCCATTGGGTCAGACGCTGACGTTTTTGGTAATGACTCTGGCGCTGTAAGTAAGAACATGCATTCGTAGTGAAAACGCCGACGTCAACACGAATAACGCCAGCGTTAGTAGGGATGACACGCATCCTTACAACAGACGCGCGCCGGATGGTTCGACTCGATGTTCAAATCAACAGATCTGTTGATTTGAACATCCATTTTTCATGTTTGTTCATTCCATAATGGGAACAAAATGAACAAACTCTGAGTTTGTTCATCCCATAGGAATTGCTCTTATCTTGTTAAATTTTGTATGGCTTCTACGTAAGTTACTAAATTTATATAAAGCATAATAATTCATCAACTCCACTTGCAGCTTTGAAATAATTGTGTCATTCAAAACTTGGAAAACAATTTCACTTGATAATATGATAGTTGCCTACACCATTCTAAATTATTGAGTCCATGCTGCTGGTAGCAGCATCCCCACTCTTCCACAGCCATTATCATCTCGTTAATAATTTTAAGCACCCAAACAACAATATCCCCTCTTAGAACGTGGCTCGGTATGAAAAATTATTAAACGTCTAGATAAATCCTCCATTAATAGCCTACCCCACTTGAATTAATCATAAAGTCTTCCCTCTGTTATTTATAAGGTTCACACTCTCAACCACTTTATTAAACTAAAAATTCAACCACCCCTATAAATACACATTGTAAGTTTATCTCTCTCCCACTACTTTTTTCACTAATCAAATATCATGAAAGATTATACAAAGTTCAGATCAGCTTCAAGCAATAACAAATCAAGATCCATGGATTTCCAATCTCTAGACCAAGATCATGATCACTTCTCATCATCATCACCCCCACATGATCAAGAAAAAGAAGGATCATCACCAAAGCCCATTTCAACTCCTAATCCCACCCCCATTTCTAAGTACTCTCCTAGTCCTATATCCACCACTCCAAATAACCCAAACACACCAGCCAACAACACCACCACCACCAAATCTAACACTACTACTACTCCTAATGCCAATGACTTATCAGGATCAACACCAAACAATGAACAGATAGTAGTAGAAGATGGTGGCGTTATTGGTGGAGGTGTGATATTAACCAGGAATTGTTCAGTTTCATCAACACCATCTTCACAGAAATTTAGAGCTGAGAATCAGAAACATAATAAAGCATTACAAGCTGCAGTTGTGAGGGCATTTTCAATGAGAAGATCTGCTTCAGTTTCTGAAGGGTATTCAAGAATTCATGATCAGTCTGATGATCCATTTGGTTCACCTACTAATAACAATGATGATAATAAGAGTATGCAGGGTGGTGGTGGTACAAGATCTAAGAATAAGAAAGGTAGAAAGATTTTAAGAGCATGTAAAAGTTTTTTTGGATTCTAAGTTTATTTTATTTACTACTTTTGTAATCATAAGTATTTTTTTTTATTTTGTTAGTTTTTTTTGTGCTTTTCTGTTGCTACTACTTTCTCATGTTAAATTATCAAATAATTATTGGTTCATCATAAGATCTTTCTTGCATATAGTACTTTTTATTGATTTGACTGGTTTCTACATTTTTAAGGGTGGAGTACCCAACCCAATCTGGTAAGTTAGCTGGCCTCTTTATCTCCAGTCTCCCTTCATAGGGGACAAAATGTACATGTCCTTCAATCTTAGCAAAAACTTTAAAAAAAAAATTGCTTTATGGTAAGAAATATATTTTATATTTATTTTGTAAAAATGATTCATTCCGATTCTTCATTTTGTGGAATCCAGTCCCATATGGTCACTTTGTTTGGAAGCAGCAGGTAGACCTGGTTATAAGTTATAACCATCCAACCTAGGATGTTAAGGCCAACCAAGCTAAAAATTATTTGGGTTGCAGGCAGCTTCTTAATGGTAGACCTGCTGAAACAGAAGTGGCAGGTGTTTGGGCAGCTTTCCAAAAAGAAAATTCAAGATCACTCACCTGATAATCGAAAATGAAGACCAGGATCAAAAGTGATGACTCCTGTAGAAATTGGAGACCAATTGCTTTGCTTAAAAAAAAAATCAGTTTTAGCCATTACTCTTCATGTCTTAACTAAAAAGTAACTTGCATCTCTAGAAGTTATACTGTTGTGTACATGCACTTGCAGAATTGGCCAAATTTGATGTTCTGGAGAAATTGTCTGGTATGGCTTATGCCTACAGTTGAGGCACTCTAATCTATGTGTTGCGGCCGGACGCAGTGAACTACCCCTGGCCTATATCCAATTACTGATTTAGTCGCACGGTGAGCAGATCACATTCACATATCATGACAAAGAAATTATCTAAACAACCAAGTTGCAGACTTTCAGTTGAGAAGCGTTATCATCCACTACTAAAACATCCATATGGAAGTTATTCACATTGAAACATACCTGACAGTCTGTGATTTATTTGAAATTGGTTCTAAAGAATATATACCAAGTATGGGCAGAATAACCATCCAACCATCATAATCGTCCGATCCTCCAAGATTATCCATTGGATATTACGAATTTCCTTCCAAGGATTTAGGATTCTGTAGAGAGCCAAAAATAAAAAGACAGCAGTTGGAATGAGAGAGAGAGAGAAAATGGGAGAAAAATCTGTGGCTGTGAAAGAGGAGCAAAACATGGTCATTCATTTTAATGGACCAAAAAGCACCATTACCAGGAAAATCTGTATATATGTAAATTGTCTCAACTAACAGATAACCAGAAACTGTTTCAACAAACTAAACAAAAAACTGTTTTATTTTTCAGCTAATACGTCAGGCTTCTCTTTAATATGATTCATCTTTTTGAGTTTTAATTTCAGATTGAAGGTTCGAGAAATTTAAGATTTGAAGGTATTGATTACTAACCGGAGAGGTGATAACTTGCTCTGGAGTACTGCTGCATTTGGTTATTCATTTGTTTCTGCATTCACTATGGCTGAGGAGATTTCCATGGCAGCCACGGCAGGAGTTGGAGGGGAAGAGACGCCATTGTCTTCACCCAAGAGTAAAGTTAAGTTCTTGGTCAGCCATGGCGGGAAAATATTGCCTAGACTTCCGGACGGTCAGCTTAAATACGTTGGTGGTGAGACTCGAGTTGTCGTTGTTCCTCGTGACATCAGTTTCTCAGGCAATTTCCTTCTCTTTCTTTTTCTCTCTGATAATGCTTAATAAATAAGTTATCTGCAACGAAGAGTAATACGAACCTTGTTGAATTAATGAAACATTTTTTCCATTGCAGAGCTTATGAAGAAGCTTAATAACCTCGCCAACGGTGAAATGGTTCTCAAATACCAAGTTATACCAGAGGACTTGGATATCTTAGTCTCCGTAAAATGCGATGAGGATCTTCGCCACATGCTCAATGAGTACGATCGTTGGGATGTGAAATCATCTGAAAGCCGAGGTACGCCCAGGCTTCGAGCTTTCCTATTCCCCGTTACTCCACTCTTCATTGATCCCCAAAATGTTCCAAGCAATTTTGACAGAGTTAATATGGAACAGCGTTACATAAACGCAATTAATGGTGCTAATTCAAGTATGCTAAGGCGTAGCTCTAGCAATGGCAGTCGGTCCATTTTCAGCATTTCCTCAACTGCATCATCCCCGAGATCGATACAACATGAAGGCTATCCTTTCGATACTATCAACCACGAGTGTTATGCTTCACATAGCTATCAAAATAATTGTAACAAGGCAGAGCTGCACAGAGTCAATAGTTCCCCATCCTTGCACCATTATAATCAAACTCACCACAACCAAATTTACCAGGCAACAAAGCCACCTAATCTATACAAAAGTGGTGCTCATCAACACTTAGTAACGGCGATATCGGCTGACCGCCATGAGCTTGGGAGGTTTCATCAGCTGGATCCTTGCCCTATCCGGTACTACAATCCAAATAGACAATCAAGAGGAAGATGTGGCTGTATGGGTTATGGAGATGTTGATGAGTGTAGTGTTTATAAGAGTGGAAATGTTGATTTGTAGATGGTTTTCATCACAACCCAATGAATTTGGTCTACACAGAGAGCTTCCACTCAAAGTTGCTTTATTGTAAATATCAGTGGCAGGAAAGTAACTTAGCAAGGTAAGATGAATCTGCCCAATGAAAGAACAAGATAAAAGAAACAAACACAGTAAGATAAGATTAGATAAACTGAATGAAAGCAAAGTAGTAGTTTAAAATGTTTACTGTTTCGTGAATCGTATTTGTAAAGAAAGAAAAACATGTATAAAGATGTGTTCCCACTTTTAGGTTGTTTACAGTGCGAGTTTAGGGATCAATATTCTTAGTTCTAGTTATGTTCTGTATATACATACCTGGAAGAGGTGAAGCTTTAAAGATGTGGTTGTGTGTATAGAAAAGAAACCCTAAAGAGAAGCTTGGCATCATAAACATTTATTTGTCTTTGGTTACTCTTTGATGATTTTTAATTGCTAATTCAACTTTAAAGAGGTTTTTTCTTTAGTTTTCAATAGCTGCTTGTACATTCTCAAACTTCACTCATCTATAGGTGGAACATCAGAAGCCTCAAACTACACAACCTCCAATTAGATAGGATCGCATTTCCAAGCACTGATGAGGGGCATCCACAGTCGTTTTAAAGTTCTATATTCTAGGTTCCATGTTGAGTGTATAGAGTTAGGCAATCAGGGAGTAACACAAGTTACACAACCCCCTGAAAGAAAAAATAAGATACTGAATGATAAAGATATGACTCGTACCTCAAAAGATTAAAGGCGAGGATCTGTGTCTTGTCTTGAGAGAGTCTCTGACATCACTGATGGTATGAGAAGCAGCGTGATGCTGGAAGATTAGTTTTCAAAGAATTCCACAGCCACACAATATTCAAGAAGTTCAACTCCAAATCCAATTATTTCCAGCCTCCTTCCTCGCGCATTTCACTTCCCATGCTTCTCCTGGTCTTGGCCAGTTCTTACAGATTTTCAACTGAAGCAAAATTAGAGAGAAGAACGTAAGCATATCCATCACCTGACCTGGTTCTTACTTTGCTATTTTTTTGGCAGCAAAGTCCCCAGCTTTAATATCATTTCTCAATTTCCATGAACTAAGCGTTGTGCACCATATCAAACAGCAAGAATCAAATGGCATCCTTTTAATAAATTCTTTTGCTTCTCGCACTTTTCTTGCGGCACAAAGAACATCAACCACGCATGTATATTGTTCCTCACTTGGTATAATCCTGTCCAGTGATCCGTTGAAATCAAACTAAATTGAGCTTCAGCTTCAGACACAAGCCCACTATGACTACAAGCATAAACTAAACCAACAAACAGCATATCATTAGGATTTATCCACACAGTGACAGTTTCATTTACAAAGAACGTACCAAGTGCTTCTCTTCCACACTCATGATGGGCATACGCACATAAGACAGACATGATTCCTATTAACCAAGAAACCAATCTCTGCCAGATTAACGAGTTGGACACACTGATACAAGATTCATGTCCTCTCTTGATGTTGAGGTTTTAAGGCACTGCTGACATTCCTCATGAAACAATATCTCTTTCGAACATTTTATCAAATAGCTGAAGCCCATTGAAAAATCACAAGCATAGTGAAATCGAATTACCAGAGATATATATAAAAAGTCACTACTTTTTGTTCCACCCCCACTATTTTTGTCCTCAAACGTGAGATTACCAAACCA
Source organism: Papaver somniferum (assembly GCF_003573695.1). Classification (NCBI taxonomy): domain Eukaryota; kingdom Viridiplantae; phylum Streptophyta; class Magnoliopsida; order Ranunculales; family Papaveraceae; genus Papaver; species Papaver somniferum. The sequence goes on along the minus strand of NC_039360.1, from coordinate 45,090,264 downwards.
ATTTAACTTATCTTATCAATTGAACCCATTCTCAACTTGTATACCACACAAAAACAAACAGGGCAACATGCACATAAATGGGGAAGCAAACAACAGCAAACAATATCTTGACACGTGAACCATGAAATATGAACAATGAGTTTGAACCAACCATTTTGAAATGTACTAGAAAGCTGAATGCATATGAAATTTCTCTCAAAACCATAACAATGAGAAAAAACTTTAGAGAAAAAAATAATAAAAAACAGAATGGCACAGTTACTAAAACCAAACCCAAACAAGTACACCCTCTCAAAAAGGAACTTTAGAGGTTCTTCTTCTTCTCCATGCAGTAGAAGTTGTAATAGAGTTAGACTGGGCAACAAGAAGAAAAGATTGGTTTACTGTCTGAAACCCAAGTCTGCAGTTATTGATGAGAGGGAAACTAGTAGTAAAAAGATTAGAAGAACAAATTTGGAGGAGCAAAGGAGAAGGGCTGATGTTCTGGTGCCTTGTTCTTCTTCCTCATCATCATCATCAGTTGAGCTTGTTGAGAATGAGATTGATGGACAGCTTAGGCATTTGGTGACTGAATTTGGCTGGAAAGTAAGAAGGTTGAATGAAAATGAAGATGAGATGAGAGAAGTGGCACAAGTTCAAGCTGAAGCATTCCATGTCCCGGTGGCTTTCTTCGATGATGTTTTCTTTGAATTCTTTAAGGTCATCTCTCTCTCCATTTGTCTCTTAACATTTTTATAATTCTGCTAGAATGCCAATTCTGATGTATTTACATTTTCTATCTTGCAAAAATACAGGCTGAAGTACTCTCAGGACTTCTTTACAAGCTTCGGAACTCGCCACCTGACAGGTAATAAAATGAGCTTCCGCATAGGGTGAGAGTTGGCACGAGGCGACTGAAATGGTTTATCACAAACAAAATTAACTGAGATTCTTGAAAACCTTCAGACCCCAGTCTTTGTTTTCTGTTAAAAAAAAAGTGATACTGGGGGATGGGAGGAGTTTGAATAAAAAGAAAACTTCATTAGCCAAAGCCATCCCCGCTCTATCAAAATATGTGATGCTCCTCACAGAAACATATGATAACTTGTGAACAGACTTGATTATGCCAAAGGAAGCAATGTCATATTGATACACTGAAAAAAGGAGAAATAAGACTTTCCATAACCAGTGAGGTTCAACTTCATACTGATATAGCATAATCAACAGATCAAGTATATTTACATGATACACAATCTCACTTGTCTCAATTATCCACAGAAAAGAATTGTTCTAGTGAAAAAGTAAAGACCGACTTTTCAGCTTTGTGCTATCACGAGCTAAACTGGGTATTTTTGTTTACCAGGTATGCTTGTTTGGTAGCAAAAACTGCAGACACTTCTTCGGATACATTGTCATTGTCAGACCAAGGTCTTGTAGGCGTTGTGGATGTTACGGTCTTAAATAATAAAGATGTGGTTCAACATCTTGACGGAGCTGAAGAATATCTGTATGTCTCTGGAATAGCTGTTTTCAACAAATTCAGGTAACAAGTTATCTTCTTTTTTTTTCATGGAATAATTCACAGAACATAGAGAATAATTAATTGTTCAAAATAGATAACCCAAGCCCACTGCTGTTCAAGTATGTGTAATTCGATTTTTCAGTACACTGTTTACATACTTCATTTCTTTAATTAGGACTAGTAGTATTGCATGATATGCAGCATTTCAAAACATTCAGATGCATTACCTTTGCTTAAAAGCAATTTTCATGTGTGGCTGGATGACGTACAGTGTGTACTATAATGTCGACTCAAAATCTACCATAGTAATTTAAGATTCATACTTTAACAGGAATTCTAACGAACTAAATGTATAACTAGCATACTTCTAATGTCACTTGACTAATTCTGAAATGTCCATCTGATTCCTCAAGACTCAAAAGACTATTTTCCTTTTCCTTTATGATGACAGGAGGCAAAAAGTTGCGACTGCATTGCTAAAAGCGTGTGACGTGCTTTTGAATGAATGGGGGTTTCAATACCTTGCTTTACGGGCTTATGAAGACGACTCGGCAGCATGTAGATTGTACACGAATGCTGGGTACAGAATAATTTCTAGAGATCCTTCGTGGACTACTTGGATTGGAAGAAAGCGACGTGTTCTAATGATCAAACAATCTAATTCCTGTACGTATCCTTCAAACCTCCATAGCACATAATTTAGACACAAACTAGTAAAAGGCAAGAGGCATTGCCAAGATGGTACATATATTGGTTATGTAAACTTGCAAGAGATGCTAGAATATAACATATAGTGACAGCTCAAAAAAAATCACAGATGCATAATTGCAGACTTCCAGTACTAAAAAAAGAAGAGGAAATTGCAAGGCAAAATTCATAAGTGCAATTGATCAATAGAAGGGAGTTAGGTTTAACTTATCTTCCACTCTCCGGCTGTAGTTTCTCCCTTCCCTTTCAGCTGAGAATCACAGACCTGTGGCTAGAACACAGCCAAAATCTGATAGGCAAAAAAGGAGTTAGGATGGCGTAAATGGATTTTTTACATTTTCTTGAAAATAGATTTCCACTTGGGAGATATTCATAAATAAGACAGAAAGAGAATTAGATGAAGCAGATAAGAAACTGGAGTTCAAAATGTTGATGAACAGGGACAAATACAAATAATTGATGATACCTTAAGTTGATCTCAATAACTATAGGAATTTCCATATTCTGAACTTCAACTAAGATCATTGAAGCCTAACTTGGCCACTGCTGTTACTGTTGTTTTGCAGGAGATTGGTCATGAAGAAACCTAATGCCTGCAGAGGAAAATTACACTGCAACTTTTAACTGTAACTTGAATATTCTATTGAGTCCACCACCCTTGCAGTCAGCATTACTGTCCAGATAAATATCCCCATGTAATTCAAATTAGCATTTAAGCATATAAAAATTTAGGAAACATTATACTGTAAAATTCCTCATTGCTTATGCCTGATTCAAACCATATCTAATCCAATCCCCTTACCCAATTCTCATTCACAAATATAACTCAAATTTGTGTAAACTATGAAGGCGTCCCTCCCAGCTAAACCTTATAGCTTAAATCGTCCAACTATGACTTTTATGAGATTCTTAGTTTTTAACATTTCTAATCAAATTTGAGGTTTTCAACTTGGTCATTTTCTTGAAATAGATGCTAACCTCTTCAAACATCTTCTGCAAGCTTGTGAGATATCTATAAACTCAACTGATAATCCCATAAAAACAGGTTTTATACATAGCGTTAAGAGTTTAATCTTGCACGTATAGTCCCTAAAAGGTTCAAGGTTCAAGAGGTGCATGGTGACAATATAATTCCCAGCTAATGGTTGTGTTATTTTATATCAATAACGTCATTGACCGATATGTGCAAACAATTACACTCAGTAAAGGTAAAGAGAATTGTTATGCACGGACAACACCTAAGAATTATATGGAACATGAACAACGAAACAACTATTAAGATATCATAAGCAAATGATGAAAATAGAGAGAGAAAGTTAACGAACTAATCGCTGCAATCAGATTCCAATGGCGTCAAGAAGCTGAGAGTGTTGAGACACGGAAACCAGCGAGTTGGCAACTATGGCACCACTGGCAGCTACTGCAGGGACTCCTATCCCCGGAAAAGTAGAATCTCCACAACATAAAAGCTGGGGGATAGGAGTCGAGTGCCCAGGGAATGAGTCTTTACCAGCTTGTATTGCAGGTCCATATGTTCCTCTGTTCCTCCTAAGAAATCTCTTGTGAGTCAGTGGTGTTCCAATCAATTTTACCTCACATTTCTCACGGCTAAATCCAGGCCCAAGTGCTCGTTCCACAGCTTTCCACAAAACCTAAGCCACCAGTGAAATGTTTATAAGAAGTATTTTGCAACACAAAAGGAAGAACCTTTACGAGCGTCTTGTAGAAAAATTGGGAGGAAAAAAAAAACTTCATGTGACTATAACAAAGATACTGAGTGACAAAGAATATTCAATATACATAATTACCTCTGATCTTTCAGCTTTGAGTGTTTTATACTCTGCACTTTTGCGGTCAAGTCCTTCCCACAAAGCAAATGGTTCAGTACCAGGGGTATAGGCATGTAACACGTGTTTCCCAGGCGGTGCTAGATCCTTACTCAGTACGCTAGGTACAGAGATAAGAACAACATTCTGATCAGCATCAACTCCTCTATCCCACTCATTAACAACTATATGATGGACTCCCAAGTCATCCGGTATGCCCTGTAAATAACATGTACATTTAAGAATGAGTGTGACTTTATAATTAACCAACACTATCCTAGATAATTATTAACATCTGTTAACAGAAGGTAACATTAAGCTTATTTTTCTAATACATAAAACAAAACCTGCAAACTTAGAAAGCCTTTTCAACTGCTTTCCGGTTAACAAGATAGGATGTGAGCTCACCTCAGCATCAAAACCCAAATGGAGATGCATGAACGATTCACATTGTTCAGTCTTTTCAATCCTCTCCTGGTATGACTTTGGGATGGCTTCCTTAGGCAACAGATTCAAGGTGTCCCACATAGATGCATTGCTAACTACAGCCTTCTTAGCACGTATAAACTGAAGAAAACATGTAGATTTTCTGTTACAATAGATAAACTAAGAGAAAAAGAGAGACAAATATAATTTGGTTTTATTTATCTTAAAATGCTTTACATCACTTAGGAGGACTTACTTGACCACTTCTTAGCTTCACTCCAACCGCTCGACCATTTTCAATAACGATTTGTTCCACATGAGATCCAAGAGAGATCCTACCACCAAATTTTTCGAGTCCTCGCACAAGAGCATCAATTACTGCCCCACTTCCATGAAGAGGGTACTCAAGTGTACAACCTGGTTTATACCATTCTGCAAACATGTACACCTAAAATTGGAATCTAAACATGAGAATACAGGAAATCAAGAAAGACTGATAAGGAACAAAATTTCGAAGTGCATGCCAACATAGTTTACAGAACAGAACACCAATTTGTTTTTCTCTAAAGACAATCACTAGCATTGAGATGTAGTACTTACCATCTCTGCTGAGAGTGCACTATCAGATTTCACCCCAGCTAGTAAGAAACACAAAAGATCAATCCAGTTACGAACAAAAGGATTTTTTAGCTCCAGGGAATCAACAATCTCAGAGAAAGGTCTGAGAAGCTTGGTAGCACCCAGTGCTCCTTGAGGTCCCATTTCGATGAAGGATTTTAAGAGCGAAGGAGCATATCTAGCAGCTGCTGTGGAGAGAACGCCCAAATCACCTCTAATGGATAGAGGTGGTAGCGCCATTGCAGCACCGGATATAGGTAGCACCGCGTCCTGCAACAAATGTGTGTTTCTCATGTTCCGATATACTCATCCTTATATGGGTGAAGGAAACAAAACTAGAATATCAGTAATCACGAGAAATATCTTATATACTCACAAGAAGTTTTCTCCATTCTTTCACGGCGTCCAAGCTTACATGCTTTTCAAGGTCCTGAAGAAACATGAAACCAAAATAACTGAATTGCGAACTTTGAGATGGGTGCCCAACCATAAAACCAAATTCAAGGTCACTAAAAGAGAAACAGTAAATACCATAGCAAACATGATAGATTTATAGTGAGTAGGGATAGTTGTAACCAAATGCGTATATGATAGTTAAGCAACCTTTCTGTTGAAGAAAAGTAATTAAGGAAATCAGAACTCACCTTGAGGAACTCTGTGGGTCCTATACGAGACAAGAATTCACCTTCAGGTACATAAACCATCCAGGAGTCATAAGCAGCACAAGGAACTGACTCCCCCAAAGCATCCAGAACCTACAACATGATTCCCCTAAAGCATATAAGTAAGCCTCAGATAAACCTTCCTACTAAACCTATCTTCCCAACACAAATCTGAGCCAAAAGAACTCCATCAAAACAAAATTCATTCCATATAGACAAAGACTATAGTATAAGTAATCATTGCCCAGAAACTTTGTGATTGGAGGGATCAGCATCCCTAACTTACATCAAATGTGTGATCAGAATGACATATTAGTTTTTTGATTGATTATGGTAATGAAAAAAACAACAAAAGAGAATGAGCATATACTTACTTGAGCAAGAGGATTGGCTTGAGGACCTCTGGATTGAAAACCAGAGAAAAGAGAAGGTCCAGAATCAAATTTGTAACCTTTGATGTCAAAAGAATGAGCAGCACCTCCTGGGACATCATGACTTTCCAATACAATAACATCTTGTTTGTATCTTGCAAGAAGACTTCCACAACATAATCCACCAATACCACTTCCAATCACTACAACATCTGCTTCAAGCTTACCTGCACATCAATCATTCTATGCACCTCACAAAACCCTCCAACTAATTTTAAGGGGAAACCTAGATTTAAACTTGGAGTTTGAAATTTTTCATACCTGGAAAAGAGTTTTTCTGATTTGATGATGATGATGATGAAGGAGAGCCATTGGAGGAGGAGGGTTGTTGTTCATTTGAAATTCGCGCCAAGAGGGTTCTATTTTTCCGGGGAAATTTGAAATTGAAGGACTGTACATTGAATTGGGGAGAGTGAGGGAGAATCCCTGACGCCATGATGAGAATGCAAAACCCTACAAAAAAGACTGTATCTGAGCCAATTTAGAAATGTGTCTGTATCTGTACTGGAGACTGAGAAGCAGTAATTTAAGTGAGGACTAGGCATTATCATTTTGTTGAGAGAAACTGCTGGCGTGGCTTCTAGATAGCCACGTCAACTACACCGTCCGTAATTCCCTATGAAGAAAAACCTTTTTCTGTCGTGTGAACACAGTTTTAATGAGTGGCCCACCATTTCAATCTCTAAACTGCTCGAGTATGTTCGAGTGATTTCTCACCTCCTCTGAACGTGTCAAGAAGCTGGATAAACTTTACGTATTAAGATAAGCGGATTGTATTTAGGATAAGTCCTAACACATGTTTATCTTACCACTTGATGATGTTGGCTATAAATAGCCCTTTCTTTATCCATATGTATACGTAATGAAGCCAGATAAATGAAAGCTGGAAACTAATGAAAAAACCGTAGCTCTTCCTTCATCTATTGTACTGTGCACCTAGTTGTCTTCTTATATTTGTATACAACTCCACTAGCACCACTGATAGCTTATCTTATTAATACATAATACGTTATCAGCACGAATTGCTCGATAACGGCGGTCGACTCCTTTGGCCGTCTGGTGGAGAACGACGATGACAACTGCCGGAGACTATTATCTTTCTTTTCTGGCTTTCTTCTATGTTTCATTTATGATCAATACTGTTTAACTTTGTACCTGTTTAGCTTTGTACAACTTTGTTGATAGTTTGTTTCTCTTTGTTACGAGCAGGGAACTAATTCCATCCCAAGTTGATAGTTAAATCTAACTTGCAGTTGCCTATCTTTTCAAATATCACTACTAATAGGTTCTGGTAAGTATGGAAAGGTCAGAATGGCAGTTCCCTGAACTTTGATATTTTTCTGATCATTTTTCTTTATTACGGTACTAACGGTTTTAATACCGATAAAGCGAGATATTGTTGCGTCCCTGAAGGATAGCATAAATTTAATTTTTTTCGGCTTTAATCTCCAATTAATTTGAAGTAATTCCACCCGAAGCTGAAATATCTTGTAGCATAGTATGGATACAAAATGCGCGCTCCGCTAGCCGGCCGGTCCCAAAAGTGACCCGTTATAAAGTGCTAGCCGGTTTCTATTAGCGGTCCTTGAAATGGGCTGACTAATATTGAGGAAATTTTCCTATAAAGCATGTATCCATTTGCACACTTATAAATTAATATTTGGACGACCCCCGAGGGACAAAAATGGAGACTTATTATGTTGGTACCGTACTTATGTTTTTTCTTTGTTTTGAGTTTTGTTTATTTTATTTATTTGTTTTGGAAATGATGGATTCCCGATGCAATCCATGAGATGTTACCGATTCCGGAAGCATTCCAGCATGTAATATGTGGTTTCCTGTAGTAATCCATATTAGGCTCCAGAAGTGGTCTATCGGTTCCAGGAATAAGCCATAAAATTTTGGGTTCCCGAAGTATCCCATGGTTACCAAATGTTTTTGTTATGGCTCTATTATTTTTCTCTCGTCTATCTGTACTAACGGATATGGATTCCTGAAGTAATTTATTCATATTTAATAGACGACAGAGATATTTGTCTCAAAGACAAGGGAACAATAAACACAAATTTTCGAACCATTTTTGTAACCTTGTAGAGGTCTTTCGAAATGTAAAATATCATTTTGGGTTCGAATAGTGTGATAGACGTCTACATAAGGGCGTATATCATTTTATCTGGTGGTGTAAGCTTTATATTCTATCAGGTTCCGGAAGAATCTGTTGAGTTATAGAAATATTTGGTATTACCACCTTGCAACGATAAATGATCATTTTTATGGAGTATTTTGTTACTTCATTTGTTTTTGTTCCAGAAGCACGTTGTAAAGAAGCGTAAGGCTCTCTTATATAGGGTGTACCATAGAAGAATTCGAATAACCGAATTCTACGTTGTCATTAACCATAAGTTTAATGACCCTTGAATTATTCATGCTCGAGCATGTGTGGTTTGGAAACCCAAGTTCTACCAAAATGCTCATGGACATCCTATACATAACCTGAAGCTTATGTCGAATAAAGATGCAAATCGTGTTGTTCTTTCTCTGAGACATTTGGCTCTTTAATTGGCATTGACAATTGCATTATGGTAACCCGTTGTTGAATCACCAACATTAATCCCTAGAGAGGATTTAAGGTGGCATTTTGTAGGGCTTATTCACCCTACACTATGGACAATTTTTCAGTACTTTACGGTATTGATAGACGCATCTAATTGATGGTCTCTTGTTTATATTAACATGTAATGTTGTGTTTGCCAAACCGTTTTGCAAACCTTTTGGTTGTATATCCATTATTGGACTTTCCTATTAAGTCCATTTATATTGATGGTAAATTGATAGGCTTTTGATGCTTTGCCTTCAGTTGGTGTTACATCGAGCATATAGTTAGCACATGTGCGCACTCGACATGGTCTAGTTGAGTTCTTTGTTTAAGCATCTTTAATTTATTGCTCGACCAACTATTTACCATCAATACTGGCTTGGGAAGCAACCTTACATTTCAAATTTACGTGTTTTGGTCCATGGAGTCACCGAACTATATATGTTGGTTTCGATTCATAAGACATTTAAAACCACGTTCTGGTAATGTCTTATTGAAGATGAGACTATATTCCCGCCGTTAGGGGGAGGAAGTAAGCCGTCAAAAAGGAACAGCGTGAAATGTCTCATCTCTTGTCGAGCCTGCATTTATTTTTGGGTACTTTTTGTAGTTAACTTAAAACCCAAAAACCATCATGAGCAGAATTGCCTTTGAAAATCATGCAATTATGGAACCAGAAGTTTTCTAGAAATGAGATAGTAGTATTTCCGCCATGATCAGGAATACTAAGATGCCACCAGAAGTTGGCATGACAACCCGCCACCAGAAGTTGGCGTGACCAAGCTGATAACCTTTGAGATTCTTCCACTTTAATTAGGGGGAGAAAAGTCACCACAAGAGGATGATGCGAATTATGTTGATAACCTAAAAAAGGTTCTCCAGCCATAACCAAGGGGAGAAAGACTGCCACCTGAAGATGGCAAGTATTATGTCGACAAAATTAAGGGTTTTTCCCTTAAAGTCATGGAGATGACAAGCACCACCTAATGGTCAGTAAGCAAAGTCGACATTTAAATAGGTTATCTGATTAAGTTTTTATCATGTTCAAAGAAAGTTTGGCTGCCACTAGAATTGGCGTGAAACATCTCATTTGTTTTCTCACACCAAGATATTGGACGTAATTGAGGTGTTGGAGATTACTCGTGATTAAAACAAATAACTGCAGTAGCTCTGGAAAAATATTATTCGTCACTTGCTTGAGGATGCAGACACAAGAAGTTGTCACAGCAGGTTAAATCACGCATCTCGCAATGGCCAAGTCGTGTGTTAAAACATGCTTGAGGCATGAATAACTTCCTCATATATGCCTCCTAATAGATAATCCAATCACTCTTATAAATATGTAGTGCTCTTGAAGAGACTACAGATAGTGCTCCTGGAGACTATCAGAATATGATCCACACTCTCTGAGTATATACCTCATTAAAGATGAGGAGATGATAATGCCCCTGAAGTGACGCTGGTACCAATTGTGAAACTTTTATTGATTATGCATGCATTAGAGAAATGTGTGGGATCTATATAATTGTCGATTATTTATTACAATGGTGGTTGTGTACCCCTCTGCAGAGGAACATCGACATTGTGATCGGTAGGCATATGACATGTTCCCCTCAAACTGAGGTAGAGGATGAAATCTCTCGAAAAACGCAAAAAGATCGGATCCGGCTCACACCGTAAAATTGTGAGGCCTGAATGTTACAGGTTGGTGTTTGAGATAAAGCGCGGAGAGAATAATATTATCGCTTTAAGTGCGATTGAGGGTTTCCTGCTGAACCCCGAGATTGGTTCTATAAACTAAAAGTATTCTCCTAATATAGATGCACTTTAGCGTGATAGTCCCTGAAGGACTCTGATTGCATCTTGCTATGACTTATGATTGGTGATTATATTGAATCTTTGAAGGATTCGATCTTCTGAAATAAGTCATTATCACCACATAGGAGAAATTCGTGAACAATCCTTGTGTGTATTTTATGTTCTTTGGTATAGGTCTAATATCCGGATGAATTGATGATCATCTTCGGCTTCTTGAAAGCCCTTAATAGCACCAAAATCCACGCTTGAACTAGACTATGAGATCTTGTTGAAATTGAAATATTTCTCGACTAGAAGTCCGAGAATATGCTAGCACAGACTAGAGTATCTAATTTTTGATACTGGTAATACTTATTGTGCTACTAAAATTAGCACCATTACTATGTAATTCCCAAAAGTGGAAAGTGATCGATCTATCTGATACGTACGTAGAAATAATACTTTATGGTCCAGAAGTACCATGTACGAATATAATGCATTCATTATCTTGTTGTTCTAACTTTTATTTTGCAAGTTACACTTTTTGGAGGATGAAATTGATTCTACGGTATTTATGAGTCTACAAAAGGTCTTTCATTGTTATGCCTGAAGTTAAAGCGGACAACTGAATTTGGTGTGCAATAATGGAGGATTTAAATGCGAGGTGTACATTACTAGTGGTGCACTCGGCGCAAGACCTGCAGTCAATTCTCCATAAGCTGCAAATGGTAAAGCAGTTTTCTGAAGGCCATATAATATTTGCACCACCAACCGCTTTAAGAAATCATGCTTCAGGGGGAGTAAACTCGTAGAATCATTGGCTGAACTTAAACGTGTTGTACTCTTTTTCCTTCGCCAAGGTTTTGTCCCGTTGGGTTTTCCTTGTCAAGGTTTTAACGAGGCAACATATGCGTGTTCAGCACCATTATCAGGCGACGTCCGTTGTACTCTTTTCCTTTGGTCTGATTTTGTCCCACGTGGTTTTCCAGACGAGGTTTTTAACGAGGCAACATTAGCATCGACGTCAGCATTATTATGAACTTTGGGCACTCAGGTTTTGTCTCAAGTGGTTTTCCTGGTGCGGGCGTTCAGGTTTTGTCCCAAGTGGTTTTCCTGACGCCGTTTGTCAAAGAAAAACATTTTGTGGCGGCGACCACCCTCATTCTAAGCTCAGGTTTTGTCCTAAATGGTTTTCCTGACGCAACTTTGACAGAAGAAGCATTTCATGGCGGTGACCAACCTCACTCTAAGCGCAGATTTTTCTTGAATGGTTTTCCTGGCACAATTTTGAAAAGGGGGAGAAAATTCGTAACGACCGTCATCACTTTAAAGCTACCGGAGTTGTACTCTTTTTCCTTCGACCAGTTTTTATCTCAATCAGATTTTTCTGGCAAGGTTTTTAACGAGGCAACGGATTTGCTCGGATTTTGTCCCATCGGGTTTTACCAGCAAAGCTTTAATAAAGCACTATTATTAGAATGGTGGTCCAAGGGGGAGTGTCGTGTGAACACAGTTTTAATGGGTGGCCCACCATCTCAATCTCTAAATTACTCGAGTATGTTCGAGTGATTTCTCACCTCCTCTGACCGTGTCAAGAAGCTGGATAAACTTTACGTATTAAGATAAGCCGACTGTATTTAGGATAAGTCCTAACACATGTTTATCTTACCACTTGATGATGTTGGCTATAAATAGCCCTCCCTGTATCCATATGTATACGTAATGAAGACAGAGAAATGAAAGCTGGAAATTAAAGAAAAGTCGTAGCTCTTCCTTCATCTATTCTACTGTGCACCTAGTTGTCTTCTTATATTTGTATACAACTCCACTAGCACCACTGATAGCTTACCTTATTAATACATAATATTTTCTTTATTTTGATCGGTATAGAATTTGGTGCAGATCAACTTAGATCATTAGTTCTTTATTTTCATCGGTATAGAATTTGGTGCAGATCAACTTAGATCACTGGTATCGTTACCCGGTGAGTTTTTAAACAGAGAAAAATCTATTATTTGACTGGCTAATTTCATGTCGACCTGTTTTATTCAAGACCTATCATTTTTTTTCCTCCAATCTTCAGAAGGGATATAGGTGTCTAAATTGTTTTTGGTGCAAACGAGTCTCGAACTCAACTCTATTACGTGTTAATTGATTTAAATAGCTACACTAAGTGTTAGTGGTTAAATCCGGACGTGATAATAACTAAACTGCACTCTATTAGTTTGTGTTAATTGATTTAAATAGCTACACTAAGTGTTAGTGGTTAAAACCAGGCGTGATAATGACTAAACTACACTCTATTAGTTTGTGTTAATGGATTTAAATAGCTACACTAAGTGTTAGTGGTTAAATTAGATTAATGAATTAATTTATAATTAGTGTTTAAAAATCAAATAAAACTTTAGCCGTAAAATCCAATTTACGCCCAGGTTTTTATCATTTTTTCAGTCGTAAATGAAAAACTTAGAAGTCACTACTAGGAGTTCGTTTTTTTCCAATATTATTGAAAAAAAATGAGAGTGAAAAGAATAGATTGGAGTTTTTCTTTTTAAATAATTGTAGATTTAGGTTTAATCAAGTGTTAATTTTGATATTTGTTACATATTAGGTATGCTATCCATATTTAAGACACTTGAATCCCAATGCAGCCCTCGAAGAGAAAAGATGTAGCCCCAGTACTAGGTTTCGCCGCAAAACGATCTCGTCCATTTGTGCCCATATCATATGAGTGTAGCATTGGCCCATATCAGATACTCAATATTAAATCAAGATATTGTCCTGTACAAAGTGCTTCAAATAAATTATTTTTTTATCATCTTCTGACGTTAATAATGTTGAGACATTATCAACTATTGGAAACCAGTTTCTAAAACAACTATATACTCAACGTATTTTTTATTATGCTTACTTATACATCAAAGATCAAAATTTTAAAATATTTAATTTAATTCAATGATATATACATGCATGCATGTAACGACTCAATAATCAACCATGAATCTTCAATTTATGATTCAATATATATTCGATTATCAGATTTAGAAAAAGGACCGCTGCGCGATCACGGTTTCACAACTTCTATTACTAACTTCTAGTAAATTAATCAAAGGAAACATCATTCAAACAATTTTCTTATCTTTTTTAACATACTACCCAAGTCAACAAAGTTGTTATTCACGGTTCCGATAAATCTGTCATCAGCTCTTTTCTGTAGATAAGATAGTTGAAAGTTCATGTCTCTAACCAGTTTTATTGAATATGGACTTTGGTTCTTAAATATTGCATTACATCTATGCAGGACCGGCCCTGCACAAAGCACCGGAAGTGTAACTTTGGGCATCTTAGGGGCGTCAAAATCCAAAATTTTGTCCTTTTTGGTTTACCAAAGTCAACAACATTTAATTAGATAGCTGGTGTAAATGGCAGCAAAGTTGGAATTTGAAGTGATTTATTAATCACACGACTAGAACTTGACCCCGTAATGCCACGGTTTCCAAAATAAGTAAAATAACTTATATCAATTTTGAACGTTGTCATTCATTTGTTGTTACTCTATAAAATCACAATTATTCTTCATACATTATTATTTTTTTTTTTTTTTTTTATAATAATCAAGTTTATTTTAATATTAAAAAATCCAAGCATAACTTCCATAATATAGTGTTGCTTGTGTCATAGCGACTATGACGGATCGAAAAATCTGAACTTCCAACGAACCGAGTTTCAGTCCGCTTGGCAAGTTCCGACTCTCTGATTCGCCATTCAGAAATCACACTTTCAACATTTTCGAATCAATTCGAAATTTACCCTGCAAAATGTCCATTGAATTACCTCAAACTGCTTTATAAACAAACACACATGCTTTGATACTTCAAGGGTCGTAAAATCCCACAAATAATTTTCATCTTTATGAGGAAAAATATTTCTCACTAACTAGCAAATTCTTAATGATGAGGAATGGCCAATTGTCGATTCTAATTACTCATACGGCCAGTTGTCAATTCTACCGATATATATATAACCAATTGCCAATTCTTATATGGCCAGTTGCCAAAAATGGAAGACGGCCAGTTGCCGACTCCAAAAACTCATACGGCCAATTGCCGACTCTAACAATTTATACGGCCAGTTGCAAAAATTAACACGGACCAGTTACCCAGAATAACAGACAACCAGTTGCCAAAATTAATACGGGCCAGTTGCCCAAACTTAACACGGGCCAGTTGCCCAAACTTAACACGGGCCAGTTGCCCAAAATAACAGACGTCCAGTTGCCAAAATTAACACGGGCCAGTTACCCAAAATATATATTTGCCAAGGTTGCAATCATCTCTGAATAGATGGTAGGAACTGCAAAGCAGTAACCAAGACTTTCAGATGATATGAACAACCTTGTAAAGTTGTGCTGAACCGCATGGCGACTGCCCACGCACCCTCTCCGTTGCTCGAAGGGATCAAGCACGACCGTAGTTCGTCTATTTAGTTAGATAGTATGAACTGCCGAGAATGATGGCAACTATCTCTTACTGGAATATCAAGTAAACTGATTTTATTTGCAGTATACATAAAGAATTACGAGCGGAAACCTACTCTTATAAAAGTCAAGGAAAACCAAAAGCTATAAAAGCTATTAATTTTAATTGCAAAAAGAATTTCTTCTATATAAAAATTAGTGGAGACACGAGCAAAATCCCTAATCGTCTATTGAAGTCCATACCTGCCTAAGTGCAATTTATTTGTATCTCTCCATACGTCAAACATATAAAATAAAGAAATCTAGCAATTACATTTAAAGTCCAGTGTCGTTTACCAGATTTTATAACTTCTTGCTAAGATGAGAAAGACGTAACATATCTATAAATACTAAAGACTATCTCTGGATTCATAGCAAGTACTCACTGCACAACAAATACACAACAAATGAGCTCAATTAATCAACACAAGGGATCGAACAAAATAAAGAATCCAAGATGGCAGTTCGGCACTTGTAAGTGCAAGTCAGGTAGAGAAGTATATAAACCACGATCATCAAGACTAAAGGCCAAACACAGAATTCTGAATTACTTTCTTTTGGAACCCAACACTTAACCAACACCGGCTTACAAGTATCACTATAACCAAAACAAGTCAGCTGCAAGGGATAATTACATGAATTTAAATTACTTGGGGGTTAATAAAAATAATGATCAATTTATAGGTGGTACGATACAGATACCGTGACCAAGGGCTCGGGCATCACTATATACTAAAGGGTTCTTACATAAACCAAGCAGGTTGAAATATTTCATTTTCCAAGTGTACTCCAATTCGTAGCCGATGGAAAACAATCATGCCCATAAAGATTGAACAGTGAATTGCAACTAAATATAGATCACCCATTGCAGACACCAAAAGGCAGAAGAGAAGAAAGGAATAACAAGGCGTACAAATATCCATAAGTTCTACAAAAGGATAAGAACAAGCTAAAATACACTTACCATTCAGGAAATGAAATGTGAGTTAGTAGTAGCACATAGTACTCAACAACATAAATTCTCTTACTTGGTCTAGCTAAGCCCTTATCCAATTAATCCAACACACCAATCTAAAATATGCCGTCACACGCATCCGCAACTCCTAAGATTAGGATTCTGACAGAGTATGAATATTAAGCATGAGAATATATTAGCACCCAAGGTTGTCCACTTACTGAGGAAACACTACAAGAGGAAACGATGCCACTTGAAACAAGAGAAATACTACAGTTTAAATGAAATAACCACCAACGTTATGAAAACACTAAGCATATAATAATAATTAAATTCCCACATTATGTTTATTAACCCAGTATGCTATAATAATAAGATTCCCTTTACCTTTTAATTGGCATTATCCAAATAACTTGTTTCTCTAGAAATAAAATTACTTAAACATTTTTGCAAACCATTTTAACAGAGCATCAACCTCCTCAGTATGACGCAAATGCAAAAGAATGTGCTAAAATAGATATTGGAACACATATAAATGACCAAGGACATAAGCCTTTTGCACAGTATGCACAGTGATCCTCATTTCTATCATCTCTATGATTAGATAACACTAAAGCACAAAACTACAACTCTTTGTAGTATAAGTCTGATTATGAAATACTAATCAACTTTTACCAAGGGTAGGCATACATACTATTAGGATTTACATTGATTGAATCCAAAGTGAACAACTCAAGAAATTCTAAACAACAATATCAACTAAGAATCTACCGGCCTAAATATTATTTGATTTAACAAGTTGCGATCACTGCTCTACTTTCGGTACCGTGCAAGCATCAACACATTCAATTTTATTTTATTTTTTTCAAATACAATGTCTACCATTTTCTCAAAGTCGGTGGTTAAACCAAACAACATGCTAGAGATTCCAAGTAAAATATGCCAACCAAAGTTTACGGAAGACCTTGCAGAGGCGATAAATAGGGGCAACAGAAATAGTGCAGTACTGTAGAGATTAGGAGATATATAATACGATGGGAATGATAGGAAGCATATTACCATCATGGTGATGAAACACAAGTCAGCACCACACTATCACCAACACCAATATTTATTTGTTCACTACTAAAAATCATCACTTTATCATCAAAAGTAAGTGGCAGCATATACGCCAACCATCCAAGTATTTCTGTAACATCACACATATACAAAAATCCAAATCTTTTCTTCCCTGATCAGGTTTAGTCAATAAACCTTTATAAAATATCTTAATAATTATAAACCCTAACATTCTCTACTATAAACAGGTAGACAAATTACTAAACAAGATATTCGGATGAGGGAGATCAACTATTAAATTTTTGTTCATCAACGAATATATACTAGCTCAGGATTTTTAACAAACACATAGAGTACGTCAAATTTTCATATTGACAGAAAGCTAAGAACAAAAAATCTAAAATTAAAGGACTTGTTTATACTCACAATGGTAGTCCATGGCCAAAAATGAACGAGATCTCCGATAGGATCCACACACCCAATTTCCAAAACTTTCTTATAATTTATTATTTAATTTTTTTCAATTTCCTAATCCAAACAGTCCAAGTTCTCCAAACTTGTGCTATCTCTGACTTCACCCCCAATCTCCTCCATCCATAACCAATTTGAGCCACAACCACATCTATATCTAGATTGTTTTCTAGAATTGAATTTCTTTCCAAGTCCATGCAAAACTAATAAGATTTCTCCAAACCCCCAATGAAATGCTAGGATACCATTTCAATCACATGCACTCATCACTCGTATCACGGCAACAACTCCAAATACTCCGCCATCATCTTACTCAAACTAAACCTCAGAATAAGATACCCTAACTGTTATGTTTTCAACAACATTAGCAACCCAATATGTTCGGGTCTCTATAAGGTTCACTAACACATGAATATGATTCAAATCATGTTCTTTGATTTGTTTTTCAAGAAGAGAAGAAATGCACCAGTTAAAGAGAAAAAGGAAAAGAGGCAGAAAGGTGAGGGGAAGAAAAATAATCATCGAAGAAGAAATAAAAAGACCCCCCCTCGTTTTCTCTGGCTGCATCTTTTTATTTTCTTTTCTCTAAGAAGGATACGTACACCACCATGTGTAGACGTGTGTGAAGATAATAGTTGCACGTTTAACTATTAGGGCAGACACAAAAATGTTAATCACACTCCAAGTAAGTAATGTGATTTCTAGCTCTATTGAGTTTAGTCAAACCAGAAATAATTCAGCCCGTCACACCATTAATCCCTTTAAAAGAACTTTGTCCTCAAAGTTCAAAACAAAACTTAGAAGTAATGAGGATTACCTGTAGTCCCAATACAAAGAAAACGCTGACGAGTCCCAGACTCACAGTCCCGAATGAACCGGACCTGCTCTGATACCAACTGTGACGGATCGGAAAATCTGAACTTCCAACGAACCAAGTTTCAGCCCGCTTGGCAAGTTCCGACTCTCTGATTCGCCATTCAGAAATCGCACTTGCAACATTTTCGAATCAATTCGAAATCTACCCTGCAAAATGTCCATTGAATTACCCCAAACTGCTTTATAAACAAACACACATGCTTTGATACTTCAAGGGTCATAAAACCCCACAAATAATTTTCATATTTATGAGGAAAAATATTTCTCACACACTAGCCAATTCTTAATGGTGAGGAATGGCCAGTTGCCAATTCTAATTACTCAGATGGCCAGTTGCCAATTCTAATGATATATATGGCAAGTTTCCAATTCTTATATGGCCAGTTGCCAAAAATGGAAGATGGCCAGTTGCCAACTCCAAAAACTCATACGGCTAGTTGCCAACTCTAGCAATTTATACGTCCAGTTGCCAAAATTAGCACGGGCCAGTTGCCCAAAATAACAGACGGCCAGTTGCCAAAATTAACACGGGCCAGTTGCCCAAAATTAACACGGGCCAGTTGCCCAAAATATATACTTGCTAAGGTTGCAATCATCTCTGAATAGATGGTAGGAACTGCAAAGCAGTAACCAAGACTTTCAAATGATATGAACAACCTTGTAGAGTCGTGATGAACCGCATAGCGGCTGCCTACGTACCCTCTCCGTTGCTCGAAGGGATAAAGCACGACCGTAGTTCGTCTATTTATTTAGATAGTATGAACTTCCGACAATGGTAGCAACTATCTCTTACTGGAATATCAAGTAAACTGATTTTATTTGCAGTATACATAAAGAATTACGAGCGAAAACCTACTCTTATACAAGCAAAGGAAAACCAAAAGCTATAAAAGCTATTAATTTTAATTGCAAAAAGAATTTCTTCTATATAAAAGACACGAGCAAAATCCCTAATCGTCTATTGAAGTCCATACCTGCCTAAGTGCAATTTATTTGCATCTCTCCATACGTCAAACATATAAAATAAAGAAGTCTAGCAATTACATTTAAAGTCCAGTGTCGTTTACCAGTTTTTATAACTTCTTGCCAAGATGAGATAGACGTAACAGATCTATAAATACTAAAGACTATCTCTGGATTCATAGTAAGTACTCACTGCACAACAAATACACAACAAATGAGCTCAATTAATCAACACAAGGGATCGAACAAAATAAAGAATCCAAGATGGCAGTTCGGCACTTGTAAGTGCAAGTCAGGTAGAGAAGTATATAAACCACGATCATCAAGACTAAAGGCCAAACACAGAATTATGAATTACTTTCTTTTGGAACCCAACACTTAACCAACACCGGCTTACAAGTATCACTATAACCAAAACAAGCCAGCTGCAAAGGATAATTACATGAATTTAAATTGCTTGAGGGTTAATAAAAATAATGATCAATTTATAGGTGGTACGATAAAGATACCGTGACCAAGGGCTCGGGCATCACTATATACTAAAGGGTTCTTACATAAACCAAGCAGGTTGAAATATTACATTTTCCAAGTGTACTCCAATTCGTAGCCGATGGAAAACAATCATGGCCATAAAGATTGAACAGTGAATTGCAACTAAATATAGATCACCATTGCAGACACCAAAAGGCAGAAGAGAAGAAAGGAATAACAAGGCGTACAAATATCCCATAAGTTCTACAAAAGAATAACAACAAGCTAAAATACACTTACCATTCAGGAAATGAAATGTGAGTTAGTAGTAGCACATAGTACTCAACAACATAAATTCTCTTACTTGGTCTAGCTAAGCCCTTATCCAATTAATCCAACACACTAATCTAAAATATGACGTCACACGCATCCACAACTCCTAAGATTAGGATTCTGACAGAGTATGAATATTAAGCATGAGAATATATTAGCACCCAAGGTTGTCCACTTACTGAGGAAACACTACAAGAGGAAACGATGCCACTTGAAACAAGAGAAATACTACAGTTCAAATGCAACAACCACCAACGTTATGAAAACACTAAGCATATAATAATAATTAAATTCCCACATTATATTTATTAACCCAGTTTGCTATAATGATGAGATTCCCTTAACCTTTTAATTGGCATTATCCAAATAACTTGTTTCTCTAGAAATAAAATTACTTAAACATTTTTGCAAACCATTTTAACAGAGCATCAACCTCCTCAGTATGACGCAAATGCAAAAGAATGTGCTAAAATAGATATTGGAACACATATAAATGACCAAGGACATAAGCCTTTTGCACAGTATGCACAGTGATCCTCATTTCTATCATCTCTATGATTAGATAACACTAAAGCACAAAACTACAACTCTTTGTAGTATAAGTCTGATTATGAAATACTAATCAACTTTTACCAAGGGTAGGCATACATACTATTAGGATTTACATTGATTGAATCCAAAGTGAACAACTCAAGAAATTCTAAACAACAATATCAACTAAGAATCTACCGGCCTAAATATTATTTGATTTAACAAGTTGCGATCACTGCTCTACTTTCGGTACCGTGCAAGCATCAACACATTCAATTTTATTTTATTTTTTTCAAATACAATGTCTACCATTTTCTCAAAGTCGGTGGTTAAACCAAACAACATGCTAGAGATTCCAAGTAAAATATGCCAACCAAAGTTTACGGAAGACCTTGCAGAGGCGATAAATAGGGGCAACAGAAATAGTGCAGTACTGTAGAGATTAGGAGATATATAATACGATGGGAATGATAGGAAGCATATTACCATCATGGTGATGAAACACAAGTCAGCACCACACTATCACCAACACCAATATTTATTTGTTCACTACTAAAAATCATCACTTTATCATCAAAAGTAAGTGGCAGCATATACGCCAACCATCCAAGTATTTCTGTAACATCACACATATACAAAAATCCAAATCTTTTCTTCCCTGATCAGGTTTAGTCAATAAACCTTTATAAAATATCTTAATAATTATAAACCCTAACATTCTCTACTATAAACAGGTAGACAAATTACTAAACAAGATATTCGGATGAGGGAGATCAACTATTAAATTTTTGTTCATCAACGAATATATACTAGCTCAGGATTTTTAACAAACACATAGAGTACACCAGATTTTCAGATTGACAGAAAGCTAAGAACAAAAATTCTAAAATGAAAGGACTTGTTTATACTCACAATGGTAGTCCATGGCCAAAAATGAACGAGATCTCCGATAGGATCCACACACCCAATTTTCAAAACCTTCTTATAATTTATTATTTTATTTTTTTCAATTTCCTAATCCAAACAGTCCAAGTTCTCTAAACTTGTGCTATCTCTGACTTCACCCCAATCTCCTTCATCCATAACCAATTTGAGCCACAACCACATTGATCTCTATATTGTTTTCTAGAATTAAATTTCTTTCCAAGTGCATACAAAACTAATAAGATTTCTCCAAACCCCCAATGAAATGCTAGGATACCATTTCAATCACATGCACTCATCACTCGTATCACGGCAACAACTCCAAATACTCCGCCATCATCTTACTCGAACTAAACCTCAGAACAAGATACCCTAACTGCTATGTTTTCAACAACATTAGCAACCCAATATGTTCGGGTCTCTATAAGGTTCACTAACACATGAATATGATTCAAATAATGTTCTTTAATTTGTTTTTCAATAAGAGAAGAAATGCACCAGTTAAAGAGAAAAAGGAAAAGAGCCAGAAAGGTGAAGGTAAGAAAAATAATCTTCGAAGAAGAAAGAAAAAGACCCCCCTCCTTTTCTCCGGCTGCATCTTTTTATTTTCTTTTCTCTAAGAAGGACACGTGCACCACCATGTGTACACGTGTGTGAAGATAATAGTTGCACTTTTAACTATTAGGGCAGATACAAAAATGTTAATCACACTCCAAGTATATAATGTGATTTCTAGCTCTATTGAGTTTAGTCAAACCAGAAATATTCAGCCCGTCACAACGACACTGAATAAACATTGCACACTATTACATTGACCAACTGCAGTACCATCACCACAATCACCCATTACCATTACCTTTTCCACCAGCATCATTATCGTCATCGATTTCATGCACCAACACTCACAAATACCATACTGACCATCCCCTAATATCTATTAACGTAATTATAATAAAGTTGTTTAGTTGGAGTATATATTTATTATGATAATTAATAGAATATTTATTATAAGGAATTAATGAAATATTTATTATGAGAAATTAATGAGACAAGTCCGATGTACATGATCACATATTAAGACCGTTAGATGAATTTCTAACTTTCAATCATATAGTCACTTATAAACACTTATGTAAAGAACCATTGATTTGTCTTCTCCCTGAACAAATTTTGAGGACAATACCAAAAACAATTGATAAATTAAGACAAATATCAAATATTTCGAGGATGATACCAAATCATCAAGGAAAAAAGGTTGAGCGGAAGTATGTCTTGGATTTAAGTTCTTTTGTCTTTATAATCTATATCTCCTTCCCAAATTTATTTTTGATTTAGGTTTGCTCAAAAGTGAAGAATTAAAGTTTTTTAATCCACTTCTCCTACCGGATGTGATTGAGAGAATCAATTGTTTAGTTTTATGAGAATGTAGGTTTATTTTTTTCAGTCGATCAAATTCTCCGCTTTGCTTCTGAATTTTGAGATGGGAAAAAGAGAACACATAATACATTATTTCTAGATTAAAGGGTGTATTCATAGAATCGACCACAACCATGAATTTGCCAATTGGGAGGGCAAATCAAGATCGCTATTTATGTTGACTAACTTCAGCCAACTTTGTTTTATAATACTGAACAAAGAAACGGAAAAAAAGATCAGCTAGATAGAATATAACCTTTGCAGCAACAGTACGACTCAATAGTAAGTTATTTTATTGTGTACTAATTTTTACTCATACCGTTCGTTTGCAGCTATTATATAGCATGGGATTCTAGTGTTTTTTTGATTGTCATGTATTTTAACCGAATTTATTTTATCATTAAGACGGTCGACTACATCTTGTTTGCTTTATAATGTTAACCGATTTATGGCGAAACATAATCAACATAATATATTACTACTCACCATCACCTGCCACCACTATAAAATCACCGGATACCACTTCTTTCCCCCACCGCCACTACTGCCATCCCTCGGAAGTTGGGCGTGCTTTTAATTTAATCACAAACGTCATGTATAAAGTTTAGATTGAACAAACTTAAGTCGTCAATTAATTTTTTCCATTCTTTTGTCATGTTCTCTTTATATTGTAATCAATTTTATTTTAACACTAAAAACCATGATTTATTCGATCAGGGACCATATATAGTAGGGATACCATTTGGGTGATCCAGCGGTCATGATCATATTGTCTTATATGATCTGGTACCATCATTGAATATTTGGTTTTTAACCTTACCAATCATGCTAAAAACAGCCAACTACATCTTTCAGAATACAGTATTGCATGTTTTGTAAAGACACGAAACTATTATTTTCTACTATTATTCACTAACAACCACCACCGTAAAAATCAACCACCGCCACTATTTCTTCTACCACCAGTAATGTTACCGCTTCTAGCACTCACAAACACCCGCCACCATTTTACCACTCATTACTTCTTCTACTACCACCATTTAGTAATACCATGACTTTTAGTAAAATTAATAATTCATAAAAATATGTATTTATAAGATTAATTAAGGGGACATTTATATAAAAAATTAATTAATCATTAATTATAAGAAAATAATAAAAAACTAATTAATAAAATATTTATAATTGTTAAGGTGAACAGACTATAGCCGTATATTTATTTTCTTCCTAGATAAATCTCAGCCACTCTTAATCAAGGCTAAGTTAGCCAAACTATGCTTTGTATTCCTGACATATTAACAAAACATGTTATGAGTATAGAGTAATACCTGGGACGCACTTTGGAATACTATTAACACAAATGAACACGTTTCTTTCTCACTTTTTTCTTTACTTCTTTCCTTTTATACGTCGGTTAGTTTTCTCGTTTTTCTCATGGCTGTTAATTGGGGTACCAGTTTATTGGGAGGGCACCAAAATTTATATGAGACAAACTAAAAAAATTCTCTGTCTTATATGGATTTTGGTATCCTCCCCAATAATCCGGCACCCCCATTAGCAATGTTGGTTTTTCTCTTCTCTTAACTATAAGAGAACAAAAATCATGCTTTAAAAAAAGAGGAAAAAAGATTAAAGGAGTATTTGTTTTGAAAAAAATACAGTGCAAGGTAAATTATTAATTCAGTTATCATGTCACTCTGATTACTTAATTTTTTTTCTTTTATCTGTTAAAAACTAAATTTAGTGGATAAATTGAAACATTGATTGTATAAACTTTCAAGGGGATAAATTGTTTTTTATGATTAGATTTAAATAATTTATATTAACAATATATGCAATGGTTTATGGGTATGTGATGTAGAACATCTCTGGAAGCTTCTTAACTTGCTTCTCAAGTTTATCATTTCTTGTTTTATTTTGTTTCTTCTTTTAAAAGTTTTCTTATTTTAGGACTTGTGTCATGCCTATATAAACAGGTGATAAGTACGAAAGTGCTACATTTTATGCCCATATTTATATTAGTTAGGACTTGATATTTTGGCTAATAATATTGTTTTAAGGCTTTTGCAGGAATTACAAACAAATCCAATCACCTGAGAAATAAGTGATTAAATAAACAACAAATGACATTTGCGACTAAAATGGGTAAATGTGGCTGGCCTTGTATTCATATGTATCAGCACCACTGCGCGGCACCAAACATAAACGGAGCCTTATGAACTTGCAAGGAAAAAGGAGTACATGATTAAGTTCACGATTCCTATAGACGTGGGCAGAATTAAAATTCAGTTGGCTAGTGTCACTGGCTTGGCACTCACGAGTTCACAACGGGCAGACAATTCTTAATCTCAATTAATGCATGGTGAAGCGAGTCGATGTCAGCACACTAATGCCACCTAAGATTGGTCAAGAGTGACTTTATTGTTGTTAGCATAAGAATGGAAGAATATCACCTCCATGACCACGTGCAAATGAAGAAAAAGGAAAGATTATATATCTTGTCCTTACATAAGTTCTCTTTCTATATTTATATAAAGAATCTGAAGGAATATTTGAAGCCAAATGACGTCATTTTGCAAATACAGTTAAGGTGGGACCCAGCACATGCAAGAAAATATCATGCTTTCTAAATGAAATTTATATACTATTGAAAGTGGAGATTCGGTGATACTTTACAATGTCTCGTCATATTATGACACGCGGCACAACATCATTGGGTGAATTTATATTTTCATGACATGTGGAAGACTTCTATTGGGAGGTGATGTGGCGACGAAGAAGAAAAACGTGACTTCATTTGTGAGCTATATTTATGTGTTGTTTCAAAATATACCAGGGGGCGCCCGGCCATAGAGCGGGAAGAGAAACAGGAGAAGGATTTTGGAGTTTTTCTTCTTCATTTTTGCTTAGCTATTTGATTTTAATCTTTTGATGGTTTTTTGTGAAAGCCATGGCTAGCTAAAGCTATGTTAGGGTCTAGGTAGAACCCAATTTTATTATGAAAAATCTATATTTATATGCTTAATAATGAGTTGATTGATTAATAGTTTTTCTTCATTTGGCTTGGTATGCTATTGTTGATGTGATTTTCTAGATTATTTATGCTTTCGAATTGATACTGCGTGCTTCGGTTAAATCCTTAGACGTGGTATGCAAGGATAGATAGGTAATGCTTTAGAATCACTACTCATGAAGCGAAGACAAATATAGCGGAGAAACAGTATTTGAAAAATCATGGAATATACTTTTAAAGATTAGTAGAGTTTGCATAATTAATTGGTGGAAACCGAAAATCCTAATAACCCACGCTCGTTTTGTTTATCTTTAAATTACTTATCATTTCATTTTGTTCCGAATTTCTAAAAATCCTTAAAACATTATCTTGTTGATTATTTAATTTTTGGTATTAATGGGTAAGTATTTCACACTCCCTGTGGGAACGAACCACATTTGCTATTTATATTACTATTGACCTGTGCGCTTGCGGATATAACTGGGTTTCATTTAATCATTAATTTTGGTTATCTAAAATCTACATCAACATGTATTCTCGTTCTTGCTAGAATACGATTATTATTATCA
Source organism: Papaver somniferum (assembly GCF_003573695.1). NCBI lineage: Eukaryota > Viridiplantae > Streptophyta > Magnoliopsida > Ranunculales > Papaveraceae > Papaver > Papaver somniferum. Next base: position 45,063,602 of record NC_039360.1, on the reverse strand, counting down.
AGTTATTGAAACAACCTCTTTTGTAGAGTAGCTTATCTTCTTCTTTCTTTCAAACTTGATAAAATTGACTTCGTCTCTTTCGCATCCTATTCTTCTGTTGATGGGGCAAAACGATTTGCTGGTTTTTTAGGAAGTGAAGAGATGACCGTGCGGACGATACTCCTCGATCGAGCAAACTGCTTAACCTCAAACATATGCACTGCACGGGAGTGCTTTGAGTTCGAGAGATCAATCTGCCTAAACCAGGACAATGGTCATTCCATAGTCAATTCAGTCACAAAGAGGGAAGAGGTCGATCTGTAGGAGAGAAGCTGAGAAGTGTGTGAGACCAATGATGATCAAGGATTTTGGATGTGTGATGATTTCTGCAAGTTTTTTGTGAACTGTTGAGTTCGAATAAGTTGTGGTTGATTGATTGAATTCTTTAGAGTGATTGCTCAAATGAGAATTCTTCTCCCGTTCAATCATGGATTCAGAGACTTATTTATATTGCAAGAATAGTAGACACATTGATCCCAGTAAGTGTGACGGTTGCTCGAGTGAAAGAGTGGAAAAGTGGGAAATCGTGGTTAAACCAGTTCCAGTTCGTGCAGAGACTTGGTTGATTGTTCACCCACTACTTTGCTAACTCCTTCAACTTCTTGCACGACTACTCACATTTCTCATCGTGGATGAACATACGTTCTGTAGGCCGCCAGACCAAAACCCTAATTAATATCCTCCCATGTGACATGATTGATGTCTCATGAATGTGGAGTCTGCAAGGCTGACGTGTATTTAATTAGTCATCTGTTGACTTAACTAGACAATGAGTCTAAGCCTTGATGAGTCGAGCATAATGAACGAATGTGGTATGCTCTGAGACTCATGCATTGAAGATAAGATATCTGTTGAGACAGTAATGATATTCAGACGTTGAGTTTTGATATGATATTGTGATAATTTGGATCGATCGTCCGATGAAGTTGCTCGATCGAGGACTCATTTTGATATTGTTAGAGCATTGCTAGTCGAAATCGCATGCGTTGCTATCTCAAGCATGTTTTTCAATGTTAGTGATCAAAACTATATGTCTTGATTTCTAGTTTACTTGTGACTAAGTCTCGGTCTAGGATAGTTAGGAATAGTTGAGGTCCATACTCCATGGCGATTATCTTACGAAGACGAAGAACTTCTCAAGGAACCAGTGGAACTTCATCCTACCAAAAGGTATGTGGAGACTTGAACTCATATGTCACTCAAAAGTCTATCTACTCTATCTCCTACTCTTGAGACAAAAGTCGTATAAGTATGATAGTTTTCATACATACACATTTGCTATTTCGAGCCGAGTTTACTCGCCTATCTTTTTCTCGAAATATGTGTTGGTAAGCTTTTTATTTAACCATTTTCATCTTTACCCGTGATGAAAGTCATGATGACATTTCAATCTTGAAAATAGCTTTGATGACGATAGTCGATTCTTTATGTCTAACGACTATTATAACATTATAGAAGAATGTTTCAATGATTGAAATATAGAGTTGAGATTACGTAACCAACTATGGATATAAGCATATATAGTGTATTCGCACATTAGCGTATAAATCCATGTGCCGGAAACCAAGTGCGTGCATATGTGTGCATGCGGTATTGGTGAAGGAGACAGGTTAGGTACGAGTACCCGTACGCGTACTGGCGGAAGTTTTCATACCGAAAATTTCTGCTGTAGTTTGTGAAGTTTGCAAACTGAAAAACTAGTCACCTAGGTATGCGTACCCGTACGCGTACCCACGAAAGTTTTCAAACCGAAAATTTCTGCTGAGTTTTCAAACTCAAGTCTGGTTGCTATGGTACACATACCCGTATGCGTACCTAAGCTGGTTATATTTCTCAAATCGGAAGTTCATGAACTTAAAAAATAAATCAATAAGGAATGCAATCTTTGCAAACCGTGGCTATATTGTTCATGAATTGATTCAAGTGAATCAAACCGATTTTGTTTCAATTGTGTCTATGTATAAAGATTTAAGCAATTGAACAATCATTTGAACTAGTTATGAGAAAGATGAATACGGTTAATATAAAAGTGCTCATATGGCTAACCATTGATTAACTATTTGTGAACCAAATAAGTGTACACGTTTAGGTACGGTTACTCAAACCTAAATGAATGCATTTCATTTGTATGTGTGACAAGCTAAGTTTCGATCTAACGGTTGAAAGATATTAGCTTGGATAAATCAGGTTTTTCATCTAACGGTGAATATTGAATGCTTTGTTACCAAGGTAACTTGGATTGCAAACCCTTATTTGAAAACTATATAAGGGAGACGTCTAGCAACTGGAAATCCTAATCCCTACACCTCCTGTCTGATACTAGTTGGTTTGCTAGAGTCGATTCTCTTTTAACCGTAGGTTTCTTCTCGAGACCCTGCCGGTTAACGACTTAAAGACTTCATTGGGATTGTGAAGCCAGACGAAACTACTTCTCTTGTAGTTGGGCGATCTGATCTTGCCATTTTCTATCGTACGAGTTCAATTGTAAGATTGGCTTGAGATTATATCTTCGATAGTGCAAGATAAAAAGAAATCACAAACATCTTCGTCTCATCGTTTGTGATTCCGCAATATCTAGTTTCGCTACCATACGATTTAGATTATTGTGAGGTGATTGATAATACTAGGCTGTTATTCGGGAATATAAGTCTGGTTTATCAATTGGTTCATGTTCACCTTGATTTTATCAAAAGACGGAATAAAACTTGTAGGTTTATCTCTGGGAGACAGATTTATCTATTATCGTAGACTTTTCTGTGTGATACAGATTTGTTTATTAAAGTCTTTGACTTTGGGTCGTAGCAACTCTTGGTTGTGGGTGAGATCAACTAAGGGAATCAAGTGCGTAGTATCCTGCTGGGATCAGAGATGTAAGGAGCGCAACTGTACCTTGAATCAGTGTGATATTGATTAGGGTTCAACTATAGTCCAGACCGAAGTTATTTCGTAGTAGGCTAGTGGTTGTAGGGGCTTAATACGGTGTGGTGTTCAATCTGGACTAGGTCCCGGGGGTTTTCTACATTTGCGGTTTCCTCGTTAACAAAATTTCTGGTGTCTGTGTTATTTCTATTCCGCATTATATTTTATTATATAATTAAAATATCACAGATTGTGCGTTTGTATCGATCAATTGTGAAATCCAACCTTTGGTTGTTGATTGGAAATTGATTGATCCTTGGATATTGGTCTTTGGTACCATCCAAGTTTATTATCCTTGTATTTGATAAAGACTCGCAAATTCTTATTTGCTTGAGTAAAGATCAAATCAAGTGAGAGATATTAACTCCTCAATATACTTTTCTCTAGATTGAGTCTGACTGTCTAGTTGATTCTCTAGAAAGTATATTGGAGTTAGTCCATACAGATTCATAATCGAAATATTGGGTGTGGTTGTTAGACCCCCCGCTTTTTCAAATATGTCGAATATTCGACAAGAAATCAAAGATATTGTTGAATTATACAGAAATATCATGAATGATCGAATGATGAAGTAGGAATCAGAAATATTGGATGGTCGATCGTTCGAACCATGTTTCTCAGTCGAGTAAAATGTTGGTAGTAGGACCAGACATTAAATGTAAATTAGAATATTGATTGTTGGATCATTCTCGAATGTTGATAGTTGAGTGAAACATGAGGAATATTGCTCAGTACGGAAATTGATAGTTGAATCAATGAGTTCTAAACCCAGTTGATCGTGTAGATGAGAAAAATAAATATTGCTAGTTTAAGCGAATATTGCTCGTTTGAGCAAATATTTCCCCCTTGAGCAATATTGCTCAGTTATTGGTAACTGGACCAAATAAAATATTGATATATGGAACAAATATTATATAATTAACCAAAATGTTGATTGTTGGATCAACATAAAATTATAGTGCTTGAACTTGCTCAGAATCATGATTTGCAGAGCATTCGGTTCAAAACCCTAATTTTGATCGATTCTTGATAAATTGATAATTTACTGAAAATCAATCACTGAGTGAGAGAGGACCGGCTACATGGGATGATGAGCCGACCATGTAGCGTCCAGGTGCTCGAATGAGCATGCACCAAAGTCCTCTGAAGACCAGTTGGTGAAAGGATGCTGGTTTAATCATTTATTAAAATAGTGCTCGTCTGAGCATTAGGAATTAAAACCTAATTATGGAGAAGTGAGGGGCCGACCAAGGGGTATAAAACCGGCCCTTGGCGGTCTTGGGACAAGTTGGTGGTCGTTTGAACAAGTTCCAAGTTGGTCGGAAAGAGTTTGAACCCAATTATGATTAATTAGATCAAAATTGTGAAAGAGTGTGGGACCGGCTCCTTGCAAGCCTAAGGGCATACCTTCGTCGGTAAAGGTGGCATGCCCGTGTCACCATAGTTTCCTTGTCTCAGTCCTGAGAATTTTGGTATTTTCTGGTGCACGTTTGAGCAATATTTTGGATTTTCATAAGAGTATGATCTTGACTGAAACTCTCGATTTCGCTCAAATGAGCAGGTAGAACTTTGCTCGTGCGACCAATATTTTTAGAATATTAAAATAATAATATTTTAATATATTCTGTGAGTATCCTAGTCGGTCATGTGACCGTTTGATTTTTTGGCTTTTTGATGGTTTGAGCAATATTTGAGAAAATATGAAAAACTAGGGTTTTTGCTCAAATGAAGGAGTTTCATGAGATGAAGGAAATAATAATAATAAGAAAATAAGGAATTGTAAGGTGTGGGACCGGTCATGGTAGGGTATGGCCGGCCGGATATGTGGTCCGGTCCCGTGACACCCTTCCCTATTTTTTTTTACTATCTTTTCATCGTCTGAAGGAAAATATGCAGAAACTAAGAGTTTTGCTCAAACAAGGAAGTTTGCTCGAATGAAAGAGTTTTCATGAGATTAGGAAAAATAGTAAAATAAGATAAAATAAAAAGAGGAGGCGCGGGACCGACCACGACGGCATGGTGGGCCCGGTCCCCATAGACGCCTCTTTATTATTTTATTAATATTATTTTTCTCCCTATTTTGCATAGGTTTCCTCGTTCGTCCATATTTTTGAATGCTCGTTCATGCATTCGGGTGCTCGTTCGTGCATTATTGCTTAGTACATTCGCACCATTTTCTCGGGGCTTACTAAGTGGTGGCCTAGATTGCCGATCAGTGAATATCTATTACTAATTCATGGAATTCGGCTGAGAATCATCCGTGAAACGGAGTAATAAAATAAATTGAGTATCTATTACTAATCCATAAAATTCGCTGAGAATCAGTCATGGAGTAATGAGATAGAATGATCATCTATTACTAATTTATGGAATCCAGCTGAGGATCAGCCATGGACGGGAGTAATGAGATATAATGATTATCTATTACTAATCCATGGTATCCAGCCGAGGATCGGCCATGGAACAAAGTAATGAGATAAATAGATTATTTTCTAGGAATTCAATTGATGAATGACACTCTAGAATTAATCTATGAATTGCTTTATACTAGCAAGTGATATGTCTAGGAGCTGGTTTATTCGAGAATCGAGGTATAATGAAAGCATCATTCATACTCGTTCTGAATATTGGGGGCGTATAGTCATGGAACAACAAACAGTGTGACGTCCTGAAGACGTCAGCGCTTTATACTAGCATGCAATATGTCTAGGATCCGTCCAATCGTTAAGAGATTCTATACACGTTCTCTCTACATAGTCAGGGAACAACAAATAGTGTGACGTCCTGAAGACGTTAGGCTCTATACTAGCATGCAATATGTCTAGGAGCCGCCAATCATTTTGATTCTATGTAGAGGTGATTATGAAATGTGTGAAGGGTCGAAAGCTCAGTTAAGAGGCTTTTCGAGGAATATATTCATCATAGCTCTGAGAGGATGTTCGCTCAGTCAGAGGTTGTGAAATGGTTCACGGATCATAAAATATGAGTTTCACATACATTCCTGAAGCCGTGTCAGAAACATGCAGTATAATGATTTTACGACTTTAGCCTTTATCGAAAATCCACCATCAACATCTTCCTTCGCATCCTCTACAACCTATGTGTTGTATTCATCTCAAACAAGTGCTACATTAGTTGGTACCATAGCCAACAATTTTTAGGTTTGATCTAAAACATGATCCTAGATGATTCTGCAACGTAGGATCAGAATATCGCAACAATAATGTCTCAGCGAAATTATCAAAGGCACATCACAATAGCGTCACAGAACAATTTCAGGAAGAATATAACAAACGACGTCAACTAGGATCATGAGAAAGATGTGATAGTCCTGTGAAGATTAGAGAACTTGCGAAATTAACATTTGTAAGGTTGCGAGAATGTCGCAAGCCATATCCGAAAATAAAGGACAGAATTAGCTGTCATCCACTATGTATTTCCCTTTAAATAGTCATTCAAGTTGTAAAGATGGGAGAGATCTTTTTTGAGTAAGAAACAAGTAAATAGGAGAGAGAAAGTTCAGAGCAGAGATCATTTTTAACTTCTTTATCTTTCTTGTAAGAACATTAAAAAATTAATCAATAACATTAAGAGTGTAAACCTAAAAATGAGTTGATCAACAATGAAATCATATGAGGGGTGTAGTGTAGGATTTCCTGCAACTACATAATGGCGCTAGAAACAGGAAATTGAAGATCGAAAGTTGAAGATTGTTGATTGGGAATATTCAAATCAAGAAAGTGATTAAATAAATCAGTGAATCAGTTAGAAGAAAGATGAATAGAATTAATGAAAATGGCAAAAGATTGGAGTGTAATATGATAAAAAAAAGCTTGATTAATGAATTCCATGAAAACATCAAAGGAAGAATACATAAACGAAATTTTGAAGGAAAGAAAATTATGGCGGTAGAAAAAACATCACCCTTGAAAGATTGGGAAAAGCAAAAAATTGCGTTCATGGCGGAAGAAATACCAAAAGAAAATTTGAACCATACATCTCCGTTGGTCATCACAATGCCTATTACACGAAAAGAGAAGGAGACAACAATAAAATCCACAGGAGAATGGATGTTGAACAGAACTTTAATCGATACAGGAAGTTCAGTTGATATAATATTCTATCATGCATTCCGGGGAATGAGATTTAAAGACGAAGAAATGTCCAGTTCAACATATTTTGTTCACGACTTTGGAAAATCCACAACAAAACCTAAAGAAGAAATAGTGGTACGAATTCCACTTGGAGAAATCGAAACACATGTAACATTGTGCGTGGTGGATATGGAATCGCGATATAATATGTTATTAGGAAGATCATGGATACATGCGATAAAAGTTGTGGTATCAACGTTGCATCAATGTATTAAATTCCCCACTCCAAATGGAATAGGTGAAATCAGAGGAGATGTTGACAATGCGAAATTATGTCATCAAATTGAAGTAAAACATTATGAAGGACAAGCAAAAAAGAAACAATTTCGCAGAAAATTGGCAAAGGAAGCAAAGAAGGAAGAAGAATTTAGAGTATATATGATAAGGTCAAAAGAAGGCAAAGGAATACCTAGCGAAATTTCGGAAGAAGGAGAAGAGCCTATGAAAACGATAAAAGAACCAACACCAATGGGAGAACCTAAACCCAGTTACACTGTCGCAGAACCAACAAAAGAAATAAACATTGTGACTATAGAGGAACCTCTAATATTGAGAATCGGAACCAAAATGGATAAGGAAGAAGAAGAAAGAATTGTTAACTTGTTGCGAGAATATAAAGATGTTTTCGCAGGAAGCATGGATGAGATACCGGAAATAGATCCATCAATTGCATGCCACAAGTTGGAGATTAACAAAAATATGAGACCATTTAAACAGAGAATAAGAAAAATTGCAACAACTTACCATTCCCAAATAAAAGAAGAATTACAGAAAATGCTTGAGGCAGGAATTATAAGAGAATCTAAATACCCAGAATGGATAGCGAATATGGTCATTGTCCCAAAGAAAAACAAAGGAATCAGGATTTGCATAGATTTCACTGATTTAAACAAAGCTTGCCCCAAAGATAGTTTTCCGTTACCAGATATTCCTCAAATGGTGGAATCCGCAGCGGGAAATGATAGGGTATCATCTTTAGATGGATACAAAGGGTATAACCAAATCCCTCTCGTTGAAGAAGATCAAGAACATACTGCTTTCTTTGCCCCTATAGGTTTATATTGTTACACGAAAATGCCATTTGGTTTGCGAAATGCGGGAGCGACATACCAAAGAATGGTAGAGAAGGTGTTCGCAAAATGGATACACAAGACGTTAGAAGTATACGTGGATGACATGTTAGTAAAGAGCAAAGAAGCTAAAGACCATGTACAAGATTTGAGGGAGATTTTTGAACAAATGCGGCAGTATAACATTAAATTGAATCATGATAAGTGTACTATTGGAGTTGCATCGGGAAATTTTTTAGGCTACATTGTATGAAAGGAAGGAATACAAGTTGATCCAGAAAAAGTGCAAGCAGTTCGTGACATGCCAACACCAGCAACAATAAAAGATGTACAAAAGTTGAATGGGCTTCTAGCTTCGCTGGGGAGATTCATTTCGCGATCATCAGACAAATGCAAATATTTTTTCGATATACTCAAGAAGGGTGCAAAATTTAAATGGAGTGATGAATGTGAAAAGCTTTTCAAGGAATCAAAGAACATCTTATGAATACAACTATTTTACAAAAGCAGAATCAGGAGAAGAATTATTGATCTTCTTGCGACACGTCGCATGCATTAAGTGTGTGTTATTGCGAGTAGACGCAGGAGTGGAGAAACCCATTTATTACATTAGCAAAACTTTTAATACTGCCGAAAGAATTACTCAAAGATTGAAAAGTTAATCTTAGCATTAGTTTATGCATCATTTAAGCTCCGCATATACTTTCAAGCACACAAGATAAAGGTATTAACAAAAGTACCAATTGAATCAGTGATGAAGAATTCTAAAAGATCAGGAAGGTGGAGATGGAATGCACAAGTAGGCCACTTTGATATTAAATATGAAATTTTGTCTTCACCAAAATCACAAGTTGTTGCGATTTCTTGGCAGAATTTCCTTTAGAAGAAGATGAAGCAGTAGAAGAAATGATGGATGTAGAAGAAGAACATGGAGATCCAAAAGATTTATTAACAGAACCAAATAGATGGGAATATTGGTAGATGGATCATCAAATGGAGAAGGAAATGGAGTTGGAATTGTTTTAATTTCCAGAAGGAATAAAGATGGCTTTTTCATTCAGATTGGAATTTGCATCCACTAATAATGAAACAAATATGAAGCTGTGATACATGCCTTAAAATTCGCAATAGAAATGAAACTAGAAAATGCCAGGATCACTAGTGATTCGCAGCTAGTTATTCGCCAAATAAAGGAGAGTATACTACAAATGAACCATCCTTGAAGAAATACAAGAAGCTGGTTGAAGAATTGTCAGCGAAAATCCCAAAAATAAAATGGAGGCACATTTCAAGAAAGGATAATAGACTCGCAGACGCTTTTGCTTTCATCTCAAGCATGATGACAGATCCAACTGCGAGATGCATAAAAATACAAACACTTCTGTCACCATCAATCAATAAAAGAGAAGATGTGGATGTTGATAATAGATAATGAAAAAGAAGAACAAATAACAATATCGCAGACTGGAGAATGGAACTTCATGCATATTTGGCGAAAGGAGAAACACCAAGAAATAGATTGGAAACACACAAGTTAAAAAGCCGAGCAACGAATTATGAATTAAGAGATGGGTTGCTATACCGAAAATCCTTTAGTGGACCATCACTCAGATGTTTGACACGAGAGGAAGGAGAAAAGGTGCTAAAATGTTACATAGTGGGGATGCTGGCAATCATAGTGGAGGAAGATCTTTGGCACATAGAGCAAAAATGCAAGGTTATTACTGGCCATACATGCATGAAGATGCAAAACAAATATCAAGACGTTGCGAAGATTGTCAGCGGCATGGAAAGAAAATACATGCACCTGGAGCACCATTGTCATCTTCAACCAGTGTGTGGCCTTTGGAAATGGGGCTTAGATATTGTGGGGCCATTTTTACCAGGCTGGACAAAGAAGATACTTAATAGTCGCAACAGATTATTTCACAAAATGGACAGAAGTGAAGGCAGTACAACATATTCGCGACAAAGATATCTTTACATTCATATTCGAAAATATCATTTGCAGATTTGGAATTCCTGCACAGTTGGTATCTGATAATGGGAAACAGTTTGAAGGACAGAATATAGAAATGTTACTTATTAATGCATTCAAGATAAAATGTGGAAAGTCACTCCTTTGTATCCACAAGCTAATGGGCAAGTAGAAGCAACAAAAAAACAATTGCAGATATATTAAAGAAGAAATTGGAAGGACATCACAGAGCATGGTGCGAACAAGTACATAATGCAGTATGGGCTTATAATACAACTAGAAGAGAAGCTACTGGAATGTCACCTTTTTGTTTAACATACGGAGTTGAAGCGGTGTTACCAACAGAAGTTGTTATTCCGACAACAAAAAGAGAAGCTTGGGAGAAAAATCTTAGTGCGGGCTTATTTTAAAAAACTTGATGAATTAGAAGAAAGAAGAGAAAAAGCTTTACAACATATGGAGAATTATCAGCGAAGATTAGCCCGAGAATATAATAAACGTGTCAAAATACGCGAATTTCAACCAGGAGATTTAGTTCTGCGAGAAACACCAATATATCAGCGAGAAAATGGTGGAAAATTAGCGAAAAAATGGGATGGACCTTACATCATTAAGGAATAGTTGGAACAGGAGCTTATAGATTAATGGATCCAGAAGGAGAGATGTTGGTCATAGATTGACAGACCATGGAACAGGTTGTACTTAAAAAGATATTATCCGTAAGAAGCTTTGAGAAGTTATGGATTCTGAAAGAATAATTGCAAGATTACTCATATCAAAACAAGATCATGATGTGCGAAATTTTCGCAGAGATAATCACAGAACAATGACATAAAAGAAAGGGGCGAACCTTTATGGCGTACACCCTAGTTCGCGAATAAAATTTCGCAAGAGGCAAATGTAAGACCTAAAGTACGTCATATTAGGGGGTACCTGTTGCATGGCTCAGGGAAAGGCTACACCGCCACCGGAACCTGAGTCATGGAGATTTGGGGTCAATAAAGCCCATCCGGGAGAGGCACCTTGGATTCTCAGCTTAAGCATATGACTTGGTTGGGCGACTAAGGTAATAAGGACTCTCCCAAGGAGTGCAGATCTGATCAAGGCGCCGAGGTACACGGTTGAGTCAAGAGTGCCAGGGGCGTTTGAAGCGTACCTTGCCATTCTTGACAAGTCTTGGCTTATACTGCACTCGGCCTGAAGAAAACCCCACTTAGGGTGCAGTCTCGTAACCATAAGCCCTATAGGTAAAAGGGATAAGAGGCTGCGAAAAAACTGGTTGTTGTTAAGACTGGATGGGAGGAGCTAACCTTGTATGGTAGAAGTACGCCTCCTTGAAGGGGCAACCAGGGGGAGATAAGGGCGGCACCCTCCATTAGGGAGCTGATAAGTGTCTTAAGACGCAAATGTCATGAGGCTTTTTATTCGCAAGGATATTAAGGCTTGTCATATTTGTGCAACAATCCTGAAGAGGCAATAATACAAAAGAAAAAGATAAGACGAGATCAATGGGTTTTCGCATGAAAGTGCGAAGACGTCCTGCGATTTCGTCGCAAGACGGCAATGTCATGGGGCTTTATTTTCGCAAGAATATTTAGGCCTGTCATATTGTCGCAACATTCCTGAAGAGGCCATAATACAAAAGAAAAAGTTAAGGCAAGATCAATGGGTTTTTGCATGAAAGTGCAAGGACGTCCTGCGATTTTGTCGCAATGACAAGAGGTGGCATAATAAGACCTTTAATTAGGAAGGCAAAATAAGACCATATGATAAAACAAAATTATAAGTATTCAAACAGATTATTTTTTGCAAGAAAGATAATGAGAGGCAAGTATGGGAATCAATACACAAGAAGCATTATCTTTCTCATCAACAAAATATTAAAAGGAAAAGTTGATTCCAAAGTTGGTTGAAAATGTAATCGCAAAAGTGATAAAATAAGACAGTTCAAGAAGACAAAGCTAGATAAGAAGCTCAAGCTTCAATATTAATTCAGTAGCAGGAGATAAAAATTCTTCGCCAATATTCTCGCAAGCCTCTCCTTCATTTCGGTTTGATCTTCGCCTGACTAGCATCTTGATTATCGCCAGCAATTACTTCTTCAGGAGAAATTTCTTTCTCATTCTGATTAACACCAGCAGATGCTTCTTTAGAAGGAACCTCTTCTTCATCTTCCAAGAAATTATCCTCTGCACCGCTTTCGTAATCATAATCACTATCAGCAGGACGAGGAACTTCATCATCATCTACTTCTAAAGGATTTGATGTAGGAGGAAGAGAGTTGGACAAAAATGTCATTTACAAGGACTTCAGCCCGGAGATGAACTTGGCGAAGAAGTGCTCTCTGATGATTCCTATCTTGAATATCCTTAAAATAAGCAAGATAATCAAGTCTTCTTTCTGCTCGGTCGCGAGAACCAGTAAGGGTAGAGACAGCAATGCATTTTCTTTGCGAATTTTGGCATATTTAGCCTCCAAAACAGAAATAGAAGAATGAAGATTCTTCTCAGACTCTGCGAAAGATAGAATACAAAATTTATTAAGATAAGAATTCAGAGAGATATGACAAAGAAAAGATAATTAAGGCAGTCAAACTATTATGACTACCTTCCTTTTGCGAAATAAGGTGTTGAATCAAGGACAGACAACTATTCTCCCAACGGTCCATTGCGTCATCAAATTTATCTCCAACTAAACCTTTAAGTCGAGACTGAAGATTTTTCTCTTTAGAAATAAGAAAGGCATTTTTCTTCGCAAGAGAAGAATAAGATTCTTCTAATTTGGAATATTGTTCTTTAAGTGATTCGCCTTTACACTTAAAGCTATTCTACCTTGAATGAGTGTATCTCTTTCAGCGATAGATGACTCTGTTACTTCTTTAAGTTCATTTCTCAAAGAGCGAAGAGATTGCTCTTGGTCATCACATACTTTTTGAGAATACTAAGTTGTTGCGAAGATATCGCCATCTTGTTTAAATAAGTTCGCTTCTCTTGAGATAAGGTTTTATTCTCATCTGATAAAGTTTCCATCCCTAAATTAGCTTTAGTTAAAGAATAAGAAAGACGAGATACTTCATTACTTAATAATCTTGTCTTTGAACTAATTGGGTATTTTCATTGGTAAGATTATTTATCTGATCAAGAGAATATGAATAGAGGTTATCTAATTGGTTATATTGATCCATCAAGATTTCTTTATCAACACGGGCTTCTTCAACACAGATTCAAATTGATATCTCTCCATTATTCGTTTCTGGTTTAAAGCTTAACATGCGAAAGAGGGATTTCAAGGATAATTAAATGGGAAGGATAAAACCATTAAAAGGCAAATTAAAGACATAGATAAGAAAATCATACCTCTCAATTCATCATTCTTCTTGCGAAGATTGTCACGATCCAGCAAAACATTCTGAAGCTTCTGATTTTCAGACGAAGAGCATTACATTCTTTTTCCAAAGCTGTCTGCGAAGCAGCTCTGTCAGAACCCAAATGCTTGCTCAGAATTTCGCAAACATTAGACTTGATGGATCAGTAGAAGACTTCTTGCATCATCCAGAATTCAGATAAAACTTTGAAAGCAATATCTATCCCTTCCACGGTTTCTTTCGAAGAGGAAGAGACTTGGGTAGAGAACTGGTAGAGATAGAAGGTTGAGAAACATTCTCAATGGGAAGAGAAGAGGTTTCATTCGCAGAAGGATCACAAGGGGGTTTCAATCATTAGAAAGGTCAGCTGAAGAAATGAAGTCAGAGGCAGCTTTTTCGCGAATTGGAGATAAAGGTTTATCTTGCGAAGATGTCGCAGGAGATTTGAAGAAGAGTAGTGGAAGGGAACAGAAGTTGGAACAGTTTTAAGGTGGCGAGATTTCTTGAGAGGTTTATTAAGATCTTTATCACCCTGCGAATTACAATCTCAGATAAGAAACAGAGGCAACAATATTGTTATTAGAAAAGATAGTGTTTCTTACTACCTTCTCATTCGCAGACTTTCTTTTATGTGCGACAACCTTATGCTGATTTGGGAATGTTAGGGTTCTGAACTGTAAATTAGTGTTGGAGCGCTTTTGCTGAAATAACAAGAGTATGGGAATCACATAAACAACATCAAATAAGGCAATAAACAAGATCAATTTCAATATATCAATCAGCAAAACTCATAAAGAAGAAAAGAACTAACCTTGATGAATCCATGAAAAAAATAGCAGGGAGATTGTTCGAAGAAAATTACGAACTATGAAGATCTAGTATGAAGATGAAGAAGAACTTAAAAGATTGAAGAAGAAAGAAGAAAAATTGTAATAATGGAATTTGCAGAAGAACGATGAAGTTGCAGAGAAAATAAAAAGAAAGAAAAAGAGAGTGGGAATGAATATATAGAGGGAATTTCTCCTCGAAAAAATAAACACGATTAATACGGAAAGATATAAGCGGTTAAAAAGCAACGGTTACAAAAGACGTGTCGAGAAATAAATAAAGGAAAGAATACGTGTGATAAATGCAGAATATGAAGAGGAAAATAGTTGCGGCATTTTTCACATCATTCTCTACTTCGCAGAGAAGATATGAGAAGAGGCAAGATGTTGGATCAAAATCTCTCAACAATAATGTCTCAGTGAAATTATCAAAGGCACATCACAATAGCGTCGCAGAACAATTTCAGGAAGAATATAACAAACGACGTCAGCTAGGATCATGAGAAAGATGTGATAGTCCTGCGAAGATTAGAGAACTTGCGAAATTAACATTTGTAAGGTTGCGAGAATGTCGCAAGCCATATCCGAAAATAAAGGACAGAATTAGATATCATCCACTATGTATTTCCCTATAAATAGTCATTCAAGTTGTAAAGATGGGAGAGATCTTTTTTGAGTAAGAAACAAGTAAATAGGAGAGAGAAATTTCAGAGCAGAGATCATTCTTGACTTCTTTATCTTTCGTGTAAGAACATTCAAAAATTAATCAATAAAATTAAGAGTGTAAACCTAAAAATGAGTTGATCAACAATGAAATCATATGAGGGGTGTAGGGTAGGATTTCCTGCAACTACATGCAATGCAACCCTAAATAGTTTTCTTCAAAAAGTTATAAGTTTTTCTTTCAATGACAGACTACGTTACTAAATAAGAAATCACAAATTTAAGTGAAGAAACCAATAAGAAAATCGAAAAAGCTTGAAAAAAGGTTTGACAAAAAGTTTGATGATCTCACCATTCTTATAAAGAAACACCTGAAACTTGGAGACCAAGAACTCTTAGATTTTGAAGAAAAATCTAACGAAGGAAACACTGATGCTGAGAATAAATCACAAGGAGAAGGAAATCCATCAAAATCCAGGTATATTTCTAAGGGTAAAAAGAAACACAACTTCGTGTATGACAACTATACTCCTGAAGATGTATCAAAGGATTTGAGAAAAATAAAACAATATGAAGGATACATCAATAACCCTTATAAGAAGTTTGCAAGTCCTAAGTTTAGCAGTAGTGAGGAAGATGATATTGAAGATAAACTAGAGAAGAATTTGACATAAGATAGACGCCTCTAGTCGAATCAAAACCCTTATGGATCATTACCAGAGTACAAGCTTAAAGATGATATTCCAAATTTCAATGGAAGATTCAAGATTGAGGAATTACTAGATTGGTTTTATGAAGTTGAGGCCTTTTTTGAATTCATGAAAGTGCCTGAACATTCTAAGGTTGAGCTTGTAGCTTACAAGCTCAAAGGAGGTGCTGCTGCTTGGTGGGTAAAACTTTGTGAAGATCGTCGGAATTATGATAAACCACCAGTACGTTCATGGAAAAGAATGAGAAAACTCTTCAGAGATAAATTTATGCCAAGATATTACAAACATCAACTATTTGTAAAACTTCAGACTTGTCAGCAAGGTACAAGGTTGGTTGAAGAATATGTATCTAAGTTCTACAACTTAGTTGCACGTAATCAACTCAATGAAATTGATGAGCAACTTGTAGATAGATTTATTGAAGGTTTGAATCGACTGATTCAGGAAGGAATGACTCAATCAGTATTTACCATGGTTGAAGCTATACAATAAGCCATCAAGGTAGAACATTATGTTTTTCGTTCTCAAAAGTCTACATTTAAACAAAATACTCGACTTCAAGGTAATTTCAAACCCTCTGTTTCAGCTAATACTTACTATGAGAGTCCATATTCTCATGGAGACAAGGCATATTATTTCTCTAGACAACAATATCAATCACCAAATTTTATTAGTTCTCAACATCCTCTGACAAAGAATAACCCACCCATCCTTCCTAGTCCTACTGAGCATGAAATTCTTCGAGGACATGTAAATGAATTACTACAAAAAGGTCTTATCAGGCTAAGTAAGAGCCCTTCTTCAAGTCCAGCATTTTTAGTAAGCAAGAAAGATGGTGGTTGGAGGATGTGCATCGATTGCAGAGGCAGAACCATTAATAAGATTACTATTCCATATCGATTTCTTATTGCCAGGCTTGATAACATGATTGATATGTTAGTTAGTGCAAAAGTTTTCATTAAACTTGACCTAAGAAGTGGATATCATCAGATTCACATCCGTATTGGTGATGAATGGAAACATCCATTCAGACTTGAGAAGGACCGTATGAATGGCTAGTAATGCCTTTCGGTTTATCAAATGCTCCCAGTACCTTCATGCGTCTAATGAACCAGGTTATACAGCTCTTTCTTGGATAATTTTTTATTGTTTATTTCAATGATATCTTAATCTACAGTCGTAGTGAAGATGAACACCTTGTACATCTTTCCAAGGTTCTCGAGGTACTTCCTGAAAATATGTTATATAAAAATCTGAAGAACTGTACGTTTCTCTCAAATAAGGTCACCTTCTTGGCTTATATTATTTCTTTTAGAGCATAGCTCGGTTGAACCTACCTAACGTTGGTATGTGAAGTTTGATTGTCATATTTTAATGAATCAAAACTCATCTAAGAGTCGTTTGATTATGTACTAGAGACAACTTCATATAGGTTAGACTAGAAAGTATATGAATATGAGACATACAAGTATTACTCGAAGACCCGAAGAACGTGAAGAAGTAACGAGCTACAACGACGACATCACCCTTCCTCTTGAGGTTATTAATATTGACTTGAACTGTTTCATTCGCAACGTATCTTTCAAGTCGTGCTTTATTGAAAACATAAATGCGAAGCTATGAATGAATATTTTACTCTAGTAGTGAGACATGATCATATGATCATAGTATTAGGGAATAGAATTACGACGTATGACGCTTATCTTTTGAACTTCGTAGGTATGACATCAACATAATCTTATATTGATGTTATGATTATGTGTATGGGTTATGGTGAAGATTTCATCGTAGGAAACAATGTTTTACATTTGTTTAAAGGAAGTACATTCATGAACTTGTTTTATGAATCGAAAGGGAAATCGCTAGGCTTATTGGTACGACTATTAATTGCAAATCTTTGGATTACCAATATGTGTGAGATGGTAGAACCGATCATAACTTTGTTATGTATCTTGGTACAACTAATCACAATGCCTGACTTATGATTTGGCATGATTAGTTTTGATTAATTAGTGTAACTGATCCTAAGTAATCACCTGAGATGATATGATCGATATTTGTAATTGGTGTGACCTATCACAGAGAGTTGTGTAATCGATCTTTGTAATTGGTTTAACCGGTCCTAGTAACTGGTGTAACTGATCCTGGTAATTGGTGTAACCGATCCTAGTGACTGGTGTGACCGATCACAAGCAATACTATGTGTATATGATAACCGGTCCTGGTAATTGATGTAACCGATCCTGGTAACTGATGTAACCAGTCATGGTAACTTGTGTGTACGATCACAAGTGCTTCCATATAAGGGTATAATCGATCCTAGTGATTGGTAGAACCGACTGAACCCATGGATGTGATTTGATATTTGATCAATCACATAGTTATCTTAGAATACAGATGAACCAATTCTAAACTTGTTAGGAAGTGTAGTATTATCGATTCCAAGATTGTAAATATGAAAGAGGATTTACAAAGAAAGGATGTCAACATACTTTGAACACGTACAATAACTCTTATCTTTTATTGTTCAAAGATATTCCTTAATACTCAAGGAGATCCTGTGCCGAAATAAATTGAGAATCTTTTAATTAAGATTTTTAGTTTTATCTGCTTTGATTACCAGCAATTAAAAGCATATCTCTTGAGAATAAAAATTAGTAATGTGCATTTACTGGGATCCAACTAGAATCGGATTTATTCGATTGTTTAGTTGCGTGAGATCGGCATCGCTTTATAGTTTCTTACTGGATTCTATATTGATTTATTGTAAATCTAGACTCTGCTACTTCAGTAGTTGTTGGATAGATTGATCTAAACAGGCAAAGGAGTTTATTAGTTTAAAGGAAAGAGCCTTTGCATATGACTTGAGATATCTTTATCTGGAAATAATCAATAGAGTTTTTACCAAACAGATTTGTTGTTCCTTTACTGTTTGGAATACGATCCAAAGGAATTGTTCTAGTGCGTGCACTTATTGAATGTCGGAAGCGCATGGATACTGAAGAAACTAAGTGAACTAGGGTTAGTTGATCGGTCTCAACTATACGAAGTTGGTTTAGATTTTGTGTATCGGCTTAATTCTGAGAGTATTCAATTCTGGACTTGGTCCTGGGGTTTTTGTGCATTTGCGGTTTCCTCGTTAACAAAATCTTGCAGTGTCTTTTACTTTTCTATTTCCGCAATTATGATTATTTATTATAATTAAAATACACAAACGTTAACTCCGTATTACTTGATAGTGATCCTATAGAGTTTGGTTAAATCTGAACCTATTATCAAGTAAACACACTTTGATTGTTGTATTATCTCGATCTCGTATCCATAGACGAAAAAGTGTGAATACTGTCGTATTGTCTCTACTTTGTCCATAAACAATCACTTCCGGTAAGAGGACTTATATGTGGATAATTTAAAGATTGTGGTGTATTTGAGTACCCTCCTCTTTTCAATTGGTATCAGAGCAGGCAAACACGAAAAAGATCTAACAATATGTGTTTGGTGCGATCCAACCTATAAGAATTGAATCAAAAAATTGATACAGTTGAACATGTACATGATTCAGTTTACGTGAAACAAGATGAAGAACCAACATCTAATGATGTCATCTCTTGTGAATCTACTGAACAAGGTTATCCATACAATGAAGATGTTGATGACTGGCAAACTTTCCTAGAAAAACAACTTGATGAAATTTCTGAAGATGGTGACTTAGAAATAGATCAAGATGTTGAAGAAGATGTGTCTGTATTTTCTTCACTACTGGGTGCAGTTTCTACAAAAAGGTTGTCTACCTCAGATGTGGTTGGGCTTCTTGCTCCTCTTTGCAGAGAAAATAGGAAACTCAGAGAAATCTTCTCTGGTTTCTATTATGGATATGAGATACCAGATATCTTCTCAAGGACGGCAAGGAAATCCTGAATTCAAAGACTCTTGAGTATGAAAATCTCAACATGAAACATTATCTGTTGAATAAGAAACTTGTTGAAACCAAAGCAAGAATTAATTCTCAACATTTAATGTGTAAAGAAAAAGAAGAGCCTACTTCTTTAAAATATAACCCCCTTAAGGTTGATCTTATCAAAGCTCTTGACAAAGTTAAGCTCTTGGAAGAACAAGTTGCAAAACTAAAAAGGCTCAATACTAACACAACCAACTTATCTTCCTTGTTAGAAACATGGAGAAGTCATGGTGATATGCGCAGCTTGGGATATCAAGGAATCAGTACTTCCTCCATCGACAAAGAAATAAAATTTGTAAAAGTCGTATGTTCTTCTGCAACAGAGGATCTACCTAAACCAACTGATACTCCTGGATCTCCAAAGAGCTCAAGCGAGACTGTAAAAGAAAATAGTTTCGGAAACAATCATGCTAAGCCTCAGACCAAAGATCAGCATAAGGGAAGTACACATCGATAAAAGATATTCCTAAAAACTACACTCCTTTTAGTAAGCATTGTTATTATTGTGGGAATAAAGGTCATACGCAAGGGAATTGTAAAATACGAAAAATGCAGGATGCTCTATCTTTTGTTTCAAAAGCATTGAGTGAATTTTCCTCTAAAATGCCCTCAGATCATTGTCCTATTTTGAGACAAAAGAATTATTATAGTAATTTGAATTCCTATCCTAAAAAGAACAATGATAGAAAGTCTAATGCCTTTGTCAACAGGAATATGAGATCTGATGTTTCAGCTTGGAAAAATGCAATGTTGCAAGAAATGAAAGACATTCATTCAAAGTCCACCTACAAGTGGATGCTAAGGTCTGAAGTGAAAGCTAAAAAGGGGTCATCTAAAACAAATACTACGCAAAACAACCCTGTTGTAATCTTAGATAAAAATGACTATGAACGTCTAATTTCTAGACTTAAGAAAGATTTGAAAACATCCAGTGATATTGATACACTGGTATCCTTCAGCAATCTGCTACAAAGTAGGAAACGAAAAAATGATGTCCGAAAACATCATGATAGATCATATTCTATAAACAAAGATGAACCATCAAGTGCTCACATCAACAACTAAGTTTGTTGATCGGAATTTCCCAAATTTGTGCTCGATTTAAATAAATGGGAAGTTCTTAAAAGAGCACTGGAATATGAGAAAAGTATAAAACTATATTTAATCTATCTGCATCATGAAAAACTAAAGTATTTTTCTAGTTATGGAATAATTTTTCTATTATAGAAAAATACTTTCGATCTTGGAAAGTTCATGATAATATTGTATAAGGAATATTCGGTCTCTCTTGACAATAATGTTTCGGAAAACTCTTCATTATTTTATATCCGAATATGTATATTTTCACAAAATTTTATACCCTATTAGATATTTTAAAACTTGGAAACCAAGTTTTATTTGAAATATAAAAACATCTTGAAAAAGCGGGGGTCTAATAACACCACCCAATATTTCGATTAGCAATCTGTATGGACTAACTCCGAAACACTTTGCTAGAGAATCAACTAGACAGTCAGACTCAATCTAGATATAAAGTATCTCAAGGAGTTATTATCTCAATCTCTCGATTTGATCTTTACTCAAGAAAATAGAAATCTGCGAGTCTTTATCAAAGAGAGATTACTTGGACGGTACCAAAGACCAAAGTCCAAGGATCAATCAACTACAATCAACAACCAAAGGTTGGATTAGAGAAGTTGATGATCACGAATGCACAACCTGTATTATTTCAATTATATAAAATATAATGCGGAAAAGAAATAACACAGACACCAGAAGTTTTGTTAACGAGGAAACCGCAAATGCAGAAAAACCTCGGGACCTAGTCCAAATTGAATACACACTGTATTAAGCCGCTACAGACACTAGCCTACTGCAAACTAACTTCGGACTGGACTATAGTTGAACCCCTATCAATCTCCCACTGATACAAGGTACAGTTGTACTCCTACGCCTCTGATCCCAGCAGGATACTGCGCACTTGATTCCCTTATATGATCTCACCCACAACCAAGAGTTGTTGTAACCTAAAATCACAGACTTGATAATAAACAGATCTGTCTCACACAGAAAAGTCTATAAAAGGATAAATCTGTCTCCTACAGATAAACCATAGGTTTTGTTCCGTCTTTAGATATAAAATCAAGGTATCATAAACCAATTGATAATCCGATCTTATATTCCCGAAGAACAGCCTAGATTAATCAATCACCTCTCTACAATCCTTCTTGACTACACAAGCGGATTGTCGAGGAATCACAAACAGTGAGACGAAGATGTTTGTGACTTCTTTATCTTGCATATCAGAGAACTCTCACGATCACAAGCCAATCAATCGATTGTACTCGTACTATAGAAGATGCAAGATCAGATCACACAACTACGATAAAGTAGTATCGGTCTGGCTTCACAATCCCAATAAAGTCTTTAAGTCGTTAACCTGATTTTAGAGAAGAAAATCAAAGGTTAATGGAGATCGACTCTAGCGGGCGCACTAGTAGCACACAGACGTGTGAGGATTAGTTTTGCACAATGCTAGATGTCTCCTTTATATAGCCTTCAAATCATGGTTTTGCCTTAATTACAAAGCAATCCATATTCACCGTTAGATGAAAACCTGATTTAGATTCAAGCTAATATTCCTCAGCCGTTAGATCGAAAACTTAGCTTGTCACACACACTTGGGTAGACGTTTATTGGGTTCGTGAAAACCATGCCCAAACGTGTACGTGTATGTTGGTTCAACATAGTAACCCAAAAGGTTAACCATATGAGCATTTCATATTAACCTTGTTCTTCTTCACCATAACTAGTTCAATTGACTCAAATGAACTAGTTACAGAGTTGTTCAATTGCTATGAGATCTTATGTAACTACACAAGACAGAATTGAAACAAAGATGATTCGATTGAATCGGCTCATGAACATTATAGCCACGGTTTGCATAAAGCATTCCTTAGTAATTTAATGTTTCATGTTCAGAGCACATCTTTAGATCATAACCTCTTAAGTTCACAAACAGGTTCGCGGACTTAAGTTAATCGGTTGAGTTTTCCAAACTCAGCAGAAATTCTCGGAAAGAGAACTTCCGCCAGTTCGCGGACTGGGTTCGCAGATTGAGTTCGCGGACTAAGCACACAAACAAGTATTTGGAAAATACCAGCAGAAATTCTCGGTCGAGAACTCCCGACAGTTCGCGGACTGAGTCTGCGAACTAGGTTTGCGGACTTGGCAAGCCAATTCCACAATCCTCCCGATTTCTCTTGATCAACAAAGTTCGAAAACTTCGATTCAAGGAATACATGGTTATGTAATCTAAACTCTCATTTCAATCATTGAGACATTCTCAGAGGACGCTATGTAGCCGTTATTCACAGACCGATTCACGTCAGAGCAATTCTCAAAGTGATTGAAACTTTTAATGACTTTCGTCACTAGGTGAAGATAAACTTGATCAAAGCGAAACGCTTTACCAACACACGATTTCGAGATAAAAGATAAGCAAGGAATGCTCAGCTCGAAATATCAAATTTGTATGATCTAGTCTATATAGCATACGACTTTTGTCTCATAAGAAGTAGGAGATAGAAGAGATAAACTTTTGAGTGATAGATAAGTTCAAGTCTCCACATACCTTTTTATTGATGAAGTTCCACGGTTCCTTGTATATATCTTTGTCGTTGTATGTTGAATCGCCATGAAGTCCTTGAGCTCAACTACACTTTTCTATCCTAGTCCGAGACTTAGCTATGTAGGCTAGAAATCAAGACTTATAGTTTTGATCACTAACATTGACAAACATGCTTGAGATAGCAACGCATGCGAGGTTGACCGAGCTATGCTCTAACAATCTCCCCCTTTGTCAATTTTAGTGACAAAACTACTAATACATATGGAATACAAAAAATATAAACTTTAGTGGCTCCTCTCCTTGAAATCTTCGTCCTTCCAAGTACTCCAATGATCCCAAAGGTTGTAAGTTTAGCATCATCGTTGTTGAAGATCCGTAGCTATAACAATGAGAGAAATCGATATTCTCGATCATTATTATATAGTGTCATAGTATTATTATATAACATCAAAGTCCAATTGTATCACGACTTTTACAATAATACTACGGTGATATGTATCACTGCCCCTTAGTCAATACTCCATCTCGATCATGAAAACCACTCCCCCTTACACAATGATCCGAAAACCACATGTATTTGTAGTGTGAACTACAATATTTCTCCCCCTTTTTGTCAATAAAATTGGCAAAGGTACAAGAATGGGATCATAATGAAATTTCCACAAGAGACATTTCATGACCAAAACAAAAAATACATACCAACTTAATTTAGATGCAATCTAATAGCCGAAGCTAACAACATTCATCAAGGAGTTTTAAGATACAAGATAACCCCTATAAAATTCCACAGCCGCACTCCCCGCAAGATATTACCATTAAGCACAAGTTCAAAAGAACTCTCCCCCATATGATGTCATTCCCGAGAGAACAAAAAGAGCGACCTTAATTTCGAAAGAAAAGAAGAATTTTTTATTGGACACCAAAAACCATAGGAATGATTTTCTACATCCAAAGCTCAACCAAATTAATCACAAGTAAACCCATGATTAATTCAATTGGAATACACAACTAAATCAAACCACAAAAGTGATCAATTTAAGAAAGTGCTCAACATAAGTAAACTCACAGAGCTACGACTAAGTCAATCACAAGAAGATGGCTAACTTAACCGTTCAAATACTGAACATAAGGAAAACCTTACGGAATATATGACTACATTAACCAAAGAAGATGATAGTGTAACCTTTCATATACTCAACACAAGAACTTGTGGAATATATGAAAACTCAACTAGATTAATTACAAGAGAACCTATAATTAATCTAATTGGAATACAAACAACCAAACTAATCACCGAAGTAATCAATTTAATTATTTTGGGCTCAACATAAGAGAACTTATGGAACCCCGACTAAGTTCATCATAGAATATGACAACCTTAACCGTACATGTACTCGACATAAGAAAGAAGACTTATGAAGTACTAACTAAATAACCAAACTAGTTGATTAATTTAGTTCCTAATGCTCGACATATAGCATCTTATAGAACAACCAACAAAGCTAAGGTAAATCGTCTTAGTTGTAAGGTGCTCAACATAAGACACACAATGGAGCCTTCATGGTAAAACATAATAAAATGGATCAATGAAGATCAATACCGTGGATAACATACAAGGATCTATTCTATTTTCCATCATAACAACATAATAGACTTTATCCTTGTTGAACAAAAGATTTTATCCTATTTTCCATCAAATACATGATTACATAGGCTTAACTTTTGTATATGTCAAAAGCCCATTCGTCCTTTCATCAATAATAATACCAATTCATGAACGACTTTACTTTTGACAAAATATGGGACCTTCAAGTTCACGGATGCAAACAATACATATCCCATAAAAATATTGCAATATCACAAACCATTAAAATACTGCAATAAACATCATCCTCCAAATATTTTTAGAATTTAAAACCAATAAACCTAAAAAATAACATAAGAAGATGAAAACAAAAAATAGCTATGTGTAGTCACAATCATCGCTATTCAAAGCACTACTTATTATTCCAACTAATCCAAAAAGAAGACTTACTAGGCATGTAAGAAAATGCGTTATTCATCACCTTCATCATCAGACAATTTCCAAGTAGCTTGAATTGAGCTAAAGGTGAAGATTTCATCCTAAGAAACAATGTTTACATTTGTTTAAAGGAAGTACATTCATGAACTTGTTTTATGAATCGAAAGGGAAATCGCTAGGCTTATTGGTATTGTTATTCATTGCATATCTTTGGATTACCAATATGTGTGATTTAGTAGAACCAATCATAACTTGTTATGTATCTTGGTATAAATAATAAAAATGCCTGACTTATGATTTGGTATGACTGGTTTTGATTAATTAGTGTAACCGACCTTAAGTAATCATCTGAGATGGTATGATTGATATTTGTAATTGGTGTGAACGATCCTAGTAATTGGTGTGACCGATCACAAAAGAGTTGTGTAATCGATCCTTGTAATTGGTGTAACCGGTCCTAGTAATTGGTGTAACCGATCCTGATAATTGGTGTAACCGATCCTAGTGACTTGTGTAACCAATCACAAGCAATACCATGAGTATATGGTAACGGTCCTGGTAATTGACATAACCGATCCTGGTAACTGATGTAACCGGTCCTGGTAACTTGTGTGTCCGATCACAAGTAATCCATATTAAGGTATAACCGATCCTAGTGATTGGTAGAACCGATTGAACCCATGATTGTGATTAGATATTTGATCAATCACATAGTTGTCTTGGAATACATATGAACCAATTCTAAACTTGTTAGGAAGTGTGGTATAATCGATTCCAAGATTGTAAATATGAAAGATGATTTACAAAGAAAAGATGTCAACATACTTTGAACACAAATAGTAACTCTTATCCTTTATTGTTCAAAGATATTCCTGTTTTGGGGTGAAAATTGATTCTGCTGGTTTTGGTAAATTTAGGTGTGTTGATGAGAAACGAATTCAAACCCTAAACAAATGTACTGCACAAGAGTACTTTTAGATTCGAGAGATCAATCTGTAAGACTCTGGACTAAACCAAGAAATGGTTGTTCCAGATTCAATTCGGTCACAAAGTGAAGGAGAAGGGTTGATCTTAGGGAGGTAAGCGAAAAAGGTGTTTGAGATCAGAATGTTGAATCATGAAGGTGTGGCTATTTTATGACTTGTATCAGAATATCAAACTGGCTCGCAGAATGCAAACTATCAGTTCTTGGTGTTTTCTGAATACCTGTGTTGATAACATTTGTGTTCTGTTGTTGAAATAGGTTGAAATCCTATTTATACAAGTCATTGAGCGCACCCCTGATCTCGTAGGAAGTGGAGGCAGTTAAGTAGTGGAGAAGTGGGATTGTGTAAAAGTGGTGATCACCACGTTTCCATTACGAGGGAAAACTGGGCACACTTTCACCCACTAATCACATTGTTTTTAACCGTCCGTCCTTTCCTGACACTTTCTCGTAATGAGCGCGTTGCACGCCGCATGCTGTAAACCGCCAGACCAATACCCCAGTGAGCATCCCCCAGTTTTGTGACATATTTGATGTCTCGAGTAAATGGGTGAAGTCATGAGACTCGACGCTAAAAGCAGCACATTGTGATTTTAGGTCAAATAATAAATTATTTGTGAAATCAATATTTATGAAACATCGCTTATGATCGATGTGTATAAAGCATCGCTTTTAAACAAGCATCTAAAAATAATCGATGTGCAGAAAACATCGTTGTTTTAGAGTTCGTTCAAATTAGTCGCGAATTGAACGTCTTAAAAAAGTAGCATGACCGACCACTTTTGGGCGATCGTTTGGGAACCCTACGGGTGAGCTACCACTTGGTCAATCGCTCCCTGTGGAAGATGGGTGGACGATGATCACAGCGTTACCCTGTTGGCCTCTAGGAAATAAATTTAAACCATCCGACTAGGCTAGCGAAGTTGGATGGAAGAGATGATTTGCGGCAGTTGCGTACTGCCGTTGGATTATGAAAACAGTGCGACCAGCCTCTTTTGGGTGATCGTTTCGAGGCCAAATATGAAAGTTGTGTCTTGGTCGATCGCTCCTCATGGAAGAGGGGTGGCCGGTGATCATAGTGCTACGTTGTTTTCCGTCTAGAACCCGATCTAAGCTGTTCGACCAAGCTGGCGATGATGGACGGACACGACCAATTTGCGGCAGTTGCACAACGCAACTGACCTAATTTAGGGTTTAAAAATCTCGCGATCACCCTTCTTTGGGAGAGCGATTCAACGCGTTTCTGGTTTGATGCGGGAAAGTCGATTGACCAAGAATGTAGTTGGGTCTCCGGTGAACACGCCAGTACCCTTTTGATCATTCGAGGGAAGATATAGGTTGTCCAACTAGGCTAGCTAAGTTGGACGGGTGTGATGAATTTGAGACCGTTACGGTCGGTCTTGGCTCGTTTGAGATCTTTTTAACAGCGCGATCACCCACGTTCTGTCTAACGTTTGAGGGTGCTGCAGGTGAACTACATGGATTCCGACCGGTTGGGACGTTAGTAGGCCCGCCAGTGGTCATCATGATGATCGCCTAGTTCCTCTAGGAGCAGGCTAGGCTTGTTGAATTGCATGGCCAAATCGTGTGGCCATGATCGTTTTTTAAGACTGACATGGACAATCTAGATTTTCCTTAAGGAATTTAAACGCGTCGATCGTGCTAACTTTTATTAATAGGGTGTATCAACACGCCGATCTCTTTATCAGAGAGTGGTGTAGCCTATGTGAGTGTTTTCATGCAGGTCTCAATACTGATATTTCGGGAGATTCATGCTACTCCGCTGAGAGTGAACATTAATCGCCATGTCATGCCAATATTGAGAGTTCGACTGGGAACATAACATAGGAAAATACTAAGAAGGTCATGCATTAGTGAATAATGCCGGTGGAGAATAAAATTCATAGAATATTTGGGATCATTTCTATATGCAACATTCTGAGTGAATTTTATATGGATCCATATATATCCAAATATATTGAATTGCTCAATACATTTGTGAGAGGTTTATGCACTCATTACTTTCGGATGGCTTTCGTTCCTTTGCAAGATGACATCGCATTAAAAAAAAGGGTTTCACGATTTTAGTGTTAGAGCATTGCTCGGTCGAACTCGCACGCGTTGCTATCTCAAGCATGTTTGTCAATGTTAGTGATTAAAACTATAATTCTTGATTTCTAGTCTATTATAGCTAAGTCTCGGACTAGGATAGAAAGTGTAGTGGAGCTCAAGGACTTCATGGCGATTCATTATACAAGTAGAAGAACTACTCAAGGAACCGGTGGAACTTCTCGACAAAAAGGTATGTGAAGACTTGAACTTATCTGTCACTCAAAAGTCTATCTACTTTATCTCCTACTTCTTGAGAAAAAAAGTCGTATCCTATATATATATAGACTTAGATTATACACATTTGGTATTTCGAGTCGAGTATACTCGCCTATCTATATCTCGAAATATGTGTTGGTAAGCTTTTCGCTTCGACCAAGTTTATCTTTACCTAGTGACGAAAGTCATGATATGTTTTAATCACTTTGAAAATTGCTTTGACGAGAAATGGTGTAACAACTATGTAACGTCCTCTAAGAATGTTTCAATGATTGAAATGAGAGTTTAGATTACATAACCAATGGTGGACATAAGCATTGTTGTGGAAACACAGTTATGTATAAGTCTTATTCCTTGAACCAAAGTTTGCGAACTTTGTTAATCAAGAGAAACCGGAAGAATGGCTCGTTGCCAAGTCCGCGAACTGCCGAACTTCTCATCCTGAGAAATTCTGTTGGAGTTGACAAACTAGTTGCGTGAGTACCAGTCCGCGAACCCCGTCCGCGAACCGGTTGAAGGTCTCTTGCCGAGATTTTCTGCTGGAGTTTGTAAACTCTGCCGGTTGCTTAAGTACGCGAACCTAGTGTGCGAACTTAAGAAGGTTATATATCTGAAGATGAATTTCTGAACTTAAAATTGAAGACTAAGGAATGCAGTTTGCAAACCGTGGCTATAAAAGATCATGAACCGATTCAAGTGAATCAAATCATCTTTTCTTCAATTGTGTCTTGTGTAGTTACATAAAATTTCCTTGCAATTGAACAACTCTCTAACTAGTTCATTTGAGTCAATTGAACTAGTTATGGTGAAAAAGAACATGGTTGATATGAAATGCTCATATGGTGAACCTTTTGGTTAACTATTGTTGAACCAACAATGTACACATTTGGGTACGGTTAACAAACCTAGAAGCGTGCAGTTCATTTGTGTATAACAAGCTATGTTTTCGATATAACATTTGAGAAATATTAGCTTGAATCTAAATCAGTTTTTCATCTAACGGTGAATATTGATTGCTTTGTTACCAAGGCAAAACCCTGATTTGAAAGTCTATATAAAGGAGACATCTAGTATTGTGCAAAACCAATCCCCACACCTTACGTCTGATACTAGTTTGCATAATAGAGTCGGTTCTCCTTTAACCTTTGGTTTTCTTCTTCTAAAACCAGGTTAAAGACTTAAAGACTTCATTGGGATTGTGAAGCCAGACCGATACTACTTTTATCGTAGTTATATGATCTGATCTTGCATATTCTATCGTACGAGTACAATCAGATTGATTGGCTTGAGATTTGATATCTCCGATAGGCAAGATATAAAAAGTAATCACAAACATCTTCGTCTTATTGTTTGTGATTCCACAACATCTTGTTTCGCTACCATACGATTAAGATTTTTGTGAGGTGATTGATTAATCTAGGTTGTTCTTCGGGAATATAAGACCGGATTATCAATTGGTTCATGTTCACCTTGATTATTATCAAAAGCCGGAACAAAAAACTTTAGGGTTTTTTCTATGGGAGACAGAATTGATCCTTTGATAGACTTGTCTGTGTGAGACAGATTTGTTTATTGTCAAAGCCTATGATTTTGGGTCGTAGCAACTCTTAGTTGTGGGTGAGATCATCTAAGGGAATCAAATGCGCAGTATCCAGCTGGGATCAGAGGCGTAGGGAGTACAACTGTACCTTGGATCAGTGGAGACTGATTAGGGTTCAACTACAGTCCAGTCTGAAGTTAGCTTGGAGTAGGCTAGTGTCTGTAGCGGCTTAATACAGTGTGTGTTCAATCTGGACTAGGTCCCGGGGTTTTTCTGCATTTGCGGTTCCTCGTTAACAAAATTTCTGGTGTCTATGTTATTTCAATTTCCGCATTATATTATTTTATCTTTATAATTGAAATAATACAGGTTGTGTGTTAGATCAATCAATTGGATAATCCGACCTAAAGGTTGTTGATTGATATTGATTGACACTTGGATATTGGTCTTTGGTACCATCCAAGTTATTCCTTGTATTTGATTAGTACTCGCAGTTTCTGTTTGAGGAAATCAAATCAAGAGAGAGATACAAACTCGTTGATATACTTTTAATTGATTGAGTCTTGTTGATTCTCTTAAAAGTATATTCGAATTTTTCCATACAAATTGCTAAGCGAAATATTGGGTGGTGTTGTTAGACTCCCGCTTTTTCATTTATCCCTGAAATTAAAACCACCATCAACAATTCCTTAATTACTCAGGGAGATCCCGGTACGAAATAAATTAAGAATCTTTTAATTAAGGCTATTAGTTTTATATGCTTTAATTACCAGCAATTAAATGCATATCTCTAGAGAATAAAAATTAGTAATTTGCATTTACTAATTGGAGGTTTTTTTATTGAGAGACTTCGAAAAATATTGGAAAGAGCATTTCCAGAAATTATGAAAACCGATTTGGGCATTTATTGCATATCTTAGATTACTTTCGGTTTTGGAAATTCCTTGGTGTCCAAACATCCTTGGTCTATAAATACCTAAGTTTGCATTTCTAGCAAACTATCCTAAGAGCCAGGCAAACTTCATCTTTTTGTTGTTTCTGGTGGAGCCGTCTATCCGGAGAGCAAAGTACCCTAATTAGGCGAAATCTCTTACGACCGCTCGTTTAAATACTTCTGTGGGATCAAGAAGCTCTACGAGTACCGTTGGTGGGAAACTAGATAATTGCAGTTTATTAGTTTTCGATTGATTTGATTGACTAAAGGTTGTTGAACTTTGATTGCACCTAGTTTGTTTATTCTTGAGAATCTTCTCTTCTGATATAAGATTCACTCAAACTAGATCGAAGTGTCGACGAGATCTTTAGAACTGTTTGTAGATCTAAAGACATCTTGTGATAATCCATTGTTAACAGACTCCGTTCTGTGCGTGATTGATCACAAGAGATTCAAGTGGTATTGTGCAGGTTTAATTGAAGATTAAAGAAGATATGAAGAAGAAGAAGATTTCTTATTGGTATCTCATATCTTTGTGTAGCACAAACCTTGATCGGCTGGGATCGAACTAGAATCGGATTTATTCGATTGTTTAGTTGCATGAGATCGGCATCGCTTTATACTTTATTGTTGGATTCTATATTGATTGATTGAAAATCTAAACTCTACTACTTCGGTAGTTGTTGCATTGATTGATCTAACTAGGCAAAGGAGTTTAGTAGTTTAAACAGAAGAGCCTTTGCATATGACTTGAGATATCTTTATCTGGAAAGAACCAATAGAGTTGTTACCAAACATATTTTTTGTTCCTTTACTGTTTGGAATACGATCCAAAGGAATTGTTTTAGTGCGTGCACTTATTAAATGTCGGAAGCGCATGGATACTGAAGAAACTAAGTGAACTAGGGTTAGTTGTTTGGTCTCAACTATACGAAGTTGGTTTAGATTTTGCATAGCGGATTAATTCTGAGAGTATTCAATTCTGGACTTGGTCCTGGGGTTTTTCTGCATTTGCGATTTCCTCGTTAACAAAATCTTGTTGTGTCTTTTACTTTTCTATTTCCGCAATTATAATTGTTTATTATAATTGAAAGTAAAAAGTAAAATACACAAACGTTAACTCCGTATTACTTGATAGTGATCCTATAGAGTTTGGTTAAGTACGAACCTATAATCAAGTAAACAGACTTTGATTATTGTATTGTCTCGATCTCGTATCCATAGACGATCACACGAAGTGTGAATACTGATTTGTCGTATTGTCTCGACTTTGTCCATAGACAATCACTTTCGGTAACAGGACTTATAGGTGGATAATTTAAAGATTGTGGTGTATTTGGGTACCCTCGTCTTTCAAACTGTTAGAGCATTGCTCGATCGAACTCGCATGCGTTGCTACCTCAAGCATGTTTGTCAATGTTGGTGATCAAAACTATAAGTCTTGATTTCTAATCTACTATAACTAAGGTTTCAGAATAGGATAGAAAGTGTAGTTGAGCTCAAGAACTCCATGGAAATCATCATACAAGACGAAGGACTACTCAAGGAACCGGTGGATCTTCATCGACTAAAAAGTATGTGGAGACTTGAACTTATCTATCACTCAAAAGTCAATTTATCTCCTATCTTGAGACAAAAGTCGTATTTCTATATAGACTTAGATAATACACATTTGCTATTTCGAGCCGAGTTTATCTCGCTTATCTACTTATCGAAATATGTGTTGGTAAGCTTTCACTTTAACCAAGTTCATCTTTTCCTAGTGACGAAAGTCATGACAAGTTTCAATCACTTTGGAAATTGCTTACTTTGACGAAAAATAGTTTGTGAATAACAACTATAGAATATCGACGTCCTCTAAGAATGTTCCAATGATTGAAATGAGAGCTTAGGTTATATAACCATTGGAGGATATAAGCATTGTTGTGGAAACACATATATGTATAAGTCCTTATTCCTTGAACCGAAGTTTGCGAAGTTTCCTAAACCAAGTTAACGACTTAAAGACTTCATTGGGATTGTGAAGCCAGACCGATACTACTTTCTCGTAGTTGTGTGATATGATATTGTTGTTTCTATCATACGAGTACAATTGTAATAATTGGCTTGAGATTGATATCTCCAATAGGCAAGATGTAAAAGAAATCACAAACACTTCGTCTCATCGTTTGTGATTCCACAATATCTTTTTCGTTGCGTCGATTAAGATTATTATGAGGTGATTGATAATACTAGGCTGTTCTTCGGGAATATAAGTCTGGTTTATCAATTGGTTCCTGTTCACCTTGATTAATCAAAAGACGAAACAAAACTCGTAGGTATATTCGTGGGAGACGAATTTATCTATTACCATAGACTTTTCTGTGTGATATAGATTTTTTTATTAAATTCTTCGACTTTGGGTCGTAGAAACTCTTAGTTGTGGGTGAGATCAGCTAAGGGAATCAAGTACGTAGTATCCTGCTGGGATCAGAAACGTATGAGCATTACTGTACCTTGGATGAGTGTGAGATTGATTGGTTTTCAAATACAGTCCAGACCGAAGTTAATTTAGAGTAGGCTAGTGTCTGTAGCGGCTTAATACAGTGTGTGTTCAATCTGGACTAGGTCCCGGGGTTTTTCTGCATTTGCGGTTTCCTCGTTAACAAAATTCTGGTATCTGTGTTATTTATTTTCTGCATTATATTTTGTTATATAATTGAAATATCACAGGTTGTGCGTTGTTCAATCAATTAGAATATCCGGCTTTTTGGTTGTTGATTTAAATTGATTGACACTTGGATATTGGTCTTTGGTACCATCCAAGTTATCTCTCTAGTATTTGATAAAGACTCGCAGTTTTCTATTTGCTTGAGTATATATCAAATCGAGAGATTGAGATATAAACTCTTTGATATACTTTTTGTCTAGATTGAGTCTGACTGTCTAGTTGATTCTCTAGAAAGTATATTGGAGTTTGTCCATACATATTTCTAAGCGAAATATTGGGTGTGGTTGTTGTACCCCCACTTTTTCAATTGGTATCAGAGCGGGCAAACACGTTTAAAAGACCTTACAAGTCTGTGTTTGTGTCAATCTGAGTCTGAGGACAGAATCTCTGACATATACGCATACCAAGATGTATTCTAAAGCTTTTAACTATGCCAAATGTCTTGGGAATACCTTAAAGGATTACTCCTTAGCTGATTCTTCCGAATCCCGAGGTAAGAAGATTGGTTCATCTCGTGATGACATATCTCTCTCTGATGAGACATTGGGCACTGAAAAAGCGCGGGTCTAACAATACCATCCAATATTTCGCTTAGCAATCTGTATGGAATAACTCCGAAATACTTTGCTAGAGAATCAACTAGACAGTCAGACTCAATCTAGATAAAAGTATCTCAAGGAGTTAATATCTCTCTCTTGATTTGAGTTTTACTCAAGCTAAAATCAATAGAGAGTCTTTATCAAATACAAGGAATAACTTGGACGGTACTAAAGACCAATGTCCAAGGATCAATCAATATCAATCAACAACCAAAGGTTGGATTTCCAATTGATGATCACGAACGCACAACCTGTATTATTTCAATTATATAAAATATAATGCGGAAAAGAAATAACACAGACACCAGAAGTTTTGTTAACGAGGAAACCGCAAATGCAGAAAAACCCCGGGACCTAGTCCAGATTGAATACACACTGTATTAAGCCGCTACAGACACTAGCCTAATCCAAGCTAACTTCGGACTGGACTATAGTTGAACCCCAATTAGTCTCCCACTGATCCAAGGTACAGTTGTACTCCTACGCCTCTGTTCCCAGCAGGATACTGCGCACTTGATTTCACCCACAACCAAGAGTTGTTACAACCCAAAATCGCAGACTTGATAATAAACAAATTTGTCTCACACAGAAAAGTCTACAAAGGATAAATTTGTCTCCCACAGAAAAACCCTAGGTTTTATTCCGTATTAAGATATGAAATCAAGGTGACAGGAACCAATTGATATCCGGTCTTATATTCCCAAAGAACAGCCTAGATTAATCAATCACCTCCCTACAATCCACCCTGACTACACAGGAGGTTTGTCGAGGAATCACAAACAGTGAGAGGAAGATGTTTGTGACTTCTTTATCTTTCCTATCGGAGAACTCTCACGATCTCAAGCCAATCAAATA
This sequence comes from Papaver somniferum, assembly GCF_003573695.1. Lineage (NCBI taxonomy): Eukaryota > Viridiplantae > Streptophyta > Magnoliopsida > Ranunculales > Papaveraceae > Papaver > Papaver somniferum. The sequence goes on along the minus strand of NC_039360.1, from coordinate 45,028,315 downwards.
TTGTACTCGTACGACAGAAGATGCAAGATCAGATTACACAACTAGGATAAAAGTAGTATCGGTCTGGCTTCACAATCCCAATGAAGTCTTTAAGTCGTTAACCTGGTTTTAGAGAAGAAAACCAAAGGTTAAAAGAGAATCGACTCTAGCGAGCGCACTAGTATCACACGGACGTGTGGGGAATAGTTTTGCACAATGCAAGATGTTTCCTTTATATAGTTACAAAGCAATCAATATTCACCGTTAGATCAAAACCTGATTTAGATTCAAGCTAATATTCCTCAACCGTTAGATCGAAAACTTAGCTTGTCACACACACTTGGGTAGACGTTTACTGGGTTTGTGAAAACCATGCCCAAACGTGTACGTGTATGTTGGTTCAACATAGTAACCCAAAAGGTTGACCATATGAGCATTTCATATTAACCTTGTTCTTCTTCACCATAACTAGTTCAATTGACTCAAATGAACTAGTTAGAGAGTTGTTCAATTGCTATGAGATCTTATGTAACTACACAAGACACAACCGAAACAAAGATGATTCTATTCGATTGAATCGGCTCATGAACTTTATACCCACGGTTTGCATAAAGCATTCCTTAGTAATTTATGTTTCATGTTCAGAGCACATATTTAGATCATAACCTCTTAAGCTCACAAACAAGTTCGCGGACTTAAGACAACCGGTGGAGTTTTTCCAAACTCAACAGAAAATCTCGGCAAAGAGACTTTCGCCAGTTCGCGGACTAGGTTCGCGGATTTACACGCAAACGAGTTTTTTGGAAAATCCCAGCAGAAATTCTCGGTACAAGAACTTCCTTCAGTTCGCGGACTTGGCAAAGACAATTCCTCCGGTTTCTCTCTATCAACAAAATTCAAAAACTTCGGATTAAGGAATACATGGTTATGTAATCTAAACTCTCATTCCAATCATTGAGACATTCTCAGAGGACGTTATATAACCGTTATTCACAGACTGTTTCGCGTCAGAGCAATTCTCAAAGTAATTGAAACTTTTCATGACTTTCGTCACTAGGTGAAGATAAACTTGATCAAAGAGAAACGCTTTACCAACACATGATTTCGAGATATAGATAGGCGAGATATACTCGGCTCTAAATATCAAATGTGTATGATCCAGTCTATATAGCATACGACTTTTGTCTCATAATAAGTAGGAGTAGAAGAGATAGACTTTTGAGTGATAGATAAGTTCAAGTCTCCACATACCTTTTTGTTGATGAAGTTCCACGGTTCCTTGAGTAGATCTTCGTCGTTGTATGATGAATCTCCATGAAGTCCTTGAGATAACCTACACTTTTCTATCCTAGTCCGAGACTTAGCTATGTAGGCTAGAAATCAAGACTCATAGTTTTGATCACTAACATTGACAGACATGCTTGAGATAGCAACGCATGCGAGGTCGACCGAGCTATGCTCTAACAATCTCCCCCTTTGTCAATTTTAGTGACAAAACTATTAATACATATGTAATACAAAAAAGATAAACTTTAGTGGCTCCTATTCCATAGTCTAATCTTCAACGTTCCCTGAAATCTTCGTCCTTCCAAGTACTCCAATGATCCCAAAGGTTGTAAGTTTAGCATCACCGTTGTTGAAGATCCGTAGCTATAATAATGAGAGAAATCGAGATTCTTGATCATTATTATACAGTGTCATAGTATTATTATGCAACATCAAAGTCCAATTGTATCACGAATTTAACAATAATACTATGGTGATATGTAAGGTACAAGAACATGATCATAATGAAATTTCCACAAGAAACATTTCATAGACTAAAAGAAGAATACATACCAACTTAATTTATATGCAATCATAAAGTCGAAGCTAAATGCATTCATCAAGGAGTTTTAAGATACAAGATAACCCATATAAAATTCCACAGCCGCACACCCAATGATGTAGTTTTTCAAGTGGTAAATAAAGTTCGTTCAAAGACTTGTAAAGATTTGATTTCAGACTTAATACTAAAAAATATATACAATAGATGTCACAAATATCGAGAGGTACTGAGAGTCAAGATTCCACCAATTCTCATATTCATGTGGTTCAACTATCGATTCCAGACAATTATAGCTCATAACATAATAAATATTGACTCTTTATTCTTTGCCAAGGTAGATTTTATAAAATATTGACTGTAAATCACAAGCATGACGTATAAAAAATACTAAGACCAAGCATACGCCATCAATCAAAATCACAATCAATTAAGAAAAATCATGAATCAATTTAAAATAGTGCAAAAGTCATAAAGGAATTAAATAGATTTACCACACGCGTAGAGAATGGCTTCCTCCGTCATCCCAGTGTTGGGGTTTAGCTCTTCATGGTGAAAACACGCTCAAAATAATATCTCATGGCTCAAAAGGTGTTTTTATTGAAGGTATGTGAGAAAAGAATGAAAGTAGCTTAATCGTAACAGTTATAATTGTTATAGATCGAGTGTTACAAGGAATTGTTGCAAACTGAACATAATTGTTACTAATGGTCTGTTACAGGATTTCAAATTTAAGACCCTATGAACGACTGTCCTGCACAGCTGTATGTTCTTCAGCTTCGTTTTCTTCCTGCTGCTGCTGCAACTCCTCCTGCAGCTTGAGTTTCGGCTCTGCAGCGATACAAAAACTTCCCCAAACTCCCTATATCCTCCTCCGACCTATCCCAACTCCTTATATACTCAACAGTTCCCCAAATCACACGAGTTAATCTCCGTTTTATTCACCCACAATCCACGGGATATTTTTCTTCTTTTCCACGGAAAATAACTCTCTGGGATAACTTCTTACCTTGCTGTCCGTCCGTCTGTTGTTGTAGATATCTCTCTCATTGATATAGTAAATCTGCAAAGAGATATTTTCCTTCATGTCGGTCACGTATCTTCCATAATTAAGATAGAATATTTCTGAATATGTCTTCCCTGTTTTGATGAGACGAGTATGGAAACTTGAATATTTTCGACTAAACACACGTAGCTAATCTTGTTTTGAATTAATCAAATCATTCCCTAGAGAAAGTCCGACCATATCTCCTCTTTGTTGCACGCAACTTCCCGAAATAAAAGCCAACAAAATACCCGATAAACCCTCTTCTCTCTGTGTTGTTTATAACCGTTGATTTCCGATTCTACACCCATTACCTCGCCTGTTTTGTCATAACAGGATCATACCAATTCATTACGATGAAGATATCAACGAGATTGTCGACCAAAATCCAACACAGGCAATACTCAGATGAGCATCTCTTTTGAACGTGACATTTCCCGCCAATTTCAATTCTCACGTAAAGAAGGTGAAGTCCCCCTAACAGAAATGGGGGTGAAAATAGCAGTTGGTGGTGAATAGTGATATGGGTGCCCCTTAGTAGTTTAAGTGCCAAGTGCCCCTTATCCAAACTGAGAGTCTGAATAATAATTTTCTCCCACGAGCGCAAAAACCACTTTTTTTTAGCCAATTTCGCCGCAAAAGCTTATTTCTCCAAAAATACCTACAGGGACATAAAATAATCAAATAAGTATAAAATCGAGCACTAACAATACAGAAAATCGAGACCAAAATAGACACATAAATGCGTCTATCAAATACCCCCAAACTTATTATTTGCTAGTCCTCGAGCAAATCAAATCTAGAAAATAAAATCCTAACTCACGGTCGCAGGCATCGTCGGTTGCATTTAGCGTATGCAACATGCCTTTAAACCCCTAGGTGGCCCTAGTGGCCGAGTTATAGTCTCGGGAGGGCTTATAAGAGGTATACCCACAAAACCTTTACTCCAAACCCTAACTATCTACGCAGAACCTTGGAAGGCACTAAAGAATCTCCTTGGTTGGCATACTTATTGACTATAAGAGAAAATACCCTGATGCGAAATTCCAATTGATGTACACGAGTTTGCACTCAAGCATACTAAAATTCATATATAAGTGACAGAGCTCTACTCAGATAGTCGCACTATGGACATCAATATCCGGAGTCAAAACTAATCACATGGATAGATCAAGAAGATGGATATAGAGAAAAACATAGATGGTTTTGATGTTTACTAAGTGAACGGCGTTTCCCATATTTGTCTGAAGGCCTCCGCCAAAATGAACCTATCCTAATGGATTGAGATACTAGTCTGACTAATATCAACACACTGGCATATACAAGGGAACCAGTGGTCGATAACCTAACTCTAGGTCAACACAACTGGCATATACAAGGGTACCAGTGGTCGACTTTATTGAATTTATTCCTTTTGGTCAAATGGTCTGTCTCAATTTCTTTCCTTTTTTTCAACCTTTTTTTTCCAACCTTTTTTTTTCATGGTATCTCAATCACTCTAATTCACCCTAGCATTGGTAACAACTTGAATCGTGAGCCCCACCAAATCACTTAGAAACATATTTAAAAAGAAAAATAAAAACAGAAGTGAAAAGGACTCAACGAGATATGGCGAAACTAACATGTTATTTCTAACACCTGAGCTCTGTGCTTTTATGAATAGACTCTTTAGATGTTTCCATCTAATCAGATTGGTTCCTCAACTCCCACAACCAAAATCCTTCCATCCACTTAGATTGGTTAGTGCCATCCTTAATAGGCATAAATTTCTAGGCTCTGGAGTTTATTTATTGCAACTAAAAAGTTTCTCCCATACCCCCAAACTTAAATCTAACATTGTCGTAAATGTTCTAAAGATAAAATTAAAAGCATGAACAAGGAGAAACTGTTACCATTTGAAGCAAAAGAGATAAGGAAAGATATTACCGTGTTGCATGAGATTGGGTTACCTCCCAAGAAGTGCTAAGTTTAACGTCTTCAGCCAGACATAAGAAAGGATTAATCACCTCGTATCATAAAGTAATAGCCGAAATGTCTGTGGGTCATCAAAACCAAATAGAGCTATCACAAGTAAAAGGAATCTGCAACATGCCAAGAAAATTAACAAATAAAGCGCACCCTTGTCTAGTTTCCTGTTTAAGACAACTACATCTAGCTGTGGTTTAGGTTCAGGCTCTAAAAAAGGTTCTAGATAAAATATTTTCATGCGCTGGAATTCCTCAAAGCTAAGGTCCGGTACAGGTATTAGAGTCTGGAAAAACTCAAGTAAAAACTTATAAGCACATAATAATAACCTGAATAATTGTGGATCCTTAAAGTCAATCAGTTTTGACTCACACAGCTGACCACAATAAGAGTGGTGGTCTTCCTTAAACAAATGCATCGACCCTAATCTCCTAAAGTAATTAGGTTTAGTCTCAAAACTTAATAACTGACACATCTGAAACTTACACATTCCCACAATCGGTTGAAAAATATTTGGTGGGAAAACAAAGTCAATCTGGATATCATAGCCTGGGTAAACCACATCAACCAGAGGATGGGTTTCTAACAACTGAACTTCCTTATGGACATCACCAGGTTCAGGAAAACGTGTATGAAGATAATCTTGTAAAATGGTTGAGGCACATATGTCAAGTCCCAAGTGAGGGACCTTTATAATAGTTAAAGCACATGGAGAATGATAATCACCCCCAAACTTAGAGTTTTCAGTGTCTCTAGAAAGACTAGTCACAACTTCCCTAATTTCAAGGTCATTAGATTCCTGAAAATGGTCAATTGATTCTTCTAAGTATGGTTCATCCTCACTCATATCTACGAGTTCACTTTCTTTGTCTAAGACTAATGTTTCTAAATCGCTAGACTCTAAAACAATATTCTCAGAAAAAACTCGTTCCTCTAAACCATTATTAGCTTCGTAATCAAAAGGAAATACTACATCGTCTAAAACGGGGGTATCTCTAGTCAAATCCTCGTCCTTTTTAATAGGTGAATAATTATTAAAATTATTTGGATTTGAACTAGAAACATTATCATTATTAAGCTCAATTGGAGTAACAAATTCCTGATCACTATGCCTACTTATTTCAAATTCTTCATCAACACTATCCTCATCATAATCATCATTATAATAACATGAAAATGGTTGAAACTCATATAAACAAGTAGTGTTACCAATTTTATCCTCGTCATCTTGATTATGTGAATAACTATCTTCATTGTCAAAGGTACTATTGGAAACACTATATTGGAAATTAAGAGCAGTTATGTTTTGGGCCTCTAACAAAATATTTTGAGTCGACTCACATGACTCCCTGATTGAATCTAGGAAAGAAAGTTCACTCGTTGCATTGCTTTCGTCCATAACTAAGTTATTCATTTCTCCTAACTTACGTGTCGACTCAGCTAACTTACGTGTTGACTCTAGTAGAGAGAAATTTTGCTCGTATGACCGGTTGACGTGTGGATAGTAATTGGGATCACCATGGTATGGACCATAACCTTCAAAAGGCTGATGTTCCCAACCATTATTCACACTATGGTCAAAGTAGTAACGTCCATTTTCAAACTCAGTCTGATATTCGTTGTATTGGCTATTGTAATACCAGTTCGACATTCTATTGCAGGGGTGTGAGTTGTCACACAAAATAAAACCCACTGACAGGGGATTCGTGGGTGGATAGAGTCTTACCTCCCGTACCAGACGGGCGAAGAACCGTTGAAGTCGACTCGGGCCACGACTCCTATGTCATGTACGAACCCGAGGGGCCGAGGCGATATCGTAATCACCGTCCTTCTCTGCACACAGTTTTTATTTAAACCAACCCTTCTGTAGGGTTTAAAAATAATAATGTCCCAGTCCAAAAATAAAGTCGAAAAAGTGTCCAAAAATAAAAAGAAAAATTACAAAAGATAATACCCTATTTAAAGTTTCTAAAAATAAAACAAAATAACTATATACAAAATCTTCTTCTTCACTCCTTTTGGATTCCTCTCTTCTTTCCTTCTTTGGCGATGCTTTCCTTTTATAGTACTTTTTCTTTCCTTGTATCTTCGCTCCAATCTAAAAAGAATCGAAAAATACCAAAGACGTAAAAGAGAACAAAAATTCTAAAAAAGAAATAAAATAAATCTAAAACCTAATACAAATCCGCGTCGGCGGCGCCAAAAATTGATGTAGTTTTTCAAGCGGTAAATAAAGTTCGTTCAAAGACTTGTAAAGATTTGATTTCAGACTTAATACTAAAAAATATACACAAAATATGTCACAGATATCGAGAGGTACTGAGAGTCAAGATTCCACCAATTCTCATATTCATGTGGTTCAACTATCGATTCCAGACAATTATAGCTCATAACATAATAAATATTGACTCTTTATTCTTTGTCAAGGTAGATTTTATAAAAGATTGACTGTAAATCACAAGCATGATGTATCAAAAATACTAAGACCAAGCATACACCATCAAACAAAATCACAATCAATTAAGAAAAATCATGAATCAATTTAAAATAGTGCAAAAGTCATAAAGGAATTAAATAGATTTACCACACGCGTAGAGAATGGCTTCCTCCGTCATCCCAGTGTTGGGGTTTAGCTCTTCATGGTGAAAACACGCTCAAAATAATATCTCATGGCTCAAAAGGTGTTTTTATTGAAGGTATGTGAGAAAAGAATGAAAGTAGCTTAATCGTAACAGTTATAATTGTTACAGATCGAGTGTTACAAGGAATTGTTGCAAACTGAACATAATTGTTACTAATGGACTGTTACAGGATTTGAAATTTAAGACCTTATGAACGACTGTCCTGCATAGCTGTATGTTCTTCAGCTTCGTTTTCTTCCTTCTGCTGCTGCAACTCCTCCTGCAGCTTGAGTTTCGGCTCTGCAGCGACACAGAAACTTCCCCAAACTCCCTATATCCTTCTCTGACCTATCCCAACTCCTTATATACTCAACAGTTCCCCAAATCACACGAGTTAATCTCCGTTTTCTTCACCCACAATCCACGGGATATTTTTCTTCTTTTCCACGGAAAATAACTCTCTGGGATAACTTCTTACCTTGCTGTCCGTCCGTCTGTTGTTGTAGATATCTCTCTCATTGATATAGTAAATCTGCAAAGAGATATTTTCCTTCATGTCGGTCACGTATCTTCCATAATTAAGATAGAATATTTCCGAATATGTCTTCCCTGTTTTGATGAGACGAGTATGGAAACTTGAATATTTTCGACTAAACACACGTAGCTAATCTTGTTTTGAATTAATCAAATCATTCCCTAGAGAAATTCCGACCATATGTCATCTTTGTTGCACGCAACTTCCCGAAATAAAAGCCAACAAAATACCCGATAAACCCTCTTCTCTCTGTGTTGTTTATAACCGTTGATTTCCGATTCTACACCCATTACCTCGCCTGTTTTGTCATAACAGGATCATACCAATTCATTACGATGAAGATATCAACGAGATTGTCGACCAAAATCCAACACAGGCAATACGCAGATGAGCAGCTATTTTGAACGCGACATTTCCCGCCAATTTCAATTCTCACGTAAAGAAGGTGAAGTCCCCCTAACAGAAATGGGGGTGAAAATAGTAGTTGGTGGTGAATAGTGATCTGGGTGCCCCTTAGTAATTGAAGTTCCCCTTATCCAAACTGAGAGTCCGAATAGTAATTTTCTCCCACGAGCGCAAAAACCAGTTTTTTAGCCAATTTCGCCGCAAAAGCTTATTTCTCCAAAATTACCTACAGGGACATAAATTAATCAAATAAGTATAAAATCGAGCACTAACAATACAGAAAATCGAGACCAAGATAGACACATAAATGCGTCTATCACCCAACAAGATATTACCATTAAGCACAAGTTCAGAAGAACTCTCCCCCATTTGATGTCATTCCCGGAAGAACAATAAGAGCGACCTTAATTTCGAAAGAAAAGAAGGATTTTTAAATTGGACACCAAAAACCATAGAAATGATTTTCTATATCCAAAACTCAACCAAATTAATCACAAGAAAACCCATGATTAATTTAATTGGAATACGCAACTAAATCAAACCACAAAAATGATCAATTTAATTGAAGGTGCTCAACATAAGTAAACTTACGGAGCTACGACTAAGGTAATCATACGGAGACGAGTAACTTAATCGTTCACATACTCAACATAAGGAAAAACCTTACGGAATATACGACTACATTAACCAATAGAACATGATTTTTATAGCCATTCACAAAATCATAACGATCAATACTGCAATAACATCATCCTCCAAATATTTTTAGAATTTAAAACCCAATAAACCTAAAAAATAATCGTAAGAAGATGAAAACAAAAATTGCTATGTGTAGTCACAATCATCGCTATTGAAAACACTAGTTATTCTTCCAACTAAATCAAAAGAAGATTTACTAGGTATCTACACCTTTTAAAAAAAATCATTTCACTTACCTTGAATATTCTTCTCGTATTCCCTATATTCTTCAAGCTCATCTTCAATTAGGTCAATCCTTGATTCAAGACTATCCATTTTCTCCTCAAGTCTTTTGGAAGAAACTTCAAGTTCATTTTTCAGAGCACTAACTTGTTCCAAGACGAGATTCATGGTTGAAGAGAGCTTATCAAACTGAGAAACAGTAGGTTTCTCATCAGAAGAAGAGACATGTTTGTCATAGCACATCTCATTGTCAGAAGAATCGAAACGAATCTTCTTCGAAGGAAATAGAATCGTCCATACATCACTTTATGTACTTGAAAGACTAGAAGAGGACATGATAGAGAAGATGAAATGAGAGTGCTGAAGAGGTAGAGATTTAAAAAGGAATACATGTGTAGAATTCCCAGAAACACCCTTTTTACCAAACCCTAACAGAAGTTGGTTATCCAAAAAGCTGAAACCGTTCACGAACAAGACCTGGTAAAAGCACAAATAGGAAATAACAAGATTATATTACAGTCCTCTTGTATATCATGATTCTTGTATAAGAGGAAGAGAACACAAGAATCATTTTTCAACAAGATTACTGAGCATGAGGCCTCCAATCCAAGGTTGGACTGGAATAATCTTTGCAAAGAGAGAAACCATCCATTCCACTAGGTTTATGCTTATTCATTTGAAAAGGAGAGTTATGAAGAACTTTCCTATCCATCGTAATCACAGTTTTAAGTAGCTTAACTGCAGATCTTTGCAAATCCTTCACCGTTTTTGAAAACACCTTTTGATGAAAGGTAGACTTCCTTTTCTTTTTCAGTATACAAAGATTAGACAGGCATGACTGTTTTTGATTTATCGTGCCAAGATGATCCTTTGATAAACTCAAATGAACAGAGAGATTTGTTAGATCCTTTTCCGAGAAACTCCTGGAGTTCAACACAAATCAGGAGAGGTTTGTTGACCCAACTCATGAGACACAGACGGACATGTCATAAAGGAATCATGATTTTCAGCAAAAAGACTGTGAGAGCAATCATAGATTTCCTCAGGACAATAATCAAGAGTATTCATCCATGCTTTAGTTATCTCTCTTACCTCAGTTTCTGGATCTTTCGAAGTGACTTGAACACTTTTATAACACGTAAGACCAGTTTCCTTAGTACGGATTTTCTGAATATTCTTATCCTTTACATTGACTAACGGAGTTTCTTTTTGAGGCTTTCTTTTGCTACGTCTGAGTATTTTCTTAAGTTTCTGTATAAACAGAGACAACGTAGAAATAAAGCAATTCTCACTTTTCTCGTTTGTCAATTTAGGAAGACAGGTCTTACAATCAGGAGAAGTGACATGAGTGTTATACAATTGATGGTCATCTCTTGACATGAATTCGCGATTGAAAATCCAAGTTTTCCGACAAGTGTGTTTCGCGAAAGAGTATTAAGGTTATTTCCCTCAACGATGGCATGTATTTTGGATTCGTATCTGGATGGCAGCGATCGGAGGATTTTCATCACAATTTCCTTTTCAAGAATGGTCTTACCCAATGCACATGATGCATTAACAATTTCAGACAGTTTGTGATAAAAATTGTCAAACGATTCTTCTTCTGCCATATAAAAGTCTTCCCATTCGGAATTAAGGTTTTGAAGCCTAGCTTCCTTTTTCACTGGGGTTACCTTCAAATACGCTTTCCAAAGCATCCCAAGCTTCTTTAAATGTGGTGCATTAGGCCACATGATGTCGAAGATTTTGGGTAATATCATGCAAGATGGCGTTCAGCTCGTCGGAGTTTCGCCTTGCAGCAATCAACTCGGTAGCATCATACATAAAAAATTCTTTAGGTACAAATGCATCTCTTTCCATAACAACGGGAGTTTTATAGCCATTCACAACATAGATCCATGATTGGAAGTCACGCGATTGAAGAAATATGCACATAGAAACTTTCCACCATAGGTAGTTTGAACCATCGAAGACTGGTGGTACGTTTACAGAGATAGCACTTCTGTCCATAGAGTCAGATCGCTACAATCACAGAATAATGAGGTCTTAGCGTGTTTGCCTGCTCTGATACAAATTGAAAAAGCGGGGGTCTAACAACACCACCCAATATTTAGCTTAGCAATCTGTATGGACTAACTCCGAAATACTTGGCTAGAGAATCAACTAGACAGTCAGACTCAATCTAGATAAAAGTATCTCAAGGAGTTAATATCTCTCTCTTGATTTGATTTTTACTCAAGCCAAAATCAATAGCGAGTCTTTGTCAAATACAAGGAATAACTTGGACGGTACCAAAGACCAATGTCCAAGGATCAATCAATATCAATCAACAACCAAAGGTTGGATTTACAATTGATGATCACGAACGCACCTGTATTATTTCAATTATATAAAATATAATGCGGAAAAGAAATAACACAGACACCAGAAGTTTTGTTTACGAGGAAACCGCAAATGTAGAAAAACCCCGGGACCTAGTCCAGATTGAATACACATTGTATTAAGCCGCTACAGACACTAGCCTACTCCAAGCTAACTTTGTACTGGACTATAGTTGAACCCCAATTAGTCTCCCACCGATCCAAGCTACAATTGTACTCCTACGCCTTTGATCCCAGCAGGATATGCGCACTTGATTCCCTTAGATGATCTCACTCACAACCAAGAGTTGTTGCAACCCAAAATTGCAGACTTGATAATAAACAAACCTGTCTCACACAGAAAAGTCTATCAAAGGATAAATCTGTTTCCCACAAAAAAACCCTAGGTTTTGTTCCGTCTTAAGATATGAAATCAAGGTGAACAGGAACCAATTGATAATTCGGTCTTATATTCCCGAAGAACAACCTAGATTAATCAATCACCTCTATACAATCCTTCCTGACTACACATGCGGTTTGTCGAGGAATCACAAACACTGAGACGACAATGTCTGTGACTTCTTTATCTTGCCTATCAGAGAACTCTCACGATCTCAAGCCAATCAAAAATTGTACTCGTACGATAGAAGATGCAAGATCAGATCACACAACTACGATAAAAGTAGTATCGGTCTGGCTTCACAATCCCAGTGAAGTCTTTAAGTCGTTAACCTGGTTTTAGAGAAAAAACCAAAGGTTAAAGGAGAATCGACTCTAGAGAGTGCACTAGTATCACACAGACGTGTGGGGATCAGTTTTGCACAATGCTAGATGTCTCCTTTATATAGTCTTCAAATCAGGATTTTTCCTTAGTTACAAAGCAATCAATATTCACCGTTAGATGAAAACCTGATTTAGATTCAAGCTAATATTTCTCAACCGTTAGATCGAAAACTTAGCTTGTCACACACACTTGGGTAGCATTTACTGGGTTTGTGAAAACCATGCCCAAACGTGTACGTGTATGTTGGTTCAACATAGTTACCCAAAAGGTTGACCATATGAGCATTTCATATTAACCTTGTTCTTCTTCACCATAACTAGTTCAATTGACTCAAATGAACTAGTTAGAGAGTTGTTCAATTGCTATGAGATCTTATGTAACTACACAAGACACAATTGAAACAAAGATGATTCGATTCAATTGAATCGGCTCATGAATTTTATAGCCACGGTTTTCATAAAGCATTCCTTAGTAATTTATGTTTCATATTCAGAGCACATCTTTAGATCATAACCTCTTAAGCTCACAAACAAGTTCGTGGACTTAAGACAACCGGTGGAGTTTTCCAAACTCAGCAGAAAATCTCGGCAAAGAGACTTTCGCTAGTTCGCAGACTAGGTTCGCAGACTGAGTTCGCGGACTTACATGCAAACGAGTTTTTTGGAAAATCCCAGCCGTAATTATCGGTACAAGAACTTCCGTCAGTTCGCGGACTTGGCAAAGCCAATTCCTCCGGTTTCTCTCAACCAACAAAGTTCAAAAACTTCGGATTAAGGAATACATGGTTATGTAATCTAAACTCTCATTCCAATCATTGAGACATTCTCAGAGGACGTTATATAGCCGTTATTCACATACCGTTTCGCGTCAGAGCAATTCTCAAAGTAATTGAAACTTTTCCTGACTTTCGTCACTAGGTGAAGATAAAATTGATCAAAGTGAAACGCTTTACCAACACATGATTTCGAGATATAGATAGGCGACATATACTCGGCTCGAAATATCAAATGTGTATGATCCAGTCTATATAGCATAAGACTTTTGTCTCATAAGAAGTAGGAGATAGAAGAGATATACTTTTGAGTGATAGATAAGTTCAAGTCTCCACATACCTTTTTGTTGATGAAGTTTCACGGTTCCTTGAGTAGATCTTCGTCGTTGTATGATGAATCGCCATGAAGTCCTTGAGCTCAACTACACTTTTCTATCCTAGTCCGAGACTTAGCTATGTAGGCTAGAAATCAAGACTCATAGTTTTGATCATTAACATTGACAAACATGCTTGAGATAGCAACACATGCGAGGTCGACCGAGCTATGCTCTAACAGGCACTATGGAAAAAGCTGAGATGAAGCTCACCAGAATCTCAAAAAACTCTGCTGAGATTATTGATTTTCAGGATCATGATCAACTTATTGATGAATTTGAAAAGTCTCTTGATCGATAACATGAACTCTATAGCATCATTGAGTCTTTCTCTAAGAATATTGATAAATTTCTCCAAGAGACTACTCTACAGCGTGAAAAAATTAGTGTTCTTGAGGATATTGTTAAGGAAGACTCAATTAGAGAGAAAAGTTTGATCGAGACGCATTCATCAGAGTTTTATAGTCTTCGTGTCGAAAAAGAGAAACTAGAATCATCCCTTACTCTAGCCAATGAACAGTGCAGATCCTTCGAAAAGGAAAACTCTGTCTTAAGGAGAAACTCTTCTGTACAAACTAATTCTCATGGATTGCAGTACATGAAGGATCTTCCAGAAGAAGGTTATGTCAAGAAAGGTTTACATAACTTGCAATCTTCTCATATGGTTATGAAGTTAAAACAGGTGTCGTTTATTGCTTCTCCACGAACCTGTACATTCTGTGGGAAAAAGAATCATTATGCTATCCATGGATTCCTATATATTGAAAATTTGTTATGGGATATGCGTGTTTACGTCCGTGAACTATGATTGTCCCATACCTTGTCAAAAGTAAAGTCTTTCGTATGTCGATATGCATGTTTTGATAAAAGAATGAATAGACTTTTGACAAATACAAAAGTTAAGCCTATTATGTCAATTATTGATGGAAGATAGGTTAAAATCTTTTGTTTGCAAGGACTATGTCTATTGAATGTCGTTATGCGAATAGTGATGGAAAATAGAATGAATCCTTGTGTATTCCGCAGTATTGATCTTCTCTGATCCATATTTTATGTATTATTGTGAGGCTTCGTAAAGTGTCTTATGTTGAGCATTAAACGACCAATTTGATTATTTTTATGATTAGCTTTGTTGTTGTTCCGTTTTATGTCGAGCATATTCAATTAAATTAATCATCTTGTTTGGTTATTTAGTTGTTGCTTTGTAAGTTTTCTTATGTCGAGCATGACCAATTAAATTGATTACTTTTGTGATTAGTTTGATTGTGTATTTCGATTAGATTAATTATGGGTTCTCTTGTGATTAATCTAATTGTACTTTTTTGAGTCTCCATAAGTTCACTTATGTTTGAGCATTTTTCGATTAAATTAATCATGGGTCCTCTTGTGGTTACTTTAATTGAACTTTTTGGATTCAAATTCATACTTGTATGTGATTTGTTATGTCCAAAGAAATCCATCTTTTCTTTCGAAATTAAGGTCGCTCTTGTTGTTATTTCGAAATTTGTTATGTGAGATGGAGTATTGACTAAGGGGGAGTGATACATATCACCATAGTACTGTTGTTGAAGTTGTGATACAATTGAAATTTGACGCAGTGTAATGATACTATGACATTGTATAACAATGATTGAGAACTCTTGTTTTCTCGTTGTTATATCTATGGATTTTCAACAACGATGATGCTGAACTTACAACCTTTAGGATCATTGGAGTACTTGGAAGTGACGAAGATTTCAAGTAATGTTGAAGATTAGGCGTATGGAATAGGAGCTACAAAAGTTAATTTATTTATTTTTGTATATAGTTTTGTCACTAAAATTGACAAAGGGGGAGATTGTTAGAGCATTGCTCGGTCGAACTCGTATGCGTTGCTATCTCAAGCATGTTTGTCAATGTTAGTGATCAAAACTATAAGTCTTGATTTCTAGACTACATACCTAAGTCTCGGACTAGGATAGAAAAGTGTAGTTGAGCTCAAGGACTTCATGGCGATTCATCATACAACGACGAAGATCTACTCAAGGAACCGTGGAACTTCATCAACAAAAAGGTATGTGGAGACTTGAACTTATATATCACTCAAAAGTCTATTTATCTCATATCTTGAGACAAAAGTCGTTTTTCTATATAGACTTAGATTATACACATTTGATATTTCGAGCCGAGTTTATCTCGCTTATCTACTTATCGAAATATGTGTTGGTAAGCTTTCACTTTAACCAAGTTCATCTTTTCCTAGTGACGAAAGTCATGACAAGTTTCAATCACTTTGGAAATTGCTTACTTTGACGAAGAATAGTTTGTGAATAACAACTATAGTATATCAACGTCCTCTAAGAATGTTCCAATGATTGAAATGAGAGTTTAGATTATATAACCATTGGAGGATATAAGCATTTTTTTGGAAACACATATATGTATAAGTCCTTATTCCTTGAACCGAAGTTTGCGAACTTTATTGATCAAGAGAACCGGCATGGTGGCGTGAGCCAAGTCCGCGAACTCAGTCCACGAACTGGCGGAAGTTCTTGTCCCGAGAATTTTTGCTGGAGTTTGTGAACTCCGTCCGGGAACTTAAGTCCGCGAACCCAGTCCGCGAACTTGAGTAGGATATATCTAAAAACGATGTTTGTGAACTCATTCTTATATAATCTAAGGAATGCAAATGCAAACCGTGGCTATATAGTTCATGAACCGATTCGAGTGAATCAAATTTTTTTTGCTTCAATTGTGTCTTGTGTAGTTACATAATATTTCCTTGCAATTGAACAACTCTCTAACTAGTTCATTTGAGTCACTTGAACTAGTTATGATGAAGAAGAATATGGTTGATATGAAAGTGATCATATGGCTAACCATTTGATTGACTATTGTTGAACCAACAAATATACAAGTTTGGGTACGGTTACACAAGCCTAGAAACGTGCATTTCATTTGTCTGTAACAAGCTAGTTTTTCGATCTAACGGTTGAAAGATATTAGCGTGAATCTAAATCAGGTTTTCATTAAACGGTGAATATTGAATGCTTTGTTACCAAGCTAACATTGATTGCAAACCCTGATTTGAGAGACTATATAAGGGAAAACTCTAGAAACTGGGAAACCTAATCCCCACACCTTATGTGTGATACTAGTTGTGCTAAGCTAGAGTCGATTCTCCTTTAACCTTTGGTTTCTTCTTCTAAACCAAGTTAACGACTTAAAGACTTCATTGGGATTGTGAAGCCAGACCAATACTAGTATCTCGTAGTTGTGTGATCTGATCTTGTTGTTTCCATCGTACGAGTACAATTGTACTAATTGGATTGAGATTGATATCTCCGATAGGCAAGATATAAAAGAAATCACAAACACTTCGTCTCATCGTTTGTGATTCCACAAAATCTTTTTTCGCTGCGTCAATTAGGATTTTTGTGAGGTGATTGATAATACTAGGCTGTTCTTCGGGAATATAAGTCCGGTTTATCAATTGGTTCATGTTCACCTTGATTTATCAAAAGACGGAACAAAACTCGTAGGTATATTTGTGGGAGACGGATTTATCTATTACCGTAGACTTTTATGTGTGATATATATTTGTTTATTAAAGTCTTCGACTTTGGGTCGTAGCAACTCTTAGTTGTGGGTAAGATCAGCTAAGGGAATCAAGTACGTAGTATCCTGCTGGGATCAGAGACGTATGAGCATAACTGTACCTTGGATCAGTGTGAGATTGATTGGGGTTCAACTACAGTCCAGACCGAAGTTAGTTTGTAGTAGGCTAGTGTCTGTAGCGGCTTAATACAGTGTGGTGTTCAATCTGGACTAGGTCCCGGGGGTTTTCTGCATTTGCGGTTTCCCTATTAACAAAATTCTGGTGTCTGTGTTATTTCTTTTCTGCATTATATTTTGTTATATAATTGAAATATCACAGGTTGTGCGTTGTTCAATCAATTAGAATATCCGACCTTTTGGTTGTTGATTTAAATTTATTGACACTTGGATATTGGTCTTTGGTACCATCCAAGTTATCTCTCTAGTATTTGATAAAGACTCGCAAATTTTTATTTGCTTGAGTATATATCAAATCGAGATATTGAGATATAAACTCTTTGATATGCTTTTTGTCTAGATTGAGTCTGACTGTCTAGTTGATTCTCTAGAAAGTATATTGGAGTTTGTCCATACAGATTGCTAAGCGAAATATTGGGTGTGGTTGTTGTACCCCCCACTTTTTCAATTGGTATCAGAGCGGGCAAACACGTTTAAAAGACCTTACAAGTCTGTGTTTGTGGCAATCTGAGTCTGAGGACAGAATCTCTGACATATACACATACCAAGATTTCTTCTAAAGCTTTTAACTATGCCAAATGTCTTGGGAATCCCTTAAAGGATTACTCCTTAGTTGATTCTTCCGAATCCCGAGGTAAGAAGATTGGTTCATCTCGTGATGACATATCTCTCTCTGATGAGACATTGGGCACTTTGGCCAAAGCTGAGATGAAGCTCACCAGAATATCAAAAAACTTTGCCGAGATTATTGATTTTCAGGATCATGATCAACTTATTAATGAATTTGAAAAGTCTCTTGATCGAGAACATGAACTCTATAGCATCATTGAGTCATTCTCTAAAAATATTGATAAACTTCTCCAAGAGACTACTCTACAACGTGAAAAAATTAGTGTTCTTGAGGATATTGTTAAGGAAGACTCAATTAGAGAGAAACGTTTGATCGAGTTGCATTCATCAGAGCTTTATAGTCTTCGTGTCGAAAAAGAGAAACTAGAAGCATCCCTTACTCTAACCAATGAACAGTGCAGATCCTTGGAAAAGGAAAACTGTGTCTTAAGGAGAAACTATTCTGTACAAACTAATTCTCATGGATTGCAGTACATGAAGGATCTTCCAGAACAAGGTTGTGTCAAGAAAGGTTTACATAACTTGCAATCTTCTCATATGTCTATGAAGTTAAAACAGGTGTCGTTTATTGCTTCTCCACGAACCTGTACATTCTGTGGGAAAAAAAATCACTATGCTATCCATTGTTTTGCCAGGAGGAAACAAATTTCTAAACTTCATAATTTTCTTCTTTCCACTGTCAATAGAAAAAATAGTCAGATGACTACTGCAGTGAATCGCATGCCCACAAAAAACCAGAAGCCTTATAAATATGATCTCTTTCCTAGAAATCATCACAAGGTTCAAATGCTTTCTAGTGGTATAAATTCTTGTGCTGCCAATAAAAGCATTCCCTGTGTTTATAAGACTATTTCTGGTAAATCTAAGTCTAGAAAATGGATTCCTATCTATTCCGATCCTCTTGAACCAGTTACAAGAGGTCCTAGATTTAGTCCTCAGAGAAAGCCTTCTGACGGAGATGATAAACACACCGTGTCTTACTCTTCTGGGATGAAAGACAACCGAAGAAAGGTGAAGAACACGAAGATCAAACTGTCAGACGATATATACAACTCCTTTATCGATGATCACAGTGGGATTAATTTCCACTCTATCACCTGACCCCAGGTATTCTTTTCCTTGTTTCTAACTTGAGAGGTGCAAGGAAATTTATTGAGAAATGCTCAAGTATGTTGTTTATTATTTCAGTTTGGTTTTTGTGCGAGTTTTTGTGCTAACAGTTCACAAACGTCCGCGTCCTCCTCTTGAGAGTTCTTAGGGTTTCCAAAAACAAGAGTTTCCTTCTCCTGTTTACATACACATATATATTACTCTATATTGTGTCTATCCATCCCTAACAAAAATTATATGGAGAACTCTGCAAAATCTCAAGAGATTGTGCATCTTGATATGGAGGAAGACGCTCAAGGACGTGAGTCAATTCAAGAGATGGTTCTAAAGAAGATGCTTGAAAGAAAGGATCACAACTCCTGGATTGATGATTCTGTCAAGGATTTGATTCGTGTTCGGAACAATTCAAAGGTCGAGTTTGCAAATCTTCAACTGCAAATAAACCAACTCTTGGATGGTTAGGCCATAATCCTTGCTAATCAGAATATTCTGATACGGAATCAAAAGAAACTCATCATGGACTGCATCAAGGCTAGACAGCTTGCTCGGGTTGTTGATCGCAAAGTTAGTGTTCTAACTCATGAACATGGTGTGTCTACAGTCAAGAGAATAAAAGAAATCAGTGATATCTTCTTTGATGGATTCATTGAAAGATATGAGGTTCTCAACGAACTTTGATTTTCTCCTTTATTTGCCTAGTAAATCTTTTATTTTCTTTTTGTTAGAAGAATAACTAGTGTTTGGAATAGCCATTATTGTGATTACACATAGCTATGTCCAACGTTTTCATCTTCTTGTTTTTAGATTTATTGGTTTAAACTCTAAATTTGTTTGGAAGATTATTTTTATAGTTTTAATCTTTATTGTTTTATATATTGCAATTTTTTTATGGGATATGTGTGTTTACGACCGTGAACTATGATTATCTCATACCTTGTCAAAAGTACAGTCTTTCGTATGTCGATATGCATGTATTGATAAAAGAATGAATAGACTTTTGACAAATATAAAAGTTAAGCCTATTATGTCAATTATTGATGGAAGATAGGTTAAAATCTTTTGTTTGCAAGGACTATGTCTATTGAATGTTTTTATGCGAATAGTGATGGAAAATATAATGAATCCTTATGTATTCTGCAGTATTGATCTTCCCTGATCCATATTTTATGTATTACTGTGAGGCTCCGTAAAATGTCTTATGTTGTGCATTGAACGACCAAGTTGATTATTTTTATGACTAGCTTCGTTGTTGTTCCGTGAGGTACTTTATGTCGAGCATATTCAATTAAATTAATCATCTTGTTTGGTTATTTAGTTGTTTCTCCGTAAGTTTTCTTATGTCGAGCATGACCAATTAAATTGATTACTTTTGTGATTAGTTTGATTGTGTATTTCTATTAGATTAATTATGGGTTCTCTTGTGATTAATCTAATTGTACTTTTTTGAGTCTCCATGAGCTCACTTATGTTTGAGCATTTTTCGATTAAATTAATCATGGGTCCTCTTGTGGTTAGTTTAATTGAACTTTTTGGATTCAAATTCATACTTGTATGTGATTTGTTATGTCCAAAGAAACTTTTCTTTCGAAATTAAAGTCGCTCTTATTGTTCTTTCGAAATTTGTTATGTGAGATAGAGTATTGACTAAGGGGGAGTGATAATATCACCATAGTATTGTTGTTGAAGTTGTGATACAATTGAACTTTGACGCAGTGTACTGATATTATGACACTGTATAACAATTATTGAGAACTCTTGTTTTCTCGTTGTTATAGCTATGGATTTTCAACAACGATGATGCTGAACTTACAACCTTTAGGATCATTGGAGTACTTGGAAGTAACGAAGATTTCAAGTAATGTTGAAGATTAGGCGTATGGAATAGGATCTATAAAAGTTAATTTATTTATTTTTTGTATTCCATATGTATTGATAGTTTTGTCACTAAAATTGACAAGGGGGGGAGATTGTTAGAGCATTGCTCGGTCGAACTCGCATGTGTTGCTATCTCAAGCATGTTTGTCAATGTTAATGATCAAAACTATAAGTCTTGATTTATAGTCTACTATAGCTAAGGTCTCGGACTAGGATAAAAAGTGTAGTTGAGCTCAAGAACTCCATAGCAATAATCATACAAGACGAAGGACTGCTCAAGGAACCGGTGGATCTTCATCGACTAAAAGGTATGTGGATACTTGAACTTATCTATCACTCAAAAGTCTATTTATCTCCTATCTTGAGACAAAAGTCGTTTTGCTATATAGACTTAGATTATACACATTTGATATTTTGAGCGGAGTTTATTTCACTTATTTATTTCTCGAAATATGTGTTGGTAAGCTTTCGCTTTAACCAAGTTCATCTTTACCTAGTGACGAAAGTCATGACAAGTTTCAATCACTTTGGAAATTGCCTACTTTGACGAAAAATAGTTTGTGAATAACAACTATAGAATATCGACGTCCTCTAAGAATGTTCCAATGATTGAAATGAGAGCTTAGATTATATAACCATTGGAGGATATAAGCATTGTTGTGGAAACACATATATGTATAAGTCCTTATTCCTTGAACCGAAGTTTGCGAACTTTGTTGATCAAGAGAACCGACATGGTGGAGTGAGCCAAGTCCGCGAACTGGTGGAATTTCTTGTCCCGAGAATTTCTGCTGGAGTTTGTGAACTCTGTCCGGGAACTTAAGTGCGCGAACCCAGTCCGCGAACTTGAGTAGGTTATATCTAAAAACGACGTTTGTGAACTTATTCTTATATAAACTAAGGAATGCAAATGCAAACCGTGGCTATATAGTTCATGAACCAATTCGAGTGAATCAAATCGTTTTTGCTTCGATTGTGTCTTGTGTAGTTACATAAGATTTCCTTGCAATTGAACAACTCTCTAACTAGTTCATTTGAGTCACTTGAACTAGTTATGGTGAATAAGAATATGGTTGATATGGAAGTGATCGGCTAACCATTCGGTTGACTATTGTTGAACCAACAAATTTACAACTACACAAGCCTAGAAACGTGCATTTCATTTGTGTGTAACAAGCTCATTTTAGATCTAACGGTTGAAAGATATTAGCTTAAATCTAAATCAGGTTTTCATCTAACGTTGAATATTGAATGCTTTGTTACCAAGCTAACATTGATTGAAAACCCTGATTTGAGAGACTATATAAGGAAGAACTCTAGCAATTGGGAAACCTAATCCCCACACCTTATGTGTGATACTAGCTGTGCTAAGCTAGAGTCGATTTTCCTTTAACCTTTGGTTTCTTCTTCTAAACCAAGTTAACGACTTAAAGACTTCATTGAGATTGTGAAGACAGACCGATACTACTTTCTCGTAGTTGTGTGATCTGATCTTGCTGTTTTTATCGTACGAGTACAATTGTAATAATTGGCTTGAGATTGATATCTCCGATAGGCAAGATATAAAAGAAATCACAAACACTTCGTCTCATCGTTTGTGATTGCACAATATTTTTTTTCGCTGCGTCAATTAGGATTATTGTGAGGTGATTGATAATACTAGGCTGTTCTTCGGGAATATAAGTCTGGTTTATCAATTGGTTCCTGTTCTTCGTCAATTAGGGTTTTTCTGCATTTGCGGTTTCCTCCTTAACAAAATTCTGGTGTCTGTGTTATTTCTTTTATGCATTATATTTTATTATATATTTGAAATATCACAGGTTGTGCGTTGTTCAATCAATTGAAATATCCGACCTTTTGGTTGTTGATTTAAATTGATTGACACTTGGATATTGGTCTTTGGTACCATCCAAGTTATCTCTCTAGTATTTGATAAAGACTCGAAGATTTCTATTTGCTTGAGTATATATCAAATCGAGAGATTGAGATATAAACTCTTTGATATACTTTTTGTCTAGATTGAGTCTGACTGTCTAGTTAATTCTCTAGAAAGTATATTGGAGTTTGTCCATACAGATTGCTAAGCGAAATATTGGGTGTGGTTGTTGTACCCCCACTTTTTCACAAACATTAATGAAACTAACAACTGAATTGACACTCGAAATCCTTGAAAAAGAACGTATTTGCAGTGTTTCACCAATGTTCTACCATAACTCGCACAACTTGAGTCATGTGGTTTTTGCCTTTCATAAAATATAGACGCTTCCAAGGATATGTTCGCATGGAAAGTTGAATAGCTTCATGGAGAAGCCTAAACACTTCGGTTATATCATACCACCCACCTCTTAGTTTAGGTAAACCAAATAGCTCGGGATGGATAGATATGCATAGGTAATACACCAGGACCAACTAGTTTCCTAATATTTGCGAACTCTTTTTCTTTATCTTGAAACCAGATGTCATCACATATTGTGGTAGTCAATTTTCTTTTGACTTTTATGTTTCTTTTCTTAGTCTATTTGTTTTGGCACTCATTTTTAAAGAAACTAAAAGCAAAAGATCGCCCTGGTTTGCTATTTGTAGAGAAGAAAAGAAGAAATTTGTGGATAAAAACTGAAGAGAATGGTGCTATTTATACACGATAGAGCACCAACATTGCACGATAAGACTCGGTCTCTTAACTATGTTCTCATAGTGGAATGCCATTTTGCAGTCCAACTAGCATGGCATATAAGTGGGTTAGGAACACCCCATACCGGCCTAAGAACGAACTTAACTACTCCTCATAGATTGCAATGTTCATCAATATACTAAAAAAATACCACATTTATTGAATATCTAAAGCTATCAGTCAACTACTCTAAATTTCTATTGTGGTTGGTAATTAACAGTGTTACCAAAAGTTACCTAGACTTTGTTTTAGTCAATTGAGGATGCATAATTCTAGGGTTTGATGTATGTGTACCCACCATTTAAAATCCTAGGTTTAAGAAGCCCTAAACTCTTTTGGTAAATGATTGGTCCACATCTGAACACCATTGACTAATAAAAATATGACACGACTTGGAGGAACTTTTGGGGGATATTATTGGAGACATCTAGCATTTTTGGGTTCAGACATAGTATTATGCATCAGTAGAATTTAATAATGTATCAGCTACTACTTCATCTGCCGGTCAATAACATAGACATTCTGATTCTAACTTCAAAATCATCTCAACTTCTTTTTCTTCTTATTTTCTCTGTTCAAACTTCAAATTTTCATCATCTTTTCCATACGACTCCAGTTTACACCGCAATGATTTAAAATGAAGGTTAGTCTTTTTTTTTTAGGGTAAATTCAACCACTTTCATTTCCAATAATGTTTTTTTGTTTGTTATCTTTTTTTTTTGAAGCATATTATTTTGTTTATTATTTGCACCTCCCCTATTGGCTTATGTTTTATCGTACCTATTTAACTTATCTCGTATAATTTGAAAAATTAATGTAATACACAGAGATTGGAGATTCCAAATTATTCTCTCGTGTCTTGCGTCTATTTTATCTTTACGGAATTAAAATATTTTCACGAATAACTAATCATAAGAATTTTTCAACAAACCATTTCTTCTCTTAGAAAATGTTATTTTTCTATTTATTTTACTGTGCATCATCTCCCACTTTACTGTACGGATTAACTCAAAGATCAAAACTCCTTATATATGTTTGTCATACTTCTTCTCTTTCACAAGAAGTTGTTTTTTTGTTCATTGTCTCTATTTCCGTAACCTAATCCTTTTCCTTATAGAGATGGAAAGTCGAAAACTTCCATTACTCTAATGCCCGTAGCTTAATATGTAAGCTTCCTTGAAATTGATCTTGTATGTGTCATTATAGTGTTGTATCTCGTTTTGGATTTTAGTCGCTTGCCACGTGTTGAAGTAATTTATTGTACTCACAATTTCTTTGAATTTTGGTGATTTTCATATATATTTCTGAAGCCAAAATAAAAGCAGAGAACCTTTGTTATATGTCCCTAGTATCTTATACAATATAAACCTTTTACAATTTCATGTTCTTCATATGTGATTCATGTGATAATTTTATATATTTAAAAATATAAATTTTTGCAAGATAATATTGTCATTAAAACTTGAATCAAGTGTATGAAGTGAAAGGAGATAAAGGGTAAAAGAAGTCTCATGTTTTATTACAAATTCAAGAAGTAGCCACCAGGAAATCCTAAATCCACGATAAGAAAATATAATCTTCTGATGATTTGATTTAAGAATATTGATTTATTATTATTATTATATTTGGTAATTTGAAATAGGGGGTTTGGTTTTTTAATTGTTGAAGATTTTATTGTGTGTAACTATTATGAGTCCACTGAGTCTAATCTTATTGATTTGTGTTTTCTTATGCATATTAATTTGTTGTCTTATGGTCAATATACTAATCTAATTTTACGCAGGTGAGGCGCCAAGGCCAGGGCTACCATCTCATGTTGATGGTCCTCGTCATCACATCTAATAGAAGAAATCCAAAATTTGGTTGGTCGTATCCTTTGCCCTCTCACCAGTGGTCATTTTTGGGATTACTTACTATTGGAGTAGGCATCGTGAATGTGCATCAGGTATGCACGGTCTCACCATTCGAAGTATAAATTAGCTAGATGGTTTAAGAACATGATGTATGACATCTAACTGATTGTGTCCTAATTTAATAATATAAGCTCCAAATTCTAGTTTGTTTCTTAATTTGAAATTTCCTTTTCCTAGTTCAGATGGTTTCCTTTTTCTAGCACAAACAATATTTAGAATTATTGAAGTTTATATTATTTGATAAATGTCAAAGTTTTCTTCTTAGTTATTATTTTGGAATTGTTTTATTTATTTTTTATGGAAGAGACAATATCTCAAAATTTCATTAATATGAAATTTGGCTTACATTATAATCAATTATATTTATAAAACAAGTATTAAATATACAAATTTCGAGATTTAATAAAACGAAAATAAAAATTGTACTAAAATTTTACACTCTATTAAAGAAATTGACATCCTTCTATTGGTATTAAACCATTTTGTTTCTTGATCTTTGTTTCTTGATCATCAACGTCATATGTGTTAGAGGTTTCCATTTAGAGGAAGTAATTTGCGCAAATTGATATCTCTATGATCGATCTCCTTTGCTGAAGTATATCGTTTTTTCGAATATGTGCTTAACAATAATGAATCACTATCTACAAACGATCTTAGGGCTATTATATATATATATACCACAAAAAAGACATAATCAAATAAACTTATATGATACAAATATGTCAGTAGTAGATCCGAAAAAAAAAAGAAAAACATAAGCAAAACCCTAAAAAATACTACAATTGCAATTCGTTTTCCTTAAAACATATTAAGATACTAATACTATTCTACGTGGATCTTGATATATATATTCAAAATCCAGGCAAAAACCTAAGAAAAATAGGCTAAACAATGCAGAATTATTTATTTTGAAGATGAAGATAATAAAACGGTTGATGAATATAACTCCCTAATTAACTTGATATATTTGCACAACATTTTAAGGAATAAATTCTTTAAATTTCATGTGTGTTTTTCATTGCTTTTGTGAATCTATTGATCCAACTCTATCTAAATCATGGCCGTAGTTTGTATTATACAAGCATGTGAAGTTGAGATGGCCTTGATTAGCTCAATTTGAAAAATTGACAACATTTATTTTATTGATTGATCCGATTTGATCAAATTAATGCATCCTATAACTTGATGGCGTATTTTTGTTATGTGAAACAATTAAGCAATTGAAATAGAAAACGACTGTATATGAGAAGGAGACAGTTGTGATCATATTGAATAGATTTAAAAGGGTGTAAGTGGAATTCACTCTTTCTAGGAACAATAAAATCTGATTCACAAAAAAATTTGGATATCCAACAAGAATTACAATATCCAATACACGATAATATTATTTTATTTTACCTTAATATATATCTTGATATACAAGTTAACAGGATCCATATAAAATTAGTTTAAATAGTCAAAGAGATTTCTGGGTCCACCGCTTTCACTAAGAAAGTGAGGCAATAAGCAAAACAAGAATGAAAAAAAATTATAATAAAAAAATAAAGCAATGCGTATTAGATGATCTAGTGGTCCATATTTAGTTATCTGAGAATCTTGCCAACTTGTGCTAGTTGTACGGATTTCTCATTTATTATTTTAAGTTGCATTGACTTATTAGAGTCACGTGTATTCTGTTGAGTCATAGTCTTGTCTATAAAAGGACTAAGTCCTGTAACTCTTTTTGTAACTTTATTCAACCAATACAATCACAGTTCTAACATGGTATCAGACACCAAAAGAGAACTCTGACTTCTCTCTCTCTGATCCTGCAATTCTCCATTAAACCTGCAACTTTTTTTTTCAATGACAAGAACTACACAGACTCATCAAGCATCTTCCATTGTATCACATCAACAATCTACTCATCAGGTGCAAAATCTTGATTTGTTTCCACCTTTACAATCTCCAACTAGACCACAGCTTGTGATCTCTTCTCAACCGTCTACCTCTTCTCAACCACCATCACCACCATCTTCATCTCATTTTCCTTCTTCACCACTCACATCTCATGTATCACCTACTGTTTCACAAAGATCTCCATCTTTTCTTCAACATATGCCGATTCAAAATCCGTCTTATACTACAACTTTTTAAAAAAAATCTCAACAATACAGATCTTTACAACAACTGATACCTAATCATGTTACATATCAACAATCACCACATCAACAACAACCTCCACAACAACAATCTCCTTTTCAATTTCAAAAACCAACGTACAATCCTTTTATGTTTCAAAGCAAATTCAGCATTCTTGTTCCTAATATTGCTAATTTCGTTTCTGAGAAAATGAATAGTTCGAATTATCTTGTATGGAAAGATCAGATGACTTGTATCTTGATTTGTACCAATCTGTATGGATTTGTTGATGGATCCAATCCTTCAGAACAACCAATGGTTATAATCAACAACACTCAGGTTCCGAATCTGAATTATCTTGAGTGGTTGCAGTTCGATAAGTTTGTTGGATCATGTAGTAATGCTTATGTGGATAAGTCTTTATCATCGGAACTTCTTGGAAAGCTATCTGCAAGGGAGAAATGGCTACATATTGCAAATATCTTTACTGAACAATTCTTTGCAAGGACTACGATCTCAATTACATTCTATCAAGAGAAATTCGTCTACGGTAACTGAGTTTTTACATCAACTCAAGACTATCTCTGATTCACTTGTAGAAATCGGTGAACCTGTACCAGATATAAACCTAGTCATGTATGCTCTCAAAGGATTAGGAAGGGAATATATTCACTTTGTGGTAAGTGTTCAACATCGAGAACCTCCTCTTCCTTTCTCTGAATTAAGGTCTCGATTGATCAGTCATGCGTAATTCTTAAAGGAACAAGAAACAGAATCCTTCTCTTCTCTTGTTTTCGATCCAACAAACTCAGCCTTTTATGTCAAGAAGCAAAATTTATCTTATAATTCATCTTTTCGTAAACCTAGTGTACCTCCTGGCTTTAACTATTTCAACAACTCATCTTCTTCTTCTACTTCTCTGTTCACAAACTGGTTTTAAGAATACTAAGTTCAATCCAACTCAAAAACAAGTTGTTGATACTACTACTCCTTGTCAAATTTGTCTCAAGATTGGTCATCTTGTAAATAGATGCATATTCACATATATGAACTCCAAGAATAGTGGTCCTCCTCCACAGAAGGCTTTTCTTGGTCTTGATCTCAATGCAGGCAGTAGTACAAATCATATTCCTTGGTTTCACAATGAATTTGACTATAATGTCCAACTTCCTTCTAATTTTGAATCTGGTGGTTATTGGGGAGATAATACATCTGGTCCTGTGTGGATACCAGATTCTGGTGCATCTACTCATATGACAAATGACTCATATTTGTTGAATCATCCTTCTTCATACTCTGACCAGGATCAAGTAATGGTAGGAGATGGTAAGCTTCTTCATATATATTTACAAGGTTCTTCTGTTTTATCTACTTCAAGTAATGACTTTACTCTAAATAGAGTTTTATATGTTCCACATCTTCAACACAACTTGAGATTTGTTGCTAAGTTCACAAAAGATAATCATTGTGCTTTTATATTTTTTCCATTGGGTTATGAAATAACGTCCTTGAAGAAAAACCATATTCTGGCTAAAGGAAAAGTACAGGATGACTTACACCCTATCAAAACTACTGCTAATTCACATGTTGCTCTCTCCTCAGTTATGGCTTCTCCAACATTGTGGCACTCAAGATTAGGTCATCCTGCTCCAAAAATACTTCAAAAACTTGATGCTTCTGCTGCTATGAAATTACCTAGTAAAACTGTTACTTCAGTTTGTGGTTCTTATCAGTTAGGCATAAATAAGTGTTTTCCTTTTCAGTCCACTGTCCTGTGTCTACCACTTCTTTTGAACTTGTTCACTGTGATATCTGGGGACCAGCACCTGTACAATCTCATCTTGGATTTAGGTATTATATACTTTTTGTAGATGATTGTACCAAATTCAGTGGATTTATCCTATGAAAAATAAATCTGATTGCACTCAATGTTTCAAAGTGTTTAAGTCTCTTGTTGAGAATTTATTTGATGTCAAAATCAAACACTTTCAGTGTAACGGAGCACTTGAGTTGACTAAAGGCACCTTCAGAGAGTTTATTGATTCATGTGTCATTGATTTGAGAATATCTTTCCCTTATCTTCATCAACAAAATGGTACTGCAGAAAGGAAACATAGGCACATTACAGAGGTTGGAAATACTTTATCCTTCAATGCTTCTATGTCAAAAAAAAAATTGGTTTGATTCCTTATTAACTGCTGTGTTCCTCATTAATAGATTAACCACTAAAGTTTTCGGTTACAAATATCCTTATGAGACACTTTATCATTCTCAACCTGATTACTCTATTCTAATAGTGTATGGGTGTCTTTGTTATCCAAATCTAGTGCCCTATAGAAAGGATAAACTTAGCCCAAAATCCACAGCTTGTGTGTTTTTAGGTTATAGTATCCATCATAGAGTTACAGATGTATGGATTTACAAACCCAAAGGATTTATGTTACTACTCATGTGGTCTTTGATAAAAACAACTTTCCTTTTGCTTCTAGAATTATTACTTCTCCTTCTACAACCTCTTCATCATATTCTATTACTTCTGGCACTGCTTCTACTGAGAATTCTCTTGATACAGCTGCTATATTACCACTTTCTTCATTAACTGAGTTATGTCCTGATTTACCAAAGGATACTTCTTCAAAGGACTCTACTTCTTCTCTTACTTCAGGAATGAAAACAAGGTCCAAGTCAAGTATTCATCTACCTAAACCTCTTCTAAAGACTTTGTAGCCAATTCTGCTCTTAAGCATCCAGTTCCTTTTGCTCTTCTCAGTAAAGAGGCTTCTTCTTCTAATCCCAAAACTTTTAAAGAAGCAATCAAGAAACTTGTTTGGGTTAAAGAAATGCATAATGAGTATGAGGATTTACATAATAATAATACCTTTTTTCATGTTCCTTATGATCCTTCTATGAATGTTCTTGGGTGTAAATGGGTATTCAAGACCAAACTCAATGCATATGGTACTGTTGAGAGACATAAAGCTAGATTGGTAGCTAAGGGGTATCATCAAGTTGATGGCATAGACTTTGAAGAAACTTTTAGTCCAGTTGTCAAAGCTACTACTATTAGATATGTATTAAGTTTTACTTTATCTCAAAACTGGTCCATTAGACAATTAGATGTGAGTAATGCTTTTCTACATGGGAATTTGTCTGAAACTGTCTATATGGAACAACCACCTGGTTTTGTTGATCCTCAACATCCTAATCATGTTTTGTTTGCTTTAAAAATATCTTTATGGTCTCAAGCAAGCACCTAGAGCCTGGTATGAGAGGTTTAGTCAATATCTTCTTACTTATGGTTTCTCTAATTCTGTTTGTGATACCTCCATGTTTATCTACCAAAAAGGGGTTGCTAGGATGATCTTTCTAGTTTATGTTGATGACATTATTTTAGTGGGTTCTTCAGATGATCTACTTAACTCCTTTATTACTTCTCTTAAGTCTGAGTTTGCTATGAAGGACTTAGGACTTTTGTATTATTTCTTGGGTATTGAGGCTACTTATGATTCTACAGCTAAGAAGTTATTATTAATTCAAAACAAATATTTTATGGATCTCTTGAAGAAGCATGATATGTTGGAATGTAAACCATGCAAAACTCCAGTTACTCAAGGTCAAAGAGCTTCAGTCTGTGATGACACATCTTTATCTGATATTGCATCTTATAGGAGTTTAGTGTGTGGTCTTCAATATCAAAATCTTACCAGACCTGACATTACTTTTGTAGTTAACTATGTCAGTCAGTTTTTGCACTGCCCTACAAATATTCATCTTCAGCTAGCTAAGAGAATTTTAAGATATGTCAAAGGTTCTCTTGGTTAGGGACTTACTCGTAGCTCTGGTAATTGTTCTGAGTTACAAGCTTACAGTGACAGTTATTGGGATGGGTGTCCAGATACTCGTAAATCTACTTCTGGGTATTGTGTTTTTATTGGAGGAAATCTTGTATCATGGTCCTCCAAGAAACAACAAACTATTTCTCGTTCTTCCACAGAGGATGAGTATCGTGGCTTAGCAAATGCAGCTGCAAAAATTTTATGGCTCTCTTATTTGTTTGAAGAATTGTCAGTCAACCTATCTCTGCCCTACAAATTATTTTGTGATAATCAAGGTGCTGGAAGTCTTACTGCTAATCCAATCTTTCATGCTCGTAGTAAACACATTGAAGTGGATTATCACATGATTAGAGATCTGATCAGGTTTGGTTTTCTACGGGTTTCCTATGTTCATACCTCTCATCAAATTCCTGACTTATTCACTAAGGGCCTCTCCAAATCACAGTTCAGTGTATTGAAAGCCAAACTGATGTGGCATGTACGGATATCAGCTGGAGGGGGGATACTAGATGATTTAGTGGTCCAGATTTAGTTATCTGAGAATCTTGCCAGCATGTGCTAGCTGTACGGATTTCTCATTTATTGTTTTCAGTTGCATTTACTTAGTCACATGTATTCTGTTGAGTCATAGTCCTGACTCTCTTTCTAACTTTGTTCAATCGATACAATCACAGTTCTAACAACGCGTACACACATGATCACAGCATTCCAAAACTAGAAGATGATGTTAAGAAGATTCACTTTGACCGTGCTACATACCCCACTTTTTGCCCGATGTGTCCACATCAAAATTCTAGATCTGGAAGCATTGAACTCTTTGGGGGCCATAATGGATCCTAGATTGACTGTCATGGACCAGCGGGGAGCCACATGTCATGAAGGAAGTTTTTTGGAGTTCAAAAGCTGGGGTATAAAGTATTTTCAGATTCATTCCATGCATCAGCAGCAACAAGATGCCTGAGTTTGGGAGACATATGATCCAAATTATATCACAACTAAGTTGTACCAGTAGGAGCTAACAGCTATCCTTGAACACAATTCCAAAAGTAAACAAACAAGTGTGTTTGGCATAGACTAGGACGTGGTTTTCATGAATCACTGCTTCTATCGATCCGAACAACTTCTGTAAATGAATCAGTATCACTATCAACCGCCTTAAGTGATTCAACTGATATGACTCCTGCCATGCTCTTGTATGTCCATACATATAAATCCATTCCGTGGATAAATAAAACCCATCTGGAACTTTTTCACAGTAACCTGGTGGATGCTATAAGTGAATTCGCCTAAGCTACCGGTACATATTTTTGTATTTTGTATTTTGCAAACGAATTTTGTTTAATTAGCCAATATTATTATCACTCGACACTTATGTTTCGTCTGCTTTTTGACACTCGCCTTTGTTTTTACAGAACTAGTCATAAAAATCCAAGGTGACCAAATTTGTGGTATAAAAACCCCCATTCAAATGTTGGGATCCATTAAAACTCCATCTTAAACAAAATTGATACAAAAATCCCAAATTTCAAAATTGGTTTATCAAAATTCTATGATGTTTCATCAAATTGTTTGGGTTTTTTGTGTTACTTTTGTTTTGATGAGTTTTTGGTGGATGGATAGTGACATCTTTGGGGTTATAACTCGCGGACTTAATTAAAATATGAGGTGAGGAGTTTCTTATGTGAATTCTTACTTTGATTAAAAAATTCTTATCTTGTTGGTAAAAACAATTCGACCAGGATAGATGTTTCTCTTGTTCAGGCGCCCTGCGGCAGTTCCGGTAGATCAAAAAAAGAAGACATTATTTAGGATAAGTTTCATTATAACAAACAGATTATTATCATACACATGATTAGACGATAGCGTTGTCATACACTCAAATCCAATTAAAGATACGAATCATATGATTCAAAACTGAATTAAGGAAAAACAAAACAAAACAAAACAAAAAACACAGAAATGAACTAATCCATCAAAGGTTTTCAGTAGCTGGTACTCTCGGGCTTGTATGCGATGAAACTAACACATTGTACTTGACGCACGTTATCGAACCCGATGATTCTGATGAAAGAGTCTGGGTATGCAGCCTTGGCCTCCTCTAGCTCCTTGACAACCTGGGAAGCGTCGGTACAACCGAACATGGGTAGCTTCCACATTGTCCAGTAACGGCCATCATAGTATCCAGGGGTGTTACCGTGTTCTCTGTACACGAATCCTCTGGCGTCGAATTCCAAACAGGGAACCCAACCATTACGGAGAAGGTAGTCGACTTCCTTTGATAATTGCTCGACGGTCAATGGAGGAAGGTATGAGAGGGTCTCAAACTTCTTCAAACCAGTTGGTGGCCATACCTGCATGCAGTTAACTCTTCCTCCGTTGCTGGAGATGGAGGTGATGTCGGCTGATTTGTGGGTGACGGGGAATGCAGAAACGGATTTCAAACCGCTGAATGGTGCAACCATGGTAGCTTGAGTGGGAGCGGAGCTCCTTACGGAGGCGACTGCAGCAGAAGAAATCATTGAAGAAGCCATTTTTTTCTTTTCACTCTACTTCTTTCTTGCTTCTGTGCGTGTACTTCTGAAGATTAAATAGGGCATTCCTCTCTAAAACCTTATCCCACTATAACTGTAATGAATGGACTCAATCAAACTACATTTTCCCCTTGGGTTGAGATAAGATAAGAAAACTCGTTATGCCACACTTTTCTTCACAAGTGACACTTACCCACTTACTAGTATTTTCACCACTAACGCTCAATAAAATTTCATTCGATGTGGCAGTCCAAAGAAAATTTATTTTCAAATAATCTTTGAATTCCACGCGAACTTGTGGAGGAAAATAGCTGGGTTGTTTTGTGGATTTGAAATGGCATCATAATCTAAATGTGGTCTGGGATTCTAGGGTAGGTTACCTAGAGATGGAGTCAGGGTTTGGAATAGAGGTTTGGAATTAGAGTAGAAGGGAGATTTCTTCTCAGACACTCAGCATTACTCAAGTTACCAGCTCCTCTAATCCAATTCTAAGTACTAGTACCGCAAAAATACCATGCCAGCAATATTATCACCGTGCAGTGCAATAAATCTAACTGACTTGTTTAATACAATATCCAAAGCCATAAGAACTTGGTAATTTCGATCTTAATAACCAGACTTCTCACGAACAAAAGCTACTTTCACAGCCTTCATTTAACTTATTAATGAACAAATACAACACTGCAATACTTTAGAAACAGTCTAATACTTGAAAAATACAGAACCCACTCACGGTAAACGCATTTAAATCGCAAGTGAAATTTCAGAAAACAATCACAGAGCGTGAAATGGGCCAAACACTTAGGCATCATTAGAGTTCACACTCCACACAAGTTACCAGGTCCAATAAAAGTGACTGTAGAAACAATGAAAAAGGCTTTTTTCTGCCGATAAAACCAATCAAAAAAAAAATCTCTGCAAAAGTAAAACCAAATGGAGGACTAGTACTAGTCTAGTACCAAATTCATAACAAATGCACATAGCAGAAGTGTCGTTGTAAGTAAGTATGCATCATATATCTAATTGTGCAGTCAGAACAGCACATGCACCATGACATGGCAGGTAGGATACTAAGTCTAAGAGATAACACAATTCACTGGAAGGAAGCAAACAGTGAAATGAGATCATTTCATTAGCTCACTGCGACCAACATATATGACTGAAGCTGACTCCAACAGATGGACTCCTTTTTATAAGCACAAAAATCAGTATGTCTTCACCTTCGGCTTTCATTCCTGAAGGAGTTATCAGAAGTAACATTTTATGATCCCTAGAAAACAAACCATAGTTTAACTCTCCAACCAGATGACCTATTATTCCTCTTAACACCATCATAAAACCTTAACCACCTCTATGTTTTAGCTGCTTGGTCACTTGAAATTCACAATAGTCCAAAGAGGCATATCATAAGAGCTTTACCTACAGATAATCAATTGCCACGCGTCTGTGTTCCCTACTAACGTAGTTGATGGCACAACTTGCAAATTCAGTAGAAACCAAATATCAACACTCAAATAGTATACTGACATATTAGAATAAGCAGCAAAATCAAGGTTGTATGCTCTTCAGATGTGACACCGAGACCACTTAGGGGATCATGCCAAGGTGTCGACACTAACTTACCAACCCATCTATGAATTACTCGTATATCGTAAATCACTGACAAAACAACGACCAAGGTGTGACGCCAAACCTCACTAACCAATTAATAATATATGCAAATAAACGTAAACATAATACCCGTCTTTCTGATGTACACTATTATCTGATTTAAAGCACCTACAAAATCACCAGATGCTAATACTCACCAAGCAATGCCGAATATCCACAGTACAATCAAGGATTCATCTCGTATGACTTATACAGACATCATTACTACATCTCTCCATCTATTTCACACTAAACGTTTCCGAAGTATCTACCATACAACGTGGCATCACTTTAAATTCCACGGATCTACGTGCAACTATGTCAGTTGTCAATCATCGGACAGTATGCATATTATCATCTTTCCTAAGAAAAGTCCGTTTAATTCAGCAACGAACAGTAGAAAATTGGAAAGAAATTAAACCGCGTCCAATTCAACAGACATCATTGAAGACCCTAAGAATGAATCAATTCTAGATACCAGCAAATAACCTAGATGCAAAACAAAAACTTAAAGAGGAGAGAGATTACTTGAATTTCGTATTTTTCCTTCAGCCCTTTTGGAAACAGTGAAGTGAGCTTTCTTACGGCTAATGGCTTCAGATTGTAAGATTTTTTTCAAACAATTACAAAGTTGTATGTCATCCCTGCCGATCTCAACAATAGTACTGCTATCCCTGACGCTGCTGCAAAAGCCATTGTTATTTCTTTCTTTCTCCAGAAAGGGAGAGATTACTCAACAATTGTTATTACTCATATATATGCAGAATGAGTCATAGACAGATCAACTAACCGAAGGAGAAACTGATGTGCCATTACGGGAAGAAATAAAGTTCCACACCATATTAACTGTTTTTAACACGAGAGATGAATATTATGCAAATTGTGGTAGTACCAAAAGGTTGTAAATGATTTACAAGAACAGCAGTTAAAAAAGGAAAACAACGTTCTAAAGATGTGGGCACGATGCTGCAATGATTTTCATACTACTAACAGATCAAAAGTAGAAGAAACAGATGGATAAAAGAAAAAACTGAACCCACCAAAGTCATACACAAGTGTGGGGGATGAGTGAAGAGTCATGCGTTATAACTCAGATTCAGAAATAGCTATCGAGTCAGGTTCATGGCCGTGAACCCTCAGGCGATATATGCATGTGTGAGGGGCTCCATGGTTAGAAGCAAAGTCAAATCTAACCATATTAACAATCCGCTTTTCTCCTGACTCCACATTGAAGGTTTGAGCATTACTTCTGTCAAGATCATACACAAACTCAGCCAACCTAAACATCTTCTTCTCACCCAACCTAGATACACCAGTACCAGCACCAGTAATAGTCTCAATCTTTTGATACCAGCCAGAAACCCGAAAGTCCTTTGGAGCACTCGATCTATCATATGCTACACTCTTAGAAACATGTTCAACAGTCACAGCCTCTGGAATTATAGCTGTCCTGAGCATAATTACCACATACCCTTGAGATCCTTGGAGAGGAAAGCATTTACCAGGCTCCCCAAAACTTGGTTCCAATACTCTTTGTGCATCTGGATGAACTCCATAGTGTTTCTTGAAAGGAAGCCAGCTCCGACCCTTAGTAACCTGAAACCATTCAGAATGATCAAGTACCAAACCTCCCCCAGAAGCTAATGCATAATCAACCATTCCAAGTCCATCTGATGCATGTTTCTCAATCTCCCTGTCAACAATCTCCTTGGCGAAACCCCTAATATCATCCAAACTCCATTCATTTTCACTTCCAACACCACCATTACTAGTCCCCTTCTTAAACTCATCCAAAAATTTATCAAGATCTTCCTTAGATAAAATCCCACTACCCTTCAATTCACCAAAAGTTTTTCCCAATGCATCAGTCTTACCTCTCAATTTCTTCAACTCAGCCTCATACTCAAAACTTTTCTCATCAATCTTCTTCACAATTTCTCTCCTCAACCCCCCAACTTCACTCCCAATCTTCCTATCCATGATTTCAACCTGAACTTGCATCATCTTGGTAGTCGTTTTCAAAAACGACTCCACCTCTGCAATTCGACCTTCAATCTCCGAAGAAACAACACTACCAACACCAGATTTCACAGCTAAATTTCTAACCATCTTGAAAAGCCCTAAAATTACAAGAATAAGTACAAGATTCTTGATGAAAATACTGACGATTCGCTTCCATAAGGGTTTGTCAGATGATTTGGAAACAATCTTTTTACGCCGAGGAAGAGGAGAAATCACCTGAGTAGTTTTCTTCACATTTGTTTCTCTATCAACTGAAGTTTCTCCTTTAATCGTATGGCTTAGATCTCGACCTCCGTCGTGTCTGATCTTTTCAGAAACTCCAACACCACCACCATCACCACCACCTTCTTGAACACTTTCGAAGTTGGAAGATTTCTTCTCCGTAACAGTTGAAACAGTTCTTCTCATTGTTTTGAAAAATCTTGAAACCCTAGATTTTTATTTTTTGGGGTTTGGGCGCGGAAATAAAGCATTTATGATAATGTTTTGATTTTGAAAAGATTTGTTTTCTTCGTCTTTGAAATCTATTTATCGCAAAATAATTCATCTACTTTTACCAGACAGCGGCACGTTTGTTGGCACGCTTATAACTCGTGACTGACTCGATGGGACGTGCCAAGGGACTCGTGCCAAACCATTCGCTGACAGCTCTAGTCTAGAGTAGAGATGCTATCTTCTTCTTCTTTTCTTATTTTTTTTTTATATTTTTGCCTGTCGCGGTGATCATTCATCATCTTTTATAGTAGGATAAGAGGATAAGAATTAGTCTTTTTTCAGCAAGTTTAATTTTTTTATATGGTGGACAAATTTTATTAGGATGATATTGATAAACTCGCATCGAGGAAGCAATGATTCAATGTATTTAATCTCCGCCCTTGAGCCGAGCTGATAAAATTCAAACCTCTGGTGCCACCAAGTGACTGGAAGGCATATTATTACCCACGACTCATATGTGTTTTAAAAATTCTTTATATGTTTGATGGATTTTAATATAAAAACTCGTGAGTATACGGGAAAGAGACTCCGCAACCGTCACTGTGACGTAGTTATAAAAATTTAAAAAAAAAATTTCTCAATCTAGAACAAACAACCCCTTTTAAAACACCTTCATCGACACCTAATCAAATCATGAACTAAACCTTCTTTCTGGTTCTTCCATTTTTACTCCGGTATCTGTAGTGGTCACCTTCTCTATCCGGCAGGTAAACATCTTTCGCTCGCTGATTTTCTTGTTAAATCTAAATTTCTATCTTGGTTTATTTTCAGGCATCAATTGGGTCACCCCTCCTCTCACAGATGCCCTCGTCCTTTTCTTTACCTCTTTCTCTATCTGTTTTCGGTGTAGTAAAAGACCTCTGCTCCCCTCTCCTGAACTTTGTCCCCTTGGTCTTGTCTTGTAAATTTTCAACTCTCTCTTCTCTTACCAAGAAGAGATTCTTTTATCCCCCGTTTTTAACTCCCCTTGTCCCTTTTGCCTTCATGAAATATTGTAGCCTCTCGAAACCTGATTCAGCTACCCCAACTAATGCCATTAGTCACTATCTATCTGGCATTAAAATTAAGTGGTGTTTTTTTTGAAAGAGCTTGATGCTTCTTTCCGTCTCTACTTAGAAGCAGACTATCTGGATGTGATGTTGTACAATGAACCTCTCCCGAAGTCTTTCTGCGAAGTATGCAGGATCATCAACCACCTAAAAACAAGATGCAGAGTCACAACACCTGAATTCTACTCTCCAATCATCCATGAAAAAGGTCAAGCAGAAGAAGATGGTATGAACTTGTCAATGAACAACTAAATCACATATCGATAGCTGCAACAACCTCATATCCAACTCCAAATGCTACTCAAGAAATTTTTCAGATCAGCATACCTATGGGAGATCCCTCATCGCCTATCCCAATCAAAAATCTTTATACTCCTAAAATACCACCAGGTTTCAACGTGTCAGTATCGGATGCAGATCTTCCAACAACATTTTTCAGTTCATCTGATAGTGACGTGCTGATGTCAAACGCAAACTCGTCAAAAAGGATATGGATGGAGACATCATATGAGGTAACTAACAAAATCCAAAGATGGGACCAACAATTTCCTGAAGCCTCTGACTCTGTTGGGTCTTTTAACTACATACATGGACCACTTGTTGATTCAAGTCGGATGTGAACTCAAGCATACACCTTAATGAACAGTGGGAAAAATTTTGCGGGGCAAGCTAATGAAAATTGGTTTGGGCCCTCAACAAATTTAGGGGTACCTTTCAGCTCTACGTTTTCAAACTTCCTGGCCTTTAGAGAAATACAAGAAAAACTGCATTCAGAAAAGACTAAAAGGAGAAAGTGATGATGTCGGCTAAAGAAGAATTTGTTGAAGCAAAATCGTCGAAAAAGGGACCAGAAAAATCATTGAAGAAAGAAGAGGAACTGAAACTGGGAAAATCCAGCAAAGATTATTTTCCTAAGACAAAAGGGTTTAAACTCAAATTGAATAAGGATAAATTACTGGGTCTTATTCATTGAGAAAATATCTTATGCCAATATTCGGTAACCCCTCCTCACTCAAAAATCCACCAAAGGCCATCATCAAATCAGAAATTAATCATTCAAGAAGAGGAGATAGAGAAAATTAAACGGAAAAAAGAAACCAAAGAGAAAAACCAAGAGGAAAATCAAAGATATCAAAAACTAGAATGAATCGATTAGACTCTTTGATGCTCAATCACAACTCTCAACCCTCCATTCAAATCAAGTTTATCCAAGATGAAATGGAAGGAAGAGATATTTTAGCACCTCCACATTTGTATTTCCATGTTTCCAATTTCGCTAAATCTGATGAAACTCAACAATCTGCCCCTAATTTCACCTTCACACATCTAAAATCGGCAACAATAGTTTTATCTCAAGTTTCCATGGTGAAGCATCCACTCAAAAATTCATCCTCGTTCCACCTATCTCCATTTCTGCCCCCTTTAGTATTGTGCCATGGCCACCCCATCAGAGTGATATCTCACCCCTCTCAGTCCCTCATCCATCAGTTGTGAGAATTTTGCTACCCATGATTGATGCCCAGGAAATGGCAAATTAATGGTGAATCGACACGAGATCAAGCTGCTGCTTCTTTTGAGCAACTGGAATTGACCACTACTGGAGATGGAGAAAATATCTCAGCAGGGGAGGACCAGGTAACTCTCAACCCAGTAAAACTTTATAAAACATCTCAAATTCCTTATGTTATCATCATTTGCATCACATGTTTGTTAGAAACTGAACATGATAATAAATTAAGATGATTATGAAAATGGTACAAATTAAATATTAAATGGTACAAATTAAACAAGAATGAAAGAACTAGAAAAAGAATAAGTAGTATGAAGAAGGAGAATTTTGTTGCATCCATATGGAGTGAAAATATAATTAGAAGGCATAAGTGGTATTGGAATCTCAATGTGAAGACAGTAACTAATGGAAATAGAAGCAGTTGTTCTCCATGCATAAACCAAGAAAGAAATAGACCTAAAATTACTAGTTCTTTGCTCAATATTACAAATAGTGCAAAAGCTAGAGTTATAATGTCTCTCAATATTTTGTTGGAATGTTCAAGGGCTAGCTAGGGAAACTTTTCACTCAAACTCATCTCATCGATACTATCAGGGAGTATAAACCAGACATTCTTTTCCTCTCTGAAACTAAACAAGACGCTTGAGTTGTGTCTAAAGTCATAAAAAAACCTTCAATTCACTCATTTTAGAGCCAACAGGTGTCATCGGCACTGCAGGGGGGATGGTTCTCGCTTGGAATGCCAATATCAACATTGAGGTAGCCCATAACAATTAAAACCAAATTGATGCCATAATTTTAGATGCAGCCAATTCTCAGCAATGGTTGTTATCCTTTATCTATGGGAATCCTAATAGAAAGCATAAACAAGTGTCGTGGAAATACTTCCAAGAATTAGCCTGGGATGTGGATACACCGTGGGTAGTTTTAGAGGATTTGAAGAAAAAAAAATGAAAGTTTCTTTTTCACTAATTTGTTGAACTCTGCTAAACTGATAGAGATAAGGTTTGTGGGATACCCGTTCATTTGGTCAAACAAGCGAAATGGAAATCATTTTTATAAAAGCAAGATTAGATAGGGCATTAGTAAATGCTGCTTGGTTTGACTCTTATCCTTTGCAAATCTATATCATCTGCCACTTATTGCTTCTGATCATAACCATATCCTCCTCAAGACCAATCCCTGCTGGAAAGATGGAGCAAAGCCTTTCAAATTCTTCGGTTCCTTTTTTGAATATCCCTCTTGCTTTGATGTGATTGAGGAAGCTTGGACTCATGAAATCCAAGGGTCCTCCGCTTTTTATTTTACTTGAAAATTAAAAAATGTCTAAAGATTGATAAAGATGTGGAATAGGGATTACTTTGGTAATATCCAGTTTCACATCAAGAAAACATCGCAAGATATTCTTCATGCTAAAAATGTTAGGAATCTCCTAGAGAACTCCTCAACTATAATAAGTCTCCACTCTGAGTTGGAAAAATTGTGTAACTTTAAGGAGGGTATCTGGAAGTTAAAATCCACTGAAAACTTCATCAAACTAGGAGATAAAAAATACTGATTTCTTTCATACCTCGACAAAACATAATTACAAGAAACTTAGGATTGAGGCACTGAAAAATAAAGATGGTGACTGGTGCGAAAGTAGAAAAGATATCTCTAATTCACTTTTTAATCACTTCTCAGAAATGAAAAAAGCGAGCGGAAATGAAATCCCACACAATGTTCTTGATTTGACTCCAAATGGTATCTCTCAAGAGGAGAATCACCAGCTTCTCATTCCTCAAACTGAAGAAGAGATTAAAATTTGTCCTTTTAGGAATTCCCCCTCTAAATCTCCCGGTCCGGACGGCTTCCCAGACATTTTTTCAAAAAAACTATGAACTTCTCAAAAAGGACCTGGTTGCCACCATCATAGAGTTCTTCGAATTTAAGTGTCTCCTTAAAGAGCTCAATGCAATTTTCATAACTCTAATTCCAAAAGTCAAATTCCCGTCCTCTGTCGTGGCCTTCAGACCAATCTCTCTGTGTAACACCATTTACAAGATAATCTCGAAACTGATTGCCAATCGTATAAATCCGTTGCTTGATAAGATCATTTCCCCGTTCCAATCATCTTTTATCCCTGGTAGATAAATTTCAGATAATTTTATCATATCCCATGAGATAATCCACACAATGAGACTAAAAAAGAAAAGGAAAATAGGATATATGTGGGAACTAAAATCGATATGATCCACACAATGAGACTAAAAAAGAAAAGGAAAATAGGATATATGTGGGAACTAAAATCGATATGTCTAAGGCGTTTGACACGATTGAATGGGAGTTTCTTCTCCAATCTCTAAAAAGACTTGGCTTCTCGGAGGGTTGGTGTAAGTTAATTGCCCAGTGCATTAGAACTACTTATGTTGATGTCTTCTTAAATGCCACCCCCCCCCCCCCCCACACACACACTCCTTTCTTTCAGCCATCTCGAGTGTTGAGACAGGGAGACCCCATATCTCCATACTTGTTCATTCTTTGTATGGAAGGTCTGTCGAGGGTCATTCGTGATGCCGAGGAAAAATGATTAATTCATGGGATAAAAGTTATCCCTACAGGTCCCTCCATAACTCACCGCCTTTTCGCTGACGACTGCCTGAATTTCGCAAGAGCTATAAAAAAAGAAAGAAAAAATATTTTACAGATTCTTGAATCCTTCAGTAAGGGTTCTGGTCAGCTGATAAATTATGCTATGTCTGGAATATTTTTTTTGGAAAAAGTGTCAGTAACGGTGAAACTAGAGAAATAGTTGAAATCATGGGAGTGAGGAGAATAAAACTAGAAGACAAGTATTTGGGGCTACCCCTATTTACTCACAAATCCAAAATAAAATGTTTTGACCTCCTTACTTTGGAAACTCAAAGGCATACTAACTGGGTGTACGAGTATCTTACTCAATGTTGCAGGAAAGTTTGTCCTAATTAAGCATGTGGTCGACTCTCTGGGCACATACCAAATGACTTGTTTTGTCATTCCTAAAAATATCACTAAGAAAATGGATGTCCTCAATAGAGCATTCTGGTGAGGGA
Organism: Papaver somniferum; assembly: GCF_003573695.1. NCBI lineage: Eukaryota > Viridiplantae > Streptophyta > Magnoliopsida > Ranunculales > Papaveraceae > Papaver > Papaver somniferum. Next base: position 44,984,471 of record NC_039360.1, on the reverse strand, counting down.
ATAAAAAGATAGCAACAGAGGTCTTTGTCTATTCAAATGAAAATCAATATGTAGAACCCGATTCAATAGGGGATTGGATTTTAAGAGATACACCCAACTCAACTTGGCTGTGATCATAAAAGCTGGATGAAGATTATTGAAAAATAAGGATGTTATGTGGGCTAAAACCTTAGAGACAAAGTACTACAGAGATAGATCTCCACTTATAAAATCTAAAATACCACACAACAACTCTTGGCTCTGGAAATGATTGGGGAAAGGTTTGCAAATTCTGAAAGAAAATGCTAGATGAGTGGTGGATGTGTTAGATCACTACTCGGTAGAACTCGCATGCGTTTCTATCTCAAGCATGTTTGTCAATGTTAGTGATCAAAACTATAAGTCTTGATTTCTAGCCTATTTATAGATGTCTCAGACTAGGACATAGATAGTGTAGTTGAGCTTAGATTTCACAGACTTCATCATTTGAAGACGAAGAACTACTAAGGGGAGCTTGTGTAACTTCTTCGACAAAAGGTATGTGGAGACTTGAACTCATCTATCACTTGGAAAGTCTATTTCTACTATCTCCTATATTGAGACATAAGTCGTGTTACGATATAGTTTTCTCTATACACATTTGAGACTTCGAGCTGAGTATATCTCGCTTACATATTTCTCGAAATATGTGTTGGTAAGCTTTCGCTTCGACCAAGTTCATCTAATATCATGAGAAAATTATTGAGTAACATTATGGTTTGTGTGATACAATCATTTGATGTAGGTTTGGAATGTTTCGATAATGATTATTTCAATATCTTGAAAATTGCGTTGATGCTAATAGTGTGTGAAAACGGCTATTGTCATTATAGAAGAATGTTTCAATGATTGAAATAAAGAGTTGAGAATGTAACCATGTTTGCATATAAGCATATATAGTGTGTTCGCACATTCGTGTATAAATCCATAAACCGGGAGCCAAGTGTATGCATATGTGTGTATACGAAATTGGTGAAGGAGACAGGTTAAGTATGCGTACCCGTACGCATACTGGCGGAAGTTTTCAAACCGAAAATTTCTCCTGAGTTTGGTAAAGGAGATGGGTTAAGTACGCATACCCGTAACCATACTTAAGCTGGTTACTTTGTCAAATCGGTCAGTTCATGGACTTAAACATTTAAATTATAAGGAATGCAATCTTTGCAAACCGTGGCTATAATGTTCATGATTGATTCAAGTGAATCAAACCGATTTGGTTTCAATTATGTTTCTATAGCAATTGAACAACTCTTTAACTAGTTTCATTTGAGTCATTTGAACTAGTTATGGTTGAGATGAATAAGGTTGATATGAGAGTAATTATATGGCTAACCTTGGTTAACTGTTTGTGAACCAACATGATGTACACGTTTAGGTACGGTTACATAAACCTAAATGAGGGTACATTTCATTTGTGTGTAACAAGCTAAGTTCAATCTAACGGTTGAAAGATATTAGATTGGTTGAATCGGGTTTTTCATCTAACGGTGAATATTGAATGTTTTGTTACCAAGGTAACTTGGATTGCAAACCATGATTTGAAAACTATATAAAGGAGAACTCTAGCAACTGGGAAACCTAAACCCCACACCTCATATGTGTTACTAGTTGCATAACTAGAGTCGACTCTCCTTTAACCTTAGGTTTCTTCTCGAGACCCTGTAGGTTAACGACTTGAAGACTTCATTGGGATTGTGAAGCCAGACCCAACTATTATCTTTATAGTTGCGTGATCTGATCTTACCGTTTCTATCGTGTTGAGTGTAATTGAAATAATTGGCTCGAGATTTTATATCTCCGATAGGCAAGATAGAAAAGTAATTACAAACAACTTCGTATCATCGTTTGTGATTCCACAATAACTTGTTTCGCTAGTCGATTACATTTATTGTGAGGTGATTGATAATACTAGGTTGTTCTTCGTGAATATAAGTCCGGGTTATCAGTTAGTTCATGTTCACCTTGATTTATCAAAAGACGGAACAAAAAACTCTCGGGTATTTCCGTCGGAGACAGATTTATTCAATCCTATAGACTTTTCTGTGTGAGACAGATTTGTCTATCAAGTCTTCGACTTTGGGTCGTAGCTGTTAGAGCACTGCTCGGTCGAACTCGAATGCGTTGCTATCTCAAGCATGTTTGTCAAGTTTAGGTGTCAAAACTATATGTCTTGATTTCTAGACTACTTATAGCTAAGTCTCGGTTTAGGACAGATTAGTGTAGTTGAGCTCCAGACTCCATGGCGATCATCTTACAAAGACGAAGAACTACTTGAGGAACTAGTGGAAATTCATCCGACTAAAAGGTATGTGGAGACTTGAACTTATCTATCACTCAAAAGTATATCTCTCTATCTCCTACTCTTGAGACAAAGTCGTATTAGTATGATAGTTTTCATACATACACATTTGCTATTTAGAGCCGAGTTTACTCGCCTATCTTTTTCTCGAAATACGTGTTGGTGAGCTTTCACTTTAACCACTTTTCATCTTTATCTGTGACGAAAGTCATGATGACGTTTCAATATTGAAAATAGCTTTGATGACGATAGTCGTAAATAACGATTGTTATAACATTATAGAAGAATGTTTCAATGATTGAAATGTAGAGTTGAGATTATGTAACCATCTATGGATATAAGCATATATAGTGCGTTCGCATATTAGTGTATAAATCCATGTGCCAGAAAATAATTGTGTTCACTTGTGCATGCGACATTGGTAAAAGAGACGGGTTGGGTATGCGTACCCGTACGCGTACTGGCGGAAGTTTTCGACCGAAAACTTCTGCTGGAGTTTTTAGTTTACAAACTGGAAAACCAGTCACCTTAGGTACGCGTGCCCGTACGCGTACTCACAGAATTTTTCGAACCGAAAATTTATGTTGAGTTTCCAAACTCAAGTCCGGTAGCTAAGGTACGCATACCCAAGCTAGTTATTTCTCAAATCGTAAGATCATGAACTTAAAACAATAAATCAATAAGGAATGCAATCTTGCAAACCATGGCTATATTGTTCATGAATTGATTCAAGTGAATCAAACGATTTTGTTTCAATTGTGTCTATGAATAAAGACCTAAGCAATTGAACAACTCTATTAACTAGTTCTTATGAGTCATTTGAACTAGTTATGAGAAAGATGAATATGGTTGATATGAAAGTACTCATATGGCCAACCTCGGTTAACTATTTGTAAACCAACCAAGTGTACACGTTTAGGTACGTTACTCAAACCTAAATGAAACACATTTCATTTGTGTATGACAATCTAAGTTTCGATCTAACGGTTGAAAGATATTAGCTTGGAGAAATCAGATTTTTCATCTAACGGTGAATATTGAATGCTTTGTTACCAAGGTAACTTGGATTGCGAACCCTGATTCGAAAACTATATCAAGGAGACATCTAGACATTGGAAAAACTAATCCCCACATCTCCCGTGTGATACTAGTTAGTTTTCTAGAGTCGATTCTCCTTTAACCTTAGGTTTCTTCCCGAGACCCTGTAGGTTAACGACTGAAAGACTTCATTGGGATTGTGAAGCCAGACGAAACTACTTCTCTTGTAGTTGGGCGATCTGATCTTGCCATTTTATATCGTACGAGTTCAATTGAATAATTGACTTGAGATTATATCTCTGATAGGGCAAGATAAAAAGAAATCACAAATATCTTCGTCTCATCGTTTTTGATTCCGCAACATCTTGTTTCGCTACCATACGATTAAGATTGTTGTAAGGTGATTGATAATACTAGGTTGTTCTTCGGGAATATAAGTCCGGATTATCAATTAGTTCCTGTTTACCTTGATTTATCAAAAGACGGAACAAAACTCATAGGTTTATCTGTGGGAGACAGATTTATCTATTATCGTAGACTTTTCTGTGTGATACAGATTTGTTTATTAAAGTCTTCGACTTTGGGTCGTAGCAACTCTTGGTTATGGGTGAGATCAGCTAAGGGAATCAAGTGCGTAGTATCCTGCTGGTATCAGAGACGTAAGGAGCGCAACTGTACCTTGAATCAGTGTGATATTGATTAGGGTTCAACTACAGTCCAGACCGAAGTTAGTTTGTAGTAGGCTAGTGTCTGTAGCGGCTTAATACAGTATGGTGTTCAATCTGGAATAGGTCCCGGGGTTTTTCTGCATTTGCGGTTTCCTTGTTAACAAGATTTCTGGTGTCTGTGTTATTTTCTATTCCGCATTATATTTTGTTATATAATTGAAATATCACAGGTTGTGCATTAAGATCAATCAACTAGAATATCCAACCTTTGGTTGTTGATTTAAATTGATTGACACTTGGATATTGGTCTTTGGTACCATCCAAGTTATTATCCTTGTATTTGATAAAGACTCACAGATTTCTATTTGCTCGAGTAAAGATCAATCAAGTGAGATAGATATTAACTCCTCGATATACTGTTCTCTAGATTGAGTCTGACTGTCTTGTTGATTCTCTAGAAAGTATATTGGATTTAGTCCATACAGATTGCTAATCGAAATATTGGGTGTGGTTGTTTTACTCCCGCTTTTTCAGTAGCAACTCTTGGTTGTGGGTGAGATCAATTAAGGGAATGAAGTGTGTAGTATCCTGCTGGGATCAGAGACGTAAGGAGCGCAACTGTACCTTGAATCAGTGTGAGATTGATTAGGATTCAACTACAGTCCAGTCTGAAGTTAATTGGTAGTAGGATAGTGTCTGTAGCGGATTAATACGGTGTGTTGTTCAATCTGGACTAGGTCTCGGGTTTTTTCTGCATTTGCGGTTTCCTCGTTAACAAAATTCTGGTGTTTGTTTTATTTCTTTTCCACATTATATTTTGTTGTATAATTGAAATATCACAGGTTGTGCGTTAAGATCAATCAATTAGAATATCCAACCTTGGGTTGTTGATTTACATTGATTGACAATTGAACATTGATCTTTGGTACCGTTCAAGTTACTCCTGTTATTCAATCGGGCTCGCAGATTTCTATTTGCTGATTGCGGATTGAATTAAGAGTTAGAGATATTAAACTCTTTGATATACTTTACTCTAGATTGAGTCTGACTGTCTAGTTGATTCTCTAGAAAGTATATTGGAGTAAGTCCTCTCAGATTGCCAAACGAATTGTTGGGTGTGGTTGTTAGACCCCCGCATTTTCAGGATGATTGAAGAGAGATCCAAATTTGGCACCAGAACTGGATCCCCAAGGACTTCCCAAACCACATAAGAAAAAAAGGATAGAAAACCCATCATCTAAAACACTCTCACTCACGTCCATCAATTAATAGATCAAACAACCAAAACCTGAAATTTAGATTACCTTCAGCAAGTTTTTCAACCTTCTGTGGTCCAAAACATAATGTGTATTGATATCCCACAGAATGGCATCACCAAGAATTTGCTATCCTGGCTCACTAATGCCAATGGTATCCTATCCGTTAAAAAGGTGTATAACTTCCTTACCCATGATCATGAAATTGAGGAAACTGAGAATATGAGAAAGCCGATTTGGCAGAGGCTTTGGAAACTTAATCTGGTTCCAAGGATTCAACTGTTTTTATGGAAATCTATCCACAGTATTCTTTCAGTTGCTAAAACTCTTAGTGAGAGAATTTACTCAATCTCCCATGTCTGCTCTGTGAACAGTGGAGGATGAATCTGTAGAAAATATTCTATGTAGATGCAGTTTTAGTAGCGTTGTTTGGTTTAGGATATGATGTGAGAACTTAAGAGTGAATGGGGTAAATTCGACAATAGAAGTTTGGTTTAGGTCCTGGTTTGAAACTGAAAATGGAAGTGGGCTAGAATATGTGAAATCCACGGAATTGGGTGCAACCGTCTGTTGGTTTATTTTGAAGGCTCGTTGTGATAAAACCTTTAATGGAAAAACCCCGAACCCGACCACAGTCATAGCCAAGATAACTCACCATATAGGAATCTCGCCTACAAACCAGACAAGGAATATGATTGTGAGAAATCCAACTCCCACTCAGATAAATAAAATGCAGTAACAAAACCAAGATGGACTATCCGATGCTACACTTGTAGAATGGAATAAAACAACATGATAGGAATCTCATTGTGTCTAATGAATGAATATGGAACCATAACAGGTACAACATGAATCAGATGCTCCAACTCCAGCTACAAATAAGAAGTAACAATTGGCTTCATTGGTGCTCTTTCACTGTCAAGGGTACACGGAATCAAGAAGATCAATATGGAAGTAGAAGACAGGGAAGTGCACCAACAAATCAAAAAGAAACTCAAAAATCTAGACCAAAGACAAGGAACTGCACTTTTAAATTCAGCATCATATTTTTTAAACCACTTTTATACTATAAATTGTAATCTCCTAAGGCATCCTATAATGCCATATCTAGTGACGGTGACATGAAATATTCTTAATTCTCAAACTGTTGTGGAGGATTGGGAATTTTTTATGCCAGAAAACACTTTGTTTGTAAACCTTAAAGCTATATGGTTCCCTTCTACCACTGGCTAGTCTGTTGTTTTATCTATCGGATTTCCAAATATATATATATATATATATATATGTATATGCTTTAATAAAAGAGAAACAAAGCGATACCTTATCTTATCCACTGTGGAACAAAGTCATATATGCTCGGCGTCGAAACCAAGAATTAAAGTTCAGGGGATAAGACTAATAAGTGGAAATTGAATAAATACCCTTCCTTTAAAGGGGTCTAGTTTTTGGCACATCTAAAATTATTTTGTCAATTCAACCTCTGAAGGAAGTTGGGTGGATGTTTTCACGCGTTAAGAACATACTAGTTCATTTTCATTATCTACTTAAAATATACCCCTTAGGTGTATTTTTAAAAAGAAATAAAATTGGTGGGTATTTAAATAATCCTCCCAAATAATAATCAGGAACTATCAATTTCAATGATCTCAATTGTACAACCAAAATAATAATCAAGAACCATCAATTTCAATGATCTCAACTGTACAACCAAAATAATAATTAGGAACTATCAATTTCAATGATCTCAACTGTACAACCAACCGTTTTAATGAAAATATTTAGTTGCGATACCATTAGATCAAAATATTTGAGCAGCGTGCGAGCAATAAATTTGCCAATAAAATACGTGAAGTGAGCAAGGCTCACAACATGTTGTATTTCTTTTGAAGCACAATGCATTGAGTTGAATCTGTTTAACTTATGGTGGTTTCAAACAACGACCACGATACGAGCTAGTCTAACGACATATCTAATTTTATACAACATAGAGTTGGCGTTTCATTATATATATATACGATACACCTAATGGATCGTTTAAAAAAAGTGCAGATACCTAATGGATCATTTAAAAAAAGTGCAAATAAAGCTTTCATGAATAATGAAATGAAAAAAATTGCCAAAGGTAATAGAAGTATATATTTACGTATAGACGATTAGGAAAAGAGTTGTCGTATTGATTACAAATAACCAATTATCGCATTGCTCTTGTAATAATAAGTTGGCAAAATTAAGAGCAAGAACAATACCCTAGTTCCCAAAATAAAATAGGAAGTGATGTTGAATAAAATTGAAAATTTATGATCACCATATCATATCAAATTAGAAATACATTGTTTTATAGCAATAAATCATACAAATAGATAATTATTAGGGGTGGGACTTGGTCGGGCCAACCCTCCCAACCCTAACATTAGGCAGACATGGAAAATGTAATATAAAAGGTTGGACGGACATGTCCTAATATTTTACCAGCCCAAGCTAATTAGGGCGGGTAAGGGCACGAATTTTACTAACCCGCCCAACTCGAAGAACTATAACATAATTATATAAATTATCTTTTATGTATGGTATTCGTATTTATTTAGAGTGATGCTAACTATAATTCTTATATTTAATAAAAAAAATATACATATATAATATATCTATTTGTGCTTCAAAAAAATATATTAATTACGTTTTAAACATGAAAGTTTGTTGATATATTAGTCTAATATAATTTTTATTACTAATCATTTTTATTATTGATACACGGTTAGACTTCCACGAGTTAAAACGTGGAACTCGAGGAATCCAAAATACATCGTGGTTCGTCTTGCATGGCTAAGATTCCTTACCCGACCAAGTCTTACCCCTACCAATTATATGGAAATTAAAATTTTATATGATAATACTTATAACATGCCCCAACACCACCTGATTATCTATATGTTACAACATTGCTCGGTTGAACTAGTAAGCGTTGGTATCTCAAGTTTGGTTGTCATATTTCAGTTCCAAAACTTAAAGTCGCTTGATTAGATCACTAGACTCAACTTTGTTATGTTAGACTAGGAAGTCTAGAAATGTTGAGAAAAACTCGTGTTACTCCGAGGAATCTGAAGACGTATCAGCATCAACAAACACATCATCCTTTTTTTCGAGGTTAGTAACACAAGACTTGACTTGTTTCAATTTTTATCTACGTTCACTACAAGAAAACATCAAATAGCCAACTGGTCAAAATTATTGGCTAAAGTTGATTTTGGATACAACTGGGTAAATTTAGCAGTCATAGATAGTGTCGGGCAAGGCTATCATGTGATAGGCGTTGACTAACACCGCAATCGCCTAAACTTTGGCCCACTACAAGTGTGTGAGAAACAATGGACGTGACATAAACTTGGCACTTCGAAAATAAGCAGTGGCCATGTGGTTGCTTAGGTTATGGCCGACTCCATTTGAGAAGTGGAAAACTATTTTATATTAGTTGGATAAAAAGTGAGCCACTTGATCTAGTAGAGGGTACACAATTGGCTATGTTTTAAAAAGACCAAATGTGAGACTTGGAAATTAACTTGTAATGAGTTGGAAGATCTCTAAACAACTTTTTTGATGGTAGATTTTTGATGAAAGCTAAATCATAAAAGTCATCGTTTTGTGTATCTCTGACCTAGCTTCAGAAGAATATATGAAATTCGTATTTATAATTTAGACATAACTACTCTTGTTACTATGGTCTCTGAATGATCATGTCACTACAAGAAAATCTTAAATAGTCGACCGAAATCATGTAGCTACACAAAAAATTGGTCGGCCAAGCTCAATGCGACATATGGTTCCAACATACACGAAATTCAGTGGGATGCACTTCTACCCAAAATAAGGAAAACATGGAGAGGAAACACGCGGGTGGGCCCATACGGCCAGCTGCCGGTTTTAGCCCGTCTCTCATCCCCCTTTTCTTATTATTTTATTATTATTTGGGTTTTCTCTTTTAAGGACTTCCTCTTTTGATCAAAACTCCTTATTTCCATATCTTCCCAAATCTTGCTCCATCGACGATATGGTTAGGAAAACAAGCGGTCCTGCTACCATTATGACTTTCTGTCACATAAAATATTTTAATTGTATTTTTTTAATATTTCCAAATAATGGTATTTCAAGCAAAGCTAAGAGTTTCAGTCAAACTCAAATCTTCTGGAAAGACAAACTAATGCTCGATGGACCATCAGAAAATATCAAAATTATCAGGAATGGTTCACGGATAACATTGCAACACGGGCACGTCACCATGGCCGGTCATGGTCGGACCTTTGGCTACCAAAATCCGGTTCATATTTTGATTTAAACCCGCCAAGCGTTGTTATGTCAAGGTTGGTTGTCATATTTTAGTATCAAAACTCAAAAGTCGCTTGATTAGATTACTAGAGTCAACTTTGTTAGGTTAGACTAGGAAATCAAGAAATGTTGAGACATACAATTATTACTCTGAAGACCTAAAAAATCCTAAGATGTATCGACATCAACGAAGACATCATCCTTCCACTTGAGGTTATTAATACAAGACTTGACTTGTCTCCATTTTTATATCGTTACTTTCAAGTCGTTTAGATTGTAAACATAAGATGCGAAGTACATACATGAAACTCTAGTATTAGAGACTTGGTCATCTCATTATGTTCAAAGTGTCAAGGAAGAATATACAAGTTGTTTTTACAATCTTGGAATATTGAATCACAAAGTATAACACTTTTCTTTTGAACTTCGTAATTGCGACATAGATATAATCTTTGTAACTTGTTACTAGATTGTGTAATGAACTTAGGATTGATTTCATCCTATAAAACTATGTTTAATTACATGAGAACTTGTTTCTTGGTTGAACGAAATCAATAGGATTGATGGTCCGGTTTTCATTGAATATCTAAGGCAGGATCCATCCCTACCTATGTTGGGAACCATGGTAGAAACGATCCTACTTATTTTAAGAACCATGGTAATACCAATTCTTACCCATATCGGGATTCAAGGTAGAACCGATCCCTACCTACATGGTGAGTCATGGTAGAATCGATTTCTATAGTCACATACACTTTAGGGTTTGTGTGGTTTTGGAACTTGAATTTGCAAAATAGGAAAGTTCAATATGTCGACATAGTGAATAATTTGAACATGTGCGCAAATCTTATATTTTATGTTCAAAGATAATTCTTGATACTCAAGGTGAGATCCCAAATCGAAATATTTGAGAATCTTTTTTAAGCTTTCCGAATATATATGTTTTGTTTTTTTCCAGCAAGCAAAACATATCTATGAAAATATATATTAGTTAAGTGATAGCTAATATTGAGTTTTCCAAGAGGGATTTCGGTATTACAGTTGGATATTGGTTGGATATAGACAAATTGAATTTAGGTGTTTATTGCATATCTTGAGAATATTTTTGGTCATGGAAATTCTTTGGTGTCCAAACTACCTTGCTATATAAATACTGAAGTTTCTTCTTCTTACAAACTTATCCGGAGCAGACACTTCATTTTGTAGTCACTGTTGTAGCCGACTAATTAATGGTATTACTCGTAATACTATCTTGGAGAGGAAAGTAACCTAGTTAGGAAAAATATATTATGTCTGCTAGTTTAAAGACTTCTTTGGGATCAAGAAGCGTCTACTAGTACTATTGGTGGGAAACTATAATCAGCATTGTTATTTTAGTTTTTGATTAATGATTTGATTGACTAACGGTTGTTAAACCTTGATTGCACCTGGTTTGATTATTCTTGAGAGGCTTCTCTTCTGACATAAGGTAACTCAAAATAAATGAAGGGATTAACAATAGTTCAGATCTGTCTTTGGATCCGACGTTGACTTGTGATCTTCTATTATTAACAGACTTCATTTTGTGCGTGATCGATCATAGTTGGAATCAAGTTTTATTATTTAGGTGCTTTGAAGATATTGAAGATTTGAAGGCCAAAAGATTTCTTATTGGTTTTGTATCTTTGTGATTTACTTTGTGCACAAACTTGATCGGTTGGGATCCGAATAGGTTTTGTTTTATCTTTAATAAAAATCTTATTGCTAGTCATATTAGATCGACAATATATATTTTAGTAGTATTCTCCGGTATCCAGATCTGATAGTTTGTGAATCTATATCCGAGTATTTCAGTAACTACATCTCGATTGATCTTACCCAAACAATTGAATTAAATATAAGAGCCTTTGTTTAACTCAACTATAATCTCTGATTTACTTCTTGAGATAAAAGAGTGGTTACCAAACCGACTAGTCATTTATTGTTTGGAAGACGATCCAAAGGAGTTACGTGCTTGAAGTCTTCACAGCGGCTGAAGCAACTTAAGATAGTGGACTCTATCTTAGGATTCACGTGTGTTGGTCATATTGGTTGTATGCGTAGGGATACTGAGGAAACTAAGTAATTAGGGGTAGTTTACTTGGTCTCAACTATACGAAGTTGGTAGTACGTAGTCTTTGTATAGAGGATGAATTTTGAAGGTATCCAAAACTGGACTAGGTCTCGTTGTTTTTATGAATTTGCGGTTTCCTCGTTAACATCTAAATAAAGTTGATATGAGGAGTTACATATTAACTATGTTATTATATATTATCTCTAACTCCCTTAAATCTTGAAATATCTTTTGGTTGAATTCATTACGATCCCATGATTTTCGTACCTTTGCCAATTTTTATTGACAAAAATGGGGAGAATTAATTAGTAGTTTCGCACTAAATACATATGGTTTACGGATCATTATGTAAGGGGGATTGAATCAATAATCTATAGGTTTCACATATTATGAAAAAGATATAAGTATTGATTAAGGGGGAGAAACGTATCACCGTAGTATTACTTCAAAGTTATGATACAATTGAGCTTTGAAGAAGATAATAATATTATGTTTTTGTATAATGACGATTGAGAATATTGTTTTCAAAAGTTGTTATCATTATGGATATGGATCTTCAACAACAACGATGTTGAGTTGAACATGTTCAGAATCATTGCATAACGAATAGTTCAAGGAGTTGAAGAAACAAAGGAAATCAAGGCATGATAGATTCAATGATTTTGTTGAAGCTTTAACTTTTTATCCATATGTATTGATAGTTTTGTCACTAAAATTGATAAAAGGGGAAGATTGTTAGAGCATTGCTCGGTCGAACTCACAAGTGTTTCTATCTCAAGCTTCTTGTCAAATTTAGTTGTCAAAATTATATCTTGATTTATAGTATACAATTAGTTAAGTCTCAAATTAGGATAGGAGATGTGGTTGAGAAACAGACATCACGGAGTCATCATTGTGTTCTACCTTTTGAAGGCGAAGATCAACTGAAGCTTTTGGAGAGCTTCTTCAACAAAAGGTAAGTGAAGACTAAACCACCTGTATCTCAAGTTATATTCATCTTTCTATCTGTGAGACATTGTCGCGTAACTAATTAGACTATCGTAAGCATATCAAGAATTTCGAGTCAAGTTTATCTTGTAATTAGTCTTCAAATATATGACTAAGCTTAATGAACATTTGTTCATACTTGATGAATTTCGGTTAAGGAAAATTTATTGTTCGTAATCTAATTAGTTATTCAAGATTATCATTTGAAAATAACATGGAACAATGATATGTGTCATTGATGTTATTTGGGAATGTTTCGAATTGATTTAGAGAGAAATATAGACCTACTATAAATTCGGATATAAGACTGTATACATACCAGTCTTATAAACTGGAAAACTGTTAAGGTCTGAAGCCGTAATACATGTACTCTGTACACGTATCATAGTAGCTATATGTCGACAACAGCTTTTTAGTACGCATACCAGTATGCACACCTTAAAAATTATGTGAACTCATGAACCCGGATCAGTACGCATACCCGTATGCATACTAGAAAAGAACTGTTGGTCCAAGAACTAGTTTGGTATCCATACCGGTAAGCATACCATAAAAGTTATGTGAACTCCGGAAGTCGGTTATGTTTTAATGGTATCCGTACCAGTACGCATACCGATTTTTTTTGTGAACTTCAGAACTCGGTTATGTCTTAAGGTATACATATCGGTACACGTACCATGACATATTTGTTCACGAACACGCCTACTTACCATGTAGATTAAATTCATATGTACATAAAATTATTTCTCGGAGATAATTAGCATTTAATGATCTCTAAAAACATTATAGACATATTTAATCACATGATTGCGACTTAGGGTTAAGTCTTAAGTGTTATATGAAAATACTCAAGCTTATAGTTCAGTTGGCTAGTTTCGACTAACCATTCGTGAGCGTGGTCTTTGTACACTGTTCGGTTATGGTTCATCCTAACCAGAGTGTATATCTTGTTATGTTAATCAGATTCAAAGATTCATCTAACGGTGGATATTGAATGCTTGGTTCCAAAGATATCTTAGCTTAAACTTAAAGCAACGTACACTTTGAATATCTATAAAAGGGGAACCTCAAGCCACTAGGATCTTTGAATCTCGACACTAATTTTTTGTGTGTCCTAGTTGTAAACTAGAGTCATCCTCTCCAGAAACCCTTCTAGGGTTTAGCGACTACAAAGACTTCATAGGGATTCGTTAAGCCATCTATTGTTTATCTGATAGCTCGAGTATCATGATCTTGTTCGATTTTTGAGTTTCTCACTTGAACAAGATAGATAAAAATCGTCAAAGTTCTCTTCGTCAAGTTTAATACTTGTGAGGTGAATAATAATTTAGGATGCATTTAGATAACATAAGTTCGGATTTTGAGGTTAGATAGACTTTGTCTATTGTTATCTACCAGTCTCACCTTGATCTACGATCAAAAAGGAAATCACATATATAGGCTTATCTGTGGGAGGCAAATAGGTATAAAGTCTTCAATTGAGTTGAAGCAACTCTTAGGCTATAAAGGACGTCAGCTAAGGGAATCAATTGTGCTGGGATTTAAGAGGCGTAAGGAGCGTGACTGTAACTGAATTGTTGTGAGGGTTTAATTCGTTCTGAACAACATTCCAGTCTGAAGTTAATTGGTAGTAGGCTAGTGTTTGTAGCGGCTTATTAAAGTTTGGTGTTCAATCTGGACTAGGTCCTATGGTTTTTATGCATTTATGGTTTCCTCATTAACAAAACTTCTGGTGTCTGTGTTATTTCTTTTCCGCATTATATTTTTTATCTTTATAATTGAAATATCATAGGTTGTACGTAAATTCAATCAAGTGGATACATACATCCTTGTTTACTGGATACGACTTGATTGATTACTTGGAAATTGATCTTTGGAATCACCCAAGTACTCTCACATGTAAATCAGGTTCACAGACTAGTCTCAGTAAACTTTCTGATTATGAGAGAAAGAGATATAACTCTAAATATTATTCCTTGATTAAGATTCATTAAGTAGAACTCTCGGAATTGTAATTAAGTTTGTCCATACAGATTTCCTAAGAAAAAGTTGGTGGTGTATTTTATTACCCACTGTGTTTTCAAATCCTAATCACTTGATATTGATCCTATAGTGTTTCGGTTTTATATCGTATCTATTATCAAGTGAATACTTTGTTGTTGTATTTCCTCGATATTGTATCCATAGACGATCAAACAAAGTGTATACCATAGTTTTTGTATTGTCTCGACTTTGCACATAGACGATCACACTTGGTATTGGACATATAAGTTGATATTTAACAGATTTTGGTGTATTTGGGTACCCTCGCCTTTTCAAGAATTTTCTGGTCTAAAAAAGTGAGAATTTCTTAAGTACCAATTTTTTCTTTCTATCATGCTTAAACTTTAGTGGAAATATCATTTTGGTTTCATCTTGATATAGACGTAGAGGGAGACTTAAAAGATTATTCTGGTTACACACTATAATTTGGCAATTGGTTGGTATTTATGAAATGATCACGCACACACACATATAAATATCTAGCTAGGGTATCCGACATCGCTTAATTGGACTTAACATTAAAGTAGGTTGGTGTTCCACGATGTTGCATATTTCTTTTTCGTAGTTGCTTTTATTGCTTAGTTGAGAAAAAAATATAATTGTAGATAAACTTCACTGTGTTTTTTTTCTTTCACTTTTCAATTTACTTGCTTGAGCATTTTAAGCACTGCATTTGTTTTTAATATTGAATTCTCTTTTTGCATATTTATGTGCTATATTTCAGTATTCACTGCTCCAACATTGTTTTCAAGAAGGACAACTAAATTGACTCTTCCACTTGTAGCAATTTTATTGGTTCTACAGGGGATTCGGGAGACTTGGATGGATTTAGTGTGGCTTTAGATGGTAACAATTTTCTTGGTCTTCTTAATAAGTTAATGATTTTTTCAGGGTCGACCCATCCGGTTATTGTTACCTTTTGTTTAGGAAATCAATATGTGTCACACAGGCCTTTCCACAATTTTGAAATGACTTTTGAATTATGTCTACATAGGAAAATACAAAAAACAAGAATGAAAAGTAAAGAAAAAGTTGGCGTATGACACAATTAATTACCATCAATACCGTTAAAAGCTTTCTTGATCTCTAACACAAATACAACACAGTCCTTTCAGATATATATTTCAGTCACTCGATGTTTTTGTATGATTATTAAGAAACACAACATCTCTTACATATATTTCTCCTACATTAAATCGAAGTAGATAATCTTAATCATTTTGGAAGCTTATTATATTGTACGAGCATACTAATTGTTGGAGAGATGAATTTAAAAAGGGGCATAACTCTAATCCAGGAACCATGAGTAAGCAAAGATAACAACATGAACTTCTCTCCTCTAAATAAGATTTCATGGTGTAGAATGACTTCATAATCAGTAATGCTATATATTTTATGTTGGATGAGAGAAAAAATATCTGAAATGTGAAAGGGATATGCCAGTTTAGGAATCGACTTTTAAGAATAAAGGAAAAAAGTCTATGAGATATAAGAACTGGGAGCACCACGTTGATTCGGTAATTCAGTAACAACAACTAAAAAGGAGGAAATATATGCAGGTACTGATATTTTGATTTAGCATAAAACCATTGTAAAATACTTTTGATTTTTTTTAATCAATTTTGTACTTTGCAAAGTATCGGGATGAAGCAACTATGTTCTCCAATATTTTTATATTCAGTGGTACCATCACAAAGATTTGTTTGCAATGTAAAAACCGATGGCCATAGTAAGGAAGTTACTTCCACATAAAACTTTCCAAAATATTTTTTGAACATATAATTGTCAGGGTTATTTTGTTTTTGGTACTTAGGTTTTGTCCAGCTTTTGAGTTTGGTCTAACATTTGTCCAACTTTGCGGTTGGTACTTGGAATTGATGTTGACTGTGATTGACTTTATTTGACCTAATTATTTTTTAGTTTTCTGTTTTCTATTTCTCTTTTATTATTAATAATTGAGTCTTTTACTCATTTAACCCTTCTAAAGAAACCACCTTAATATCATAACCAATTCTTATTCTAGTAACGCTCACCCTCTTCACTTCCACCACACCACTGTACCGCTCACCCTCTTCACTTCCACCACGCCATTGTGATTAACAGAAGAATGTAGAATCAGAAGAAAAAAAGAAAAGAAAAAAAGCTGATGTTTATTTTGAGATTCTAGACGCGAAATAGATCTCCCAAAATCAAAGAAACATGGGATGGTTTTGCACTGTCTCTTAAGATGCTTGAACATACTGTTGGTTGTTGATAAGGATCTAAAAACAATAATTTCATCATCAGGAGCATCAAATGCATCATCATCGGGAGCGTATGATTGGTTTGATTTTGGGTTTTGGGGTTTTTAATTTCATTTGTGGAGTAACAATTTTGTGGGTTCTATCTCTTGTTTGAATTTGACTTGAGATTGAAATTTGGATTTGTAATTGAACGATTTATAATTGGGTAAATATCTTGAAATTGAACCAAATCGTTACTTTTGAAGGTTTAAAATTTCGTATTGTGAAGATCATCGGTTCATAAGAAGAAGATGATGGGAGATTAGGGTTTTTCTGAATTAGGGCAGGAATCGACAGAATTAGGAATTTTGTTGTCAAAAATCAGCACGGAAGTGAATCGAGAATTTGTACTTGTGGTGTCTTTTTCCCTTTCCATTGTTTAAATTATGGTTCACATATCATATTTGAAGAAGATGAATGTACAGTATTGTATCCGAGATTCAAAATGTAAAAGGAATTTCGTTGTGTGTGTGCTGCCATTGATGTTGACAAGGGTATGTTAATGCAGGAACTGATTGGGGCCGAGATAATATCTTTATGTTGTTGGTAATGGAAAATTATTTGAGTACATAAGAGAATTTGAAGATACTCAAGAATTTGGTTTTATGTGAGTGGTGATTTTAACAGGACTGGAACCGAAGAAGATAGAGGCACAGGATTTGAGGAGATGGGTTGCATCTAGAATTTGAATTTCAGAGAAGAAGCTGGTGATACACGAAATCAGGATATGAAAATGGTTCACGGCATTATGCAGACGTCGTGATTTTTGCGGAGGCGTAATAAGATGAAGTAGCAAATGAATTAGGGTTTCAGATAACTGGTTTGGTAAAAGTGAAAGGGCATAACAGTAACTTAGATTAATAATTAGATTTTATTTAATTTTTTAATAATTATTAAACAGAAGTCAAAAGATAACTGAGTCAACATAAGTCAACGTTAATTCCAAGTACCAAACACAAAGCTGGACAAATGTTAGACCAAACTCAAAAGTTGGACGAAACCTGAGTACCAAAAACAAAATAACCCTAATTGTGAATTTCAGTTTCCAAAACCAATATTTTTCCCACATGAGAAACTCTATAATTAAACAATTTGTGTCAAAGAGATGTTACTTGGGCTAGGTGCGCATACTGATCCTTTTATCATATTAGATTTTAGACTTTTGAATTGCATTTTACAAATAGTAATATGAATGTAATACTAATCAATCATTAATTAATCATGATATCTTCTGTTATGGTATGCATAATGATAAAATGTTAGAATTTTGAATTGCATTCACTTACATTTTGAATTCCTATTTTAATGGACTATCTTCTAGAACCATGTTTAGACGTTCTAATTAGGGGTCTATAAGTCATTAGGGTTTTATAAGTGGATTTCACAACCAACTTGTACCACCTTTCAACTATATGCTGTGAAATTTTTGTGGTCTAATATGGGAGTTCATAGGTGAGTTGAGTTACTTTTTCGACATAACATAAATGGCTTAAAGTTGGTTTCGGTTAAGTATTATTGATTCAGGCGTCAGAATGCTCCGTTTTTCGGGATTCTTTTCAAAATTCAGGAGGATTTTACTAGAAATACACTATTCTCGATAAACAATCTAACATAATTATCCAGAGTTTTATATAACACCCTTGCGATAACGGCACGAGTTAAACTCTAGTATTGTAAAAACAAAAACATCAAAGGCAAGACAAATTTGATCTTTCTCTCTCAATCCATATATGAGAAACATTAAGCTAGAAAAAGTCACATTTATCATTCATTAATGACTATTTTATATCCATATTCCTACTATACAAATCAGCGTATTATTATATTATTATTAATAGAATTTAAGAATATATGACAAACTGAAAACTGATGAAATAGCGAGGAACATATATTATGATCACAATCATTTAATAGAAATTTCTAATAAACAGGTCCTAACAATCCTAAACTTGAATAAGCCAATGAGTATCCTAATAAACAGATTGAAAGCCATAGCTTTCCAAAAAAAAAATCTCGAAAACACTGAATCCTAAAGTATTCAAAACACAAATTAAGTATTAATTTTTGTTGCTTGAATTTGTGAGTCAAAAAAAAAAATCACTCATCATGAGGTAAAAAAGAAATCTCATAATGAAAATCACCATCAAAGATTACTTTGACGAAACAAAATAATACTCATCGATCTATACAAAATCAACACACGCAAACATGTTATCCATCAAACAGAAGGAAGGCATACCTTGCACAACGTGCTTCATCGACGATAACTCATGCCAGCTAGCAACTCGTCCTAGAAATTTGTAATTATTCAGGAAATTGTTGAAGTCCATAGAAGCTAGCCCAAACTGCCTCATAGGAAATAATATTCCAAGGATAATTCAAATGGGAAAAAGGTGATGTGTTAAATAAGATGGAATCGTAAACCTAAATTGAGGTAAATATCTTACACCACTAACGAGATGCAACTATAAAAACTCATCTCGTAGCTGCAATAGCTGAAAAGAAATCCCTGGTTCAACCCTTCTGATAGAATATTGAAGAAAAAACTTAGCATACAAATGCTCCCAGTTGAACTCAGCCTTTTCCAAGTATACATCACCAATGTGTCAAAATCTGCAAGATAATATAGCATCATTAGATAACAAGCTCAAAACGTTTTCTGCAAATAATTCATGGTATCGATATGTGTAGATATATAAAATTATTATCAATTCATCATTAGATAGCAAGCTAAGTTGGTCTAAGTAAACATATATATGGCGAGGTTTTATTATTAAAATTATTATCAATTCTTGGAAGCATGAAAACTCATAATATTAACCAACAATGAGAATCCATATCTAACAGAATTTGGCAATTGGAGTGTGATTCCATTCTATTCACTCACTTCGCGATACATGTTTTATTTTAATGCAATCAAATCATAAGCTTGTAGAATAAAAATAAGACGTTTTACTGAGCTTAAGACTCAATAATACAAAACGTACAAAAAATGTAAAAAAAAAAAAAAACATCCAAGTTGCATTAAGAACTTTCCAAACTCGAATTCAAGAACTAAATGAGAAATATTATCCTAAAAATTCTTAATATGAAGATATAAGATATCAATAATAGCATAAAAGGATCCAAACAACTCGTAAATTCTTCATTACCGTGCCTATATAAAAGTCTAATCACATGATTTTTGTGCCATCTGAGGGAATCGAACTCACATCTACATGGTTGTAAACCATGTTCTCTACCAATTGAGCTAAGAAAGCAAGTAACATTATGATAAAACCCTTAAATTCACAGTGAATCATATGCTTACTACCTTTTAGAGTCTGGCTTCAGATATATGCATATAAAGAAGAACATGAATGTTTTCGCTATCTTAAACTAAAGTATCATCATGAGGAAGTTCAACCATTAATTGATGAATGACATGTTTTTCCACTACCTTTCTAAAAAGGAGAAGTTCAACCTTTAATGCAATCCCGTTACTTGTCTTCTCCTTCCAAGATGGCATGGGTTTTTACAGTTGTACTGCAACTTAATAAAAATGGCCAAACACAATCGCAAGAAAGTCATAAATCCTTTTTGATGTAAGTACATACAAAGACCTAAAGTTTCCTTAAATATCATGTTGAAGTGATTTAATATTCAAAAACACATTAAAAATTATATAGAACTACGTTATCCTAGCTAGAGTCTGACAACGATAAGAGACCGAAAAATGGAACTCCAAGTTATCGGTGGAGTTGGCATAAAGTTCAGCATCTCTGATAGATTAACCTCAACCAATCCACGCCAAAAATAAAATGATCTTACTCATCTATGAAGTAAAACCGAGGTCAACTTGGAAACGTTCAAACTCCATTATTGTAATCACTCTATAAAAGCATCACATCATTTAGGGTTTCATTTTTCCGAAAACGTTTCATATTTTATGTTTCTTGTCTATGTCTTCTCATTTTCTACTTTGTTTTTAGGGTTTCATATTTTCTATTTCTTCTCTGCTCGTTTTCTCATTTTCTGGTTTCTTCTAATGGAGTCTGGAACAGAGCCTGATCAAGAAGCGGCTACAAACAATGTAAGCTTGAACTTAATTTTCTATTTATCCCTTTTCTGTTCTTTGAAGTTAAATTTCTTTATAGGATTTTTTTCCTTGTAGTTTCATGGTTTTCATGTTGAACCTACTCAATCTCGTGCTACTACTGAGGTAATTATGTTTACGTGTTTGTGTTTGTTTTTCTATTCTTTGATCCTCTAGGGTTTATTTTAGCCTTTTTATTTTTAATTTTGTTTTTCTACTTTTTGGAATACTTATGTTTCTATTTCTGTTGTTCTAGGCTCCGACCTCTAGAGGATTTATAGATTGGGAAGCAATCTGTGTTCTTAAAGAAGGGGAAAATAATTTGAACAATAAAACTTCGATAAATTAATAGTTTTGGGACTGCTAAATTCTATCAATTTAGCTAAGTATTAATTTATGGATAAATTAATAAGTTATTAATATACCAAAACATAGCAAATTTAAATTTAAATTTAAACTTCAAAAATATTTGCATTATGTGCGTAAATGTATACTTTGATTTTATAAATTAAAACATTGAGAAGAATAACACAATAAAATCACTCCTGAACTTTTCAAGGGACTACAAAAAATTAGAAATGAAATCCAATGTTATAAAAATATGAACAAGAAACAAATAACTTTAGATTCTTATTTTAATAAGACATCATAATGTAGTGTTATTATACTAATTATTAATTTATATATTAGTTGGCCCTATTGGAAACCTAAACTTTTTATTATTTTATAAATTTAGCGAGGTTATTAATTTAGCACACTGGTCCAAGTCGGGACTGGCAAAAACAAATTTTTTTTTGCATAGTTATTAATTTTTCGCAGATTATTTAACGAAGTTTTAGTGTATATCTCTAGAACAAGAGCTGGCCAAATAATCTTTTTTAGTCACAGTATGGTTCACCTGGGATGGATTTATTTCTTTAAGTATTACTCCCTCACTGATATCCTTATTTTTTGTCAACTTTTCCAGGAATAAAACTCTTCCCCGCCAGTTCTGTTTTAAGATATCACCCTTCTAATAAACGTACTTGTATGACAACATTATTGTCCCATCGGTACTTCCGATTATCATAGGTACATGCAGACTTAGTTTGTGATTATAAGTTTGGAACAAGGGAACATCATGAGATCAGTTCTTTACTCTGACACCTAATGAATACAGTACATGAGAACAAATGATTAAATAATTTGGTTGATGGTCGATTTTTATGGTTTCTTTAACTGGCATTCTAACATTTTTTTTTATCTTTTTCAGGTGGTAACGGATGTTGCGCCCCAAGTGGTTGATGTAGCATCTCCCCAATCGGTTAATGTAACAAGAACTGGCCAGGTAATTTTTTTTAGTCTCATTGTGTTAGAGCATAGCTCGGTTGAACCCACCAAGCGTTGGTATGTGGTAGGAGTAGAAACCTACAATGTTAAAGCGCAAGCGCACGGTGTCTAAACATAGATAGAGGCAAATACGGGTCGATCCTACGGGGATTCGGATTGGTGAAACTAAACTTATAAGTTCTAATTCTACTAATTTAGATCAAACGGGGGTTTGTCGTTGCGACGAGAATATGGATTGAGTATAAGATACAGAACAAAAGCAAAGATAAAGATGTCTATGGTTTCGAATCCACCACCTAAATGCTTAGAAATCCCTAATTGTATATACCAGTTCTCTTTTAATCAAGGAGCTATAGAAGTTCTAGCCTTAAACTACCTTGAAGAAGTGATAAATCACTTGCACAGATGGATGATTTAACCTTAGCTAAATATGTCAATCCCTAGCATTATCTGTCTATTTAAGGCATAAATAATCACAAATTGAACTAATCAGATTACATAGGCTTGAATACATAACAAAGGATTATTCAAACTACCATGGATGCATGACATACAAGGTGAAAGTAATTTGTTATGATTTCAGAGATTAAATCATGCTTTTCAAATTAAACTCATGGAGAACAGATAAAACCAAATCAAGGGATTCTAATTATAAAAGGGGTTTCATCTCCACAAAAGGAAGAGATTAAAACATGGAGAAAGTGAAAATAGAAAACCTAAATTACTAATACAACTTGCTGCACCGGCTACTCCGGGCTTGCTTTCAAAATACAACTGCAACCCTATTTATACAAAATTCTCCCAATTCTCAATCCCATTTTAAATAAAGTACAATCAGAAAATTAGGGATTGAAATATCCATCACTCACCAAATGACAAAGAAAAACATACGGATTTCATCATTACCAACCACTCCATTGACTTCAAGTAACATGCTCCGTTGATGGTGGTATTCAGACCTAGGTTCCACCTCCATAATTTCAGTCCCTTCATGCTTTCTTAATAGGTCATTGATTGTGTGAGAAGCTAGGTAGGAATGATAAAATTGGGCGTTTGATATCCAATTGAGAGTTGGTATTTTGAGAACAGAAAAATGGTAGTGACTACACATCAGAGACATGGAAGAGATGAGAGTACAGTTGAGAGGGTATGGGTTTCATTACAGTCGGTGAGGGAGAAAGTGGAGAAGATAGATTTCTTTTTCTTCTGATTTTGTAAACGAGAAGGGAAAGTGTAAAGGAGGGTTACTTGGGTGTTAGGCATGTGTAGCTTGTTTAGATGTTCAAGGGGTGAGATTTGTTGACTTCAAACATGACCTGAACACTTGGGAACATTGATCAGACGTTGATTTAATTTTGCAATTCTTGACCAAGATTGTTTGTTCCATTGACTTAATAAGCTCATTTCTGCACGCGCTTCAGCTAACATCTCCCTTACGTCCCAGTGCGACAATCCCACTTCTCGCAAACATCTTGTTCTCCATTCACTCATCCACCTACAATACAACACAAAAAGAGATTATTCCAACAAAATTACCCATTAAAGGATATATGTTCATGATACAAGATTTGTAGCAAAATAGAATATTAAGGCATTAGAGAGGTGATAAAAGACAGCAAAATGATCAAGAAATATGCAATATTATGCACCGATCACACCCCCAAACCTATATTTTACTCGTCCTCGAGTAAAACAAAAACTAAGAAATCCTTCCTATATCACTGTCGCTGGTTTCTCGATTGCATTTAGCGTATGCAATAAGCCTTTTAAACCACTAAGTGTCCCTAGTGGACGAGTTGAAGTCTCATGAGGGTTTGCTTAGAACATACCCACAAAGTTCTAGGACAAAATAGAGCTCACTTTGTATGAAAAGTGTCACCTGCAATTCTGAAATTTGTTCACAACAAAATGGATATGTCAATCTAGCTTTCAAAGGCACAAGTGACACACACTGATTCCAACACAAAAAATTTTGAAATTCAAGAGTTAACATGTGATAAGAGTGTAAAGTGTAATTCTATCATAAGCATGCATAGAAACTGATTTATCAACCTAAGTCATGACTGCCAATACTAAGAGATAGTTGGGCCGATTCAAAGACAAGCTAGCTTTATGGGAGATGTGAATGTTCACCTAAAGTGTTGATGATATTTCAGCTTACCCGTTTTGTACATCGATGACATACACTCTCCCTTGCTTATTACAAGACTATTTACATGAGATATATAAAGACTAATTACAACATATGCATTGACTGACTATTTACTTTGACTACTTTGAAACAAAAAGTAAAGAAATACTGACTTAAGAGAGCACAAGATGAAAAACAGACTCTCTTATCATGTTCTTTTGATTTTTTCTTTTCTTTTTTTGTATATATTTTTTTTTCTTTTCTGAATTTTCGGGACTTTTTTTTTTTGTAAGAGAGTCAAGAACAAATTGACGATGATACAACACTTTTAATCATAATAGTAAGAAAAACAAAAAGATATATCAAAATTTTGCAAGAGGTAGCCCTTTTCGATGCACACAGTAACATTCAATGGTCGCTTTTCATAACGTATACACCAACTACTATCCCATCCGTTCAAATAACAATCTAGTCAAGTCTCATCGCTATTCTAGATGATTGGAAGTCTACTGGATTACGCAAATCAGACGCTATACATGCTTGATAGACCGTGCAGGTGCAAGTTCAAATCACATGTTCAAAAAGTTTCAAAAAAAAAAAAAATCGAACTCGCATGTTATAGTTTCAAGATAAATGAGCTCAACAATTTATTCATTTTTTTTTTAACATGGCAGAGTTCAGTTTCAACTATAGCACAGTGACAGTCACATGGTATCCACTTTTCACCCCCAAACCTAAACTAAACATTGTTCTGGATGTTTCGAAAGATAAAAAAAATTATACTAAAACATACCAAGAGAACCATGCTGAGTAGAGGAAAGGAACGAGATTACCATATTTGACGAAAGAAAGAACTGAACTCCAATATTCACGGCTAGAATCCAGCATTTTTCAGCTGAGATCACATTGGATTAACACAATATATACAAAAGAAAAAAGAAACTGATTTGAGATAGAAAAATTACCTACTGGATTATACACAAGAAGAATTCATCATATATTAACAGTCTAAAGAGTTGAGGATCAACCCAAAAGACGGAGTGCAGAAATTTTAACACCCTAACACAATTATAATAACGCAGAAATGCAAGTGAGGCTGCAAAACAAAATGAGCTATCCCCAAACCTGGATTTTTCAACGGATATAATTTTGGTCACAAAATCTCGCAGTTTTGGAGGTTCATCATGCACAAGGTCTAGTTCAAAATGAACTGTATTGGGAGCGGGCAGAGAAGCAAGAGCGCATTCCAACAGTGCCTCCTTAAAGGTGTTATACTTTGATGCAAAATAGTCCAAGAGGACTTGGGAGGAACACAATTCCAATCCTAGATTAGGTCCTCTTAGAAAAGTTGGTTTCAAAATCTTGTTACAAACCAAATCTAGGCTGGGTGCAAGAGTCTCAGTTTGTGACTTAGGCAGGAAAGTAGGCACATCAATGTCGCCGACATGTATGAGATCAAGGGTACCATTATCATCAGTCACATTAACATCTCCTAAGTCATCTACAAGTGCCACAACATGCTCACATTCACAGAACAAATCAACAATCCTCAGTTAAGAATCGATATTATCCAAAGTCTCTATCTCATGCATAAGAAAATCTGAAGACACAACACACTTTGACCTAGGAAGGAATTTAGACACATCAAAATCATTTTCATGCATAAAATTATTGATGTCTACAGAAAACTCAACCTTCCCTAGTTCAGACACGAGTTGTATGTCATGCTCTACTTCACAGAATAACTGCACATGCTCCAATTCAGAAACAACATCATATGTATTTATGGATTGGATATTAGAAAAAGCATCATTCATAAAGGTCGCGGCAGAGAAGCCAAATGTCTCTGAACCCGAAGGTTCGATAACAAAAAATTTAAAATAAACATGCTCTTCTAACATATCATCAGCATAATAATCATCATAACAAGAATACAATGCCCTATTCAAAATCATAGTGTCTTTAGTCGACTCGATCACCTCTAGATTAGGTTCATATTCAATATCAGTTGCCTGAGTAGGACTAAACACACTATTTTCAAAACTTATTTCATTTTCAGTATCATTGAAACAGGGAATTTTCCATGCTGAATTGCAAGTCTGAGAGTAGGTATTTTGTGTTTCATAGAAAGCATTAATTGGTCTCACTCTAGACTGCTCCATGGCATGCAAATCAAGGAAGTTATCAATTATGTGACCCGTGTTATCACAAGAGATACAAGCATGGAATTCCGTTTGTGCACGTGACATATGTGCAATAAAATTTTCATTTGTACACCTCTCTAGAGCTTCACTTCTCCTAGTTATACATGCGATGCTTGTATCTGAGTAATAATCAGAATCTATCTCATGAAGATGACCCATATCATGTGACACTGTCCTAGTTTCTCTAAAGGATTCCCATTGATGGGTTTTCTCTGCAACTTCAGCTAAAAATGACCATGCATCGTCCGCAGTTTTATCAATGAACTCACCATTACACATAGACTCAACCATAGATCGAGACTTAAAGTCTAGACCCTCATAAAGAATAGCGACCAGTCTCTACTTCTCAGAGCCATAGTGCGGGCATTCAATCAACAAATCATTAAAGCGTTCAAAATAATGAAAAAGAGTCTCCCCATCTAAGTGGACAAAACATTTAATACTTTGACGAATAGTTATGGTCCAATGATGTGGAAAGAATTTTCTGAAAAATAGATTTGTGAGTTGTTCGCAAGTGGTGATTGACCGTGGTCTCAGACTGTAAAACCAATTTTTAGCTCTTTCCTTTAAAGAAAATGAAAACAGACGCAGTTTTAGAGAGTCTTCATACAAATGATCAAATTGCATGGCCCTACAAATTTCTTCAAACTCTCTTACATGATGATAGGGGTTTTCAGCATCAACCCCTCGAAATATCGGAAGCATTTGTATCATGTTTGCATCAAATTCAAATGGACCATCAGTTTGGGGTAACACAATGCATGAAGACAGACTTACTCTCGTAGGATACATGTAATCCTGGAGAGTACGGGACAGACTCGGAGCATCACTCATAATAGAAAGTTGGGAAGTTCTATCCACAACAGAAATATGGATGTCAACTAGGTCCTCTTGATCAAATGTATCTAGGTAATCAGCTTGATAACGAGAAGTAAAATCATACCCGAGCATACATATCTATTCAAATTACAGTATAGTTCCCAACAACAAACAAATGAGTATACCAGCCAAACATATGCACATATCAGGAAAAAGATCTTATGGATGTGAGAAACTAAGTCATGATAGCATGCACATACACACCGTACATTACACGAATTAAAAATGTGCACATCAAGTCCACAGATTGAGTAACTAAACATGGAAATTATTTATCGCAGAAGCATCACATCAATGTATCGAGAATTTTACCGCCGATACAGATTCGGGAGAGTGCGCTACTAGCCTACTACCATACTTGTTATGCTCCTTTTCTTTTTCCTCCCTGACTTGGGCAGCAACTTTGTACGCACCTGGTAAACTCACCAAAGAAAAATTAGCGCCCAAAAATGACTAGCGCAACCAATAAAAATGCTATAGTGTATAATACGGAGAAAGGTTAACGCATACAGATTGAAATTGGTATACACGTTACTAACTAAAACTAATATAAACTAAACCAACCACTAACTAATACTAATGTTAAGCAATATACAAGCTACATGCGGGAAAGAAACTAATTAAATGCTATGTACATACGAAATTCCTAAACTATGAGCAAGTAAATGACTAAAGAAAACAAAAATAGCTACAGGACAAACACAATCAACAAGTTCCTACTAGTACTAACTGTTACAGTCTATAAGCTGCCAAACAAAAATATGAAACGCTAAAATGTTAAAGTACTGAGAACCCACAAATGACTAAACTGAACTTTATGAAATGAAACAAACAGGACAATGAAGGACTAAAGCTATATTACTATGCAATCTGTACTAAAACTATGCACCAAAACTAATGAGTACTAATAGCTACAGGACAAATGTTACACACCACTTATAGATACAAATAAAGCTCAACTGATTCATCTAGCTACATGATTAAGAAGAATTAATGTAAAACAAATGCCACAAACTAAACTAATTCCGAGATGCAATCTAATTAAAATTCAAAATCTATGTTAGATCCTACATATGTAAAAGAAACTTACTGATCTTCCTAGGCTAAGGAAAAAGTGAAATGTGATCCTAATTATTTACAATGGGCTATGGACTACAACACTTTAAACAAACTTTACAAAAAAAAACAACTAAAGCTATAGTTTACAGAACATGATGCAGGAACAAAACACAAATATACGTACATTCAGCTTTTAATGGAATACATACATAGGAGGAACTCAACTAACTAAATAATAACACTACAATTAAATAGAAAACAAAGGAAAACAGACAAAGATTGATAAAACAGTACGTACAATTTTCTTTTTTTACTTTTTTAAGAAAATAAAAACTATGTACAAATCCTAACTACAACTAGTAAAGCAAGACCTTTTAATTTAACTACACCGTTTTCCAACTCCCCTGTAGCGACGTCAAAAAATTGATAGTACTAGAAACCTACAATGTTAAACCACAAGCGCACGGTGTCTATATATAGATAGAGGCAAATACGGATCGATCCTACGGGGAATCGGATTGGTGAAACTAAACTTATAAGTTCTACTTCTACTAATTTAGATCAAACAGGGGTTTGTCGTTGCGACGAGAATATGAATCGAGTATAAGATACAGAACAAAAGCAAAGATAAAGATGTCCATGGTTTCGAATCCACCACCTAAATGCTTAGAAATCCCTAATTCCATATACCAGTTCTCTTTTAATCAAGGAGCTATAGAAGTTCTAGCCTCAAACTACCTTGAAGAAGTGATAAATCAGTTGTACAGATGGATGATTTAACCTTAGCTAAATATGTCAATCCCTAGCATTATCTATCTATTTAAGTCATAGATAATCACAAATTGAACTAATCAGATTACATAGGCTTGATTACATAACAAAGGATTATTCAAACTACCATGGATGCATGACATACAAGGTGAAGGTAATTTTTTATGATTTCAGAGATTAAATCATGCTTTTCAAATGAAACTCATGGAAAATAGATAAAACCAAATCAAGGGATTCTAATTATAAAAGGGGTTTCATCTCCACCAAAGGAAGAGATTAAAACATGGAGAAAGTGAAAATAGAAAACCTAAATTACTAATACAACTTGCTGCACCGGCTACTCCGGGCTTGCTTTCAAAATACAACTGCAACCCTATTTATACAAAATTCTCCCAATTCTCAATCCCATTTTAAATAAAGTACAATCAGAAAATTAGGGATTGAAATATCCATCACTCACCAAATGACAAAGAAAAACATACGGATTTCATCATTACCAACCACTCCATTGACTTCAAGTAACATGCTCCGTTGATGGTGGTATTCAGACCTAGGTTCCACCTCCATAATTTCAGTCCCTTCATGCTTTCTTAATAGGTCATTGATTGTGTGAGAAGCTAGGTAGGAATGATAAAATTGGGCGTTTGATATCCAATTGAGAGTTGGTATTTTGAGAACAGAAAAATGGTAGTGACTACACATCAGAGACATGGAAGAGATGAGAGTACAGTTGAGAGGGTATGGGTTTCATTACAGTCGGTGAGGGAGAAAGTGGAGAAGATAGATTTCTTTTTCTTCTGATTTTGTAAACGAGAAGGGAAAGTGTAAAGGAGGGTTACTTGGGTGTTAGGCATGTGTAGCTTGTTTAGATGTTCAAGGGGTGAGATTTGTTGACTTCAAACATGACCTGAACACTTGGGACCATTGATCAGACTTTGATTTAATTTTTCAATTCTTGACCAAGATTGTTTGTTCCATTGACTTAATAAGCTCATTTTTGCACACGCTTCAGCTAACAGCTCCCTTGCGTCCTAGTGCGACAATCCCATTTCTCGCAAACATCTTGTTCTCCATTCACTCATCCACCTACAATACAACACAAAAAGAGATTATTCCAACAAAATCACCCATTAAAGGATATATGCTCATGATACAAGATTTGTAGCAAAATAGAACATTAAGGCATTAGAGAGGTGATAAAAGACATCAAAATGATCAAGAAATATGCAATATTATGCACCGATCAGTATGTCAAGTTTGGTTGTCATAATTTAATATTAAAACTCATCTAGAGTCGCTTGATTAATTACTAGAGTCAACTTCGTTTAGGTTAGACTAGAAAGTCTAGTAAAACTGAAGAATGTGAAGAAGTAACGACTACAACGAAGACATCATCCTTCCACTTGAGGTTAGTAAAACTGAGTTGACTTGTTTCCATTCCTAACGTATCTTTCAAGTCGTTTTATATTGAAAACATAACATGCGAATCTATATTTATGACATTCTAGTGATTAGACTTGGTCATATTATGATCAAAGTATCAAGGAATTATATTGAATTATGAAGTATAACGCTTATCTTTTGAACCTCGTAAATACGACAT
The DNA here is from genome assembly GCF_003573695.1 of Papaver somniferum. Classification (NCBI taxonomy): domain Eukaryota; kingdom Viridiplantae; phylum Streptophyta; class Magnoliopsida; order Ranunculales; family Papaveraceae; genus Papaver; species Papaver somniferum. Next base: position 44,953,420 of record NC_039360.1, on the reverse strand, counting down.
CAACATAATCTATGTATTTAATTACTTGATTATGTGTGGGATATAGGTGTGATTTCATCTTAGAAAACTATGTATTATTACATTGGTTTAAGGAAGTAGATGTATGAACTTGTTTCAAAATCCAAAGGGAAATCATGAGTGTATTGGTCCGGTTCTTCATTGAATAATATTTAGATGACCAGTGCAAGATGATAAGGTATAACCGATCTTAATTTATGTTGAGAATCAAGGTATAACCGGTCATAAGCTATATCTAGTGACATGGTATAACCGATCCTAACTAGTTTTGAGAAGCATGGTATAACCGGTCACATCCTATATTGGTATAACCAGTCCTAGCTTAGTTTGGGAGTCATGGTATATTCGGTCCCAAAGCAAAACTGAGTTTCCAAAATTCACATATTTCTTTATGTTGTGTGTGAATTCGGAATTAGGATTTGCTAAGATAGGAAACTTCTAGATGTCGACATTATTTGAACATGTACATAACTCTTATCGTTAATTGTTCAAAGATATTCCTATCTAGAATATCGGTCTTTAGTACTTGACTTGATGCTCAAGGTGATCCCAAACTGAAATATTGAAAAACATTTAATTATGATTTTCGATTATATATGTTTTAATTACCAGCAATTAAAACATATCCTCTGGAAAATGATTATTAATTAATGTGCTAAACTAATAATAAAATTTTCTAACAGAGAAAAAAAATTGTTTGAGATTAATTGGAAATAGGAAAACTGAAATTAGGTACTTTAATGCATATCTTGAGAATATTTTCAGTTTTGGAAATTTCCTTGTTGTCCAAACCTTGGTCTATAAATACTTGAGTTTGCATTTCTTTCAAACTATCCTAAGAGCCAGGCAAACTTCATTCGTGTTGTTTCTGGCGGAGCCGTCTATCCGGAAAGGAAAGTACCCTAACTAGGCGAAATCTTTTACGACCGCTCGTTTAAAGACTTCTGTAGGATCAAGAATCTCTACGAGTACCGTTGTTGGGAAACTAGATAATTGCATTGTTATTTTAGTTTTGGATTATTAATTTGATTGACTAGCGGTTGTTGAAACTTTGATTGCACCTAGTTGGATTATTTTTAAGAGCCTTCTCTTCTGACATAAGGGTCACTCAAACTAGATCAAAGTATTGACGGGATCTGTAGAACAATTTTTAGATCTAAAGACATCTTGTGATAATCCATTGTTAACAGACTCCGTTCTGTGCGTGATTGATCACAAGAGGATTCAAGTTTTTTTTTTTGTAGGTTATTTAAGAAGGAAATTGAAGGCTTAAAGACGAAGAAGATTTATCTAATTAGTATTTGTATCTTGTGAATTTTGTGCACACATCTTGATCGGCTGGGATCCAACTAGATCTTGTTTATCTTTGATAGACTTGTGATTATCTAGTTGATAAGATAGACATCACTTTATAGTTTCACTTTGATTTCTATATTGTTTGATTGCAAATACGGAAATTGATTATTTCAGTAATTAAGATTCGGATTGATCTAACCATACAAAGGAGTTTATTAGATTAAACATAAGAGTATTTGTGAATGACTCAACATTTCTTTGCTTAACGATTGAATAGAGTGGTTACCAAACAGATTTGTTCCTTTACTATTTGCAATACAATCAAAAGGAGTTGAGTACATAAGACTTTACTTGGTAAAGTAACCCCAGATAGTGACTTATATCTTGATATTCACGTGCGTGACCAAAAGGTCGAAGACGAAGGGATACCGAGGGAAGTAACTATGGGTAGTTTACTTGGTCTCAACTACACGAAGTTGGATTTCGTTCTTTGTATAGCGACTTAATTCTGAGAGTATTCAAAACTGTACTAGGTCCCAGGTTTTTCCACATTTGCAGTTTCCTCGCTAACAAAATCTTGCTGTGTCATATACCTTACTTCCGCATTATAATTGTCTTATTCTAATAAAGTAAATTACACTTAGACGTTAATCCTAATCACTTGACTTTGATCCTATAATTAATCGATCTTGTACTGCAGCTATTGTCAAGTGAATATCAAGTTGTCTTATTATCTCGACTTTGTCCATAAATGATCACACTTGGTATCTGAAAAGATGAGGGTACCCAAATATACCTCAATCTGAAAATTTTCCACCTATAAGTCCTTTCTCCGAAAGTGAATGTCTATGGACTGAGTCGAGACAATACAACTAATCGGTTCATACTTCGTGTGACCGTCTATGGATACGAGATCGAGATAATACGACAAAAAGGTAACTTGTGTGATTGACTATGGATACAAGATCGAGACTATACAACAACGAAGTATGTTTACTTGATAAAAGGTTCGGACTTAACCAAACACAATAGGATTGCTATCAAGTAAATAGGAATTAACATTTGTGTATTTTACTTCTAATTATAATAAACAATTATAACTGCAGAAATAGAAAAGTAAAAGACACAACAAGATTTTGTTAACGAGGAAACCGAAAATGCAGAAAAACCCCGGGACCTTGTCCAGAATTGAATACTCTCAGTATTAAGCCGCTATACAAAATTTGAACCAACTTCATATAGTTGAGACCAAGCAACTAAACCTATAGTTCACCTAGTTTCGTCTGTATACCTGCGCCTCCAACTTGCAGTAAGTCACGCACTTGGAACAATTCCTTTGGTTCGTATTCCAAACAGTAAAGGAACAACAAATCTGTTTGGTAACAACTCTTTTCAATCAAGTGATATGAGTTTGACAAAAGGCTCTTCCGTTTATCCCAATAAACTCCTTTGTCAGGTCCTTAGATCTATCTAATAACAACTACCAAAGTAATTGTCAATATTTTGCAATCAATACTTTGAATCACAAAGAATTGCATTGATGCCTATATACTCAACTAATCAATCAAATTTATCACAAAGATAAATCGATTACATTTGGATCATTTTCCAGCCGAAACAAGTATTGTGCACACCAAAGATTATGAACCCAAATCAGAAATCTTCTTCGTCTTCAAATCTTCTTAGATCTTCAATAAACACCTGCACACAATCAACTTGAATCTCTTGTGATCAATCATACACATAAAGGAGTCTGTTAACAATGGATTATCACAAGATGTCTTTAGATCTACAAACAGTCTAAAGATCCCCGTCGAAACTTCGATCTAGTTTGAGTAAATCTTATATCAGAAGAGAAGATTATCAAGCATAAACAAACCAGGTGCAATCAAAGTTCAACAACCGTTAGTCAATCAAATCAATCGAAAACTAATAATAAACTGCAATTATCTAGTTTCCCACCAACAATACTAATAGATCTTCCCAATCCCAAAGAAGTCTTTAAACCGAGCGGACGTAAGAGATTTCTCCTAATTAGGTTACTTTCCTCTCCGAATAGGCGGCTCCACCAGTAACAACACAACTAGGTAGTTTTGCTGGCTCTGAAGATTTGTTTTCTTGAAATGAAAACTTCAGTATTTATAGACCAAGGAAGTTTGGACACCAAGGAATTTCCAAAACCGAAAATATTCTCAAGATATGCAATATATTTCCAAATTCGGTTTCCATCATTCCTGGAAATGCTTTGTCCAAATATTGACCGAAATCTCATTAGAAAATCTCCAACTAGTAAATGCACATTACTAATTTTTATTTTCTAAAGATATGCAAAACTAAAAACCTTAATTAAAAGATTCTCAATTTATTTCGATCCGGGATTCTCCTTTAGCTATTAAGGAATATCTTTGAACAATAAAAGATAAGCGTTACTGCACATGTTCAAAGTATGTCGACATCTTTACTTTGTAAATCCTTTTTCATATTTTCAATATTGGAACCGATTTGCCACACTTCCAAACGAGTTTAGAATTGGTTCATATGACTTCCAAGAACTATGTGATTGATTATCCTATCAAATCACCAAACATGGGTTTCATAGTTCTACCAAAACAAGTTTCGGTTCTACCTCCATGTGGGTAATAGAATTAGTCACGCTAGTTACCAAAACTTGGTTGACTAGGTACTAGGATCGGTTCCCACATATATATGGTATCTAACTTGTATTTGTTGCACATGTTCATAGGATCGGTTCCCAATAACTAAAAACGTGTTTCACATGTTCATAGGATCGGTTCCCAATGACTAGAAACTTTTTGCACCTCTTACAAGGATCGATTCCCCTTTTGTGATCGGTTGCACCTCTTACTAGGATCAGTTCCCCAATGTCTAGAGTTGGTCATACCAATTACAACAAATCGATCATACCATCTCAGGTGATTACTTAAGATCGGTTTCACTAATAAAAGTCATACCAATACAAAAGTCGGGCCTTGTGAATAGTTTTACCAAGATACATAAACAAGTTATGAGCGGTTATACTAAACACACATATTGGTAATTCAAAATATTTGCAATGAATAACAATACCAATAAGCTTAGTGATTTCCTTTTCGATTCATAAAGCAAGTTTATGAATTGTACTTCCTTTAAACAAATGTAAAACATTGTTTCCTAGGAAGAAATCTTCACCCATACCCATACATAATCACAATAGCATTCATACGATTATGTCGATGTCTTATATACGAAGTTCAAAAGATAAGCGTTATACTTCGTATTGTATTCCTTAATACTATGTCTAATTAGAGTATAATCATTCACAGCTTCACAGTTATGTTTTCAATATGCACGACTTGAAAGATACGTTACGGAATGAAATAGTTCAAGTCAAATATTACTAACCTCAAGTGGAAGGATGATGTCGACGTTGTAGCTCCTTACTTCTTCACATTCTTCAAGTCTTCACGTAATACTTGTAATGTCTCATATCCTAATACTTTCAAGCTATCCTATACGAAGTTGAGTCTAGTAAATAATCAAGCGACTCTTTAAATGAGTTTTGGTTCACTAAAATATGACAACCAAACTTGACATACCAACGCTTGGTGGGTTCAACTGAGCTATGCTCTAACAATATCAGGCTTATAGGTTGAAATAAAAAAATTGTGGTGTATTTGGGTACTCTCGTCTTTTCAGTCTTAGTCACCTAACTTTGGACACTGTATTGGTATGTTTTTGTACACCAGTGGAAATAGTTTGATATGCACAATCTTCTAATTTTTTTTCTTCATAATGTGCCTTTTCCATATATACAATTGAACAATAACCTGTTTATGATCTATGAATTTCATAGATCGGTGTTTTAAACCGGTTCTAAGCAACAATAATGTGTACTTTTTATTTATTGCAGATGAATTTACCTGGAGTGGAGAGGAATATGCATATAGATTCAGACCGTATAGTATCCATTGAAAATGAAAATGAAAATGAGATGTAAAACTAAGATTTGAAACTACTATTCTTATAAGTTAATTTTTTTAGAGTTTAGTTTTAACGATTTGTTTTGTTATTTGTTTTAAAATAGGTCATTTCCACCTCCAAACATATCGTCCGATGATTATAGTGATTATTATTATTCTTCGGATGACAATGTGCACAGTCAGTCCAAAAATCTACCTAAGGAGGTTAGAAAAGGTCGGAGAAAAGCTGCCGGTGTTGATGAGAATGGTCGATATTATGTTGGGAAAATGAATGATCAATGTCCATTTTGTGGTGCATTGCATTGGATTTTGATGAAAAAACATCTGATTCATATTTCATAAATCCCAAATTTAGCAAATGTTGTCACAAAGGGAAAGTGAAACTACCACCACTACGCGAACCTCCTCCAGAACTCAAAGAGTTATATGAACGAGATGTTGATCGTTCAAAAAACTTTAGAAAAAAATATCAGAAGTTACAATGCTGCTAATGCCTATACAAGTCTAGGATGCAAATACGACAACAGAGCCAAAAAAGGTATGGGTTCGCCAAGTTTTTTGATACATGGAGAATTGCGACATTATAGTGGTTCTCTGATGCCAGCAAAAGAAGCGGAAGCTATTTACTCGCAGTTGTTCTTATATGATCCAGCTCGTGCATTGTACATACGTGAAAAAAGAAATACAGATCTAAGTAGAGCACTTCTTATAACAATTCAAGATACACTACTGCAGCACAACATATTCTCTCCATTATATCGCCAGGCACACAAATTTTTGAAAGATAGACATGCTTCATCTGATAAACCTGTCCAAGTTTCTTTTCATTTTAATGAGAATCTGATAAGCGACGTTATTATCTTCCGACTGCAGAAGAAGTATCTGTCATCGTACCTGAAAATCCTAGCGACGTAACAACTGTAGTTGCAGGAAATCCTACACTACACCCCTCATATGATTTCATTATTACTCAATTCATTTTTTGATTTACACTCTTAATTTTATTGATCAATCTTTGAATGTTCTTACAAGAAAAGATAAAAGAATCAAGAATGACTTCTGCTCTAGACTTTCTCTCTCCTATTTACTTATTTCTTACTCAAAAAATATCTCTCCCTTTCCTTTACAACTGAACGACTATTTATAGGGAAATACATAATGGATGACAGCTAATGTGTTCTTTATTTTCGGATAAGACTTGCGACATTCTCGCAACCTTACAAATCTTAATCTCGCAAACTCTCTAATTTTCGCAGGATCCTTACATCTTTCTCATGATTTTAGCTGACGTCGTTTATTAAATAATTTCTGAAATTGTTCTGCGACGTTGTTGCGTTGTGTTGTTGATAATTTCGCTAAGATATTATTGTTGCGAGATTCTGATCCTACATCTTGCCTCTTCTCATATATTTTCTGCAAAGTAGAGAATGATGTGAGAAATGTCGCAGCTGTTCCTCTCTTCTTATTCTGCATTTATCACACGTATTCTTTCTTCCATCTGTTTCTTGACACGTCTTTTGTAACCGTTGCCTTTTAACCGTTTATATTTTTCCGTATTAATCGTGTTTATCTTCTCGAGGAAAAATTCCCTCTTATATATATTCTTTCTCACTCTCTTTTTCTTTCTTTTTATCTCTGCAACTTCATCGTTCTTCTTCAAATCCGTTATTGCAACTTTTCTTCTTTCTTCTTCAATCTTTTTAAGTTCTTCTTCATCTTCATACTATTTCTTCTGCAGATCTTCATCATTCGTAATTTTCTTCGAAATAATCTTCCTGCTACTGTTTTCCATGGATTCATCAAGGTTAGTTTTCCTTTTTCTTCTATGGGTTTTGCTGAAATTGATCTTGTTTATTTCCTTATTTGATGTTGTTTATGTGATTCCAATACTCTTGTTATTTCAGCAAAAGCGCCTCCAATACTAAATTTACAGTTCAGAACCCTAATATTCCCAAATCGCAGCATAATGTTGTTACACATAAAAGAAAGTCTGCGAATGAGAAGGTAGTAAGAAACACTATTCTTTTCTAATAACAATATTATTGCCTCTGTTTCTTATCTGGATTGTAATTCGCAGGGTGATAAGGATGTCAATAAACCTCTCAAGAAATCTCGCTACCTTAAAACTGTTCCAACTTCTGTTCCATTCCACTTACTCATCTCTTCTAAATCTCCTGCGATATCTTCGCAAGATAAACCTTTATCTCCCATTCGCGAAAAAGCTGCCTCAGACTTCATTTCTTCAGCTGACCTTTCAATGATTGAAACCCCCCTTTTTGATCCTTCCATGAATGAAACTTCTTCTCTTCCTATTGAGAATGTTTCTCATCCTTCTATCACTGTCAGTTCTCCACCTGAGTCTCTTCCTCTTTCGAAGGAAACCGTGGAAGGAATAGATATTGCTTTCAAAGTTTTATCTGAAGTCCTGGATGATGGCAAGAAGTCTTCTAATGATCCTATCAAGTCTAGTGTTTGCAAAATTCTGAGCAAGCATTTAGGTTCTGACAGAGCTGCTTCGCAGACAGCTTTGGAAAAAGAGTGTAATGCTCTTCGTCTCGAAAATCAAAAGCTTCAGAATGTTTTGTTGGATCGTGACAATCTTCGCAAGAAGAATGATGAATTGAGAGGTATGATTTTCTTATCTGTGTTTTCAATTTGCTCTTTTAATGGTTTTATCCTTCCCATATTTAATTATCCTTGAAATCCCTCTTTCGCATGTTAATCCTTAAACCAGAAACGAATAATGGAGAGATATCAATTTGAATCTGCTATTAAAGAAGCCCGTGTTGATAAATAAATTTTGATGGATCAATATAACCAATTAGATAACCTTTATTCATATTCTCTTGATCATATAAATAATCTTACCAATAAAAATACCCAATTAGTTCAGAGACAAGATTTATTAAGTAATGAAGTATCTCGCCTTTCTTATTCTTTAACTAAAGCTAATTTAGGGATGGAAACTTTATCAGATGAGAATAAAACCTTGTCTCAAGAGAAGCGAACTTATTTAAACAAGATGGCGATATCTTCGCAGCAACTTAGCATTCTTCAGAAAGTATGTGATGACCAAGAGCAATCTCTTCGCTCTTTGAGAAATGAACTTAAAGAAGTAACAGAGTCATCCATCGCTGAAAGAGATACACTCATTCAAGGTAGAATATCTTTAAAGCGAATCAACTTAAAGAACAATATTCCAAATTAGAAGAATCTTATTCTTCTCTTGCGAAGAAAAATGCCTTTCTTATTTCTAAAGAGAAAAATCTTCAGTCTCGACTTAAAGGTTTGGTTGGAGATAAATTTGATGACGCAATGGACCGTTGGGAGAATAGTTTTCTGTCCTTGATTCAACACCTTATTTCGCAAAAGGAAGGTAGTCATAATAGTTTGACTGCCTTAACTATCTTTTCTTTGTCATATCTTTCTGAATTCTTCATCTTATTTAAATTTTGTATTTTACTTTTCGCACAGTCTGAGAAGAATCTTCATGCCTCCATTTCTGTTTTGGAGGCTAAATATGCCAAGATTCGCAAAGAAAATGCATTGCTCTTCTCTACTCTTATTGGTTCCCGCGACCGAGCAGAAAGAAGACTTGATTATCTTGCTTATTTTAAGGATATTCAAGATATGAATCATCAGAGAGCACTTCTTCGTCAAGTTCATCTCCGGGCTGAAGTCCTTGTAAATGATATTTTACTGTCCAAATCTCTTCCTTCTACATCAATTGAACCTTTGGAAGTAGATGATGATGAAGTTCCTCGTCCTGCTGATAGTGATTATGATTATGAAAGTGGTGCAGAGGATGATCTCTTGGAAGGTGAGGAAGAAATTCCTTCTAAGGAAGCATCTGCTGGTGTTAATCAAAATGAGAAGTCCTGAAGAAGTAATTGCTGGCGATAATCAAGGTGCTAGTCAAGGCGAAGATCAAAACCGAAATGAAGGAGAGGCTTGCGATAATGAGAATATTGGCGAAGAATGTCTGTTATCTTCTGCTACTGGAATTAATACTGAAGCTTGAGCTTCTTATCTAGTTTATCTTCTTGAATTGTCTTATTTTATCACTTTTGCGAATAATTCTTCAACCAACTTTGGAATCAATTTTCCTTTTAGTATTTTGCTGATGAGAAAGATAATGCTTCTTGTTTATTGATTCCCATACTTGCCTCTCATTATCTTTCTTGCAAAAAATAATCTGTTACGAATACTTATAAATATTTTGTTTTATCATGTGGTCTTATTTTCCTTCCTAATTAAAGGTCTTATTATGCCACCTCTTGTCATTGCGACAAAATCGCAGGACGTCCTTGCACTTTCATGCAAAAACCCATTGATCTTGCCTTAACTTTTTTTTGTATTATGGCCTCTTCAGGAATGTTGCGACAATATGACAGGCCTAAATATTCTTGCGAAAATAAAGCCCCATGACATTGCCGTCTTGCGACGAAATCGCAGGACGTCTTCGCACTTTCATGCGAAAACCCATTGATCTCGTCTTATCTTTTTCTTTTGTATTATTGCCTCTTCAGGATTGTTGCACAAATATGACAAGCCTTAATACTTGCGAATAAAAAGCCTCATGACATTTGCGTCTTAAGACACTTATCAGCTCCCTAATGGAGGGTGCCGCCCTTATCTTCCCCCTGGTTGCCCCTTCAAGGAGGCGTACTTCTACCATACAAGGTTAGCTCCTCCCATCCAGTCTTAACAACAACCAGTTTTTTCGCAGCCTCTTATCCCTTTTACCTATAGGGCTTATGGTTACGAGACTGCACCCTAAGTGGGGTTTTCTTCGGGCCGAGTGCAGTATAAGCCAAGACTTGTCAAGAATGGCAAGGTACGCTTCAAACGTCCCTGGCACTCTTGACTCAACCGTGTACCTCGGCGCCTTGATCAGATCTGCACTCCTTGGGAGAGTCCTTATTACCTTAGTCGCCCAACCCAAGTCATATTAAGCTGAGAATCCAAGGTGCCTCTCCCGGATGGGCTTTATTGACCCCAAATCTCCATGACTCAGGTTCCGGTGGCGGTGTAGCCTTTCCCTGAGCCATGCAACAGGTACCCCCTAATATGACGTACTTTAGGTCTTACATTTGCCTCTTGCGAAATTTTATTCGCGAACTAGGGTGTACGCCATAAAGGTTCGCCCCTTTCTTTTATGTCATTGTTCTGTGATTATCTCTGCGAAAATTTCGCACATCATGATCTTGTTTTGATATGATAATCTTGCAATTATTTTTCAGAATCCATAACTTCTCAAAGCTTCTTACGGATAATATCTTTTTAAGTACAACCTGTTCCATGGTCTGTCAAGTCTATGACCAACATCTCTCCTTCTGGATCCATTAATCTATAAGCTCTGTTCCAACTATCTCCTTAATGATGTAAGGTCCATCCCATTTTTTCGCTAATTTTCCACCATTTTCTCGCTGATATATTGGTGTCTCTCGCAGAACTAAATCTCCTGGTTGAATTCGCGTACTTTGACACGTTTATTATATTCTCGGGCTAATCTTCGCTGATAATTCTCCATATGTTGTAAAGCTTTTTCTCTTCTTTCTTCTAATTCATCAAGTTTATTTAAGATCAAACCCGCACTAAGATTTTTCTCCCAAGCTTCTCTTTTGTTGTCGGAATAACAACTTCTGTTGGTAACACCGCTTCAACTCCGTATGTTAAACAAAAAGGTGACATTCCAGTAGCTTCTCTTCTAGTTGTATTATAAGCCCATACTGCATTATGTACTTGTTCGCACCATGCTCTGTGATGTCCTTCCAATTTCTTCTTTAATATATCTGCAATTGTTTTGTTTGTTGCTTCTACCTGCCCATTAGCTTGTGGATACAAAGGAGTAGACTTTCCACATTTTATCTTGAATGCATTAAGTACATTTCTATATTTGTCCTTCAAATTGTTTCCCATTATCAGATACCAACTGCGCAGGAATTCGAATCTGCAAATGATATTTTCGAATATGAATGTAAAGATATCTTTGTCGCGAATATGTTGTACTGCCTTCACTTCTGTCCATTTTGTGAAATAATCTGTTGCGACTATTAATATCTTCTTTGTCCAGAACCTGGTAAAAATGGCCCACAATATCTAAGCCCCACTTTCCAAAAGGCCACACACTGGTTGAAGATGATATGGTGCTCCAGGTGCATGTATTTTCTTTCCATGCCGCTGACAATCTTCGCAACGTCTTGATATTTGTTTTGCATCTTCGTGCATGTATGGCCAGTAATAGCCTTGCATTTTTGCTCTATGTGCCAAAGATCTTCCCCGCTATGATTGCCAGCATCCCCACTATGTAACATTTTTAGCACTTTTTCTCCTTCCTCTCGTGTCAAACATCTGAGTGATGGTCCATTAAAGGATTTTCGGTGTATAGCAACCCATCTCTTAATTCATAATTCGTTGCGCGATTTTTAACTTGTGTGTTTCCAATCTATTTCTTGGTGTTTCTCCTTTCGCCAAATATGCATGAAGTTCCATTCTCCAGTCTGCGATATTGTTCGTTTGTTCTTCTTCATTGTCTATTATCATCACATCCACTTCTTCTTCTTCTTTATTGATTGATGGTGACAGAAGTGTTTGTATTTTTATGCATCTCGCAGTTGGATCTGTCATCATGCTTGAGATGAAAGCAAAAGCGTCTGCGAGTCTGTTATCCTTTCTTGAAATGTGCCTCCATTTTATTTTTGGGATTTTCGCTGACAATTCTTCAACAGCTTCTTGTATTTCTTCAAGGATGGTTCATTTGTAGTATACTCTCCCTTTATTTGGCGAATAACTAGCTGCGAATCACTAGTGATCCTGGCATTTTCTAGTTTCATTTCTATTGCGAATTTTAAGGCATGTATCACAGCTTCATATTCGTTTCATTATTAGTGGATGAATTCCAATCTGAATGAAAAAGCCATCTTTATTCCTTCTGGCGAAATTAAAACAATTCCAACTCCATTTCCTTCTCCATTTGATGATCCATCTACCAATATCTCCCATCTATTTGGTTCTGTTAATAAATCTTTTGGATCTCCGTGTTCTTCTTCTATATCCATCATTTCTTCTACTGCTTCATCTTCTTCTAAAGGAAATTCTGCCAAGAAATCTGCAACAACTTGTGATTTTGGTGAAGACAAAATTTCATATTTAATATCAAAGTGGCCTACTTGTGCATTCCATCTCTCCACTCTTCCTGATCTTTTAGAATTCTTCATCACTGATTCAATTGGTACTTTTGTTAATACCTTTATCTTGTGCGCTTGAAAATATATGCGGAGCTTAAATGATGCATAAACTAATGCTAAGATTAACTTCTCAATCTTTGAGTAATTCTCGGCAGTATTAAAAGTTTTGCTAATGTAATAAATGGGTTTCTCCACTCCTGCGTCTACTCGCAATAACACAACACTTAATGCATGCGACGTCGTCGCAAGATAGATCAATAATTCTTCTCCTGATTCTGCTTTTTGTAAAATAGTTGTATTCATAAGATGTTCTTTGATCCCTTGAAAAGCTTTTTCACATTCATCAGTCCATTTAAATTTCGCACCCTTCTTGAGTATATCGAAAAAATATTTGCATTTGTCTGATGATCGCGAAATGAATCTCCCCAGCGAAGCTAGAAGCCCATTCAACTTTGTACATCTTTTATTGTTGCTGGTGTTGGCATGTCACGAACTGCTTGCACTTTTTCTGGATCAACCTGTATTCCTTCCTTTGATACAATGTAGCCTAAAAATTTTCCACGATGCAACTCCAATAGTACACTTCTCAGGATTCAATTTAATGTTATACTGCCGCATTTGTTCAAAAATCTCCCTCAGGTCTTGTACATGGTCTTTAGCTTCTTTACTCTTTACTAACATGTCATCCACGTATACTTCTAATGTTTTGTGTATCCATTTTGCGAACACCTTCTCTACCATTCTTTGGTATGTCGCTCCCGCATTTCGCAAACCAAATGGCAAATGATGTAACAATATAAACCTCTAGGGGCAAAGAAAGCAGTATGTTCTTGATCTTCTTCAGCGAGAGGGATTTGGTTATACCCTTTGTACCCATCTAAAGACGATACTCATCATTTCCCGCTGCGGATTCCACCATTTGAGGAATATCTGGTAACGGAAAACTATCTTTGGGGCAAGCTTTGTTTAAATCAGTGAAATCTATGCAAATCCTGATTCCTTTGTTTTTCTTTGGGACAATGACCATATTCGCTATCCATTCTGGGTATTTAGCTTCTCTTATGATTCCCGCATCAAGCATTTTCTGTAGTTCTTCTTCTATTTGGGAATGGTAAGTTGTTGCAATTTTTCTTATTCTCTGTTTAAATGGTCTCACATTTTTGTTAATCTCCAACTTGTGGCATGCAATTGATGGATCTATTCCCGGTATCTCATCCATGCTTCCTGCGAAAACATCTTTATATTCTCGCAAAAGGTTAACAGTTCTTTCTTTCTTCCACATCCATTTTGGTTCCAATTCTCAATATTAGAGGTTCTTCTATAGTCCCAACGTTTATTTCTTTTGTTGGTTCTGCGGCAGTGTAACTGGGTTTAGGTTCTCCCATTGGTGTTGGTTCTTTTATTGTTTTCATAGGTCCTTCTCCTTCTTCCGAAATTTCGCTGGGTATTCCTTTGCCTTCTTTTGCCCTTATCATATATACTCTAAATTCTTCTTCTTTCTTTGCTTCCTTTGCCAACTTTCTGCGAAATTGTTTCTTTTTTGCTTGTCCTTCATAATGCTTTACTTCAATTTGATGACATAATTTCGCATTGTCAACATCTCCTCTGATTTCACCTATTCCATTTGGTGTGGGGAATTTAATACATTGATGCAACGTTGATACTACAGCTTTTATCGCATGTATCCATGGTCTTCCTAATAACATATTATATGGCGATTCCATATCCACCACACAGTGTTACTGTGTTTCGATCTCTCCAAGTGGAATTCGTACCACTATTTCTCCTTTGGGTTTTGTTGTGGATTTTCCAAAGCCGTGAACAAAATATGTTGAACTGGACATTTATTCATCTTTAAATCCCATTCCCCGGAATGCATGATAAAATCTTATATCCACTGAACTTCCTGTAATGATTAAAGTTCTGTTAAATATCCATTCTCCCATGGATTTTGTTATTTTCTCCTTGTCTTTTCGCACAATAGGCACTGTAATAACCAACAGAGATGTGTGATTCAAATTTTCTTTTGGTATTTCTGCCGCCATGAATGTAATTTTTTGCTTTTCCCAACCTTTCAAGGGTGATGTCTTTTCTACCGCCATAACCTTTCTTCCTTCAAAATTTCGTTTATGTATTCTTCCTTTGATGTTTTCATGGAATTCATTAACCATCGTTTTTGTTATCATATTACACTCCAATCTTTTGTCATCTTCATTAATTCTAATCATCTTTCTTTTAACTGGTTCACTGATTTATTTAATCACTTTCTTGATTTGAACATTCTCAACAACAATCTTCAACTTTCGTTTTTGATCCCTGTTTCTAGCGCCATTATGTAGTTGCAGGAAATGCTACACTACACCCATCATATGATTTCATTATTACTCAATTCATTTTTTGATTTACACTCTTAATTTTATTGATCAATCTTTGAATGTTCTTACAAGAAAAGATAAAAGAATCAAGAATGACTTCTGCTCTAGACTTTCTCTTTCCTATTTACTTGTTCCTTACTCAAAAAAGATCTCTCCCTTTCTTTTACAACTGAACGACTATTTATAGAGAAGTACATAATGGATGACAGCTAATTTGTCCTTTATTTTCGGATAAGACTTGCGACATTCTCGCAACCTTACAAATCTTAATCTCGCAAACTCTCTAATTTTCGCAGGATCCTTACATCTTTCTCATGATTTTAGCTGACGTCGTTTATTATATCATTTCTGAAATTGTTCTGCGACGCTGTTGCGTTGTGTTGTTGATAATTTCGCTAAGATATTATTGTTGCGAGATTCTGATCCTACAACAACAACTTGCGATATTCTATTGAACCTAAAATACGGAAGCGGATTCACAAGAATAGATGAATGTCATCCTACATATATATCTACCTTTGCACTATGTTTTGTTATTCCCTTATGGTGAACTAGGGTGGAGCACTGAACTCGCGTAGTGGGACAGAAAAACCTACACAGATACAAGATTAAGTCATATGTAGTTCTTCGATCAAGAGGAGAGAAATCACCTGAGTGGTTTTCTTCATATTTGGTTCTTTGTCAAGTGAAGTTGTTAGAATATGGGCATCCAACTCAAAACCAATTGACAATGAGTAGAATAGCCCTATGGATTATAAACTCCAGGATAACCCAGACAATGTGCTAGGACTCATAATCTCAACGCGCCCCCTCATGTGTAACCTTGTTGGGTACCCAGACAATGTGGTGAGACTAATAATCTCTGGTGGGACTAATAATCTCAACACGCCTCCTCACGTGTTAGCCCTCGTTGGGTCTAACACGTGGACAATAAATCGGGTGGCTCGGAATAAAAGTGCGGTCAAATGACTCGACACAGATAGACTGCTCTGATACCATGTTAGAATATGGGCATCCTCAAAACCAATTGGCACTAAATGGAGCAGACCTAAAGATTATAAACCGCAGGATCTTAGATATTCCAGACAATGTGGGACTATTAATCGTATGGCTCAGATCTCTACCTCTGCCATGTGTGATCCTTTCAGAAACTCCAACACCACCACCATCACCACCACCTTCTTGAAGACTTTCGAAGTTTGAAGATGTTGAAACAGTCCCTTCTCATTGTTTCGAAAAATTTGGGCGCGCAAACAAAGCATTTATGAGATTGTTTTGATTTTGAAATGATTTGTTTTCTTGGTCTTTGAAATCTATTTATCCCAATAATTCATCTCAAACAGCGACACGTATGTTGCGCGCGCTTTTAACTCATGACTGACTCGGTGGGACGTGCCAAGGGACTCGTCGCATTCTGAGCCAAACTTTTCGGTGAACTGACAACTTCATTAGTACAAAGATTGAAAGGTAGATGCTATCTATTGACTGGAACTCTGGAAGGCATACTACTTACCCATGACTCATGTGTTTCAATAAAGAGGTATCTTATCTTATACCCTGTGCCAACTCTGCCTATTCGAAATGTTTCATTCTGTAGTATTACACCTTTTTGTCCTTTCCAAGTAAACACATGAAGAGAAAATATACACAAAATACCATTATATACCACCAATTGAAAAGGTACAAGTAAATATCTCCAGAAGCTGATTCCTAAACTGGCCATTTCTCACAATAGTAGTAAAAATAATGCAAACTTCTTTTTTCGGAATCTGCTATTGAGTGATCAACCAATTCAAAGATTAGATGATGAGCTTTTATGTTGTTGGAGAACCAGAAGCACCGGTTTTGGTGCAGCAGGTAAACTTGCAGCTTGAGAGTGTTTCACCTAACCTGTCTCCCTGAATAAAGTAGAGCTTCAGCCTGGCCATTTTCACCATAGCTCTTGATCTTTGCCTTGTCAATTCGAGCTCTGCGGACAGCCTGTTGGATTTGCCTTTCATGCTCTTTAAGCATCTCATCCATATTTCCGCCTGGGGGCATTAAAGGTCCAGAATAGTGGATCCTGTTCTTCTTAGGGACATAACCCTGAGATATCACACAAACAACACAGGTTTAAAGATTATTTTTACGTTGTCATGGGATCAAAATTTTCAAACAGTTTACAGGGTATGGTCCTAATTTAATACACATGAATGCAAATCATTCACATAAAGAACTGCCAAAGATCACTGCCTTTATCGAATAACCACTGCTGAATAGCAATTATCAAAGAAAAAGATGTGAAATCAGAAAAAACATGAAATTTTTATCATATTGCATGAATATCGTAGTAAACAATTCCACCAAGATGTACCATGAAAAGTGGATGAAGTTGCGAGTTTCTACACGTCAACTTGTGCCCCACTCGTATGACTTGACATATCGGATATCTATTGATAGAGGAGATATTGATATGCGAGTACATCCTTATCACCAGATGAACAAACAAGATAATATCTTCTGGTAGAAGAAAAGAGAGGCAAGACGAGTTGCTTAAGTTACGTACCGTGGTCGATTCCTTGTCATATACTCTATCTCCTTTCTTTTGAGAAGATGCTGGACCATCCTCCCACTTCTGCTTTTCAGAGACCTCAACATCATCGAGTTGATTGTATTTTCCATTCAGTTTATGTTCTGACCAGGTCGATCCCTGAGCCACATGCGATCTCTGTGTCCTTAACTCTGCCCCGTTCCTTGAAGACCCAAATGGTCTTGTGGGACCCACCACCTGAGCTTCGTATTCCTTTATAACCGTACTCCGTGCAGATCCAAAACCAGGGTGCATCAGAGGACCAGAACGAGAGAAATTATTCTGCCCAGATCCTCCACGGGGCTCGATAGGGAAACCACTTCCACCATCCTCTTGCACATTGAACTTTTGGCTAGTGCTTTTAGAGTTTGAAGGTCCATGACGTTTCTGAAAGTGGAAACACAGAACGAAGAAAAATGGTGCTTAAAACAGGAAATACCTTAATGAAACCATAAGATCTTGGAACAGGCAGCTAAACAGGAAATACCTGTGATTCAACATTAGAATCTTGTGGAGCAGGTTTCGCATCTCTTAAACCCCTTCTTCGGGATTCAGCTCCATGGCCTTTCATTGCCGCTGCTCTTTGCCTGATATGATGGAAAAAGAATGGAAGCAAGGTAAAAATGTTACTTTCAACTTTTGTTATAACCTCACGAGTGTGAGAAAATTGAGTTTTTAGAGGAAACACAAGAAAAGGCTGCATAGTATAAGGTTTTTCTTAAACTTTAGAGAGTAAGTAAATCTCCATATATTCAGTTTGTCACTAAAAACGGGTTTTGAGTTAGGAGAACTACGAGGAGAATAAATGTTGAAGCAGATGATATAACAAAAACAAGAAAATCAAATTACATACCTTCTAGCTTCCTCATCCCGAAGCTTAGCATCAAACTCCTTGCTAGGTGGATATTTAGGTAAAGTTGATGGGTCACAAGGGAGAGGCTTTGCTGTAAAAAACTGGAAAATACAACCAGTTATGGGAGAGAAAATATGACAGAAACAAAATGCATCAAAGTTCCTATCCACATCAAATCCAAGCAAGTCTGGAGGACTAAAATCAGCACATTGGTTGGTGGTCCATAAATTTGAAATATAGATACACGGAAAACAGATTGTTTTTGCTTCATAAAGAGTTGACTGTACTTTAAGCTGTAACATAATTTACAGCCGATATATCCACCACATACTTCCTGTCTGGACAATATAATTTCTTTGAATCTCCTGTTTATAGTTGCACTTACCACATCCACCAGTTCTTCTCTCGAGAACTTCACTTATTTTACTGAAGAGCGTTTAGAAATCCGTTCTTTGGGAATGAATAAAAATAAAAGTTTTTTTTTTTAAACCAGAATAAAATAAAAGTTGATTCCTTGAAACTATAATAAAATCTGGCACATTCAATCTGCCATGGTAAACCACCATTGGAACAAGCTAGATAAAAAGAACCAATAACAGACCTCGCTTTTAAGTGAAGAAGCCGCGGATCCACGACGCTCAGGCTCTATTGCAAGGAGAACCTCAAGAAGGGCCAAAGAGGAAGAAGGTATGTCCTTGAAGGTCTCAGCGACGCACCGCCTGTAAGGATGTGACGGTTTGAAAATTGTTGTATGCGGCAATCTTGACTTCCTCCAATAATCCTCAGATGGTGAACCACACAGTTTGAAGATCTTATGCAGCTGCTCCACCTGTTAACATATATAGCAGGTTTTAAGAATCAGAAACAAACAATGTCCCGTATCCCGTAGAACTCTCCCCTCCGCTTAAGTAATTAGTAATGTTTTTTGAGAAAAGCGATGGACATTTTTTAACAAAATTTTCCATTTCCAGAAAAGTGTTATTCAAATCCTGCAGTAACAGCTAATTTCCGTTTGCCGAGCACCAGATTTTGCTAATGTTCCTCAATCTCGTAATTATCATTTATCAAATAATAGATTTCCATCTATCAGAACTTTTTTTGGGTTGTGACTTGCTATTCCATGAGCATATTGATTCAACAGAGAGATGCTTTTATGGCTAATTCTCGTGGAGGGTAAGCACCATTTCCCGAAGTTGTCCTTACAAAGATCAAAATCATTCTGAAGCAGTCATCCTCAACAAATACTGCAGGCCTTAAGGTCTTCATGATCACCTTTATATGAAGGTCATAATTATAAAAGTAGTAACATCTCAGAAACAGATAACCTAGAATACCACCGAATATGACTAGCTGACTCCACATTGATGAAACAGGGGAAATATTTTTGCATTTTAACGAATGTAAGTATGACAATTATGCCAGCCTAAGGGTCTTCGCATCCTTAGATACCCACCACCACCCACCCCATGCCCCTCTACGGCCCTACAGCAGAAACTTCACACAAACCAGTCAAATCAGAACCATTTCCACCGGTTTGACTATCCTTTTGGATATGTGATTGATGAAAATAACCAATTAAGGTTTCCATGCTTCTTAGTTTGTCTTTTCTCAAATAGTAGTAGCCTAGTAGGATAGTAACTAATTTTAAGACTTCTTATGCACAGGATGTTTGAATATGATATATACAAGTTCAGATAGGCTGATTCACAGGCAAAAAGTTTCACAGTGATCAATCTTTGACTAGGATGATAACTCTGCTTAGCAAGACGAGGGGAAAAGGAAAAAGGATTATTACGTAACGAAATCAGATACCTCAGTTCTTCCTGGCATGATAGGCTTTCCAACAAGCAATTCAGCAAGGATGCAACCAGCACTCCACAGGTCCACACCAACCCCATATTGTGTTGCGCCAAGTAAAAGCTCGGGAGGCCGATACCATAGTGTTACAACACGACTTGTCAGTGGTTGCTTTTGATCAGGACGGAATAAGGTCGCCAAACCAAAATCAGCAATCCTGAGAATCCCATTATTGTCAATCAGAAGATTGGAACCCTTGATATCCCGATGCAAGACCCCTCGACTATGACAGTGTTCAAGCCCGAGAAGTAGCTGCTGCATGTAACACTTGATCTGCAATGGCAGCACATATACTCCCTATATGAGATACAGCTGACAACAAGTATATTATCCAAGTGAAGAGCTAGACGTTCTCTGTTGATCGATAATTTAAAGCTACATTCGAGGATACAAATTCTGAATATTGTTCAGTTCCTTCAGGATGACAAAAGTTTTTTTTATCATCGTGGCCTAGTTCCCGCTAGTTTGCCCGCAAAGGATCTCTGATATATGTCAAGTTATTAAAGTCTCGACTATCTTTCAAGCACATAAGATCATTAAATGTGCTCATTATACAAGTCAGACAGTCTTGGTCCCTGGGGAACTAACATAAACCAATTCCAACAATTAACCACAAACATTTCAAAAATATACAAGGGTAGAGCAAACACCTGTGCCTCAGTGAACTTGATATCAGGTGAAGCTGCAAGCCCAGCAAGATCATGTTCCATGTATTCAAATACAAGATACAAGCTGCAGGACATCCGTGAGGTAACCAAGCCCTCGAGCTTTATAACATTTGGGTGATCAAGCCTCCGCAGGATATGAATTTCCCTCGCCATAAAACGAACACTTTCTGGATCATTATTAACAAATCTTACTTTCTTTAATGCACAAATTTTCCCAGTTTCTAGGTCCCGAGCTCTGTAGACACTACTGTAAGTTCCCTGCCCGATCTGCACAAACAGATGGTCCAATAGAAAGTTAGCTACATATGATAATCTTTCCTCTTTTGGTTTATACTTTACAGCTTTAATTGTTGCATCGTAAGCAGGTTCAGTGTGAACTACAATCTCCAAGCAGGTGACACTTTCTTCTGTTTTCCAGAAAACAAGATCATCAAATAACAACACATCTAGTGTGACTTTATCCTCTCTAGTTCTTCTTCTAAAATTTTAGTCTTATTACTATCAAATTTGTGTTTCTACAGAGAGGAGGGCGAGTTTTCAGTTTGTATACTCCTCAATTGCATATGGGGGTTCAAAACAGATTCTCATAAAATTATCAAATTCGTATTTGTATCTCCAATTCAATGTGCTATATTACTACGAATATGGGAAACCATCTGTAGGTCTCCATGTTTCAAGTGTTGTTCTTTGAGAGACGGACATATACTAAGGAAGTAGTTTCAGAATTAATAATGCAAGAATACAACTGCAATAAAAAGAAGTAACAAAGAAAATAATTACTCACCTTGTCTAATTTTTCAAAAGAATCTGCTCGTCTAGGAACCCAGCCTTTAATTGCTTCGCCAGCAACTGCTGTGAGCCAAGATGGCCAACCTGCAGCAGCCTGTTCTGCTTCCATACTACGAGGCATACTGATGATCCTAGAAATAGGCGGAACTCCTAATGTCACCACTCCATTCTCCGTCGTCGCACGTCTCTGATGATTAGTTACTATCTTTCTATCACTAACTAATGGCTTCTTCTTCTCTACTACTACTCCAACACCATCATCTGATGATAAAAGCGGCGGAGTTGACACTGCAATAATCTCTTGTGATGTTGGTTTTGATAACAATCTCACTGTAGTCCCATTAGAACTACCATCTGTTTCCACTACAATTTGATGATCTCTCTTAGAAGGAGCAACCAATAATTTAGATGACCTAAATTCTTTCTCACTCCGGCTTTGAACATATTGAATTCCATCTTGACCCCCTTTTGAGCATATGCAACCCATGATCTTACCACTTCTCAGTCAAGAACAGTCTCTCACCTCACCTGTTACTTAACTTTGGCACCATTTATAATGCATCTAACTTTATACTAAGCTGAGATCCCACAATGCAATAACAAACCCTAGACTAATCAAGAAAATTATTCAATTTCTTCAACCCTCCTCAATAATTCATATTCGAATCATTAAAAATTTTTTTTAGCTAGATCCTCAAATTCTATGATCAAAAAATTAAGTCAAACACCCCAGACCAAAAAATTTCAGAATTTGAATCAAAAACTAAAAAGGATACTTCAAATTCAGTTTTCCAAGTCTTATACTGAATTAAAAAACAAAAATAAAAAATCTCTTCTTTCCTTGAGGAAACTTCTTGATGAGGGTCACAGTATTATGAGAAAGAATGAAAGAATTGATACAAAAAAAAAAAAATCAAACTGAGAAAAGTTATCTTACTTCTCCTCCGTGTTATTTGAAAAGAGAAAAAAAGTAGAAGAGAAATATAAAGTGTAACGTTGAGAAGTAGCAAGTAACACTCAAGGAAATGAGGTTTTATCGGATCTTAATGTATAACCCTAGAAATTCGATTGAATGGAATAGATAGATAGATATTGGGTGTGAAAGAAAATTGTTAAGGCGCTGATGCTATTTGCATCTTCTCTGTGTGTGTTGGTTTTCGTATTTGTGCGTTTACCTGTTTTCTTTAATTGTAAGTGCCAGAGAGAGAGAACGACACGCACGACCTTCCCGTGTTGGGTGAGACCGATTGATTGATGGTGAAGTACCAGAAATATATGAGTAAAGACTGGACCTTGCGTCCTTTGGCCTGCAAAGGATCTATTCTTTTTCCTTCACTTTTTCTTTGCACGCACTTATTATCACCTTCGAGAGAGACAGAGTCAAAACTCCATTTTAAGATGGTGGTGGTGGTGGATATTGGATGGGAATTGGATCGACAAAGTCATGAGTCTCGTATTCATCACTTCATTAAACAAATCAACGTGCTTGCTCGTTTCAAGGTAGGTCCCACCTTTTACTCATTCTTGCTTCTTTTCCACACTTCAGCTAGCTTTTTCAGCCCTTCTTCCACGGTGGTGGTTGAGCTTCAGATACGACTGAGTTTGTGGCTGCTTGCTTCTAGTAATACTGTACTCTTGCTTATTCTTACATTTGAATCCAACTAAAAGAAAAAATGTCATGTAATGTAGGAAACTGACCACAATAGCGAAGCATGGGACTCATAATGGGAACTAAGTAAAATCAAATACTATACTGATGACTTATTCTCAAAGCTAATATAAGCAAGTCTTACATACAAGAAAGGAGATCAACAAGACTAGGGGAAAAGGGTGACGACGAGATGTCAGAAACTTCTAAGAGTACTTCCTGTACAGAAAAGCGTTAGGTTGCTTTTTCATTCAACCTTCTTGTTTGGGTTTCTTGCTTAGTTCTGAATATCTACCTCCCATTAACTGCAAAATTTCTTCCCATAAATCTGGGGAAGAAGGATAATTAGATTTCTTGCAAATCATATTTGCACTGCATGCAGCGACAAACCAGTAATCTGATTCAATCTCTTCTCTTAATTGATCGGACTGCCAACCTGCGTATCCAACAAAGAATCTGAAATCTTGGGGCCTGAGTACACCTTTCTTTACTAGGTCTGCGCCTACTTCAAGACTGTTTCTTGCACCAAAACAAAGTCCGGGTACTACCTGTTCGAACTCGGGGAGATGCAAATTCTCTTCTGCTTTTAGTAAAAACATGCTTGCTTCGAGGGGACCGCCAAAATGCAATGAACAGTCCGAAAATGTTGTTGCGAGATCGAGATTTGTGGGTTTCATGTGTTTGATCTTCTTGTGAAGTGGCCGGTTCAGCACAACTCCAAAGGGACCCTCGCGTGGGTCATTTGATCCAGACCTGAGAAGTAGGACAACAGTTCTTTCAAATGTGGGAACACCATCGAGCTTCTCAGTTGCGACCAAGACACAGCCTGTTTCTGGTACTGGAATTGGATGCGCCCATTTTGGGCCAAGCAGTTTTGAGGACTTCTGGGTAAACCTGTCGACAGGAGCATCTATGTCCACAAGTTGTGCCTGTTCAAGAAATTTACCTTTCCATTTCAATTACTATAGTGATCTACAAATGCATGTGTCATGGTTATGGCAATCCATAATTCTTCAACAAAGATGACTCGCCAATAAATCTGCAGGGTCTGGAGGATAAGAGTCCAACCCATAAACATGTATAAATTACTTTCTAACAGTAGAACTGCTCCTAAGCTTTTAGGGTCCTTTGCATAGTGGCGCAAAGCCAGACAAGATAGAAAGAACATATGCTATGGCTCGCCATTACCAACAACAAAGCATAAACCACTTACAAATAGACAAAATGACCATAGGCAACTAGACACACCAATTTTTTTCAGTGTTACAATGCACGGCAGGACTTGAAAACACAATTTCTGGTACTTGTAGTATTTTAGTTCTGAGAAGGGTACTATTGATCATAGTCAGCGCCAAGCCTGCATACTTAAATCTATAAAACTGAAACGTAACAAGAGACGTCTTCGAAATCTTTAATGGAACAAATGCAATTATCATTATGTTAATAAATAAAACATTACCTGTTCCCGGGCAACAAGATTTGCTCTAAAATCTCTCCAGTCTGAAATTTTACGATGATGTGACTTATGCGTGGTAGTGTCGTCAGATTTGTTGCTTTCAGGCATTGAGTTGCTTCCTTTTGAATCATCTCCCTCTGGGACAGGTTTATCACTACTCCCTGTAACAAAACCAAGAACAACAATACAGCCGTCTATAAATCCATATTGTACATAAGATGCTTAGCAGAAGTTCGGTTAAATTATTCTTAGCACCACCTTCCAGGCCCAAATTACAAAGATTCAAGGCACATATAGATATAGTGTAGACATGATTTTTGGGTGTACATCAAGGAAAACGAAAAGAAGACAAGGAAGATAAAAATAGAAAGTGATAAGAAGAGCAAACAAATGTTCTGCATCAAGGAACATTCTTTTCCTTAGGAATTTAGATACGGTGCATAACTAAACACAAAAAATTCCCAGCTTTTATTCTGCAATATACTCTGGCTTACATAACCTATCATAGCACTACGGGATAGTGATCCATAAGGTATACAAGCACATTGGAAGGTAAAGAGAAGACAAACTGAAGAATGTCAGCTAAAGGTTGAGTCAGCAGAAAGAGTTGACATCTATATGTCCTTCAAGTTTGCTTGGCGAAGCATACTATATCATTTGTACACAATCATCAGAGAAGAAGTTTCGAACAGTGACAAGGCTGCTTAAGTCTGACCAAGTACATGTGTAGACAGATTGTATAGACTCCAAATTTCACAATGTGTTGAATCTTTCAACTTGGTTTTTAATAGTGACCCAATTGAACCTTTCTAGTGTATCAACATACAATATGTTTTAATGTATTTTCAGTTGGGGAGCCCTTGTTTTCTAAGAGAGACAAGGTTTTCATACCAAGCAAAGCATGAGAAGCAAACAACATACATTCAGTTGGAGTGTTACTGCTCAACACAATCACTTCTATTTTCAATAAACAACACTGTGAGTGTCAACCACATTATAAAAACATTAGATGCATGTCCGATACATCATACATTTGAGAATGTTGCCAATTCAAGACTACAAATATATTTTCTATACATGCATCTACTCACATATCAGAGTCTAACACACATATAACAAACAATTAAAGTCCAATTTTGCAGAAGGACTAATCCTACTGATCCCAATTAACAACTATGTTTTAAAATTCAAGTTAAAACACTAGAGAATATCACAAAACCACCAATCTCATGCAAATGTATGTAATTCAAAGGCTTAGCTATAGAATTCCAAATCATGCAATCAAATGTATAAAAATAAAAAACTAAAAGAAGTTTTTACCAGAAGAAGAGGAATTATCATGATTTTTCTTTCCCATAGCTCGTACAACAAGAGATCGATTAGCAGAAGAAAGATTCAACTTAGAAACCCTAATTTCAACAATGTTCTCATCTTCAATTCTCAAAATTCTCCCAAACTTGCAAGAAAAGGGTTTTTCAGTATTATTTCTCTGAAATAGAGAGTAAATGTTGGGTGAGAAATGACCACTATTTACATGAAGAGAACAAAGATCCATGGTGATGATGATGATCCCCCTATAATTGGGTTTTCAAAAGAGAGGGTTTTTGCTTAACAAATGAGATTCAATTTTGTTTTAGATTTTAATCTAGAAATTTGGTTGAATGATCAGAACGTTGCCGAAAACGAGATGATGAGGAACAGAAAAATGAGAGGAGAGAGAAAGAGTGAATAATAAAAAGAATAAATAAAGTGTTTTTTCAGTATAAACGGATATAGTATTTATCGAATAGAATATGCGTAAACTTCTCTGGTGTGACATTATAAAGGTTTTGGTCGAAGGCCATGTGAGGAAGCTTGCCCTCGGTGAGGAAGGAGGAGGCATTGAAACTGCTACATGAACAACCGTGGAAGAGTTTCATCTTCCACACCACCCCATTATGTGGGATTGTGGACGGAAGTTCAAGTTTAGTGGTGGAACAAAAGAAACGGTATTCAAAATAGTGTTTTACGTTAACAAGAATAGTGTGAACACAAAGATCATTGTCATCTGGGTGTTCACAAATAATGCACGCAGACTCATGACAGTATAGTAAATAGGATGTGCTTGAGGGGGATGAATCGGTTATGTTGAATCCTTGACTCAGAGTCCTAAAACTCTTCCTCGTCTCATCAACTACAATCATTTTTCTTAGCTCACATAATAAGATAAATAATGGATGAAGTATAAAACGTATGAACATGATGTACCATAAATATCGAATCGAATATGTAAAGTATAAATGCATGAATATAGATGAAACGATTAACTTATATGATTCAGTACTCAGATCTCTGTCTGCGGGTTTGGGTTTTTCATTATATGTACGATGGTTACAGAAATAGTCGAATGACTTTGAGATCAACATAGGCCTGCGTAGCAGGAGGAATCTCACTTACACTTTCTCTATCTCTCTCCTATTCTCCTCTCAATATTCTCAGCCCCCCTCTTCACTTGGGAGAGAGGGGTATTTATAGGGTGGTTACGTGAGGTCCACTTCTGAACCCGTTATAACCTTATCCTCTTGTGTCTTGTGCCGCTTACGCAGAAGTCTTCGTGTTCTCGGTTCTCTCTGCGTGTTCTGTTTGAATATGCAGTGCTATCTGCGCTTCCTCCACAGGCTGACTGACACGTATGCTGTTTGAGGGTATTTAATGCGGGTAGTTGAGATGTCTGTCCGCGGTAGACAGCTGTCCTCTGCTCCTGTCTTGTCTGCGTCAGTCGGACTATCCCCAGCCGTAGATCTTAGATCTTTCTGGGGATAGGATAAAGTGACTCTTGGATGTCCACGTGTGATATCATATCTTGATGCTCTCAGCCGCATGTCCTCCACGTTGTCTTTGTGGACACGTGGCGGAAGATGAAATGTGTAACTACAAATAGCGTTAACGCTATTCAGAATAGCGTTTTACGCTATTAAGATTAGTGTTTTTTTTTCTCAGGCATTTCAACGGCTCGTTTTAAATCTATGGATAAAAAAAGCGCTATTTTGAATAGCGCTTTACGCTATTTTGAATAGCGCTTTACGCTATTTAAATTAGCGTCAGGCGCTATTTTTATTGGCGTTTTTCGTCTTCTAGCGCTATTCTGAATAGTGTTTTACGGTAATCTGATTAGTGCTTCCATAGATTCCACGGACCATCCCACGAAATCATGGAACATGGCTTGGAAAAATTGTGGAAGACTCCAACTTGGAAGCCACTAGAATTGACATTCCACAATTTTTCCACACTTGGAATAGGTGAAAGCCAGAGCGGAGCCAAGAATTATAGGAAGGGTGTGCAAAATTTTCCATGGGTGCAAAAAAGGGAGAATTCTTGTGGAGAAAGAGACAGAAAATAGGGAGAAGAAGATAGAGATTTCTTATTCATGTATATTAGACAAACATTAGAGCCTCTATTTATAAGGCTGGACACAAGGGCTTCAAAGTAATAAACAGATCTATCCTAGATATTCTTAACATAATTGCATGTTTATAATACACTCCCTGATGACATTGTGTCTAAGATAATTTCCTCATTAAAACCTTATCTGGAAACCCCAAGGGACAAAAGCTGATCGAAGGGAAAAGAGTACAATTGTGATTAAACTTAGAACGAAGCTGGATATGCATACGTTGCCTCATTAAAACCTTGACAAAGAAAACCCAATGGGACAAAAACTTTATTAAGGAAAAAGAGTACAACTTGATAGTCCAGTAAAATACCTTTTACTATGGTACTCCCCCTGATAAGTACTTCAGTTTAATCTTGCCTTGCAAATCTTCGAGTTGAGACTTCCCAATTTCGAGGAAAGAATTTTTTGAATGCTGGAGATATCAATGCTTTTGTGAGAAATCTGCTAGTTGATGAAGTCTTATTTTGTGTTAGTCTTCTAATGATAGTGTTCTCGAGTCTTCATGCTTCTTTAAATACATCGAGGATTTGCTTCTTGGATTGCTAGATTCTCGGAGATGATTTGCAAAAGTAGTTGATGTAATTTCTTCAACAGAGTGCCAATATGTATTTACAGTAATGTAGGTGAACAATATTTGTAATCATACCTTATATGGATTATAATGATATCCAAATTCATAGGAGATGGTTATGTTGATGTGGTCTAATAAAATGACCTAGATAATGGTGGGAATGCACCAAATAACCAATATTTATATAACTCCCCCTTGGATGACTACCATGTTGATTGTCTCACTAAAACCTTGCTAGTAAAACTAGAAAACGTCTTTATAACGTCTTGTAAACTAGAAAATAGATAAGGAGACACAAAATAGAGGAGAAGAAGAGAGAGAGAATTCTTATTCATGTGTAGGAATTACAATGTTTTATGTCTCTATTTATATAGAGATAAGTTGAAACCCTAATCTTAGACACAAAGGCATCTTAATAAATAAATATTGGTTTATAATACTCCCCCTGATGACCACTATAGCTAAGTCATTACAAACACACCAGAAAAACTCAAAAGAGAAAAATATGAAATTGTATAAGCACGTAAATACTTGAAACAATATTGGACACGAAAATATTGCCTCTAAAAAAATTCAATCAACTGTTACCGGCGCCCGCGGGTATTATAATCTCATCATTATCAAGTGAGAAGATATTAAAATCTTCATTCTCACAGTAGACTCGTTATCTATTTCTCAATCCATCACCATTATCAGTTGGATGAACTCAGTTGGACATTCCCACAATTTAAACTGAATATTAATGCAACACTATCATTTGCAACTCAATTACACACACTCAAAGAAACACCCATGTTATACGTTCAAACCCACCACCAGAACCTCAACCATTCTACAACTGCACCGATGCGGTCAAGATAACGGAGAAACTAGAAAGGTTCAACTCCATGGTATTAATATGAGCATGTATTTAGAACTTTATGTGGAGAGCTTGGTTTCTCTCAAGTCAAGTACATATGTGCAGAAAAGGTTTACAAATGGAAATGAGAAGAAGCTTAAGCGGCAAAGATTGAGGTTAATTTCTATCTTATCCCCGCGGTAATCTCTTTAATTGTCATATTTCTCCAACTACTTCATAGTTAATTTACATTCACCAGCAATAATCGAACGGATTTAGATAATTATTAGTGGTAATTGGGTGGTCTCCTCCTCCTAATTGGATTATTCGTCTTTGTCTTCATCATAATTGATTAAAATTTGGGATCACTATTAGCATTAGTACTAAGGAAGTCCACTCAACTAATGCTAATGGTTATATATCTTTGTACACTAACTTTACTTTAATTGCCATGTCTTTCTCAGGGCACTGCATGGGAGCAAGGAACTACAAGGACAATACTATTGGAATTGACAGAGCATCTAGAGGAGCAATTCTAGCTCTAGAGTGGGGAAAGGAACTTACACTAGGCTTTCTATCTGTCCACAGTTCGTAAGGAGTCTTCAATACTTCTTTACTAGGAGCACGATTCAATATGTATGCTGATGTTCGTAAGGATTCTCCCCAAAAGGACTCAGATAGAGTATAATTGCATAACATGGTACGAACGATGTCCTTGTAAGTTCTGTTTCGCCTTATGCCACTAAATTTTGCTCCGGTGATCCAAAATTGGTGAATTGAGGCATAATTACATGTTCTCGAAGAAAATCCAATAATTTTCCATGAGATTCTCCAAAAGAGTTGGACTTTCCGTAGTATTCACCTCCCCTATCACATGTGAGCACTTTAATCTTCTTATTAGTTTGATTTCTTATTTCTTCCTTGTAAGTTTTGAAAGTTTCAAGAGCATCATACCTTTCCTTAATGAGATAGACATACCCGTAGCGAGTATAATCATCTGTAAATGTAATGAAGTATCGTTTCCCACCTCTATATGGAATAGGAAAGGGACCACATATGTCTGTATGTACGATTTCAATTAAATATCGTATTGCTGTCTTCTTTATTGTTTTTAAAAGTTTTCCTTTGATACAAGCAACATAAATACTAAAATGTGAAAACAATACCTGCAAACAATTAGCAATATGAATGGTTGTTGCGGTGTCTAACCACCAAGTATTCAAAGGATTATCAACAAGGTTAATCTCAAAACACATCATATGAAAATCAGTACCTTGTTGTTTCTTTTTCAGCCAATTCTTATACTTAAAGCAATCCTTCTTTGTGTGCCATGGCTTCTTACAGAAATGGCATTTAAAAGGAAACTTTTTGTTATTCTTATTAGTTTCAGATTCATCTTTCGGAGTTTCTTTTTGTTGCTATTGAGGTTGCTTACCCTTTCCTGATTTCTTGAAGATTTTCTTGTTGGACCAACAATAGTAAAATGTGTATATTTATTTATTTCACGTCGCTGCCTTTCTTCTTTTTGTACACAACGAGCAATCAACTCATTTACATCCCATTTTCTGTCGCTAGTATTGTAATTAACCTTAAAGTCTCAAACTGTTTTGGAAGTGAATTAACCGAATGTTGCACAAGAAAATCATCTGTAAGATTCATATCCAGACCCTATAACTTATATATCAGATCTATCATTTGAAGTATATGATCTCGAATACTCCATCACCATTGTACCACATAGAAGTTAACTGACCTATATGAGTACCAAGCATAGACTTCGACGAACTCATAAACTGTGACTGAACAACCTCTATTAGCTCTTTAGACGTATCTTTCAATGGAATTCCACATCTAATAGCATCTGGAATCGCACCACGGATAATGATAATACTCGTTTTGTTTGCCTTTTCCCATTTATGGAAATCTAGTTTTTCATTTCTAGTAGAAGAGTCGACAAGCATGTCTGGTTTAGGTTCTCTTTGAGCAACATCATAATCCAAATAACCGAGAACTATATCAAGATGTGACTTCCATTTTAGGTAATTTGTACCACTAAGAGGCTCGATATTAGTCAAAATACCTTGAATTTGTGCATGATTCAATGATGTAACTGAAAAGATGCATGTATGAATGATATATATGTGTTTAAACATAAGAAATCATTATAATACTACAAGATATTTACAACATCAACACATGAAACTTCATATAACATAAATCAGAACTTACAATTGTTATTGAAACTTCTTGATAACAAAATTCTGATTTCAGACTTGATATAATCACAACTTCACTTTTTGGTAAATTTGTAATATACTAAAGTCTAAACAAAAAACAAGACTAATCATCCTATGCATAGTATTCAACGGAACTTTCAAACCTTTGGGTCGAAAAGACCAATCATTTATTATGTATAAATAGAATATCTTGCTCCATTATAGATGTTACAAGTATGATTAACCTTTGGGTGTCGTCATACAAACAACATCTGAAACGCAACTTTACGTGGTCCTTTCATAAAAAAAATATGTAGCTTTTATCTGCTCCGAAAATATCACTTTGGCGACACATAAAAACGATAAAAGTCACATCAAGATTACTAGAAGGCTTCAAATAATTCTTTAGATTATCCTTGTAACATGATGACAACAAAACACATATACTACATGATTTGAATCTTAGGAATTTCATATTTAAGCTAATATGTAAATTGTTTACATTTCATAATAGTCACAACTACTAAAACATGTTATGTAGAATAATATATTATACCTAAGCTCTGATACCAATGTTGTAAATCAACTCCTTAATCATGCTTACTACTTTCTTATTAGTTATAAACAAGTTGTATGTGAACATGGTTAACACTTTATGCTTATAGACAGTTTTATACATGCTATAGGATCACATATTCTACATCTTCTTGTTAATATATAGGAAGTATAAGTACATAGCTTAGATTATAGCAAAACAATAGAAGATAAATGCTTGTTAAATCTTAGATGTTAATGCAACTAGACAGACTTCCACTTCTATATTTTCTTGTTTTTGAATAATGGAATAAGTTTTCTTTTAAACAAGATCTAGAGTGGAGTCCACCTCATGATAAGTAGAACATGTGTCAATCAACCTGCCATCATAAATTGAAAAACAATCCTACAATACAAGATATCAACCAATATGCGATTTCTTATCTTAAAAACATGATAAACAATACATAACATATATCATAACTCATTGATTATGATTAAGGCTAATCCAGATTAATTAAAACACAAAGCATGTATTACAGCTAAACCAACACAAAGTCTAACACGTTTATCTCGTGTAGTTCATCTGTCTTATTTGAGCGTGAGTCTGCATTTATGTCATTGTTTGTAACAACCAATTTACCAGGATTTTCCTCGTTTTTCTAATTAATTCTACCAAGGCCAAGCTCTTAGAAGTGTTGGATTTTATATTTTTGTTATTATTCTTCCAAAGACTACGTGACGAGGAAGACCACTTGTAAGTATGATATTGTATACAATTCATTCTATATTGGCTTAGCTGCACTCCCATTTTTGTTTTGTGCATTACAAGTTCGTTAATTTTCTACATCCATTTAAGACTTGTTTTTGTGTTTTTAATGTTTGTGATAAGATTTCTCAACATAATTATATTCATGTCCAATGATATATCTTCTCTCTAGGTAAAGCTTTCACTTTGATTGTTCATCTTTAGTTATTGAATTGCCGGAATTGGTGATGTAGTTTGGGTATGTTGGAAAGTTGCTGACATGTTTTTAACCAACCATAAAAAAATACACAATATAGGAGCTATTAAGAGCATCTTCAATAGGGGTTGAAAAATCTTATGTGAAGGTCATTGTTATACCTCCATTTATGAGGGGTTTTCATACTTTGGTCCAAATAAGAACTTTGTCTTAAAACTCATCTCCAGTAGTTAAGGTTATACCTTGTATTTCAGGTTTAGATCAAAATAATACTCTCTTCGTTTCTGGAAAAGTGTTACTTTTACTTTTCCAATTTTGCCTATTTTTAGGCTAAAATGAAAAAGTGAAAGTACCTCTTTTCCTGAAACGGAGGTAGTACTATCTATTTTTAGTATAGTTTTATATTAAATATTAATATATTTAAATAAAATTAATGACGTGGAGTTGCATCTGAAGGTGTAGTTAAGACTTTCTTTAACACCTCCGTATTTAGCGTTTCATCCCTCCTAATTTTGAGGACCTAACTGTTGGAGATGGGTTTTTGTTAAATGGAGGTAGAAAATCTTATGTGTCAATGAAAAACAAGATTTTCTCTATGTGTTTGTACATTTTGTGGATAATGACTGTGATTGACGCTAAAGTTGAAATAATGAAATGTGGCAGTGGCAGAAAATGTGATTAGACAAAGCTAGAGAATTTTATTGTTAAGTCTAGCCACATAAATATTATTGTGTTAATAACTTGGAATATAGTCAGTGGTGAGCTAAGTGGAGTAGTTCTAAACCCGTCGAGAAAAATATATGATTCTTCTCTTTTTTATGTCCTTAAGGTTGGTTCTGTAATTTGAATGTGCAACAGGTATGTCCATTTAATGTAAGATGGGTTGTTGCATAGCTAATTTTGCACAATCATTTGTTGTTGACCGGCTTATAGGGGGTTTATTGGTATATCGGTTGCGTCTGTCCTCATTGGTTCTGCAATGTGGATTTACAGATCCCAGTGTGTATTCAAAATTAAAGAACTGTCGCAATATAATTCGTTTGCATTAGATCGATTTTCTGTTTCCTTCTGAAAGTCTGGTTTTTCTATGGCATATCAATCTCTGAATGTCCATTGAGTTTACTTTAGGAAAAATAAGTTTGAGCAGTTTTTTGCAATAGCAAAGCAACACAACTTTGGAGACAAATATCAGTTTGCATTAAATAAACTGTCTTCTTTATTTATAGAGAAGCCAATTTGTTATCTCTAAGAAGGAAGTTTGGAAGGAAGATTTGTAGGCATGATCTCTTATATCGGATTTTACTTTTTATTTCTTATAATTTTATTTATGGTTATATGAAGTATCAAAAATTTCTAATAATTCAACGATTATCATGTAAACCAAATTATAATTAACATAATTAATGGGGGTACCACTAGTATTTTATGGGGTATATAAAGGAACACCCTTGTATAATGATCAATCAAAATAAATTATGATCAAAAATATAATAATGATGATGGTATCCTCTTTTTTGGTAGTGCTTCCGTCGGTACTTCGAAGAACAAGACAGAATGCAAGGAGTAAACGGGGTGAAGTTCTTAAGCATTATAATAGTTGTTACCATAACAACTATGTACGGTAAGCACAACACCACATGACTATATGTAAGTGCTTGGATAAGCGCAATATTTGCAGCGGTTTTTGCTATTTACTGGGATCTTGTAGTTGACTGGGGGCTCCTAAATAAGAATTCGAAAAATGCTTGGTTGAGGGACAAGGAAAAAAATTGTTATAGCTACAACTCCAGCGAAAGATAATAAGCCGAGAAAGAAACCTGCACCGAAAGGGATGCATATTCCTAAAGGAAAAGATTTGTTGTTGCCACGGAAGAAGAATATAAGACCTTGGGGTGAGGCACCATATAGGTCTTCAATCTTATTTGATTATACTAATTCTTGGGCCGCAAAAGTCTGTGACTCTACAGTATGATTTTCTTAAAACATTGAACTTATAACTTGTTTCGTTTCAATTTGTTTATCTCAGTTTAACAAAATATTTGTGTATACTTTTTGTAGGATCATACAATGGCGAAAAAATTGCTCAAGCATCAAAGGCTAAACATTGGCCATTAAGTGAAGAATGTGCTTCTGTTCGTGATCTAGTGTTGAGTACGGTATTAGGGCATGAAATTCTGAATACCCAAGTGGAGTATGATAGTGTTGTGGTCTATGCCTTCATATAAGGGTTAGGTACGTAGTATTTTTTTTCTCTATCATATAAAGATTCACCCATCTCAAATTTGTCACTAGAATCACTCATTTTGGTTGAGTGAATCAAAACCTAGGGTTTCACAAATATCACAAAAGTTTTTCTTTTTTTTCTCCTCTACACAATCTGATTTTTTTTGTTTAAGATTAAATATAATTGAAACATGATAATCATCATTAGTTAATTTTAATTAGATTATCAATACTAAACTATGTAAGGGTTAATTAGTCATTATCATTTATTTTTTTTGATAAAAGGCTTTTGAAATTACCATCTAATGACCCTTTTGTCCTATTATATCAGCCCCTCTAATGGTTTCATTATCCCCTATAACAGGTTTCTTATAGTACTCAAGGACCCCCAAATTTGCAAACATGTTGTTGAATGTTGTTGGCGGTACTGTAGGTAGAGGTGTGGGAAAAAAATTGAATAACTTGAACTCTTGGGATGAATTGCATTATCTAAAATCCAACTGAGAAAGAAGGAGAGATGACGTCGATAAAGGATACACAGAGAGAGTAAAAGAAATGGCTAGGTTTTTCTTTAAAAAAAATGGTTCAAAGCCCAAAGAAGTTACTGTAAAAAAAATTATATTGTATTTAAATAAACTGTGTCAGAATATTAAGACCGTACGTGGTAAATTAAGACTCCAAAAGAACTTCCATGTCTCAATAGGAATTGTAGATTGTTATACTAAAAGTTACAAAGAAAATTATAAAAACTCTTGACTGAAAACTGCTCAATAGGAAATACAAAAAATGTATTTAAATAAATTGCTCTAGTAAGGAATATAAACTGTGTGATATTTGAAATCGAGAGTTATATTGAAATACTATCATAAACTGTGTCGGAATATTAATTATAAGGAAAGAAATCAAGAAAATATATTTGCTGATAAACATTATTGTTTTTTTTTTGCTAAGAAAAATGGATGATATTAAACCAGAGAAGTTACAAATGTTGCATCAGGAAAGTTGGGATGATACCCCACCATTCTCCCTGAATTCTAAATTTATTACAGTGCTTAGTTGTTATATCAGCCACGGTGTTGAGATTTCTTTTAAGAAACTCAACTCTAGAAAATGAAAAATAGAATTGAATTAACTTGCAATCATCTAAAACAGTGTTATTGTACCATAACAACTGGTTACTATTTGAATTGAAAGAACCTACTACTAATTGAGCATCACTGATGAAGCATATATTCCTCTTGTTCCTTTCTTTCGCCCACATACAATCTTCTAGTAAGGCCAAGCATTCAGCTTCTCCAGCATTCCTAGCTACTCCTAGAATGGTTTTGCAACCAATGTAGTTCCTCTTATATCATTCATAATCAAACCAGATCCCTACATATTAGTATTAATGTCAAAAAATGCATCACTATAGATAATAATACAATCATCTGTCAAGGAAGAATCTAAAGACATTAGGTCACTTCCAATTGAAGGTTCATTGGCAGTCATGCGAATAACATGTTCATTTTTAAGATAGGATTCTGAGTCAGTCAAAAGCTTAAGAACTAATCTCGTCGTAGTGTTAGGATGTAAGTTTTTGCCCTGGAAAACTAAAGAACACATATCCTTCCATATACTACAAGCAATTGAGAACACATCAACAAATTTATTTTTAATGGCATTCGAGGATAACCAATGTCCAACCCATTCTTTTAGATTCAAAGTTGAATCTCTAACCTGTGCAACTTCATTATAAAAAGGGGTTAAAGAACAAACTGCCTGAGCAAAAGGACATTGTAATATGAGATGCTCAGGAGTTTCAGGCACCACAGTACTACACAAATTACAGTTCACATCATGAGAGTTATTGTACCTACAAATAATAGTCTTAACAGGCAAAATATTCTCATACTGAACTTTGGGAAGAGTTGGAAGCTTCCAAAGAGACTTGTATAAAGGGTTTTGGTTTTGAGGATTATGAATAAACTCATATTGTCCAGACAGAAGCTTGTAAGCTGTTTTGACAGTGAATTGGTAATTTTTAGAAAATGGCCATACTAATCTGTCATTATCTGAGGGACTCTAATACCTTGAATGACTTACGCATTTTGAGGAGTGAAATTAGCATTAACCAAATCCAAATTCCAGCTATTAGTGTCCTTACCAATTAAATCAGAAAGTAGCAAATTAGGATTTGGGTAGGCCGAGCATAATGGATGAGCACTATTGGGAATCCAATTGTCTCTAAAAGCCAGAATGTTATTACATCCCTTAGATCCCATAAAGCATAACAATTAATAAAATCCATCCCTTTACAAATACTTATCCATACTTAAAAGCAATCTTTGTTCTGAAAGTAATGGAGGGGGAACAATTTTTGAAATGCTTACATTTCAAGATTTTAAAACATAGATCATTCTGGGAATGAACTACATTCCAAGCAGTTTTAGCGAGTAGCGCTAAATTAACATGATTAAGGTTTTTAAAACCAAGACCCCTTTGAAATTTGTAAATATTGCCCCAATTTTTCAAGTAGAGTCCACCAGGCCTGTTTTGCCCCACCAGAAATCCCTTTGGGATTGTTCCATTTGATGTATAACACTGTCTGGAAGTGAAAAAGTGTTCATATGATAGACCGGAGAGGCCTTGAAAACATGCTCAACTAGAACAGACCTACCAGCTTGGTTTATGTTCTTACCTGACCATTTTGCTACATGCTTATCAAAATAACTAGCTAGATGAATGAAAGAGTCAGTTTTGAAGTTAGTGATGAAAAGAGGAATACCCATGTACTTTTCATTAAGTGAAATCTTCTTCACATTCAGACTCTTGATAAGCGAAACAACAAAACTAGGATCAACATTATGACTGAAAAACAACCTGATTATCAAAGTTTATGACTTGACCAGGTATAACACTGAAATCTTTAATAAGGCTTATAAGATTCTCAGCTTCAGAATGTGAAGCTTTAGTAAAAACAAGACAGTCATCTGCAATAAACATTATTCTTAATTGCTTTAATTGGGGATATAAACTATAAGGAAAGAAATCAAGTAATATATTTGATATAGTATCATAAATAGTTCTAATCCAGGATATTAATTATGAGGAAAGAAAACAACAAACATATTTGTTATTATCTCCAATACATCTATCTTACAAACATAAATGGTTTTGCCCACGACTCTGCATGGGCCTTTTCAAGTGATCAACATCCCTACTACTTTTGAAGAGTAAAAGATAAATCGTGACTAAAAATGAATCCCCTCACATACGCCCTCTTCCAACGGCTGTGATCTCTTCTTGCGATAAATTAAGCCACTTCTATAGTTGATTTCCTATAATGCAACTCTTGATAAAGGTGTGGTTTCAAGATTAGATTTGGTTGCAAAAGCATATGGAAGTGATATCCCAAGGTATATATAACCTGAATTTGTATTTCTTATGTTTACCAAATTTTTATTTCCTATTCTTCAGTATGTTTACCATAAGAAGGTCTTGATTAATATCCCCAGGCAAACTGAAGCATACTGTGACGATTTGCTAACTGTTTATTCTAATGTCACTAGCATCCAAGTATGTGGATTGTAAATTCAACTGAACATAAAAGTAAATTATCAACGGAAGACTCCATCAAAATCCTGTACATATATGGAGTATTAGGAAAAGATATTTCAAGCCTCCTAAAGGCATCTTCAACACCCCATGTGTTGTGAGAGTATGCAGATATGAACCTATTTGTTGGAATGACATAGAGATTAGAGTAGAGAGTGAAAAACATGATGAAGAACAGAGATTACATTTATGATAATCAAGATACAATATTCACTGATGTATGACATATATTTATACATAGAATTTACAGACATAACTGACCCATAACTGATCCTAGATACTTATCCTAAAAACCGTCTCCTAACCAACTCATATTTCAACATCCTCCCTTAAATTGGACGTGTACTAACGGACAATTTATTAATCTAAACCATACTTGATTTAGGCGAGGTATCTTGTTGAACAATTTACTTGCAGAGCATGCATATGAACCATTCCTTGATGCTTTCAAATCCGTCATCTACCCAACATGCCAGAACTGCGGCGCTCTTATGATTGCTTGTTGGATGATATGAAATGATCCTGCTCCACTTACATAATTAGCGCTCATCGAGTTTACTTCCTTTGGTTTCTTCCTTGGATTTAAAATTCAAATTCCACTACGGACTGCAATCTTGCACTTCGGCTATCCCATGATACCCTTGTATCATAAACTACGTTCCTTAACAAGTCAGAACTGCGGTTCTTTACTTTTCTTGATAGGTGAACGAAAAACCAAAAAACTCGGAAAAAAATGCAAAAAAACACATAATACTTTCATCAAACACCTTCCATGAAATTGCGATTCCATTTTCTGTATACTCTAAAACGGAACAAAAAACTTCATATTCATTAATCCAACCACTATCAAATATGATCCAGTGATCATGAAATCAACTTAAAAAGAATAAAAATCTTCTGATCATTAAACCACAACTGGTAGTAACACCATCATTATAACATGATCATCATTATCTTTCAAAAATTAATACCAACATCGTCATCACCTTTAACATCATCACTGATTTTTTCACAAGCATTTGCTCGCTCATTTCGATTTTCACAACATTTTTTAGACACCAATTTCCTTCTCTTCACTGCATTTTTCTTATTTTTCTCTCCTAAAATAATCACTCTCTACCCTAGCTCTGATACCACTGTTGGAATGGCATAGAGATTAGAGTAGAGAGTGAAAAACATGATGAAGAATAGAGTTTACATTTATGATAATCAAGATACAATATTCGCTGATGTATGACATATATTTATATATAGACTTTACAGACATAACTGACCCATAACTGATCCTAGATACTTATCCTAAAAACAGTCTCCTAACCAACTCATATTTCAACACTATAATTATGCACATATAGTTAGGAACCCATCGAAAGCCTGCACATATATAGAGAGTATGAGGAAGAGGTGCTTAAATCCTCCTAAATCCATCCTCAACAACCCCTGCGCTGTGAGAGTGTGCATATATGAACTAACGGTCATACGTTTTGTACCTTTCAAGGGCCATGCCACCAGTCAAACCCTTAATATTTTATTTCCATCACATGAATTAAGAGTACAAATTACTAACGAATTCTTAA
Organism: Papaver somniferum; assembly: GCF_003573695.1. NCBI lineage: Eukaryota > Viridiplantae > Streptophyta > Magnoliopsida > Ranunculales > Papaveraceae > Papaver > Papaver somniferum. The sequence goes on along the minus strand of NC_039360.1, from coordinate 44,912,767 downwards.
ACTACCTCCTCATTTTTTCAATAATTTGTATTTCAATCATTTTACCGACTCTAATTAGATTGACTTTCGGACTCTCTAATTCTATGTGCTTAAGAAATATTGTCCATAGAAAATTACTGAGGTGGAAAAAGACGTGATAAAATCTATTTGACAAAATAAAGAGAGTCCAGTCCTGTCAAAAAGAAAAAAAACTACGTCTGACCAACGTCACTACTAAGAAGTTTCATTACTTTATCTCCCGTTTAGCTCTTCCCAGATTTTGACACCATTTATTCAGTTTGCTCCTAATGATGCAGCGGCCGACTTCGATAAGGTAACCTTTTTCATTTTTATTTTTAATCATAAGTTTAGATGATAATAAATATCGACAAGTTGTAACTCCAATTTTAGATATCAAGTTATAAATTGTCTAATTAATTATGAAAAATCAATCATTGCAAATATTTATCTTTAGAATCTCAGGGTGTGATAAATTTGACTTGAACTAATAATCCTTTTGTTGTTGTTAGGGATCCATATAGTGCGAATAAAAGTGATATTAACGTAGCGGAAGCGTGATAATTTGGATCAAGGATCCAAAAGGTAGTAAAAACTAGTGTGGAATCAATAGATTCACAAAAGCTATAAGAAAACTAGAGAACAATAACTAAATAAAATATCTTTGGTAAATCAAATAAGATAATAATGTTGAATGTGTAGAAATTCTACAAGGATAGGCCTTCTTATATAGGCTTCACTATTTCCTGAAAGTAATAAAACTAGAAAAGGAAATCATACTAAACTAGGAAACTAATATGTTCTAGAATAGTTCTAGAATAGAGAAATCATAAATTAGGAATAATACTAGAAATAGAATACGGTTTGACTCTAATGTCAAATAGAGGTGACTTGGTCTAGATGTTCTACATCAGGCCCCCCTTCTTGAAAAGAACTCGACCCCGAGTTTGGTGTTGGAAGAGAAACATCGTCGCCGGAAAAGTAAGGAAAGATATCCTTAACATTGAATGTGGACTAAATGTTCATATTAGCTGGGAGGTCGACAACATATGCATTTTTGTTGATCTTCTTGGGAATGCGGATATGACCAATCTTCTTATACTTCGTCTTGTCGTAAGTACCCGTCGGAAAACGATCCTTGCTTAAGTACACCATAAACATATCACCAACTTCATAGGATTGAAAACGACGTCGACGATCAACATCTAGCTTGTACTTGGCATTAACAGCTTCCAAGTTTTTCTTTACCTTATCATGTAGCACTTGTAGAGACTCTATCATCTCATCCGCCGCAACATTTGGACTAGGAATGAATGGTAAAGAGATGAGATCCAATGTATGGTTAAGAACCTTGGAATAAACAATCTGAAAAGGTGCATAACCTGTAGATCAATTAGGAACTGAATTATAGGCGAACTCAACTTGAGCGAGAGATATATCCCATTGTCTAGGCTTGTCTCCGGATAAACAACGAATAAGATTCCCTAATGATCGGTTTACTACTTCAGTTTGCCCATCTATTTGTGGGTGAGTTGTGCTACTAAACTGCAGTTTGGTTTGGATACGAGTCCAAAGTGTCTTCCAAAACCAACTTAAGAACTTAGTGTCTCGATCAGAAGTAATGGTCTTTGGAATACCATGTAAACAGACTATCTCACGGAAGAAAATATTTTTCGTAGTCACAACATCCATAGTCTTCTTGCAAGGAATAAAATGCGCCATTTTTGAGAAGCGATCAACAACCACAAAAACAGAATCATGAGCTCTTTGGGTTCTTGGTAAGCCTATCACAAAATCCATTAATATATCTTCCCAAGGAGCATCTGGAACTGGAAGAGGAATGTATAATCCTGTATTTTGTGGATGACCTTTACTTCGTTGATAAACCATACAACGTCGCACAAAATCATGGACATCCTTTTTGAGAGAATTCCAAAAGTAACGAGCTTCGACTAGAGATATAGTCTTATCTCGCCCAAAATGGCCATAAAGACCACTACTATGTAACTCCTTAATAAGGTGTTCACGAATAGAACCATCAGGAATGCATAAGTGACTACCTTTAAAAAAAAACATTATATAAAACAAAATTACCCGTACCTTGTTGTGCGGAGGAACATTTCTGCCGTAGTAAGGAAAAGTCCGGATCCTTAGGATATAACTCTTTAAGGGAGTTAAAGGCAATCACTTCAGCACTGATAGTAACAAGGAGTAATTCACGGGCACTATGATTTGTGAAATGGCTTAGTGCATCCGCAACCTTGTTATTCAAACCAGACTTGTGATGAGTAGAGAACGTATATTCTTGCAAGGTAGAAATCCAACTTGCATGCATTTTATTGGATGGTGATTGATTCTGAATATACTTGAGGGCTTGGTGATCAGGATACAAGACAAAATCTTTATGTATTAAGTAATGTCTCCATTTCCGTAGTGCACAAATCACAACATGAAACTATAACTCATAGGTAGACCACTTTTGACGAGCTTCGGTAAGTTTTTCGCTAAGAAATTCAATGGGTTTACCTTCTTGGGACAAAACCGCACCAACTCCTAATATGGAAGCATCGGAATGTACTTCAAAAATATTGTTGAAATCAGATAGTGCAAGGATAGGAGCAGAAGTAAGTCTTTCTTTTAATAACTGAAAACTTGATTCAGCTTCATTTGTCCATAAGAACCTTTTATCCTTCCAACTGTGAGTAATAGGGGCTGCGATAGATCCGAAATATCTTATAAATCGACGGTAAAAGGAATCTAGACCATGAAAACTTCGAGCTTCGTAGGTTGTCTTAGGCGTAGGTCAATCACGAATAGCTGTGATTTTGGAATCATCTACTTGAATACCATCAGCAGAAACAACGTAACCCAAAAACAGAACCTTAGAAGTGAAAGTTTGACACTTCTTTAGATTGATAAATAATTCATTCTCTTTGAGAGCATTGAAAATAGCCCACATGTGAGAGTGGTGTTCCTCTTCAGATTTCGAATAGATAAGGATATCATCAAAATAAACCACAAAAAACTTACCAATGAAGGGTTGTAGAACTTGATTCATAAGCCTCATGAATGTACTTGGAGCATTAGACAATCCAAATGGCATAACAAGTCACTCGAAGAGACCATCCTTTGTCTTAAATGCAGTCTTCCATTCATCTCCAAGTCAAATTCTGATTTGATGATACCCGCTTTTAAGATCAATCTTCGAAAATATCTTGGCACTAGAGATCATATCAAGCATATCATCTAATCTTGGAATTGGAAACGACAATGGATTATGATCTTGTTAACAACTCTACTATCGATACATCTACGCCAGGTTCCATCCTTTTTAGGCACAAGGATGGCGGGAACAACACAAGGGCTCAAACTAGGTTGTATGAAACCTTTAGACAGCAATTCATCCACTTGACCTCGAATTATATCGTGCTCCTTAAGGTTTATACGGTAGTGGGTAAGGTTATGAAAACTTGCACCGCGCATAAGATCTGATTCTTGTGCATCTGCTAAGATATCCGGGGAAACCAACATCTTAGTCTCTTCTTGTTGTAGACTTGGCTTAGGTTTCGCGTAATATGGTTGCAATGTGATTCTGCTGCTATTGTACATGAACAAATACGTATTAGCTTTACCTCAATAAGTGACATCTACATCATATATCCATGGGCGTCCAAGTAATATGTGGAAAGCAATAATATCCACAACATCACAAACCACTGTCTCGTTATATGCTCCAATTTTAAATGACACAAAACATTGAGAATCTACATTCTTCTTATTATTATCATCAATCCAACCAATGGAGTATGGTTTAGGATGTGGATGAGTAGATAATTGCATCTTTTCCACCAATCTAGATGAAATAATATTTTGAAAACTTCCACTGTCAATGATCACATCACATATCTTGTCTTGCACACATCATTGAGTACGGAATATATGATTACAGGTTGGATAGTCAACACGAGGAATGGACAATAGATTTTGAATAACATAAGAGACATGATCACTTTCATCTCCTTCCTACGCATATGCTTGTATATCTTCGATATTTCTATGAAAATCTTCACTTTCTTCCTCATAAACAACAGACTCTTCTTCGGTTATCAATGTACACCCACTTCTACATTGATTTTATGTGTGCCATGGTTTCTTATAACACTTATTTTCAGTTGGGTATGCATAAGGGTTTGGAGGTTTTGACCTAATGGGTTGGGCATTATTAGGTTGGGGTGGAGGTGGTGGAGCCTTCGTGGTAGGTAGGGTTTGAGAAGAAGATGGTTGGGTGGTAGTGGGAGTAGGAGAAATACGAGATTGGTATGGATATGGTTGTTTCCTATTAGGAAAACTTTGAAATAAAGGTTTTCTAGGGCTAAAAGGATAAGGTTTTTGGGTATGGTTGTGGAGAAAGCATGAAAGATTTTATCTTTAGAGCATTATTAATGACAACATGAAGAGAAGTATATTGTTGAGTAGCTAACCTTTCTTGTATTTTTCAATCAAGTCCATTGATTAAACGTCCAATTGTTTGATCAACCGTCTCATTCAGCTGATTCCGAGACAATAAACGAGAAAATCCAGTCACATATTCTTATACTGAACGGTTTCCTTGACGACAGTTTTGTAAGGTGATGAATAAGGTCTGCATGTAATCCGGAGGCAGAAACCTCTTCTTCAATAGTTTCTTCATGGCTGGCCAGGATGGAACTTGTCGCATTTCTTGGTTGGCTCGTTCTAGTTGAAGATGATCCCACCATGAGGAGGCTGGTCCCGTAAGCTTGAAAGCAACAAGTTCTACTTGTTGATCTCCAAGTATGCGCATATAAGCAAGGAAACGATCAACTGTACACAACCAATCTAAGAAATCTTCAATGTGTAGAAGTCCATCAAACGGAGTTATATCATCATTGGGGCGATAGGTTTGTGGATTTCCCATGTTCCTCTGATGGCGCGGTGGTGGAAGATAATAATATGACTCATAATCTTCAACATCAATTGCTTGCTGCTTTGTAGAAGATTTGTTTAAGTTATGGGGAGTAGAGTAAGAGAAATCTTCGAAAAATTCAAATTGTGGGGTTGAGCAAGGTGGACAGGAAGAGTAAGTTGGAGTAGTGAATAATGGATGGTAATATGACTTATTTCTGGAAGTATCATGGCTGTAAGAAGGTTGGGAAGTGATTGGAGGGGTTTGAAGATGAGTGGTGGAGTTGGGAGGGATAGAAGTATGAGGATGGACAATTTCAGCTTGGGTTTTAGGTAATTCTCCAATTACCTTCTTTCCTTCGTGTTCCATGAACTTGGTAGAAAACCACTCTTTGAAATCTTCAAAACGTTCATCTATCAATGTGGTTAACTCAGTGGTTAACTCCGTTTTTAGTCTGATTCCCATTGCTTTCACATGAGCTTCTAGGTCTTTCTTAAAACTAGTCCTTAACTATTCAATATTCTTATCACCCATGTTAGTGGAGGCTCTCAATCGAGGCCCTGGTACCACTTAACGTAGCGGAAGCGTAATAATTTGGATCAAGGATCCAAAAGGTAGTGAAAACTAGTGTGAAATCAATAGATTCACAAAATCTATAAGAAAACTAGAGAACAATAACTAAATAAAATATCTTTGGTAAATCAAATAAGATAATAATGTTGAATGTGTAAAAATTCTACAAGGCTAGGCCTTCTTATATAAGCTTCACTATTTCCTAAAAGTAATAAAACTAGAAAAGGAAATCATACTAAACTAGGAAACTAATATATTCTAGAATAGTTCTAGAATAAGGAAATCATAAATTAGGAAATAATACTAGAAATAGAATACGGTTTGACTCTAATGTCAAACAGGGGTGACTTGGTCTAGATGTTCTACATCAAATATGGTTGACACTTTTATATGAAATGAGAATTAATAATGTTTTCTGAATCAACTGACGTAAAGTTTACTCAAATCCATTTCGTTCATCTCTCATGCGAGTATTAGAAAGTCCTAATCATTATATCTACTAGTAAGACCACATGTGTGATGCACGTGCTTGAATTTGACTCTTTTAACAACACCAAATTTGATAATAATGAAAAAAAGTTCTTACAATAAAAATTTAATATTCTTATTTGTACTCATTATGTAGATAATTCAAAGATCTTTTCAAAAATAATAATTTTGCAAAAATCCGATGTGTATTTTTAGAGATATCTAAGTTTAATTTTTTTTTTATCTTTTCTTTTTAAAACAATGGCATTCCTGCGAATATACGGACGTTGATTCAATATACATTTTCACCTTAGATATAAATGTATACTAGTGGTTAATATTTAAGGTCATATTAGTAATATGAAGGTCACACCAATCTATTCTGTCTTTTTGTGACCAACCAAAAGAAGACTTCACCAAAAAGAGGCCTTTCCTTTATTATAGTATAAGATTTTATGGTTTTGTGATTTTGAGGAATGACATCACCACAAGGTGCAGGAGTTATACATACTGCTTTAAGAAGACCCAAAACTGAGAACATAGATTGAATGATTACCACATGTTGTTACTCATCCAATGCATTCTAGAAAACATGGCTAACACCACACAGTCTCTTAGAAGTTACCAAAAAAATTGATGATTGGAGCTGGATGGAGGTAATGATCAATAAGCTAAACTGATTCAAAATTTACATAGGAATAGACTGGGAGAAATATGAATTACCATTTTTTCCATTCTATCCATAATAGAAGGAAAAAATGGGGACTCTAACACATCTTAATCTTTGTGTTTTAGTAACTCCTTTTGTTATGGCCAATTATTTTTCATAAGATGATATATATGAATATCTAGTTTTGTATATAAATCCATACACCATTGGGTTCTAGATCATTTTGTTTCTTCTCTTAAGCCAGTTTTGTTCATTAATATGATTCAAACACATCATTGAGGATCGACAACACACATGATCTAAACACATGATGTGGGATGAGGCGCAAGTGGGGGACCATGTATATAAACGCATATATTGCATAATTATAAGTAATTTATAAAGCTTCTCGAATGTTATTTCTAAGATCTAATTTCTGCAAAGGGATTATTGTTGAGTTGAACCAAAGATGATTCTTTGTACCATGGAAGAAGATGATTGTTATTTGGTTAGCCAACCCGTTCATATGGTAATAGTTTTCGGGTTAAGGATATGTATGACGAGGTGATCTTTTTTGCTATATGGGATATTTAGGTTTGATAATTTTTTGTATGGGTATCATCTTAAGTTCTTAATTGGCTTAAACAGAAATATCCCCTAGCAGTTTAGTACGACTAAAAACTAGAGAAAATAAACACTTAATGAATCTTTGTTGGTAGAGAATATAACATTTAACGTTAATAGATGAGAAGGAATGAGATCTATAATAAAAGAAAAAATATGCTTTTAGGCAAAAGAGTTTCTATGTAGCTCTTTGAGTTTTTAAATATTGAAAGCTAAGAGCATCTCCAATGGAGTATGAGTATTTATCATATGTGGAGACCTAAAAAAGGTATTTAATAACATAGACTCCAAATATACAAATCTTGTTTTGATAAGAATTTCCAGTGGTAATTGTATCTATATCTATTTTAATATACGTTTCGGTTATTTATAAAAAAAATAATTCACAAAATCTAAAAAATTAACTAAAATAATAATAAATTGATGACATGGGTATGGATGAGGGTCTCCAAAAACCCATACTCTCCTCCAAACTCAAACTTCCACGTCATATTAAATTTTGATTATCAAATCACCACTGGAGATGCTCTAAGGTACTTTTAGTATTGTTGAGCACAATTGGTTGTCATTTATCCCGAATATGGAAAATTTATGGAAACTAATGGTACATTCATTTTGCCTAATCGTTTAATTTCCATTTTCTAATGAGGTATATTTTTCCTTCGGCAGGTTTAATGTTAAAATGTAGGGCCGTAAATTTGGACTACATCGGTACCTATATGTCCTAGTTACAACTAGGACATATGCACGGAACTCGACTGTATACTAAATAATTTTTGCACTACATACAAAAGGGAGTTGCGGATTGGAAACAAATGCAATCTGACCGTGTAAGTTAGAGCATGTTTGATTTTTTTTTCCTCTATGTAGAGGCTAACCTCTATCTACCTCTATATAGTTGCGGGATCCACTTTTAAAGATGTTTGTCTTTACCACTGCCTCTATTAATATAGAGGCAAATCTCTATATATGTAGAGGAATTTAAATAGCAGTAACCTGTTGCTATCTTTGAGTCAAACCTCTATCTTATTGTAAACCCTCAAACTAGTTATAAATTTCTAATTTGTCCTCTAATTCAAAACCTAATATTTTTTTCTCCCTTTCATCTGCCTTCACGTCTCCGCCGTCATCTCCATCGTTGCCACCTTCTTATCATTACTCAATCCCGCCACCACCTCTATGTATAGAATATCCTCCACCTCCACCTCCACCACCATGTATTGAGTATACACCTCTATCACCGACACAATCACCAGTTTTTTATTTACCACCACCTTCACCATCTCCACCCACACCCCCATCACCATCACATGTTCCTTCATCACCACCATATGCCCACCATACCACCATTTTCAAGGATTTTACATGCCTACTGTCGATTAATTCAATTTTTATTATGGCTTTGAAATCCTATTCTCTTCATGAATCTTGCTTAATCAAAGTTTTGTTAATGGGTAGTTAAGTAAATCATTCTTAATAAAACATTGATAAATCCTCCATTATCACCACCTGAAGATAAAAACAAACGAGCTTTTGAAACCACTGGTTGATACCTTTGTCTGAATGGAAGTGTTCAACCACTATAAAGTGGTCTCTATCTTAGTAGTCCTAAAAAACAAACATGTTGTTAGTCTTTTTGCTTTGGTATTAGAACAACGAATGTGTAACTAATCTTTCCTCTAAAAGTTAAAAATGCATTAGTGTTTATAATGTTAGAATGCTTCAATTTTCAACTAAACAATGCTGCAATTTCCAGCTAACCAATGCTGAAAATCAACAAATGATCCAGGACATCCATTGCACGTCACCAACTCGATATAAAAGCAAGTAAATGGTCGTTTATGACAAACAGATTATTTCATAACAAAGTAAACAATAACTAAGACCAAGAAAATGAATTAGTGATAAAATAATGGTCGGATTAATCACTTTTAGTGCACATGATTCCAAATGAGTGTTACTAGTAAGGCATTAATACAACTACCATATTGAAGTCGGCCTCAATTGGGTTGTTACCAACCTGATTAGCAGCAAAACCCTAGAGGGAAACCTGCAATACAAACCCCCTAATGCAGAAGTTCAGAGTATGGTATTTTGGAAGTTGAAGAACAAATTCAGACTTACCTACAACTAAAAGAATGATGAGGGCGTCGATTTCAACCGGTGGAGGAGGTCTATGACCAGTCGGTCAAACGTCCTAGGAATAATGCGCAAGAATGACAAATTATATGCAACATGGCCAAGGCCTGAAATGTCTGGCGCATTTATGAGCTGCGTCTAGGCAAAGGCATGTGTCGAACATGGTTTGCACATGGCCAAAAATGCGAGATTAGCATCAATAGGTGCCAAATGAGTTTGTCACAAAGCATATATGCATGTGGCATATATGCAGGGATGTCAGCAACACTTGCACCATTGGGAGAATGATGCACAACAATGATGGCCGTACTTTGGCTGGTGAAAGCCATCATGGCGTGACAAGGATTGAGACATGTGCTAGGCACATGGCCTTGACGATTACAAGCTGGTTATACGAGTTAGTGTTTATTTTATGCTTTATAAAAAGCTAGGAAATGCCTATGTGGCTTTACGAAACGAGTTAGACAAGTTGGCACGGTTGACCAACTGCCTTGTGTAAAGCAATATTAGAGTTTAATTAGTGCATTTTATCTAGGAATTGTTTCAATTAGATTTTGGTTATTATGATCCAGGAAGCTCTGAGCTTGCTGACTGGACTTAATAATTGATATCCAGGAGTCCATGAGACTGATGAATGGATTTATCCAGGAAACTCTTATTTTTCCGACTGGATTTAATAATTGATATCCAGGAGTCCCTGAGACTGGCGACTGGTTTTCTCTAGGAAACTCTAAGTTTGCCGACTGGATTTAATAATTGATATCCAGGAGTCCCTGAGACTGCTGACTGTATTTATCCAGGAAACTCTGAGTTTGTCGACTGGATTCAATTAATTTGTTGCTCTATACTAGCATGTGATATGTCTACGTATTTTGACTTCCAAATCAAAGAAACTTGGTCCCGGATGGATTCTAATACCTAGATCTCATGAAAACTATATAAGAGGACTTCCACAACAATTAAAGGGGATCTCATCTCATATTATACTTTTGTTCTTCATTTAATATTCTAGGGTTTACCCTTTTATGGGGAAACCGGGTAATTGTGTAATCATGAGAAGCTAAACTTTTGTTGATTAAGGATGAATTCAATGTTCTAGATGTGATCTTTATTGGTTAATACAAGTTATTCAGAGTTCTTATCATCATCGTTTGTTTTCACTATTATTAGGGTCTATGATTGATTAATTAGATTGTTTGGAGTGCATGCTATATTAATCTATTGATCATTCTATTGCTAGTAAAGGGTTAGGATATCCGTGTAACTGTTGAATAATCCTTACACAAGTAGAGAACATGAGACCTCGCAAAGGAATTTTGTGGAGCAATCGTGTGTGAAGACAACACTAGTAAGTGGACCTTGCGCTAAGAGTCTAACTGCTAGGATCAACCTAAGTTCACATAACTTAAAGCTTCCGACTGGGATACACCTTGAGTGCGCTACTACTTGGTGGTTCGGTTGGATAGGACTTGATATGCGAGCGCTTCGCTATCCGGTTACAAGAGGAACTTTTGGGATAGCACTGCGCCAGCTGCTTTCCTACAGTTGGTGATGAATGATTCTAACGAAGATAGATAAGTATACTATTGAGTCAATGTTTGGTAACGGCGAAGGACTCCTTGATCATCCCTTTCATCTTATTCTCATTTTATTATTTTTATTTACTTTAAACCAAAACCCCCTTGTCTTTTACTTTATTTTGCTGATCCAATAACCTATCAATTACACAGCTCTCTGTGGGAACGATCTCTTACTACCGCTATATTACCAGTTAATTCGTGGGAAATATCTTGATTAATTTGTTGCACTTACGCCATGCATCACCTTGGTTTATAAATACCTAAATGTGCATTTCTAGCAAACTATCCTAAGAGCCAGGCAATCTTCATTTCTTGTTGTTTCTAGTGGGTCTATTCGGAGAGGAAAGAATCCTAATTAGGTGAAATCTCTTACGGGCGCTCGTTTAAAGACTTCTATGGGATCAAGAAGTTCTACGAGTATCATTGGTAGGAAACTAGATAATTGCAGTGTTATTAGTTTTCAATTGATTTGATTGACTAGCGGTTGTTAAAACTTTGATTGCACCTAGTTTGTTTATGCTTGAGAATCTTCTCTTTTGATATAAGATTTACTCAAACAAGATTAGAGTATCGACGGGACCTTTAGAACTGTTGTTAGATTTAAAGACATCTTGTGAAGTGGTGTTGTGCAGGTTCTGAAGATAAAAGAAGATTTGAAGACGAAGAAGATTACCTATTAGTTTTCGTATCTTGTGAATTGTGTGCAAAAACCTTGATCGGCTGGGATCCAACTAGAATCAGTTTATCATTGATAGATCTGATTGATTAGTTGCGTGAGATCGTCATTCTCTATATTTCTCTTTGAGATCTATATTAATTGAGTGTGAATCTATACTTGACTATTTTTGTAGTTAAAGTTAGATTGATCTTACCAGACAAAGGAGTTTATTAGATTAAACATAAAAGCCTTTGTCAACGACTCATCTAAATCTTGTAGAAAGATTGATTAGAGTGGTTACCAAACAGATTCTTTCTTTGCTCTTTGGAATACGATCCAAAGGACTTGCTATTCACGGGCGTGACTCTAGAAGTCGAAAGTGCAGGGATACTGAGGGAATAATTATCTAGGGGTAGTCTTCTTGGTCTCAACTATACAAAGATGGTATTAGATTTTGTATAGCGGGTTAATTCTGAGAGTATTCAAAACTAGACTAAGTCCCGGGGTTTTTCTGCATTTTCGGTTTCCTCGTTAACAAAATCTTGTTGTGTCTTTTACTTTGAATTCCGCATTATAATTGTTTATTATAATAAAGTAAAATACACATATACGTTAACTCCGCATTACTTGATAGTGATCCTATAGAGTTCGATTATTACCGAACCTATTATCAAGTAACACACTTTTTTGTAGTGTTGTCTCGATATTGTATCCATAGTCAATCACACAAGTTATCTTGTTGTTGTATTGTCTCGATCTCGTATCCATAGACAATCACACGAAGTGTGAACCGAATTGTCGTATTGTCTCGACTCTGTCCATAGACGATCACATTCGGTAGAGGACTTATAGGTTGAAACAAAAAGACTGTGGTGTATTTGGGTACCCTCGTCTTTTCAGAATGACAAAACAAGTCATTTGGTATATGGCCAGAGAGTCGATCACATGTTTAAGGACAGACTTTCCTGCAGTATTGAGTAAGATACTCCTCCACCCAGTTAGTCTACCTTTTTGTTTCCCAATAAGGGGTCAAAACATTTTATTTTGGATATGTGAGTAAATAGGGGTAGCCCCAAATACTTTTATTCTAGTTTTATTCTCCCATGATTTCAACAATTTCTCTAGATTAACTGTTGCCGACACTTTTTCCAAAAATGATTACAGACTTAGCATAATGTATCAGCTGACCAGAACCCTTACTGAAGGATTCAAGAATCTGTAAAAGATTCTTGCTTTTTTTTATATCTCTTGCGAAAATTAGGCATTCGTCAACGAAAAGGAGGTGAGGAGTTGTAGTGCTAACTTTTATCTCATGAGTTAATCCATTTTCCTCGGCATCACGAATGACACTCGACAGACCTTCCATACACATAATGAATAGGTTTGAAGACAGGGGGTCTCCCTGTCTCAACCCTTGAGATGGATGAAAGAAAGGAATGGGGGAGCCATTTAAGAGGACATCAACAGAAGTAGTTCCAAACTTCCAATGTATTGGGCAATTAACTTGCACCAATCCTCCAAGAAACCAAGTCTTTTTAGAGACTAGAAAAAAAACTCCCATTCAACCCTATCAAATGCCTTAGACATGTTGATTTTAATTCTCATATGTCCTATTTCCTTTTCTTTTTTAGTGTCATTAATTGTGTGGATTATCTCATGGGCTATGATAACATTTTTTGAAATTTGTCTACCAGGAACAAAAGACGATTGGAACGGGGAAACAATTTTATTAAGCAACGAATTTATACGATTAGCAATCAGTTTCGAGATTATCTTGTAGATGGTGTTACATAGAGAGATTGGTCTGAAGTCCACGACAGAGAATGGGAATTTGACTTTTGGAATCATAGTTATGAAAGTTATATTGATCTTTTTAAGGAGACACTTAGATTCTAAGAATTCTATGATGGTAAAAACCATATCCTTTTTGAGAAGTTCCCAGTTTTTTTGGAAAAATATGGCTGGGAAGCCGCCCGTACTGGGAGATTTAGATGGGGCATGCCAAAAAGGACAAATTTAATCTCTTATTCAGTTGGAGGAATGAGAAGCGATAGACGCATTTATGAGTCTATTTTGTTCTCAATTATGTGTATTGTTAGTGCTCGATTTTGTATTTATTATGGCTTTTTATGGCTTTGTAGGTGTTTTTGGAGAAATACACCTGTGTTGAGAAATTGACTCGAAAAATGGTATTTGCACCCCCCGGGAAAAAATTACTAAAGACACCCAGAAGATGTGTTAAAGGAACCCCGGGAATGCATTGGAGGCACCCAGAAAAATCACTAAATCACCCAAGAGGAATTGCTAAAGGCACCTCCCAGTTGGATAAGGGCACCACAGGGCAACTACTATTAACATACCGGAACAGGATAAGGAGACTCCATCATCTTCATCATTTGAATTTGAATTTGGAGGGAAAAGTAGCTGCAACAAGTTTCAAATTAGAGTTCGATTTTTGGGCTATCTCTGGACAGATTCAATCACAAAATTCGATTGGGATGGACTTGAATGAACCAGACAGGACATGTATGGGCGTTAGATTGGATCAAATTGGAACCGATTGTCGGTTTGAAGAGAACAGAGAAAGTGAAAAAATACTCGGACCTATGTTGCACTGATTATGGAAAGTACGTGAGGATTAGGAGAATTTATTGCTACGAGATTTGATTCTATCGATTCTGGAAGGAAAGTGGAAAGATTTTTGGCAGCTTAGAGACGTGTTATGTTTGGGAAGTTTACATGGATAAAACAGGGAACGAGTTATTGACGAGGAAGAAAAGGATATTCGCTAAGCAGGGAATTTTCGTCATGCAAGTATCTCTCCAAGATTTGTTAATCGATAAATATTGGAAGATTCGAGTTAAACAGGGAATAAAAAGTATGAGACTTTTGATGAGAGAAAAGAGGATTTCTTGGGATATTTTGGAACCTGCGGTCTATATATTCCGAGGGTGAAGTCATAGAAGGGGTTATCGAGAGTTTAGGGGAGTTTGGGGTGAAGCAGATGCTATAGAGACGAGAAGAGGAAGTTACAGAGATTCTTCTCTGCTGCTGTGAAGAAGGCAAGCTGAAGAACATAAGATGGAAGAAGTGTGTCGCATAAGCAGGCGTATATTCAACTGCAGAAAATATTACTTGCAAAAGACTTCCAGTGACTAAAGTTCATCTTTCATCGACTATACCATTGTAACAGCGACGTCTGTAACACCACAACATCGTTACAAATCCTATATATTATTATTTTCTTCAATAAGAACACCATTTGAGTCATGTTTCTATCTTTTGAATGTGTTTTGGGCATGATGAGCTACACCCCAACACTGGGACCCCGTAGGAAGTTGGATTTCGTCCTTGTGGTAATTAAATTAATTCTTTATCTACTTTTTGCATGAATTTTTATTGATTTATGATTTATATTAATTATTTGTGACTTTGTTTAATGACGCATGCTTAGTTCTAAGTAATTTTGATGCTTCATGCTTACAATATATAACTAATATTTTATGGAATCTACATTTGGCAAATAAATAGAGTTGACATTTTTTTTTGTTTGAGCTATAATTTCCTAGGATTAATTTTTGAACCACTTGAATACGAGAAACAGTGAAATCCTGAGTCCCAGTAAATTCTTCATCTTGAAAAAATTTTGTATATATTTTATTATTTTTGTTTATTAAGTCTTAAAATCGAATATTAACAACAAGTCTGAGTGAGCGACACCCTATTTACCACTATATAATAACACATCAAGAAGCTGGTGGTTCTCCTCTTGAGAGATACTATTTGGAATCAAATGAAGAACATTGTGTGGGATTTTATTTCCAATCGCTTTTGCCATATATGAAAAGTGATTAAAAAGCGAAACAAAGATACGCTTTCTCACATCAGTCACCATCTTTCTTTTCATGTGCCTCAATCCTAAGTTTTTTGTAATTATCTTTTGTCGAGGTATGAAAAAAACCAGTATTTTTACCCCATGTAGTATCCTTCTCCAAAAAAGTCTCAGAGTCTGGTAAACTATGCCACTCTACGAAATAATACGTTCTCCTATTAATATTGTGTTTCCCATCAACTCGATCATCAAGTATACGCTGAATTTGCTTATCTAATTGCGATCTGATCATGGTGGTGCATGCTTCGATTGCTGTCTCGAAGTGTCCAGCAAATCAGGATGGTAGTTCTTCAAAAAGCTAACATGAAAAGTGGAGTGCACTTTTAATCTTCCGGAAAAACGAGTCGGTAATCCACCTTACCAAATCTTTTCATCACTTCAAATGGACCATTGTACCTTGGAATCAAGCCTCTATTCACTGTCTTACTAGAAATCTTCTTCCAAATTTGGGGCGTTACCTTTAATAGTACCATATCTCCCACCCCAAACTCTACATATCTGCGATGCAAATCAACATACTTCTTTATCCTTTTCATTACCTTGGATAAACTATCACGCGCTTTCTCAGTCATCTCCGTCTTAGACCTTGTATAGTGATATGTTGTTAGACAGGAGCCTTGCTTCTTAGCCTTTGGCACCTCATGAGGGGATAATAATTGTTATCATGTAACCAACTCAAAAGAACTCATCCCCGCGGATGAACACTTGTGCAAATTGTAACAAAATTGGGTCGCATCCATCAACGACACCCAATTTCCTTGGCTTGCAGTCACATAATGACAAAAATACTCTTCTAACAATGCATTTATCCTCTCTGTATGACAACCGGTTTGGGGATGCTTGCTAGAAGAAAACCTTAGTTCGAATCCAAGCAATCCAAACAAGGCAAGCCAAAATCTGCATGTAAACCGTGAGTCTCTATCACTCACAATATATTGAGGAAGTCCCTAATACTTCACTAAGTTCTTAAAAAAACAGTTCCGCTACAACATATGCATTACAAGAATGAGGACATGGAAGGAATGTAGCATACTTAAAAAACAGATCAACGAAGACCATTATCGAGATAAAGCCTTGCACTTTCGGCAGCCCATTGATAAAGTTTATCGACAAGAATTTCCACGGTTTTTCTGGAATCGACAAAGGTTGTAAAAACCCTGTGACTAGTTGATACACTAAGTGTAAAAACCCATGGTTTTTCTACAATCCTCCTTTCCGTCTTATCCAGTTGACACACTAAGCGTGTCTTCACATGCAACTCAACATCTTCTTCCATCTTAGGCTAATAGTAAGAACGAGCAATTAAAGAATGTGTTAGAGAACTTCTTGGTCGAACTCGCATGTGTTGTTGTCTCAAGCATGTTTGTCAATGTTAGTGATCGAAACTATAAGTCTTGATTTCTAGTCTACTTATAGCTAAGTCTCGGACTAGGATAGACAGTGTAGTTGAGCTCAAGACTCCAAGGCGATCATCATACAAAGATGAAGAACTACTCAAGGAACTGGTGGGACTTCATCGACTAAAAGGTATGTGGAGACTTGAACTTATCTATCACTCAAAAGTCTATCTACTCTATCTCCTATCTTGAGACAAAAGTCGTTTTGCTATATAGACTTTGTTTATACACATTTTCTATTTCGAGCCGAGTTTATCTCGCTTATCTATTTCTCGAAATATGTGTTGGTAAGCTTTCGCTTTTGCCAAGTTCATCTTTACTAGTGACGAAAGTCATATTAAGTTTCAATTACTTGAAAATTGCTTTGACAAAAAATAGTTTGTCAACAACTATATAACGTCCTCTAAGAATGTTTCAATGATTGAAATGAGATTTTAGTTTATATAACCATGGTTGGATATAAGCATTGTGTGGTAACTCATACATGTATAAGTCCTTATTCCTTGAACCAAAGTATGCATACTTTGCTGCTCAGGAAAACCGGAACTGGAGTTTGTGAATTGAAAACAAACTTATTTCGGGTATTAATTCCACGTACCAGTCCACGTACCTAAGTTGGTTATTTTCTAAAAACGATTATTCGTGAACTTAAACTTATATAAACTAAGGAATACAAGTTTGCAAACCGTGGCTATAAAGTTCATGAATCGATTCGAGTGAATCAAATAGTTTTTGTTTCAATTGTGTCTATTATAAAGATCTAAGCAATTGAACAATTCTCTAACTAGTTCATTTGAGTCATTTGAACTAGTTGTGGTAAAGAAGAATATGACTGATATGAGAAGTGCTCATATGGCTAACCATTTGGTTAACTACTGTTGAACCAAATAGATGTACATGTTTGGGTACGGTTACACTATCCTAGATAAATGTGCATTTCATTTGTGTAAAACAAGCTAAGTTTTGATTTAACGGTTGAAAGATATTAGATTGAATCTAATAAGGTTTTCATCTAATGGTGAATATTGAATGATTTGTTACTAAGCTAACATTGATTGCAAACCCTAATTTGAAAGACTATATAAGGGAAAACTCTAGCAACTGGGAAACCTAATCCCCACACCTTCTGTGTGATACTAGTTGTATTAGCTAGAGTTGATTCTCCTTGAACCTTAGGTTTCAACCGAGACCCTGTAGGTTAACGACTTTAAGACTTCATTGGGATTGTGAAGGCAGACCGATACTACTTTTCTTGTAGTTGTGTGATCTGATCTTGCTGTTTCTATCGTACTAAGTACAATCGTAAGATTGACTTGAGATTGATTTCTCTGATAGGCAAGATATAAAAGAAGTCACAAACATCTTTGTCTCATCGTTTGTGATTTCGTAATATCTTCTTTCGCTAGTCGATTAAGTTTATTATCAGGTGATTGATAATACTAGGTTGTTCTTCGGGAATATAAGTCTGGGTTATCAATTGGTTCTTGTTCACCTTGATTTATCAAAAGACGGAACAAAACTCGTAGGTATTTCTGTGGGAGACAGATTTATCTATTACAGTAGACTTTTCTGTGTGATACATATTTGTTTATTAAAGTCTTCGACTTTGGGTCGTAGAAACTCTTAGTTGTGGGTGAGATCAGCTAAGAGAATCAAGTGTGTAGTATCCTGCTGGGATCAGAGACGTAAGGAGCGCAACTCTACCTTAGATCAGTGTGAGATTGATTGGGGTTCAACTACAATCCAGACCGAAGTTAGTTTGTAATATGCTAGTGTCTGTAGCGGCTTAATACAATATGTGTTCAATCTGGACTACGTCTCGAGATTTTTCTGCATTTGCGGTTTCCTCGTTAACAAAACTTCTGGTGTCTGTGTTATTTCTTTCCCGCATTATATTTTGTTATATAATTGAAATATCACAGGTTGTGCGTTGAATCAATCAATTGGGAAAATCCAACCTTTAGTTGTTGATTGAAACTTGAACATTGGTCTTTGGTACCGTTCAAGTGATTTCTCTTGTATTCAATTAGACTCGCAGATTTCTATTTGCTTGAGTAAGTATTGAATCGAGAAAGAGAGATATAACTCTTTGATATACTTTAATTATGATTGAGTCTGACTGTGTAGTTGATTCTCTTAAAAGTATATTGGAGTTAGTCCATACAGATTGCTAATCGAAATATTGGGTATGGTTGTTAGACCCACGCTTTTTCAATTGGTATCAGAGCAGACAAACATGTTTAAAGACCTTACAAGTCTGTGTTTTTAACGATCTGACTCTATGGAAAGAAACTCTAATTCAATAAACGTACCACCAGTTTTCAATGGCTCAAACTACCTGTGGTGGAAATTTTTTATGCGTGCTTTTCTTCAAGCTTGTGATTTTCAAACATGGGTACGTGTTGTTAATGGCTATGATCCTCCGGTTAATATATAAGGCGATGTATCTATACCTAAGGATATTGGTAGATATAGTCCAGAAGAAATCCTTGATGCAAAGCAGAATTCTGACGGCTTAAATGCTATCATACATGCCATTACTGCAGATCTTCAGCACCATGTGATTATGTGTACTAAGTCTAAAGAAGCCTGGGATATCTTAGAAACTATATTTGAAGGAAATACCAGCGAGAAAGAAGATAGGCTTCAAAAACTAAATTCTGATTAGGAAAACCTTCGTATGGCAGATGAAGAAACATTTGATGAGTTTAATCACAAAGTGTCTGAAATTGTTAATGCATATTTTGCATTGGGTAAGACCATTCCTGAAAGGGACATTGTGATGAAAATTCTCATATCGTTGCCATCTAGATACGATTCTAAGAAGCATTCCATCGTTGAAGGAAATAATCTCGCAACGCTGTCCAGGAATACTCTGGTTGGGAAGCTAAAGATATTTGATCATGAGCACACGTCCAAGTCCAGTAAGGATGTTTCTTTCAAAGCACTAAAGAACACTAAATTACTTGACAAAAGTAAAAGTTTTTACATCTCTGAAGATGATCTTTCTGAGGCTGATTCATCAGATGAAGATCTTGACAAGTCAGTCTCGTTGATCACAAGATAGTTTAGGGATCTTCTTTTGAAGAGAAGTAAACGGTTTTCCAGAGATAAATCCAAGTCATCAGATAAACCACATAATCGTGTTCCTCCTAAAAATAGGGATAATGATGAAACTGATGACGAGGATATGCCTCAGTACTTTAAGTGTAAAGGATTTGGTAATTTTGCAAATGAGTGTCCAAATCGGAAGAAATACACTGGGAACAAAGGTCTTGCTGCAACTCTTGATGAAATGGCTGATGGTGGGGTTTTGAAAGAACCTACAAACTGACCTGCAAGTGCACAGGGTCAGTTGTAGCTAGTGATGGGAAGAAAGGGTTTGTCCACAGGGACTTGGAGGGAGCTATTGTTGTTTTCTAAGTAAAATCTACCTAAACAGGGAATTGGGGAAAACTAGGATATTGAATCCACCTAAATCCTCAGCTATATCATGTCCAGTGCAAGTCTTGCTCTTGGCCTTAGTAAACAAGGTGAAGGTTCAGGCCTGCCTTGTGTTCTGGGCTTTCATCTAGGATAAGCTATTCACCTAGTTCACTAATGCACCCCTAGCATTGATGGTCTTCTTACAGCACCATCAATCACGGATGGACTTGATCACTAGTTGACTAACTATCCTATATCTAGAGAAAATTGCTCACCTAGTTAATCCTGTTCACCCCTAGCATTGGTGGTCTTCTTACAGCACCACCAATCACAGGTTACTATCATCACTGAGTAATCAATTCTCCATGGTTCTAATTCAAGCTCATCAAGAACAAAACTAATCATTTACTTCACTGTGGCATAGAGGCTTCATCTACTTCCTAGTGATGAACTAAAACATGGTAGTGATAAACTAAAACATGGTAAACAGAAAGAGTAATTTGAAATTGAAATAGGAATTGAAACTGAAATTAAAATTAAACCTACTCAGACCCAAATTGGGGGTTAACTTGGCTAGCCCAAGAACACCCTTCTCTCTACACATCAATTGCCTTTTATAGTTTTACAAAATATCCCCAAATTTCGAAACCCTAACTTACAAACCCTAATTTTTGAATTGAAAATTCCACTCACCTAATCCCTGAATTGATGTCGAACCATGCCTATTCTCTCTTCTCTGCTCCTTCTGCTCCCTATTCTGCTCCATTTGACGCCCTAAATCGAAGTGTTGTATCAAACCCACACCTAGGTCAGTGAGATGAGTGTGGGTTAGGTATAACAGCTAGATTTAGGGAGATGGGATGTTGGGGGAAGTGTGGAGGTGATGTTTAGGGTGGTAGGGTGATGATGGTGTTCGTTGTGGTGATTGAGGCAGTGGAGTTGGCGGAGTTGGTGGTGAAGGTGATGGTGGTTCTCTGTGACGGGTTGGAGGAGAATATGGGTTCGATGGAGAAAGGGGAAGGGTGCATTTGGTTTGATGGGATATAGGGTTAGGTGTTATAGTGTGTGTCGGGATCAGCAAGGTTTGATGTATCGCAAAGCAAAACCGTGGGATGATAACTTCTGAAACGGATCTAACGGAGAAATTGAGACAGATCATGAGCGACCGTTGGATGCAAAAATACAACGAAACTGACGGCTCAAGATGGAGTTAGGTGCTGTAGTGTAAGGCGGAGATATCAAACTTCGATGCATAGCAAGGGAGCGACCGTCGGATGCTTCTGAGAACTGATCTGATTGCTGAGAACGGAGGCGTTTTTGTGTGTAGAAAATGAGGTTGTGCGCACCATTCTGCGCGGCTTCCTTGCGTGATTTCTCCCGGCTTTTCACTACTTTTCTGCTCTTTTTGCTCCGCAAGTCATCCAGACTTTATTTATTACCTAAAAATGCAAAATTAATTAATAAAAATATTTATTCTTGAAAACAATGAAAATACAGAATATGGGATAAAATGTAGAATTACTGCACAAAAGATGAGTTAAATGCCAACAAAAAGGTATAAATATATACAATATTTGGCACTCATCAAATACCCCCAAACCTGAATTTTACTTGTCCTCAAGTAAAACAAAACTAAGGAAATCCTAACTATACCACTGTCGCTGGTCTCTCGAATGCATTTAGCGTATGCACTAAGCCTTTTAAACCACTAAGTGTCCCTAGTGGACAAGTTAAGTCTCGTGAAGGTTTGCTTAGAACGTACCTACAAAGTTCTAGGTCAAAATATAAGCTCAGATTCCATCAAACGTGACATGTGCAAGTCAGTTTAGCTCACAACAAAATGGAGATGTCAATCTAGCTATCGAAGGCACAATCCTAGCACTGATAACAAAAAAAAGACATGTGATAAGAGTGTAAAGTGTATCTACACATGTGTAAAGAAAGATCTGAAGTTATGACTACTAATCACCAAGAGATAGTTTCTCAGGCTAAGAACCAAGGTCGAAATCTAGCTAGCTGTCCGGACTTTACGAGAATTGTGAATGAGTTGGAGGTATTTCACAATTACTCGCGTTGTACATCAATGGCATACACCCTTCCTTGCTTATTACAAAAAAACAACAAAAGATGACAAATTACATGACTCTTATTTACATTGACTACTCTCTTTTATTTTTGGAACAAGAGAGGATGGAATTGAACAATACTTGATTTTTTTGTATTTTTCTGATATTTTTTTTCTCTTTTTTTTTTTTTTTTTTTTTTTTTTTTTTTTTTTTTTTTTTTTGAAAGGAAACACTTTTGATAAATACAAAAGGAAACAAAAGATTACATGACACTTTGCAAGAGGTAGCCCTTTTTGATGCACCCAGTTAAATTCGATGGTTGTTTCTTAATGTAACCTCCACCTTCTATCCCAACCAACCAAAGAACAAGCTAGTCAAGTTTCGTTCAGTATTCTAAAGTGATTGGCAATCGTAACTTCCTATCAAACACCTTGAAGATCGAGGCCATACATGTATTGGTAGATCGTGCGCGTGCAAATTTCTTATCACTATGTGAATTGTGCTAGAATCAGGGTGCCTAAATATCTAGACTAAGACTCCTAATAAAAATACATATTTGCACAAGAGTCAACATTTCAAGGTAAATGAGCTCCATTTTTTATGATTTTTCATTTTTTAATTTTTTTAATTTTGATTTTTCAATTTTTTTTTGGAATTTTTCAATTTTTTCAAAAAGAAGAAGGAGTTCGTTTTCAATTATGGCAAATTATCATGGTATCTACTCTATACCCCCAAACCTAAACTAAACATTGTCCTCAATGTTTCAAAATATGGAAAGAATTAAAATGCAACATATGGAAAGGGACATGCTGAGTAGAGTAAAAGGAGAGAGAATACCCGATTTCGGCGAAAGCAGAATTAAAACTCCGTTATTCAAGGCAAAAATCCAACATATTTCAGCCGAGATCATATTGGATTAGCAAAATATATACAAAAGGAACAAAAGGGTTTTTAAAATTTTATCTACTGGATTATATACAAAAAATTCACCATACACTAACAATCTAAAGAGTTGAGGATCAACCCAAAAGACAAAGTGTAGAGGTTTCAACAGCTTCACACAAATATAACAGGAAATAAACGCAAGTGAAACTGTGAAACAAAATGAGCTACCCCCAAACCTGGATTTTACAAGAAGATATTTTGAAAACAAAATCGCGCAGTTTTGGGGGTTCATCATGCAAAAGGTCTAGCTCGAAATGAACTGTGCTAGGGACGGGCAAACATGCTAATTCCAATGTGGTTCCTCAAAGATATTATACTTAGAAGCAAAATAGTCCAAGAGGACTTGGGAAGCACACAGTTCCAAACCTAGATTAGGCATTTCAGAAAAATTGGTTTGACAATATGGTACAAACCAAATCTAGGTTGGGTGGAAGGCCATCAGATTGTGACTTAGGTAGAAGATAGGCATCATTATCAATCAAATCAAAATCTCCTAAATCATCTACACATGTCACATCATGCTCACAATCATCAATCAAATTGGCAAGATCACAATCAGAGTCATCAACATCATAAAAATTATTCTCATGCATCGGCAAATCAGGAGAAATATCACAATGTGACCTAGGTAGAGAATCAGACACATCAAATATATTTTCATGCATATTAGTGTCTACAGAAGATTCAACTATTCCTATGTCATGCTCATCTTCACAGAATAATTGTACGAATCCCATGTCAATATCAAAATCATATGAATTACAATGAGTATTAGAAAAACAACATTCATGAAGGTCGAGGGCGAGAAGCCATATGTTTTGAACCAACAGGTTCCACAATATTTTCATGTTCTTCTAACATATCATCATAATCATCATCATGGTAGCATGCATATTGGTCCTCATTAAAAGTGGTGGTGTCTTAGTCGATTCATGTTCCTCTAAATTAGGTTCATATTCAACATCATTTACATGAATGGGACTAGACACTTCATTAGGGACAACATACATTTCCTCATGAATTTCCTCCTTTTGTAGGTGAAGCAAAATCTGATCTAAATATGCCTGAATTCGTGATGTAGATCTATCGAAGTTTTGCTCACTGAGTCTGAAAGCTTCTGTGGTGGAGTCTAAATTCATGGGAGTACAAAATTCTTCATGTTCAAATTGTGGTGATTGGTACATGTGTGCATGGTCATTAGGGTTTATAAAAGATTGATCGCAACCCTCAAAGGATTGATTATGGTCCCAATGACTACCATTCTCACAATTTATGGGCATTTCATACCTTGGATTTTCTCTAGATTGCCTAAAATTATGCAAAATATGACAATTCTCAACAGGGTGGTCTAAACTACCACATGCGGGACATGCATAGATTTCAGGTTGCCTAAGAAAATTAGATGTGACAGATTCCTCATGTGATTGCATTTCTAAAGCTGCGATTCGAGCTTCTAATTGATCCACAAGAGATGATTGTGTGAGTGAGGCACTAGCAAAATGTTCATTTTCACGTTGTGGCAAACGATGCATGTGCGAATAGTCAGTAGGGTTCATGTATTGAAGCTCGGGACTTTGAAAATGTCCATAATAATTCCTATAACTATTGACATCATGGTCTATGGGAGGTTCATAACGTGAAGTTTGTCCACACGCAAGTTCTCTAAGGGATTCGTTGTATTCCCCAACTGTAGAAAAAGATCTAGACATGATTGGGCTCAAAGGCTAAGTAAAGAGTTTACAAAGCTCAAAATTTGGTTTTTAAGGGATTGGACTTTTTGGAAAAATTTGGTTTTGTTGGGAAAAATTTGGTTTTGGCGGGAGACATTTGGTTTTGATGGGAAAAAGAAAAATTTTGGTTTTTAGGGAAAGATTTGGAAAACTTTTTGGTTTTTATGGGAGAATTTTGGTTTTGTCGGGATAAGGAGGAAGAAGAAAAATTTGGTTGTTAATGTGGGAGCAAAATAAAATTTGGTTTTAAAATCTGGGAGCAAGTAAAGTTTTTTTTTTTTTTAGAAAATCCTAGCATAAATTAGCACAACCCATAAAAGAAAATAAAAACAACAATAATAATTACAAACCCATAAAAGAAAGAAAAAGAAGAAAAAGAAAAATTATTACAAGCCCAAATAAAAAATAAAGAAAAACAAAAATTATTACAAGCCCACAAATTAAAAATGGAAGCCCACAGGTTGGGTTCTCTTAATGGGTTTAGGCTTACTTGCTTAAGCACAGCCCAGCTGCTCAGTTAGGTTGCAAAAGCCCAGTTGGGCTTTGGATCATCCTAAGCTTTGGTTTTTTCTGAGGCCCAGTTGGGCTTTGGTTCAACTTCTTCACCTTCTGCAGCTTACAGCCCAGTTGGGCTTTATTCTACACCAGCTGCAGCAGCTTCAGTGGCAGCAGGATCACCAGTTCAGGTTCAAACAACAACAGGCCAGCAGCAGGCTTTGGGTTTCAGGCTGCATCTTTGGTTCAGCAAGTTTCAGCCTTAGCAGCACAGCAACAGGTGCAGCAGCTCACAGGATTCTTGGCCTGGCACCAGCAGGAGCACCACAGCAGCACAAGAGCACCAGCAGCAGCAGGTGGTTCAGTTCAGGGCTTGCAGGCAGGGCAGCAGCAACAAGGGTCAAGTTCTTACAACCCAGCAGCTAGGCAAAAGCAAGAGCAATAACAAGAGAAAGAAGCAAGACAATGCACTAAAGAGGTAAGACAATGCCTAACAGGAAGTGCAAGAACAGGGACTATGCTTACACTAAGCTAAGCTAAAAGATGCAACTAAGTAAGCAAGAACAGCAAAGATGCTTGGTAATGCAAAACAGTATGCACGAACAGTTAAATGCTTACACTAAATGCACAGAAGCAAGTGAGACTAAGATGCAGTTACACAGTGATGCTTATGCAAATGGATGCAGTGCAAGAAGATATGCAAGAATACAGTTGTAATGAACAGTAAATGCAGTGAAGATGCAACAGGATGCACTAAGGATGCAACAACAAGGTTAGCAAAGGCTAGCCAGCAACAAGACCTGCAACATCAAACAAATGCCGGCGCCAAAAAAAAAACAACAACAGCGCCGCTAACCGAGTCCCCGGTAGCGGCGCCAAAAACTTGGTGGGGTTTTGAAAGAACCTACAAACTGACCTGCAAGTGCACAGGGTCAGTTGTAGCTAGTGATGGGAAGAAAGGGTTTGTCCACAGGGACTTGGAGGGAGCTATTGTTGTTTTCTAAGTAAAATCTACCTAAACAGGGAATTGGGGAAAACTAGGATATTGAATCCACCTAAATCCTCAGCTATATCATGTCCAGTGCAAGTCTTGCTCTTGGCCTTAGTAAACAAGGTGAAGGTTCAGGCCTGCCTTGTGTTCTGGGCTTTCATCTAGGATAAGCTATTCACCTAGTTCACTAATGCACCCCTAGCATTGATGGTCTTCTTACAGCACCATCAATCACAGATGGACTTGATCACTAATTGACTAACTATCCTATATCTAGAGAAAATTGCTCACCTAGTTAATCCTGTTCACCCCTAGCATTGGTGGTCTTCTTACAGCACCACCAATCACAGGTTACTATCATCACTGAGTAATCAATTCTCCATGGTTCTAATTCAAGCTCATCAAGAACAAAACTAATCATTTACTTCACTGTGGCATAGAGGCTTCATCTACTTCCTAGTGATGAACTAAAACATGGTAGTGATGAACTAAAACATGGTAAACAGAAAGAGTAATTTGAAATTGAAATAGGAATTGAAACTGAAATTAAAATTAAACCTACTCAGACCCAAATTGGGGGTTAACTTGGCTAGCCCAAGAACACCCTTCTCTCTACACATCAATTGCCTTTTATAGTTTTACAAAATATCCCCAAATTTCGAAACCCTAACTTACAAACCCTAATTTTTGAATTGAAAATTCCACTCACCTAATCCCTGAATTGATGTCGACCCATGCCTATTCTCTCTTCTCTGCTCCTTCTGCTCCCTATTCTGCTCCATTTGACGCCCTAAATCGAAGTGTTGTATCAAACCCACACCTAGGTCAGTGAGATGAGTGTGGGTTAGGTATAACAGCTAGATTTAGGGAGATGGGATGTTGGGGGAAGTGTGGAGGTGATGTTTAGGGTGGTAGGGTGATGATGGTGTTCGTTGTGGTGATTGAGGCAGTGGAGTTGGCGGAGTTGGTGGTGAAGGTGATGGTGGTTCTTTGTGACGGGTTGGAGGAGAAGATGGGTTCGATGGAGAAAGGGGAAGGGTGCGTTTGGTTTGATGGGATATAGGGTTAGGTGTTATAGTGTGTGTCGGGATCAGCAAGGTTTGATGTATCGCAAAGCAAAACCGTGGGATGATAACTTCTGAAACGGATCTAACGGAGAAATTGAGACAGATCATGAGCGACCGTTGGATGCAAAAATACAACGAAACTGACGGCTCAAGATGGAGTTAGGTGTTGTAGTGTAAGGCGGAGATATCAAACTTTGATGCACAACAAGGGAGCGACCGTCGGATGCTTCTGAGAACTGATCTGATGGCTGAGAACGGAGGCGTTTTTGTGTGTAGAAAATGAGGTTGTGCGCACCATTCTGCGCGGCTTCCTTGCGTGATTTCTCCCGGATTTTCACTACTTTTCTGCTCTTTTTGCTCCGCAAGTCATCCAGACTTTATTTATTACCTAAAAATGCAAAATTAATTAATAAAAATATTTATTCTTGAAAACAATGAAAATACAGAATATGGGATAAAATGTAGAATTACTGCACAAAAGATGAGTTAAATGCCAACAAAAAGGGATAAATATATACAATATTTGGCACTCATCAGCTGACAACTATGATTCTAATGAAGACGAAAAATCAAGTGTTGCACTTCTTTGTGAGAATATTGATTTTGATAATTGTAGCAATACATACATCAATCTTGATATTCTTTCAGAAGAAAACTCAACCAATCTGGAAGATGAAACTGACCTCTCTATTGGAAACTCTGTGAATAATGTTTCAGGTTCAACTATGTGTCTAGCAGCTTGCACATCTCAGATGCCTGAGTTATATTCAAGGTTGACGTGCTCGTATTGTTCACTCAAAGGTCATGAACTGTCAAAGTGTTACAAGTATAAACACAAATTGAGACATGTCAACAAACTTCAACGAAGAGCAAATCGATTAGCAAACAAGCTCAAACTTGTTCAAAAGACTGCTGAGGTATGTAAGATTTTATCTTCGTCTAAGAAGTTAGTTTCCAAGGATAAACACAAGACCATTAGAGAAGAAAGTATGGTCCAATCGTTTTGATAGACAAAGGTCTATGTATTCCTCTCAAGAGGAACATGGTGGACAAATTATTGTTCACCGCAACACAACTTGATTGTGTTGATTTGGTGATCTTGTATCATGTGCCTGATCAAAAGAGACAAGGTTGTGCACCTCGCAGGCTTTAGGAAAAGTTTGCTTTAATCTTTTCTTAGTTTTGTTTTTTTGATAAAAAATGGGAATTCCTATCTATCAATAAAGGAGGGTTATTCACGACAATTCTACTCTCTCTAGGGTTCAGAATTGTGCGTGCACGGACCTATTAAAGGTTGTGTAACCCTACATTCATTTTTCCTTCCTTGGAACTTCTTTTATGTTAAGACTACTTGTTGAGTTGAATTGTGATTTCCTCTCACAAACCCATACGCTTATGGATGCTCCAAGTATTATGTCTTCTAATGGAAAAGATGTTAATATGACTGTCAAGCCATCGATCACGAAGGAAAAAGAGAAATCTCCACTGCCTCCAACTTTGAAAAGAAAAAGAAGGAATGTGAGGAAACCAAGAGTTGTTCCTTCAAATTATCAGAAGTTTTCTGATGTTCTTGAAGTGTTGAAGGAGACACGAAAGGAGATTCAACAAATACAGGATTTTGTGCTTAAGACTCGTGAGATTCAGAAGGCCCTGATTCGACATCAGTCAAGAAGGTCTATTGATATTAACTCCTATTTTCATGAACCTTATCTCCCAATGGCTGTTGACGACAAGGAGTTCGGGGACGATAAAGAATTCTTCAAAGGTCTTAACGTCTAGTAAATCGTTTTATGAGAATTTTATTCTTGTGTTTTTTAGGAAGAATAACTAGTGTTTGGAATATCCATTATTGTGATTAAACATAGCTATGTCCAACGTTTTCATCTTCATGTTTTTAGGTTTATTTTTTTAAACTCTAAAAAAGTTGTTTGGAAGATGATTTTTGCAGTATTAATCTTTATGGTTTCATATATTGCAATCTATTATGGGATATGTGTGTTTGCGTCCGTGAACTATGGTTGTCCCATACCTTGTCAAAAGTTAAATCTTTCGTATGCCGATATGCATGTATTGATAAAAGAATGAATGAACTTTTGACATTACAAAAGTTTGAAGCCTATTATGTCATTATGCAAATATTGATGGAAGATAGGATGAAATTATTTTTACGAGGATTATGTCTAATGTATGTCATTATGCAAATAGTGATGGAAAATAGAATGAATCCTTGTCCATTCCGCAGTATTGATCTTCCCTAATCCATATTTTATGTATATATTGTGCGTCTCCGTAAGTTCTCTTATGTCGAGCATGACCAATTGAATTAATCACACTCTTGCGGTAATTTAGTTGTGTATTCCGATTGAATTAATCATGGATTTTCTTGTGGTTAATTTAATTGAGTACTTTTTGGATTCAAATTCATATTTGTATGTGATTTGTTATGTCCAAAGAAATCCTTATTTTCTTGTGAAAGTAAGGTCGCTCTTGTTGTTCTTTCGGGAATGACATTTTATGGGGGAGAGTTCTTAGTTGAATTTGTGCTTAATTGCCAAATCTTTGTGGGAAGTGCGGCTGTGGAATATTATAGGGGTTATCTTGTATCTTTATAAACTCCTTGATGAATGCATTTAGCTTAGGCTATATGATGGCATCTAAAAAGTTGATATTTTCTTTCTTTTGGTCATGAAATGTCTCTGTGGAAATTTCATTAGGATCCCACTAGTTTTCGTACCTTTGCCAATTTTATTAACAAAATGGGGAGAATTAATGTGTAGTTCACACTACAAATACATATGGTTTTCGGATCATTATGTAAGGGGGGGTGGTTTCCATGTGAGATGGAGTATTGACTAAGGGGGAGTGATACATATCACCATAGTATTGTTGTCGAAGTTTTGATACAATTGAACTTTGATGATGTATAATAATACTATGACACTGTATAACAATGATTGAGAATTCTTGTTTTCTCATTGTTATGACTACGGATTTTCAACAACGGTGATACTAAACTTACAACCTTTGGGATCATTGGAGTACTTGGAAGTGACGAAGATTTCGAGTAATGTTGAAGAACCAAGAAGATCATGCATGTGGAAGAGAAGCTTCAAAAGTTTATTTATCTATTTTTGTATTCCAAATGTATTGCTAGTTTTGTCACTAAAATTGACAAAGGGGGAGATTGTTAGAGCACTGCTCGGTCGAACTCGCATGCGTTGCTATCTCAAGCATGTTTGTCAATGTTAGTGATCAACACTATAAGTCTTGATTTCTAGTCTACTTATAGCTAAGTCTCGGACTAGGATAGAAAGTGTAGTTGAGATCAAGACTCCATGGCGATCATCATACAAAGACGAAGAACTACTCAAAGAACTGGTGCAACTTCATCGACTAAAATGTATGTGGAGACTTGAACTTATCTATCACTCAAAAGTCTATCTACTCTATCTCCTATCTTGAGACAAAAGTCGTTTTGCTATATAGACTTTGATTATACACATTTGCTATTTCGAGCCGAGTTTATCTCGCTTATCTATTTCTCGAAATATGTGTTGGTAAGCTTTCGCTTTGTCCAAGTTCATCTTTACTAGTGACGAAAGTCATATTAAGTTTCAATTACTTGAAAATTGGTTTGACGAAAAATAGTTTGTGAACAACAACTATATAACGTCCTCTAAGGATGTTTCAATGATTGAAATGAGAGTTTAGATTATATAACCATGGTTCGGTATAAGAATTGTGTGGTAACTCATACATGTATAAGTCCTTATTCCTTGAACCAAAGTATGCGTACTTTGTTGCTCAGGAAAACCAGAACTAGAGTCCGCGTACCCAGTCCGCGTACTGTCGAAGGTTCTCATCCCGAGAATTTCCGCTGGAGTTTATGAATTGAAAACAAACTTATTCCGGGTACTTAAGTCCGCGTACCCGTCCGCGTGCTTAATTTGGTTATTTTCTAAAAATGATTATTCGTGAACTTAAACTTATATAAACTAAGGAATGCCAGTTTGCAAACCGTGGCTATAAAGTTCATGAATCGATTCGAGTGAATCAAATCGTTTTTGTTTCAATTGTGTCTATTATAAAGATCTAAGCAATTGAATAACTCTCTAACTAGTCCATTTGAGTCATTTGAACTAGTTGTGGTAAAGAAGAATATGGTTGATATGAAAGTGCTTATATGGATAACCATTTGGTTAACTACTGTTGAACCAACTAGATGTACATGTTTGGGTACGTTACACAAACCTAGATAAACGTGCATTTCATTTGTGCGTAACAAGCTAAGTTTTGATCTAACAGTTGAAAGATATTGGCTTGAATCTAATAAGGTTTTCATCTAACGGTGAATATTGAATGCTTTGTTACTAAGCTAACATTGATTGCAAACCCTGATTTGAAAGACTATATAAGGGAGAACTCTAGCAACTGGGAAACCTAATCCCCACACCTCCTGTGTGATACTAGTTGAATTATCTAGAGTCAATTATCCTTTAACCTTAGGTTTCCACCGAGACCCTGTAGGTCAACGACTTGAAGACTTCATTGGGATTGTGAAGCCAGACCGATAATACTTTTCTTGTAGTTGTGTGATCCGATCTTTCTGTTTATATCATACTAAGTACAATCGTAAGACTGGCTTGAGATTGATTTCCTTGATAGGCAAGATATAAAAGAAGTCACAAACATCTTCGTCTCATCGTTTGTGATTCCGCAATATCTTCTTTCGCTAGTCGATTAAGATTATCGTGAGGTGATTGATAATACTAGGTTGTTCTTCGGGAATAAAAGTCCGGGTTATCAATTGGTTCTTGTTCACCTTGATTTATCAAAAGACGGAACAAAACTCGTAGGTATTTCTGTGGGAGACAGATTTATGTATTACCGTAGACTTTTCTGTGTAATACAGAGTTGTTTATTAAATTCTTCGACTTTGGGTCGTAGAAACTCTTAGTTGTGGGTGAGATCAGCTAAGGGAATTAAGTGCATAGTATCCTGCTGAGATCAGAGACGTAAGGAGCGCAACTGTACCTTGGATCAGTGTGAGATTGATTGGGTTTCAACTACAGTCCATACCGAAGTTAGTTTGTAGTAGGCTAGTGTCTGTAGCGGCTTAATGCAGTGTGTGTTCAATCTGGACTAGGTCCCGGGGTTTTTATACATTTGCGGTTTCCTTGTTAATAAAACTTCTGGTGTCTGTGTTATTTCTTTTCAGCATCACATTTTGTTATATAATTGAAATATCACAGGTTGTGCGTTGAATCAATCAATTGGGAAATCCAAACTTTGGTTGTTGATTGAAATTGATTGATACTTGAACATTGGTTTTTGGCACTGTTCAAGTGATTTCTCTTGTATTCAATTAGACTCGCATATTTTTATTTGCTTGAGTAAGTATTGAATCGAGAAAGAGAGATATAACTCTTTTATATACTTTTATTTAGATTGAGTATGACTGTCTAGTTGATTCTCTTAAAAGTATATTGGAGTTAGTCCATATAGATTGCTAATCGAAATATTGGGTGTGGTTGTTAGACCTTTTTCAGAATGTGTTTGTTCTATGCCTAGATGATCAGCCCAAATGGGATGATGCGTCTCTCGCAAGAGTTCCCTTATCAATCCACCTAAATTGGGTACATATATTCTTCCTCCTTTGGCATAGATGACTCCATCGTCTATAAAATATCGACGAATGATCCCATTACAGATCTTCTTAGTTAGGGGAACACAAGCCTGAGCATTATTCGTCCCTTATTTGAGGCGAGGCAACAACTCGACCTCAATCGTGGTCAGTGCCGTATCGTATTCTGCTACAAACTTTCTGCTCAACGTGTCAGGTACAAAACTAAGCCTTCCTGGCGTATGCTCGAACTTATAGTCGAACTCGTTCAAAAAGTCAAGCCACTTTGCTAGTTTTGGAGAAATATTTTTTTGGATGGTAAAGAAGATAATGGCTATATTGTATGTCCTTATGATGATATAATTTCCCAATAGATAACGGCGCCAAGTTCTTAGCCAATGCGTCACTTCCAACATCTCCTTTTCATGCACAATGTATCTCCCTTCAGTATCATTAAGCTTACGACTCTCGTAAGCTACCAGATGACCATCTTGCACCAAGACTCCCCCTAAATCCATGTCTGAAGCATCAGCGTTCACTTCAAATAGTAAATCGAAGCTAGGAAAGGGGAGAACCGGTTTTGTTGAGGCCGCTTCCTTTAATGTGTCGAGTGACCGTTGACACTCATTAGTCCATCCCCAAGATGTGTGCTTCCTAAAAAAAATCTGTCAACGGGGCTACTTTCTTTGAATAGCCAACTATAAAACGCCGGTAATAGTTTCCTAAACCCAAGAAAGAACGAAGTTCTCCCAACTACTTTGGATCAGGACAATCCATGATGGCCTCTACCTTTTTCTGGTCCATATGCACGCACCCCTGCAATATCGCATGGACAGGGAAAGTTATGGTGGTCTTAGCAAACTCACACTTTTCCTTATTCACATACAAACTCGCCTCCTTAAGCTTTGCAAACACTTTGCGAAGATGCATCGCATGATCTTTCAAAGTCTCACTATAAATAACTATATTATCCAAGTATACTACAACAAATCTGTCTATATACGCAGAGAATACATTATTCATAAGGTTGCAAAAGTCGCAGGAGCATTCGTCAAGCCGAATATCATAACAAGGTACTCATAAGAGCCATACCTAGTTACCTTTGTTGTCTTTGGTTCATCTTTTTCTGCTATGCACACTTGGTAATAACCTGAGCACAAATCCAACTTGGTGAAAAACCTAGCCTTGGATAATCTGTCGAACAATTCTGCCACTAGCGAAATTGGGTATTTGTCCTTCACAGTTAACTTGTTCAAGCTCTGTAGTCTACACACATACGAAGCAATCCATCTTGCTTCTTTTGGAACAGAACTGGAGCATCAAATGGAGCTTTAGACGGTTTGTATATAATATGCCTCAAGCGGTTAATAAATATGCTTACGCATTTCCTTGATTTCTAGCGGTGACATAAGATATGGTGCTTATACAGGCAGACTTTCCCCTGGAACCAACTCTATCAGATGATCGATCCAACGCCGTGACGATAGCATCTTAGGCATGCAGTTCACCAGGCATTGTGTTTGCAAACTCTTCTGAGACTTCATCTATCCCATCTTCAATTTTTGTTAACTTTCCTTGTTTGATCTCAACCAACACGCCTGGGAAAGTAGTCAAGACTTTGCGCACAACTTCTTTCACCTGAATCGCAGACAAACATGCCTAAAGTGTCTTGTCTGGTTCACTTTGTCTCACCATAGAGACAAAACATGGGTATTGAGGGTGTTGTATCAATATCCGATTTCTATGAGGAATTGGCGACACCTTCGCCGCACAAAAGAAATCCATGCCCAATATAAGTTCATAATCATCCATGATCATCACAAGAAAATTTAATTTTCCTTTTCATTCTCCAACTTGAACATCCGTATTGCGAGGCTAGCCTCGTTAGTGACTGTTAAGTTCTATGCTAAACCAATGTCTGGATGAATAAAGTAATTAGTAGCACCAGTATCATCCATTGTTGATACCCATTCTCTATTGATCTTCACATAAATTTTAAAAATCAATATAATTACAAGTTAGAACACTATAAAAGTGAACTTTTGTTGATCGTTGTTTCAGTAACTAAGAACAACCCAAGTCACGGTATAACCTATTATAGATTCACTTTACGGGAAAAAAATTGTCGCGAAAGTCCAAGCATTTTTTCAAACAGGATCAATATGATAGGTCGGTCAAGCAGCCTAGTAGTAATGCGCAGCAGTGGCGCATTATCTACAATATGGCCAAGGACAGAAATACGTGGCGCATTTCTGAGTTGCAGTTAAGCAAAGGCATGTGCCAAACAAGGTTTGCACATGTTCAAATATTAGAGCATAGCTCGGTTGAACTCACCAAGCGTTGGTATGTCAAGTTTGGTTGTCATATTTTAGTGTGTCAAAACTCATCTAAAGTCGCTTGATTATATACTAGAGTCAACTTTGTTTAGGTTAGAATAGAAAGTCTAGGAATGTTGAGAAATACAAGTATTACTCCGAAGACCTGAAGAATGTGAAGAAGAAGCGAACTACAACGACGACATTATCCTTCCTCTTGAGGTTAGTAATATTGACTTGAAATGTTTCATTCCTAACGTATCTTTCAAGTCATGCTATATTGAAAACATAACTGCGA
Source organism: Papaver somniferum (assembly GCF_003573695.1). Taxonomy (NCBI): domain Eukaryota; kingdom Viridiplantae; phylum Streptophyta; class Magnoliopsida; order Ranunculales; family Papaveraceae; genus Papaver; species Papaver somniferum. Next base: position 44,876,910 of record NC_039360.1, on the reverse strand, counting down.
AGATGTTTATACTGTACATATTGTATAATACTCTAGTGATGTGACATGGTCATATTCTTATGATCATAGTATTAGGGAATTAGACTACGAAGTATAATACTTATCTTTTGAACTTCGTAGATATGACATCGACATAATCTTGTATATACTGTTATGATTATGTGAATGGGTTATGGTGAAGATTTCATCCTAGGAAACAATGTTTTAAATTTGTTTAAAGTAAGTACATTCATAAACTTGTTTTGTGAATCGAAAGGGAAATCATTAGGCTTATTGGTACGGCTATTCATTGCGAATCTTTGGATTTCCAATATGTGTGAGATGATAGAACCGATCGTAACTTTGTTATGTATCTTGGTATAAATAATCACAATGCCTGACTTATGATTTGATATGACTAGTTTTTATTAATTGTTATAACCAATCCTAAGTAATCACCATGACATGGTATGATCGATAGCTGTAATTGGTGTGACCGATTACAGAGTGTGTGTAATCGATCCTTGTAATTGGTAACCGGTCCTGGTAATTGGTGTAACCGATCCTGGTAATTGGTGTAACTGATCCTGGTAACTGGTGTCACCGATTACAAGAAATACCATGACAATACAGTAACCGGTCCTGGTAATTGATGTAATCGATCCCGGTAACTGATGTAACCGGTATCGGTAACTTGTGTGACCGATCACAAGTATTTCCATATTAAGGTGTAACCGATCCTAGTGATTGGTAGAAACGATTTAGCCCATGTGTGTAATTTTATATTTGATCAATCACACAGTTACTCTTGGAATATTAGTGAACCAATTCTAAACTTGTTTGGAAGTGTTGTATATAACCGATTCCAAGAATGTAAATCCGTGTAAATATGAATAAGGATTTACAGTGAAGAGATTCATACAATAATTCTTATCATTTGTTGTTTAAAGATATTCCTTAGTACTCAAGGAGATCTTGTGTCGAAATAAATTAAGAATCTTTTAATTAAGGTTGTTAGTTTTATATACATTAATTACCATTAATTAATGTGTATCTCTAGAGAATAAAAATTAGTAATGTGCATTTACTAATTGGAGATTTTCTATCGAGAGATTTCAGAATTTTTGGACAAGCATCTATTGGAATTATGAAAACCGAATTTTTCTATTCATTGCATATCTTTAGAAAATTTTCGGTTTTCTAAATTCCTTGGTGTTCAAACATCCTTGGTATATAAATGCCTAAGTTTGGATTTCTAGCAAACTATCCTAAGAGCCAGAAAAACTTTATTCTTATTGTTTCTGGTGGATTTGTCTCTTCGGAGCGGAAAGTATCCTAATTAGCTGAAATCTCTTATGACCGCTCGTTTAAAGACTTCTATGTGATCAAGAAGCTCTACGAGTACCGTTGGTGAGAAACTAGATAATTGCAATGTTATTAGTTTTAGATTTATTTTATTCATTAACGGTTGTTTGATTGCACCTAGTTTGTTTATGATACATGTGTATCTTCCTCTCTTTGGGAACTAGTGATCCTCAAGAATGCTTGAGGATAGAATTGTAATTTAAGGAAGGAATACCGATTTTTAGGCTATATTCTTTGATAAGGAAATATTCATAAACAAGGTAATATTCCTAAATAAGGAAATATACCTAGAAAAGTAATATTTCCTGGAAAGGTAATATTTTTAGATATGGAAATATATACTTAGAAAAGGAATTATTCCTAAATAAGGAATATTCCTAGACAGGGTATTATTCTTAGATAAGGAAATAGATTCCTAGAAGGTTTTGGGAAACCGTTAAAGCTATAAATAGAGATGTTTATCTCATAGCTAAGACAATCTAGATAGTGTGGTTTTACCCCTAGAAAAGGAGGTTTAACACGCACACCTAGAGAAAAGTTTGTGAGGCAATTGATTATTGCAAAAGCAAGCTTAGCAAACAGTTTAAGGTTGATCCACTGTTTAGAGAGATTGTGAGCGTAACACAGAGAGAATTTGTAATAAGTTTTCTTGTTCATAATCTAAAGAAGATACATTTCTTCAAATTACTACTTTGTGTTCTGTTTTCTAGTTTTCGTCTATTATTATTCTGAATTCCGCCTCTATAATAATAGTCACCAAGGTACAGAGATCAATACGTATCAGTTTATTCTTGAGAATCTTCTCTTCTGATATAAGATTCACTCAAATTAGATCGAAGTATCGACGGGATCTTTAGAACTATTTGTAGATCTAAAGAGTGATAATTCATTGTTAACAGACTCCGTTCTGTGTGTGTTTGATCACAAGAGATTCAAGTGGTGTTGTGCAGATGTTTAATGAAGATTAAAGAAGATTTGAAGATGAGGAAGATTTCTTATTGTTTCTCATATCTTTGTGTGCACAATCCTTGATCGGACGGGATCCAACTAGAATCGAATTTATTAGATTAATTAGTTGTGTGAGATTGACATTCTCAATATATCTCTTTGAGATTTATTTTAGTGTGAATCTAAACTTAACTACTTTGATAGTTATTGGATAGATTGATCTAACCAGGCAAGGGAGTTTATTAGATTAAACTGAAGAGCCTTTGCGTATGACTTGAGAAATCTTTATCTTGAAAGAATCAAAAGAGTTCTTACCAAACATATTTCTTGTTCCTTTACTGTTTGGAATACGATCCAAAGGAATTATTCTAGTGCGTGCACTCATCGAAGTCGGAAGCGCAGGGATACTGAGGAAACTGAGTGAGTTAGGGTAGTTGCTTGGTCTCAACCATACAAATTTGGTGTAGATTTTGTATAGATGCTTAATTCTGAGAGTATTCAATTCTTGACTTGGTCCCAGGGTTTTTCTGCATTTGCAGTTTCCTCGTTAACAAAATCTTGACGTGTCTTTTACTTTTTTATTCCCGCAATTATAATTGTTTATTATTATGATGCGCGTCGTTTACACAAAAAATTAGTTATCTTCTTTCCACACTATTAACTGGTAATATAATGGCAAGGAGTTCGTTCCCACGAAGAGCAGGGATTTTTTAGTTGTTAAAAGTAACTGAAAGGGTTTTTTTTATATTTTAATCAAAGTAATTGACAAAAGAAAATATAAAAGATTTGTTGTAAATAATAAGAAGAAATATGACTAGGGAATCCTTCGCCGTCACTGAACTGAAACTTAATTGAATACAAGTTTATCTATTGTTGAATTTATATTGTTACCAACCGTAGAATAGCAATAAGCTCTGTTATCCCCAGGATTCCTGTTGTCACTGGATACGGAAGCGCTCGACTACCAGTTTCTATCCAACTAACCCAACAAGAATAAGCTCTCAAGGTGTAGATTAACCGAATGCTTTATACTCTGTGAATCAGGTTGATCCTAGCATCAGACGTATAGGATTGGCCCGCTTACTAGTGTTATCTTTATACACAATAGCTTAACAGAATCCCTGTATCAGCTCTTGCGATTTACTACTTGTGTAAAGAGTTGATGTGACAATTACACGTATCACACAACCCTAAACTAGTAGAAGAAATATTGATTGGTTAATTTAATTGATCACTTTAAATAACCCTTCAATATTCTTAGACTTTAAAAATAATAAAGATAATCAACGAATAAATAAAACTTCAATAAACTTGGTTTAAGAAATTAAAGATTCATTATTAGGACTTTGAAATCATCCCATATCAATAAGGAGTTTAGCTACTCATAGCTAATTAGTAGTAAGACATAAAGAAAAAAGAAATAAATAAATTGAAAATAAAAATAAAAGCTCACGGGAAAAGCCACGGAGCAAAACTTTATTTCTCTCTCAGTTTTTATCTCTAGCTACAAAGAAAATTATAAAATAAGAAGTGATTTTCTCTCAAGTTTTTGGCTGCTATTTATAGTTATCAAATATCCTAGATGATCCACAAAACTCGTACAGGATAGGTAACCAAAGTCGGGGGAGTTTATCTTGCTGATACTTCAGTGCAGCGCGGTGTATTCTAGTAACGTGGATATGGCTTCTAATCCGTCCGATCCTCTGAGGAACCATTTGTATCTTCATCTGCACCGTCGAACTATCCATCCTCGATGATGCGCGGTACACATAATAATCACTAATCCTCAAAACGCGTCAAAGTTCTCCACCACGTGCTCTGCCTTTTCCCTCCTCTGACTTGTACGATTTTATCACAACAGAAGTGGGTCCCTAGATGACGTCACTTCTTCCATAACCGTTAATGGCAGCAGCAGCCATGACCATGTTGTTTCAGCGAGTAACCATAACTCCGCAAACTCGAGAACCGACAAACCCCCTTCATCACTGCCATCCTTATTCCCTGCTCGACCCATCTTCCATCAAACACCATCATTTCTGCTATGCTAGCAAACTTTCTCGAGCAGCAATCATCAAGAACGGCTTCCTGCTTCAACTCGATCATCTGTCATGATCAATATCTGATCAACACAGCAGTAACTAATACTCGAGCTTTGACTTGAATCCCTTCACTAAGCTCGATACTCTTCTCTGTGTCTTCTTCTTGATTCATTTCGTCATCCCAGCCAACAGCTTCATCAATCGCCGGTGATGATAGCAGCAGCCATGTTCCACTCCCACGCTCTAGTTTCGCTGATTTATAGAAATCAGGTTAATACCCATGCTTTCTATTATCCATAGAAACCAAATGGTTCCATTCGAATCTAAAAACCCTTCTTTTGAAATCCATCGCAATCATGATCATAATGATGACCACCATTAACAACTCATGTTCTTCATGTTCATATTAAGGAAGAGGAAGAGGTGCCCTGAGTAATTTGGTGTCTGCCTTAATCATATTTAAATTTCTTCCTTCCCCTTTGTAGAAGACCAAACTGCATTTAGCAGTTCCTTTGAACTTGACTGCCCCTTAACAGAATGACTACCCCTTAACGTATCGTGGGGTTGCCGATAGCATTTGGTCCTGTAAAATGACCATTTTGCCTTTTTAGTCTTCTAAGTTCTTGTTTTGCTCATACGTACTCAGAATGACTTCGTTCTTTCGCCATTGCCTTGGTCTTCTCGTCCTCTACACAATGGAAAGTAGAAATATTGTACTTAGGCGAGTTCCAATAATTGGTCTTTGGCCTTTCTACACTTATAGCTAGCTTCTTTCCTAGCACAATTAAGTGCAAATTCACTTCTTTTGGATGATTTACCTAACAAAACACAAAATAAGAGAAAACAAGCGTAATATACAATAATTTGCAAGAAAACCAACAAATACTAGCATGGAATTGACACCAAGTATATATGAAATATGCACTTATCAAATTCCCCCACACTTGCCTTTTGCTAGTCCTCGAGCAAACTAAACTAAAAACTACAACAACTTCATTTCGCCGAGGATATGGTCACACTTAGCATGTGTAACAAGACTTTAAACCCTTAGGTGTCCCTAGTGGACGAGTTATAGTCTCGTGAGGGCTTACGAGAGGTATACCCACATAACCTACTCCAACTTCAAAGCGTTCCAGCGTCCAAAGCATCCAAAGAGCTATGAGGACATAGAGTTTCTGCATGCTAGTAATAAGAAGTTGGAAAAACCAAAGAACATATTCATTCTTAAATCTTGAGTGAGAAATAACCACACCATAATGAGAAAATGCGTGTTTGAGAGCGATCAATAAGCATTTCGCCTCGACTTCTGCCTCATTTAAAAGGATTTTATGATAATTGCACTCAAAAAGACGGCTTTTTTATGGGTCTCACATGTGTGCAGGTAGGAATGAAGAGAGAAATCCTACACACGTTGAATGGTGGGAAGGAAACCTTCTGAATTATTTCTGGAGACTCCACAAGATCGTGGGAAATAAAAGACTTTTTCTGATGATCACTAAGAAAGGAAATCAACCATTATTTTTAAAAATAGAGGATGAGAGTACTTACCACCTTCACATCTGATTGCAGTGATGACAACACCACTCTCACAGCATCCAATAGAAACGTCTTCGATTGGCTCGTCTTCTTCATCTTTTTGGTCTTCGTCTTCGGTCTTCAACTGCTGATGATAAACTCTTGAACTTCGTAGAACTTTGATAATTTGTAAATCTTTTCCTCAATTTCCTTGTTGCTTGAAACTTCTTTATATATTTTTCTTCCCCATGACCTTGTTGAATAAATAACAACTTAAATGCAATTCTTTTTGTATTTTCTCTTTTTTTTTTTTGTATTTTCTCTTTTTTTTTTTTCTTTTTTTTTTTCTTTTGTTTTTTTTTTATGACAAAAAGATTGCAACTACAAAAATAATAACGAAATTAAAATAACATGGCCATAAAAGAAGTACTTTACTACTTTGTTCTTCACAATTTGTATTGTCTTTGTATCTTAAACTTCAATAACTCTCATCTTTTTATTTTCTTCGCTCTTGTAAATAAGTCTTCAACTTTGATATAGAATTCCGCTCCTTGTATTGTAAGTCTTCAACATGTATTTAAAAATATGCTCATTGTATGTTGTTTTACTTGGATATGAAATATGCTCTTTCTTGTATTGTTGCTTGTAAACCGAAAACGTCTTCAACTTTCCTTGTAGATTTTGATATCGCTCCATTTGTTGATGATGATGTGTTTCTATGGACCTGTTGTTGGCGAGAGAGAGAATGGTGCTAACTGCAAATCAAACTACAAGAAGGTGGTTTTCATCTATAGACGTCACCCTCATGATTGACAAAATAAGCACTCAAGAGATCAAAGAGTAGTGCTTCTATTGGTGGGAGGTTGGGTAGATCACCATTCTACCCGGAATTGACGTACGGTGACACACACTCAAAAGAAAGCTCTTTAGTCAGCTATAAAGAAAATTTGGTCTGGTGCCTCAGTTGATATGAAAATAGGTAGTCTCCACTAATGATTGATCAACAACTCTAATAATGCATTTCTCCCTGCTCCTAATTTGCATAACCGACATGATTAAATCCATTATTTAACACTCTAATTCATAAGAAATCCGAACGTAGTTCCCTAACACTTCCAACTTCAATTATGTCGGTCAGAATTCTCTATGTAAACATACCTAGAAGTATGCTAGTGACTCTAAAATCTCTAAAAGTTGGAGGTTTTATGCAAAAATTTTGAAAAATTTCAATCCAAAGCTAAAAATACTATATGCAAAATACTCCTCCACACTTAAACTTTACATTGTCCTCAATGTAATTGACTCATCCTAAGTAAAATCAAGGTGGGAAATCAAAATATGATATGAAAAGCTAAGAAAAATAAAATACAAAAGATAGAGATACAAAACCGATGGGTTGCCTCCCATTTAGCGCTTAGTTTTATGTCCTCATCCCAACTTGGCATTCTCCAAATTACTCCTCCAGAGGGAGCAAATCACGAATCTCAATCTCATCAACATCCACTGTAGTGAAGTTCTCGTAGTATGGCTTCAGTCTATGGCCGTTGATCTTGAAAACTTTCCCAGTTTTAGGACTAGTTATTTCAACTGCACCATGAGGAAAAACATTAGTAACAACAAATGGTCCCACCCATCGGGACCTTAGCTTGCCTGGAAATAACTTAAGACGAGAATTAAATAAAAGAACTTTTTGTCCCACAACGAAACTTTTTCGAGAAATCATTTTATCGTGGAATAACTTCGTCTTTTCCTTGTATATACGAGAGCTCTCATAAGCATCATTACGTATTTCCTCTAGCTCATTGATTTGTCGCTTTCTTTGTTTCCCAGCTTCCTCATACACTATGTTGTACATTTTTACCGCCCAAAAAACCTTATGCTCAAGTTCAACCGGGATATGACAAGCTTTTCCATAAACCAACTGATATGGTGAAATACCAATTGGTGTTTTATACGCCGTTCTATATGTCCAAAGTGCATCATTAAGCCTGAAGCTCCAATCTTTTCTTGTAGTATTGACAGTTTTCTCCAGAATGAACTTGATTTCACGATTTGAATTTTCAGCTTGCCCACTAGTTTGTGGGTGATACGGCGTGCCAACATTGTGAGTAATGTTGTACTTCTTGAGGAAAGCATGGAAGGATTTCTTGAAGTGCGAGTCTCCATCACTGATAACCACTCTTGGTGTACCATGTATAGAGAAAATATATTCCTCACAAACTCACAAACAACTTGAGAATCATTAGTAGGGGTGGCTTTAGCTTCCACCCATTTAGAAACATAATCCACAACAATAAGTGTATAATATTTTCCATTCGAATTAACAAAAGGACCCATAAAATCAATACCCCACACATCAAAAATCTCTACATGAAGAATCAGTGTGAGTGGCATTTGATTTCGAGCACCTAGATTGCCCGTTCGTTGACATCTATCACAAGATTTGCAAAAAGCATATGCATCCTCAAATAGGGTAGGCCTATAAAATCCACTCTCAAGCACTTTGAGAGCGGTACGTTTAGAACCAAAGTGACCACCACAAGCATAAGAATGACAAAAAGATAGAATTGATTGAAATTCAGAGTTTGGTACGCACATGCAGATAATATGATCAGCACAATATTTCCACAAGTAGGGCTCATCCCACACATACTGTTTGGCTATTTTCTTAAGCTTTAAATTTTGAAAATGAGACATCATACTAGGTACTTGCCTTGTAACCAAATAGTTCACTATATCAGCGTACCAAGGTGTTAATTCTTCAATTGAGAAAAGTTGTTCGTCCGGAAAACAATCTTGTAGGGGAAGTTCTTCTTCGGATACAACAAATCTACTAAGATGATCCGCAACAGTATTCTCGAAACCTTTCTTATCTCTGATTTCAATACTGAATTCTTGGAGCAAAAGAATCCATCGTATGAGTCTTGGCTTGGCCTCTTTCTTTTTAATAGGTACCGAAGTGCTGCATGATCAGAATATACAATCACTTTTGTACCCTCTAAATAAGCTCTGAATTTTTCTAATGCAAATACTATAGCCAGCAACTCTTTCTCAGTGGTGGAATAATTGATTTGAGCCTCATTAAGGGTCCTTGATGCATAATAAATCACATGTGACCTCTTGTACACTTTCTGACCCAAAACAGCTCCGACTGCATAATCACTTGCATCACACATTAACTCGAACGGAAAACTCTAGTCAGGTGACTTAATAATTGGCGCAGTAGTCAACATCTCCTTCAATTTGACAAAGGCATCCTTGCACTCCTCTTCGAAGTTAAAGGCAACCTCCTTTTGCAACAATTTTCACATCGGCATTGAGATTTTGGAGAAATCTTTGATAAACCGCTTGTAAAAACCTGCATGACCAAGAAACGAGCGAATCTCCCTCACTGAAGTGGGGTATTGTAAGTTTCTAATCAAGTCTATCTTTGCTTTGTCTACCTCGAGCCCTTGAGAGGACACGATGTGACCAAGCACTATACCATGGTTTACCATAAAGTGACATTTCTCCCAATTTAAAACAAGATTAGTGTCTACGCATCTTTTAAGAACAAGTTCAAGATTATTTAAACAAATATCAGATGAATCACCATAAACCCTGAAATCATCCATAAATACCTCAATGATTTTTTCCACGTAGTCAGAAAATATACTGACCATACATCTCTGAAAAGTGGCAGACGCATTGCAAAGACCAGACGACATTCTTCTATATGCAAATGTACCGAAAGGACAAGTAAATGTAGTCTTCTTCTGATCCTCCGGTGCAATAACTATTTGATTGTAACCCGAATAACCGTCCGAAAAGCAATAATGTGAATGTCCCGCTAACCTCTCTAACATCTGATCAATGAAAGGCAAAGGAAAGTGATCCTTGCGGGTAGCCGAATTGAGCTTTATATAGTCTATGCACACTCGCCATCCTGTTTGAAATCTTATAGGAACAAGTTCATCATCTTGATTTCTAACAACAATGACACCCGATTTATTAGGCACCACTTGTGCCGGACTAACCCATTTGCTATCAGAAATTGGGTAGATTACCCCCACACTTAGTAATTTGAGGATCTCTTTCTTTACGACCTCCATCATTGGGGGATTAATCCTACGATGAGCATCACATACCGGCTTGCTATCATCTTCCATAAGGATTCTATGCATGCACATTGATGGACTAATGCCTTTGATGTCAGCAATAGTCCAACCAATGGACGTTTTGTGCTCCTTCAGAACCCGAAGTAGACGTTCTTCTTGTATGACAGTGAGGTTCTTTGCAATAATCACCAGAATCTCCTCTTATCACCCAAGTAAGCATACTTTAAGTGGTCGGGAAGAGGTTTCAATTCTAGCTTAGGTGCCTGCACAATATAAGGTAAAGGAACCTCATTAGTTACGGGTAAAGAAATATAAGAGATATTACCCGTTCGAGCTTCTTGTAATGTTGTTAAAGCACCACATATCTCCACTAGCTCTTTGACTAATTTGATGTCCAAATTCGGCTGCCCATGAACGTCCAAATCAATGTTATTTCGCAACACAACTCCAAGTTCATCTTCATTGCTCAAATCAAACATTTTTTGTGCTAACGAATCAATAACATCAATAGAGAAAGCAGAGTGCACATCACTAGGATAACGCATGGCCTCAAATATGTTGAAGCGAATGATCTCCTTATCAAATTCCATAGTGAGTGTACCATTGTCCACATCAATCTTCGTCTTTGTTGTTTTCATAAACGGTCTCCCAAGTAATAACGAAGTAGATGAACAATTATCTCCATTATGCATATCCACAATGTAGAAATTAATCAGAAAGATTAACTAATTCACTTGAACTAATACGTCCTCCACGACTCCCTTAGGATATATATTGGACTTGTTTGCCAATTGAATAGTAATCTTCGCCTCTTTCAAAGGTCCAAGATTCAAAGAATCATAAACATCGGATGAAATAACACTTATGGATGCTCCCAAATCAAGCAAAGCACGCTCAAATCGCCGTTTACCAATAGTAATTGGCACTGTGAAGCCACCCGGATCTTCACACTTTGTAGGCATCTTCTTTAGTAACATGGTTGTAGCACTTTATCTTACCTGAGTAATTTGATTAACAATCAACCTATCCTTCCTTGTACACAAATCCTTCAAAACCTTGGCATACCTGGGTACGGTTCTGATGGCCTCAATAAATGGAATGTTGATTTGTATCTTGCTGAAAAATGTCCATAATTTCCTTGTCTTGAGCTTGCTTCTTTGACTTGGAAAAACGACTAGGTAAAGGAGGTGGTGTGGTGAAAGTGGGAATTGTGTCCTTAGGTTGGTCGGTTGAGGTTGGCTTTTCCTTAAGGACGGTTTCCTCCTCTACTTCCTTTTCAATGTCGTTATTAACCACTTGTTATTGCTTTGGATCTTCAGTTTGTCTCCCACTTCTTAGAGTTACTGCATTAACATGCTCTCTTGGGTTCACAAAAGGTTGTGATGGCAACTTTGTTGAATATTGCACTTTCATTTGATTCATATTTGTCGCCATTTGCCTCATCTGAGTTTGTAAATCTCTAATGGCGTTATCGGTTTTTAACTGATTCTGTTCGGCATTGTGTATGAATTGATCAGTTTTCTGTTGACCCTGTTTGATTATGGAGATGAGTGCTTCGAACTTGGATTCATCATTCTGAGGTTGTTTTTGTTGGAAACCACCTTGCCGCCCATACGGATTAGGTATTGCTGCTTGCTTGTTGGCATAACTGAAATTAGGGTGATCTTTCCAACCAGGATTATAAGTATTAGAATAGGGATCATACCTTTGTCCATGATTAGGAAATATAGCATTTACCTCGGCATCCTCTTCATATGAAGGAAAAACTATAGATGCTATATGTTGTACCATTTTTTCCATATTACTCATTCGTTGCTCCATGTGTGAGGAATCTCCCATCTCGCTAACTCTTCTAACTGTTGAAGAATCTCGAGTGTAAAATTGTTGAGTGTTTGCAGCCATGCTTTCAATCAAACTAGTAGCTTCCTCGATAGATTTATTAGCCAATGCACCATTGCTAGCCGCATCAATCAAGTGTCTCTCATGCGGTAGTAACCCCTCATAGAAGTCTGTAATGATAAGTTGTGGTGGTATTTGATGGTGTGGGAAACTCTCCAACAATTTCTTGTACCTCTCCCAGTATTCGTACAAAGATTCTCCAGTAATCTGCACAATTCCACTGATTTCCTTACGAATAGTTGCAGCTTTAGAAGCAGGAAAATACTTCTCTACAAATAACTTTTTCATTCCGGTCCATGTGGTAATACTTTCGGAAGGTAGATAATATAACCATGATTCTGCTTGGTCCGTCAATGAAAACGGAAAAGCTTGTAGAAAAGTTGTATCATCATCATCATCGCTCTTTTTCATACTTTTTATTGTATTCTGAAACTGCTGCAGGTGTCGATTAGGATCTTCACCCGGTAGTCCCTTGAACTTTGGAACCCAATGAAGAAGTCTTGACTTAAGTTCCACTGTGTCAGTTAGATTAATACATAGTGGTTGAGATTCTAAACATGGTGATGTTAAATCTCTCAACGTCCTCCTCGCTGGAGGCGGAGGCTGATCATTCGCGCTGCCCACCATCTCTGTTGTAGACGGTTCTAGTTGCAACTGCTGACCTGCTTGAAGTACCGTTCCTTTACGGGTTTGAATATCGCACCTCTAGTATTCCCAGTCTTTCGGTGCCAGAGATTAAGTACCTAAAGCAAAAAAAATCTAGAAAACAAAGTTAAAAACTAAAAAAAAATCTAAAAACAAAAAGAAACAACTAAAGCTACCGACTGCTCCCCGGCATCGACGCCAAAACTTGATGCGCGTCGTTTACACAACAAATTAATTATCTTCTTTCCACACTATTAACTGGTAATATAATGGAAAGGAGTTCGTTCCCACGAAGAGCAGGGAGTTTTTAGTTGTTAAAAGTAACCGAAAGAGTTTTTTTTTAGATTTTAATCAAAGTAATTGACAAAAGAAAATATAAAATATTTGTTGTAAATAATAAGAAGAAAGATGACTAGGGAATCCTTCGCCGTCACTGAACTGAAACTTAATTGAATACAAGTTTATCTATTGTTGAATTTATATCGTTACCAACCGTAGAATAACAATAAGCTCTGCTATCCCCCGGATTCCTGTTGTCACTGGATACGGAAACGCTCGACTACCAGTTTCTATCCAACTAACCCACCAAGAATGATCTCTCAAGGTGTAGATTAACCGAATGCTTTACACTCTGTGAATCAGGTTGATCCTAGCATCAGACTCATAGGCTCGGCCCGCTTACTAGTGTTATCTTTATACACAATTTCTTAACATAATCCCTCTATCAGCTCTTGCGATTTACTACTTGTGTAAAGAGTTGATGTGACAATTACACGTATCACACAACCCTAAACTAGTAGAAGAAATATTGATTGGTTAATTTAATTGATCACTTTAAATAACCCTTCAATATTCTTAGACTTTAAAAATAATAAAGATAATCAACAAATAAATAAAACTTCAAATAAACTTGGTTTAAGAAATTAAAGCTTCATTATCAGGACTTTGAAATCATCCCTAATCAATAAAGAGTTTAGCTACTCATAGCTAATTAGTACTAAGAAATAAGAAAGAGGAAATAAAGAAATTGAAACTAAAAATAAAAGCTCACAGGAAAAGCCAGGGAGCAAAACTTTATTTCTCTCTCTGTTTTTATCTCTAGATACAAAGGAAATTATAAAAGAAGAAGTGATTTTCTCTCAAGTTTTTGGCTGCTATTTATAGCTATCAAATACCCTAGACGATCCACAAAACTCGTACAAGATAGGTAACGAAAGTCGGTGGAGTTTATCCTGCTGATACTTCAGTGCAACGCAGTGTATTCTAGTAACGTGCATATGGCTTCTAATCCATCCGATCCTCTGAGGAACCATTTGTATCTTCATCTGCACTGTCGAACTATCCAGCCTCGATGATGCGCGGTACACATAATCATCACTAATCCTCAAAACGCGTCAATGTTCTCCACCACGTGATCTTCCTGTTCCCTCCTCTGACTTGTACGAGTTTATCACAACAGAAGTGGGTCCCTTGGATGACGTCACTTCTTCCATCAACGTTAATGGCAGCAGCAGCCACGACCATGTGGTTTCAGCGAGTAACCATAACTCCGCAAACTCGAGAACCGACAAACCCCCTTCATCACTGCCATCCTTATTCTCTGCTCGACCCATCTTCCATCAAACACCATCGTCTCTGCTATGCTAGCAAACTTTCTCGAGCAGCAATCATCAAGAACGGCTTCCTGCTTCAACTCAATCATCAGTCATGATCAATCTCTAATCAACACAGCAGTAACTAATACGATCTTTGCTGACTTGAATCCCTTCACTAAGCTCGATACTCTTCTCTGCGTCTTCTTCTCGATTCATTTCTTCATCCCAGCCAACAGATCCATCAATCTCCGGTGATGATAGCAGCAACCATGTTCCAATGCCACGCTCTAGTTTCACTGATTTATCGAAATTAGGTTAATACCCATACTTTATATTATCCATAGAAACCCAATGGTTTCATTCGAATCCAAAAACCCTTCTTTTGAAATCCATCGCAATCATGATCATCATGATGACCACCATTAAGAACAGCTCATGTTCTTCATGTTCATATTAAGGAAGAGGAAGAGGTGCCCTGAGTAATTTGGTGTCTGCCTTAATCATATTTAAATTCCTTCCTTCCCCTTTGTAGAAGAGCAAACTGCCTTTAGCAGTTCCTTTGAACTTGACTGCCCCTTAATAGAATGACTACCCCTTAACGTATCGTGGGGGTGCCAATAGCATTTGGTCCTGTAAAATGACCATTTTGCCTTTTTAGTCTTCTAAGTTCTTGTTTTGCTCATACGAACTCAGAATGACTTCGTTCTTTCGCCATTGCCTTGGTCTTCTCGTCCTCTACACAATGAAAAGTAGAAATCTTGTACTTGAGCGAGTTCCAATAATTGGTTTTTGGCCTTTCTCCTCTTATAGGTAGCTTCTTTCCTTGCACAATTAAGTGCAAATTCACTTCTTTTGGATGATTTACCTAAGAAAACACAAAATAAGAGAAAACAAGCGTAATATACAATAATTTGCAAGAAAAACAACAAATAATAGCATGGAATTGACACCAAATATATATGGAATATGCACTTATCATATTATTAAAAGTAAAATACACAAACGTTAACTCTGATATACTTGATAGTGATCCTATAGATTTTGGTTAAGTCCGAATCTATTATCAAGTATCACACTTTGGTAGTCATATTGTCTCGATCTTCTATCCATAGACAATCACACAAAGTGTGAATACCGATTTTTTTTATTGTCTAGACTCTGTCCATAGAAGATCACTTTTGGTAAGAGAAATTATAGGTTGAAAACTAAAAGATTGTGGTGTATTTGGGTACCCTCGTCTTTTCACCAAAGATGTGAGATTATCATCAAGAGGTGCCAACTGAGTTTGGCACAAAGCCTGTATGCATGTGGCATGTAGGGATGCACGTAAAACCTGCATAAGCACACTTGCATCATTGGGAGAATGATGCACATCGATGATGGTCGTACTTTAGTTGGAGAAAGCTATCATGGCGCGGCAAGGCTTGAGACATGTACCAGGCACATGGCATTAACGGTTACAAGTTGGTTACACGAGTTAGTGTTTGCTTTTTACTTTATAAAAGTATAAGAACTGCCTCTGTGGATTTAGGAAAGGAGTTAGGCAAGTTGGCACAGTTGGCCAACTGCCTCGTGTAAAGCAAGTTTGTAACTGCTAGTCAGTTATTTGTGTATAGCTTTTTGTAAGGCTATAAAAGTATGATCTTGTGAAGGTCTGGGTATTCGGAACAATGAGAGTTTGTGTAATCCTAAGTATGCAGTAATAATAAGGCTCCGTCCAAGATTAAAGATAAGTTCTGTTGGTGCATATTTATCTTTGTTTGGCTTATTGTTTGTGTATCAAGCGGAGTGTATGACTGATTTGGAAAGCTTGAATGATTATGAGCAGAACCTATATTTAGTATGAGTTGAATAGAGTTTTAGTCAAGAAGAAGTGAAATTGGCTAAATGCCAATTGGCTAAGACTGTGCTGTGAAGCATAATGTCATTGTCACAGTTTTAGTCAGAGCCCTGGTTAGGATCTCTTTGTTCACGTTGGATTATAGAAGGCTAATTGAGTTTGTTACTGTTTTTAAATTTGATTTTGTTTCAAGTACACTATTTTCCTCTTGGACGGACTGACTTGGAGGCTTGGAAGTGAAAGTGGAAGACTAATTGTAGTAGCCTTCATCTTAGAACGGAAGAATCACTTGAATCCTTGATGAATATGCTCTCTCTGAATAAACCCCATTAGTAATACATGTCCTTAAGCCATGAGGTACCTCTAATGACGTTGTGTTGGCGCCGAGCTATATCTAGCTAGAAAATTCACTAAGAATGAAATGTCTGGTCGGGTACATTATGCTAAGTGCAATAATGCACCTATTGCACTTAGGTAAGGAGATTCAACTCCTAATACTTCTTCGTCATCTTGCTTGGGGAGAAATGGATCTTTATTAACATCTAAGGTTCGACTAATAATGGGAGTGCTAGCAGGGTGCACTGGTGGATTAATATTCCACATGCTCGATGTTCTAGTTCAAGTCCTAGACAAAACTAGGTGGATTAATATTCCACATGCTCGATGTTCTAGTTCAAGTCCTACACAAAACCTAGTTTTCCCAAGATCTTTCATCTCAAATTCAGATTTTAGATAACTTGCGGTTTCTCTTATTTCATAAAGAGTACCTATTATGTTCAAATCATCAACATAAACAGCTATAATTGCAAACCCGAAACTTGTTTTCTTAATAAATACGTAGGGGCATAACTAATTATTTGTATATCCCTTCTCAATCAAATAGTCACTTAGACGGGTATACCGCATCTGCCCGGATTGCTTTAATCCGTAAAGTGAGCGTTTAAACTTAATTGAAAATGCACTCCATGGTTTAGAGTTACTTGATACGGGGAATGAAAGTCCATCAGGCACTTTCATGTATATCTCTGAGTCAAAATCCCTATAGAGATGTGATGTAACCACATCCATACGCTGCATTTTAAGTCCTTCTAAAAATACCTAGCTAACTAAGTAGCGGAACGTGATGACGTCCATTACGGGAGAGTATGTTTCATCATAATCAATTCCAGAGCGTTGTGAGAAACCTTGCGCCACAAGGCGAGCCTTATATCTTACTACATCATTATTCTCATCATTCTTTTTGACAAATACCCATTTATGTCCTACGGGCCTTACATGGGTTTAGCACTACTGCAGCAAATACCCGTCTATTTACCGGTGAATTTAATTCTTCCTAGATTGCAACTTCCCATTTAGGCCAATCTACTCTTCTTTGACATTCTGCAATAGAGCGTGGTTCGATGTCATCGTGCCCAATGATCTCTTGAGCAACAATGTATGAAAATGCATCATCAATCTGTGTGGAGGATCTTTCCATAAACACGTATGCACTCTCATCTTATACTAATATAAAGAAAAGAGCTCTTTTTGGTAGGAGACCCCCTAAATTACTTAGTTGTCCCCATTTTTTACATATTTACTGTTTATGGGTGAAAACTGTTTCTGCGGTTTTTGGTAAATTTGGGTGTGTGTGGATGAGAAACGAATCTAAACCCTAAAAAAATGCACTGCACGAGAGTGCTTTTGATTAGAGAGATCAATCTATACAATTCTGGCCTAAACCAAGAAATGGTCGTTCCAGACTTGCTTCGGTCACAAAGTGAAGGAGATGGGGTTGATCTTAGGGAGGGAAGCGAAGAAGGTGTTGAGATTGTGAAGGTGTTGGCTATTTACGACTTGTATCAGAATGATGAACTGGCTTGCACAATGAAAGCTATCAGTTCTGGGTGTTTTCTGAATAGTGTGACAACACTTGTTTTTTTTTTTTTTTTTTTTTGTGTTTTATGTGTTGTTTGGAAATAGGTGAAGGACCTATTTATAAAAGTCATTGAGCGCAAACCTCATCTCTTAGTAAGTGGAGGAGGTGAAGTGATGGAGTAGTGGGGTCGTGTAGGAGTGATGATTATCACACGATCACACCTTTTCCCACTTTCCTCATCACTGTTAACCGTCCACCTTTTCCTGACACGTTCTTGTAATGGCATGTTGCACGCTGCACGCTGTAAACCGCCAGACCAATACCCCAGTAAGTATCCCCCAGTTTGTGACATGCTTGATGTCTCGAATGAGCGGATCGTGGGACCCACTGCAGGAAATAACACACGGTGCTATTAAGTTAATAACTAAGTTATTTAAGGAATCAATACTTATGAAATATCGGGTATGATCGATGCATGTAATGCATCGAAAACAATCAATATGCATGAAGCATCGTTGTTTTAAAGATTAACGGAATAAGTCGCGGATTAAGCGTCTTAAAATGGTAGCGTGTCCAACCATCTTCGAGTGATCGTTTGGAGGCCGCATGGGGAGGCCACCATCTGGTCAATCACTCACTGTAGTAGAGTGGCGGACGGTGACCACTGAGGCGCTTCATTGGTCGCCTAATTTTAAATCTAAGCCGTCCGTCCAAGCTGGCAAAGTTGGAAGGACGAGATGATTTACGGCGCATGTTTGCTGTCGTTGATAGATTTTTAGGGTTTTAAAGAGGTGTGCAACATGCCATTTGGCTCCATCGACTTCAATCATGGGTGCTTGTTTTGGTGGAATCGACCGGTCATGCGTGGAGATGGCCCATTGCTGTGCATGTCTACACCTCTCGGTCCCATGAAGGTTCGATCTAGGCCACTCAATTTGACCGGCAAAGATGAGTGGCCGTGATCGATTTCTGACAGAAATCCGTTGCCGTAAAGGATTAAAGGACGTGTGGCATGCCTCCTTTTGGCGTACGTTTTGAGGCGCCGGGCCATAGTTTGCCTAGGCCGGCCGGTCACACGCAAAGGTGGGCCCACGACGGTTACGTCGATATCCTTGGGACCTCTTGAGTCTATATCTACACCCTCCGTTTAGGCTGGCGAAGATGGATGGTCGCGATCGAACTACGACAGATGTGCATTGCCGCAAACCCTAATTAGGGTTTTGAAACAGTCATGCAAATGTGACTTTAGCCAAACGGTTTGGCAAGCCGCGCTTCTCTTTAAGGGAGATCGATTATGTGGGGCCCACGTTGGGCTGACGGTGAACATATGTGCACCTTCCTGATGGTCCTAGGTTTGATCTAAGCCATCCAAACATGCTGGCGAAGTTGGATGGTTGTGATCGATTTAAGACGCTAGTGGAGGTTCCACGACCCTTTAAGCATCACGCCAGCCTCACTTCGAGCAAGCGTTCATTGCTCCAGGGCTAGGTCGTGAGAAAACCGATCAAGTGGGTACAGAGTGGGTCCGCCAATGTGGGCGTTGGCATTTCAATGATCATTCGCGGGATGATCTAAGCCGTCCAACCAGGATGGTAAAGTTGGACGGTCGTGATGACTTTAAGACTGCTTTGAACAGTCTAAGCTCGTCGAGCTTCTTCCAAAGCAGCGCAACCACTCTATTTTAGGGCTGATGTTTGACGTGCTGGGAGGTGTTCGTGTGATGTTCGACCGACTAGGGCATAAGTGGGCCCGCCGGTGGTCATCACTTCAATCGCCCATTCTTGCCGAGGTTTGGCTAGGCTTGTTAAATTGCGCGACCAACTTGTGTGGCCACGATCGTTTCTGAGACTGATATGGACAGTCCAGATTTTCCTTAAGGAAATTAAATACGTCCGATCGAGCTGAAAGCGCATCGATTCGAAATTATTTTTTGTCAGAGAGTGATGTAGCCTGTACGGGTATTTCGTACATGTCTCAAAATTGACACTTGGAGATTCATGTTACTCTGCTGAGAGTGAACACTCAGTCGTCATGTCATGCTAATAATGAGAGTTCGGCGAGGAACAACACAGGAAATACTAGGAAAATAATGCATTAATTAATAATGCTAAAATTCACAGAATAATTGGGATTGTTGCTGCATGCACCATTCTGGGTGAATTTCGTGTATTTATTGAATTGCTTCGAATAAATAAAGCGAAGAGGTATTCATCGCTTATCAAACGGCTTTACCCTTTGGAGGATGTCAACGCATTAAATTTGGTTTTACAATTTTAGCCCTGAACTAAAATCCACCATCAACATTAAGTCCCCTGCCTAGCACGTAATAGTTGCACTATTACCGGGTAGGCATTAGATGGTGACAAATAAAGATAAAACCTATGAGACAAAGTTAGATGTTACCAGGAGAGATGGGTCGTCCTGTCTTTGGAACATGTCACGTTCAAGAGGCGTCCAGGTGAGAGTTCCCCTAGCATGATGTCAGTTGACCCCAAGTAGATTAGGCATACGGTTGGTTGGGATCTCAAACTATTCAAGGCGAGGTCGTAATCCTCGACTCTGATGAGGACGGGCCCTATCATGAGTAATATCCTTAAAAGGATGCTGAAGAAATTTCTGAAAAACATGTTGAAGCAGCTCTCAAAGAGAACGTTGATGTAGCTTCCGGAGCGAACATCGAGGCGGCTCCTGAGAGAACGTTGAAGCAACTTCTGGATCGAACGTCGAGGCGTTTCCTGGAGAGAGCGTTGAAGCGGCTTCTTATGGCGAGAGAGCTGAAACGCCTTCTTCTGGAGAGAGTTGAAACGTGATGAGTGCCAAATAATGTATATATTTATCCCTTTTTGTTGGCATTTTAACTCATCTTTTGTGCATTAATTCTACATTTTATCCCATATTCTGTATTTTCATTGTTTTCAAGAATAAATATTTTTCTTACTTAATTTTGCATTTTTAGGTAATAAATAAAGATTGGATGAGTTGCGGAGCAAAAAGAGCAGAAAAGTGGTGAAAAGCCGGGAGAAATTACGCAAGGAAGCCGCAAAGAATGGAGCGCACGTCCAAAAAGCTGGAAATGGGCTCAAGAAGAAGAAAGTTGCTCTTAAAGAAGAAGTGGGCTCAAGGTTTTCCAAGCCCAAACCCTTACCCAAACCCATTTTCTATATCCATACCCGCCTCCATTCTCAGCCGTTAGATTGGATCCATCTCATCATCCAACGGTCGCTCCCTTGCTGTGCATCGAAGTTTGATATCTCCGCCTTACACTATAGTACCTAACTCCATCAAGTACCGTTCGTTTCGTTGTATCTCTTCATCCGACGGTCGCTCATCGCCTGCCTCCGCATCGCCGTCAGATCCACCTACCATCTTCCCATCCATCGGTCCAGCTTCGCGAAACATCAAAATCCTCTACACCTGCTCAACACCCTAGTACCCGAACCCTACACCCATTAGCCAAACACACCCTTCTCCCAAATCCATCGAAACCATCTTTCCCCCCCCTCTCTGCAACAGTACCACCATGTCCGTCTCCATCACCACTACCTTCCCCCAAATCACTCCACTATCTTCTCCCCAAATCACTCTATCACCACCACACCTAAACCCATCATCACTATCACGTTTTACCTCTTTTTCATCAACTAATCTCCTCAATTTCTCATCTCTGCTGACTGAAACCCTAGGTGAGAAATTGAAGATATAAGTTGATGTTAGAGCAGCAATTGGAGCAGGAGATGAACGAGAAGAAGTAATTGGAGAGTGGGTCGACGAGATGGAGCGAGTATCTCATCAACATTAGGTAAATCAATTTCACCTGATTTTCTGATTTTGGGGAAAAGGGGCTGTGAACCCTAATTCTGATAGGGGGGGTATAAATTGGTGTTATGTGGAGTGTGTGAAAGACTGTGTATCTCTCTGGACTAGCCAGTAGAGAATTAGAACAATTTTAATTTTGCAATTCCAATTTCTGATTTTTGCATAACTGTTGACAGTTGAAAGTTGCATATGTTTTTAGTTATCTCAAATGTTGCTAGTTGTATCTGAATTATCACATATGATGAATGTTATTGCTTTATCCATGTTTAGCATGAGCTAAATAGCATCAGGCCAAGGCTCAGCTGAAGCCTTGTGCACTGTCAAGTGACTAGAAGCTAGGATAGTTACTTCCATGCTCTGTTTTGCTTGAGCAAATGGGAGATACCAATGCACATAGTGCCTGTGATTGGCTGTGCTGTCAAAAGACAGCCAATGCTAGGGGCAGACTATTGAGCAATTTAGTATTCTTCTATTTCTAGATGTATGCATAGGATCAAACTCAACCTAGAAACATGTCATTTGGTTAGGACACAAGGTGGATCCTAAGCCTTGGCTTACCCACCAATTCCTTCTCAGTCACTTACATTTTCAGTTCTGTGTGCTTTCAATTCAGTTTATTTTCTTGCCTTTTTTTTCTTGCACTTTGAAGCCTTTTGTGCACTGAAGTCAGTGCACAATCCTCACCTTGCCCTTGGCTTCCAAGCCTTGGTTCTTTGCTGCTTTACCTTGCTGTTTTCTTAGCTGTTTCTTTGCTGCTTTACCTTGCACCCTTGGTTCATGCTATTTACCTTGCTTTGCTCACTGCCATAGTGCATTGTCACCATTGTTAGCTTAGGTTTCTCTTGTATGCTCCCACTCCCTGTGGACTGACCCCCTGCTTACCTTCTATATCATAACTTGGCCTTGTATACTTGCAAGCTTTTGTGTGTCTTTGCTTGTCACACCAAGTTTTTGGCGCCGCTGCCGGGGAGTGGTGTTGCCACTGCTGAGTTCCATTAACATCTCTGCCTTGCAACCATTGCATGCCTGCTTCACTATCATTGCAACCCTCTGCTTGCAAACATTGCAGCAGATCATTGCACACTTGCCTGACTATCTTTGCAGGGTTGGCCTGACTATCTTGGCTGACTATCTTTGCACTCTGTGATCATTGCAGGTACCACCTTGGCTGTGCTGCTGCTGCTGGTGCCTTCTCTGCCAAGCTGTGCTGTGCTGTTGCTGCTGCCAAGCCAAAGCCTGCTGCTGCCAAAGCCTGCTGCTGCCAAAGCCTGCTGCTGCCAACTGGGCTGCCAACTGAAGCTGTCAACTGGGCTCGCCTATTTCTTTGCTGCCGGGCTTGTGCACCCTCTGCTGCTGGGCTCTGTTCCAACCCTTGTTGCTGGGCTTGAACCAACTGAGCTGGGCTTCGCTGCAGACTCTGCTGGGCCTGTGTTGCTGAGTCACTTCAATTGCTGCTGGGCTTGAGCGTGAGCTGCTTAGGACGATCCTAAAGCCCAACTGGGCTGTGCAACTAAAAGGGGACTAAAAGCCTATTTTTGGGCTTCCCTCCAAAAACCAAGTAAGCCTAACCCATGAGTTAACCCACTTGGGCCTCATTTAAATTCAAATTCGGGCTTGTAATAATTAATTTAATTATTTATTTGGGATTGTAATAATTTTTATTTATTTTCTTTTTCTTTTTTTTTTTATATTTGGGACTGTAATTATTTTTTTTATTTTTTTTCTATTTTTCTTTTATTTTTCTTTTTTCTTTTATGGGCTTGTCTTAATTATTATTATTGTTTTTATTTTCTTTTATGAGTTGTGCTAATTTATGCTAGGTTTAGTTCAAAAAATTTTCCAAAGCCCAATTTTAAACCAAAAACCAAAATCTTTCGTTTTCCCATCAAAACCAAATGTTTCCCAACAAAACCAAATTTTTTTCCAAAAAGTCCAATCCCATTAAAAACCAAATTTTCTTGTAGATAATGTGTTAGTTAAATTTTCCTTTGTGTATATTTTGTGCTCATCCATTGTGACTCCTAATATGATGGATTTTTGCCTTGAATAACGGAGTTTTAATCGAGCTGCCACCGTACAATCGGGTATTCTCTCTCCTTTTACTCTACTCAGCATGTTCCTCTTCATATATTGTTTTATAATTGTTTCCATATTTTGAAACATTGAGGACAATGTTTAGTTTAGGTTTGGGGGTATAGAGTAGATACCATGATAATTTGCCATAATTGAAAAACGAACTCCTTTTTCTTTTTGAAAAAAATTGAAAAATTCCAAAAAAATTGAAAAAAATTAAAAAATTGAAAAAAATCATAAAAATGGAGCTCATTTACCTTGAAATGTTGACTCTTGTGCAAATATGTATTTTTATTAGGAGTCTTAGTCTAGATATTTAGGCACCCTGATTCTAGCACAATTCACATAGTGATAAGAAATTTGCACGCGCACGATCTACCAATACATGTATAGCCTCGATCTTCAAGGTGTTTGATAGGAAGTCACGATTGCCAATCACTTTAGAATACTGAACGAAACTTGACTAGCTTGTTCTTTGGTTGGTTGGGATAGAAGGTGGAGGTTACATTAAGAAAGACAACCATCGAATTTAACTGGGTGCATCAAAAAGGGATACCTCTTGCAAAGTGTCATGTAATCTTTTGTTTCCTTTTGTATATGTATCAAAAGTGTTTCCTTATTCAAAAAAAAATAAATAAAAAAAAATCAAGTATTTATCAATTCCATTCTCTCTTGTTCCAAAAATAAAAGAGAGTAGTCAATGTAAATAAGAGTCATGTAAAGAGTCATCTTTTGTGTTTTATTGTAATAAGCAAGGAGGGTGTATGCCATTGATGTACAACGCGAGTAATTGTGAAATACCTCCAACTCATTCACAATTCTCGTAAAGTCCGGACAGCTAGCTAGATTTCGACCTCAGTTCTTAGCCTGAGAAACTATCTCTTGGTGATTAGTAGTCATAACTTCAGATCTTTCTTTACACATGTGTAGATACACTTTACACTCTTATCACATGTCTTTTTTTGTTATCAGTGCTAGGATTGTGCCTTCGATAGCTAGATTGACATCTCCATTTTGCTGTGAGCTTAAACTGTTTTGCACATGTCACATTTGATGGAATCTGAGCTTATATTTTGACCTAGAACTTTGTAGGTGCGTTCTAAGCAAACCTTCACGAGACTTAACTCGTCCACTAGGGACACTTAGTGGTTTAAAAGGCTTAGTGCATACGCTAAATGCATTCGAGAGACCAGCGACAGTGGTATAGTTAGGATTTCCTTAGTTTTGTTTTACTTGAGGACAAGTAAAATTCAGGTTTGGGGGTATTTGATGAGTGCCAAATATTGTATATATTTATCCCTTTTTGTTGGCATTTAACTCATCTTTTATGCATTAATTCTACATTTTATCCCATATTCTGTATTTTCATTGTTTTCAAGAATAAATATTTTTCTTACTTAATTTTGCATTTTTAGGTAATAAATAAAGTCTGGATGACTTGCGGAGCAAAAAGAGCAGAAAAGTGGTGAAAAGCCGGGAGAAATTACGCAAGGAAGCCGCAAAGAATGGAGCGCACGTCCAAAAAGCTGGAAATGGGCTCAAGAAGAAGAAAGTTGCTCTTAAAGAAGAAGTGGGCTCAAGGTTTTCCAAGCCCAAACCCTTACCCAAACCCATTTTCTATATCCATACCCGCCTCCATTCTCAGCCGTTAGATTGGATCCATCTCATCATCCAACGGTCGCTCCCTTGCTGTGCATCGAAGTTTGATATCTCCGCCTTACACTACAGTACCTAACTCCATCAAGTACCGTTCGTTTCGTTGTATCTCTTCATCCGACGGTCGCTCATCGCCTGCCTCCGCATCGCCGTCAGATCCACCTACCATCTTCCCATCCATCGGTCCAGCTTCGCGAAACATCAAAATCCTCTACACCTGCTCAACACCCTAGTACCCGAACCCTACACCCATTAGCCAAACACACCCTAGTACCCGAACCCTACACCCATTAGCCAAACACACCCTTCTCCCAAATCCATCGAAACCATCTTTCCCCCCCCTCTCTGCAACAGTACCACCATGTCCGTCTCCATCACCACTACCTTCCCCCAAATCACTCCACTATCTTCTCCCCAAATCACTCTATCACCACCACACCTAAACCCATCATCACTATCACGTTTTACCTCTTTTTCATCAACTAATCTCCTCAATTTCTCATCTCTGCTGACTGAAACCCTAGGTGAGAAATTGAAGATATAAGTTGATGTTAGAGTAGCAATTGGAGCACGAGATGGAGCGAGTATCTCATCAACATTAGGTAAATCAATTTCACCTGATTTTCTAATTTTGGGGAAAAGGGGATGTGAACCCTAATTCTGATAGGGGGGGTATAAATTGGTGTTATGTGGAGTGTGTGAAAGACACTGTGTATCTCTCTGGACTAGCCAGTAGAGAATTATTTTAATTTTGCAATTCCAATTTCTGATTTTTGCATAACTGTTGACAGTTGAAAGTTGCATATGTTTTTAGTTATCTCAAATGTTGCTAGTTGTATCTGAATTATCACATATGATGAATGTTATTGCTTTATCCATGTTTAGCATGAGCTAAATAGCATTAGGCCAAGGCTCAGCTGAAGCCTTGTGCACTGTCAAGTGACTAGAAGCTAGGATAGTTACTTCCATGCTCTGTTTTGCTTGAGCAAATGGGAGATACCAATGCACATAGTGCCTGTGATTGGCTGTGCTGTCAAAAGACAGCCAATGCTAGGGGCAGACTATTGAGCAATTTAGTATTCTTCTATTTCTAGATGTATGCATAGGATCAAACTCAACCTAGAAACATGTCATTTGGTTAGGACACAAGGTGGATCCTAAGCCTTGGCTTACCCACCAATTCCTTCTCAGTCACTTACATTTTCAGTTCTGTGTGCTTTCAATTCAGTTTATTTTCTTGCCTTTTTTTTCTTGCACTTTGAAGCCTTTTGTGCACTGAAGTCAGTGCACAATCCTCACCTTGCCCTTGGCTTCCAAGCCTTGGTTCTTTGCTGCTTTACCTTGCTGTTTTCTTAGCTGTTTCTTTGCTGCTTTACCTTGCACCCTTGGTTCATGCTATTTACCTTGCTTTGCTCACTGCCATAGTGCATTGTCACCATTGTTAGCTTAGGTTTCTCTTGTATGCTCCCACTCCCTGTGGACTGACCCCCTGCTTACCTTCTATATCATAACTTGGCCTTGTATACTTGCAAGCTTTTGTGTGTCTTTGCTTGTCACACCAAAACGCCTTCTTCTGGAGAGAGTTGAAGTGCCTTCTTCTGGAGAAAAAGTTGAAACGCCTTCTTCCTGAGAGAGTGTTGAAGTGGCTTCTTCAGGAGAGAGCATTGAAGCACCTTCTTCCTGAGAGAGCGTTGAAGTGGCTTCTTCAGGAGAGAGCGTTGAAGCGGCTTCTGCTAGAGGGAGCGTTGAAGCGGCTTCTTCTTCAGTTTGACTTCCCCTTGCGAATTACATGCTTCTTGATTGACCATCTCTCTTGTGTTGAATAAGTCCTTGACTGACGGCGCAGGAATTTCATGCTGAGCCTCAGTCTCCAAGTGTGATTTATATGGTTCTATCTTGTATGGTCGGTGGGTTTACCATATAAAGATATCGCCATCTCTCCTTCGTGACTCTATTACTTCTCCGTGGGAAAATAAAATATGCAGAAGTTCGGATTACCTCTCTCCGTAGTGGTTGTTGCTATGGTGAAGCTCGGGCATTGGCGGTCTTCATACAGTGGTAGAGCTTGTCTCGAGGGAGAAGCTAATGATGGAATCGATAGCTTCCTTGATGTTTCCTCATGGAATGAAAAAGAGGGAAATAGTCCCCTGCCCACGAGTATCCACTGAGCCTTCGACTTGATGGACGTTGTCACACTGGGTTCATGAGGCCGTCTTTACATCTGCGTTGTGTTTCATAAACGTCCAGGAATATCACTGGTCTTTGAAAATACGTCTGCTCTCTTGAGTATATCCTCTTCTTTTGACATCTTGGAATCATAATGATAGCGTGCTTGCATCTCTATAAATTTACCATCTTTGAGATGGGTAGTGCTAAGCAGTCCCAAATCACACTCCTCTGCCATTATAAACTTTGGATCGTGTCTTTGAGGAGTAGGGAAGTTCCTTCATGAAAATGACTTAACTAATAGGCTCTGAAAATATGATGAAGCTCTTTTCATGGAGAATTTGTATGTACCTCTTAAGTCCCAGGTGCAATCTCCTTTGGTAACGCAACTACTTATTCTACGGGAGACGAAATTCTGAAAGTGTCTCTCATTGATGTTTCTGCCGTCGATACAGATATGGAATATGTTGGACGTTGTTTCATCATTGTGGCAGTCGTGCATGTGGTACTGGAGTTGGAGTTGGCGATTTTGGACGCGCAAGATGTTGTATCTCGGTGGTTTTCTTCTTGATGCTTCAGCGAAACTGCTTACAGAAAGATGAAGGTTGTATTGCCTATTGGTGAGATGTATGCTTCCATGAACATCATCATGAGGCTCTTCATTACTGGCAGGCTTATTCTTTCTAGCAGGGCAGGTGCTGTCGCAACTGAGCGTTTAGCATCTTCACGGAGTTCAGAGGATGTCTGAAAGCGCGGGTTCTTCGACAAAGCACGATAGACAGATACCATCCTATTGATGCACAATTACACCGCTTTTTATTCAGTCACATTTGAATCGTGACCCTCCAATGCCTGAATTCGGGACCTCTTGACATAATCATTTGGATGTTCGTTGTTTCGCTGAAACATTCCTCTTAAGTCTGACAGAGTGATTCGCCCAAGCTGCGGATTCTTTTTCGACATGATGATGTGGACATCGTTATCTTCTTGAGGCTTATCCCTTGAGGTGTCGGCTCCAGTAGATATGAAGATGTCCCGGGCTCTCTCTCATCCGGGCTGACATAATAGGCGAACCCTTTATGATGATTTGGAGATGACAATATTCGTTGAATCTTCCGAAACGCTTCCTGTTGTAGTGCGGTCCAGACGAAACTTACTCCTTTCTTCAGCAAGAGGGTGAATGAAGCAACAAGCTGGGCTTAAACCAGGTATAAACTGTAGTTCACCTTTCCCATGAAGCTTTGGAGTTCCTTCACAGTTCGCAGAGGCAGCATCGTGAGGATAGCTTAGGTATTGGATAGGTCCACTTTGATTCCCTCAGCAGTCACCTTTCAAACACTTGTCGTAAGACTCCTATGTGGGCCGCCCAAGCTTTTGATTTGACTACTATATCATCCACGTAGTTCTCAACTTGCTTATGCATCATGTCGTGGAAGATTGTCGTCATAGCGCGTTGATACGTTGCACCGGCATTAACCAATTGGCATTACAGTATAATAAAAATTTCCGAGAGGAGTTCGAAAAGATATCTTACTCGCATCATGCTCATACATCCTTATCTGATTGTAGCCGCTATATCCACCCATGAAGGAGAACATGCCGTGTCCACTGGTTGAATCTACTAACATGTCGATTTTAGGTAGAGGAAAATCGTCTTTGGGGAAGTATCTGTTCATGTCTCTGAAATCCACGTAGCACCTGATCTGTCCGTTTTTCTTTTTTACTCGTGTCTGAACTGCCTTGAAGACTGTTTAACCGGCTTGGATCCAGGTATGACATGTAGACGATGAGTGACCAATTTTTCATTTAAACCGGGCATTTCTTCATACGTCCAAGCGAATATGTCCTGGTACTCTTTGAGAAGTTCCACGAGCTTCATGCGTTCATCCGTACATAAGGTTGAGCTAATGGAGATAGTCCTAGGAGATTCCCCGTTCCCGATGTTAACGATTTCGAGCTCATCAGTTGTGGAGTTGGTGTCATCTTGCAGCTGTCGTGGAGCATCTAACACGTCTTCTTGCGGGTTCGTCGTTGTTGTAGTATTCCGTTGGGCGGAGAGACTAGGTGATGAGTGCCAAATATTGTATTTATCTATCCCTTTTTGTTGGCATTTAACTCATCTTTTATGCATTAATTCTACATTTTATCCCATATTCTGTATTTTCATTGTTTTCAAGAATAAATATTTTTCTTACTTAATTTTGCATTTTTAGGTAATAAATAAAGATTGGATGAGTTGCGGAGCAAAAAGAGCAGAAAAGTGGTGAAAAGCCGGGAGAAATTACGCAAGGAAGCCGTAAAGAATGGAGCGCACGTCCAAAAAGCTGGAAATGGGCTCAAGAAGAAGAAAGTTGTTCTTAAAGAAGAAGTGGGCTCAAGGTTTTCCAAGACCAAACCCATATTCTATACCCAAAAGCCTAAAACCCAAATCCACACCCGCTTGCGTCTTCAGCCGTCAGATCAGTTCTCAGAAGCATCCGACGGTCGCTCCCTTGCTGTGCATCGAAGTTTGATATCTCCGCCTAACACTACAACACCTAACTCCATCTGGCGTCGTTGATTTTGTTGTATTATATAATCCAGCGGTCGCTACAAGCTTCACTTCATCTCACCGTCCGATTGATCTTTCATCTCCCTATCCCACGGCTCAGCGTCGCGGATCATCAAACTCGATACACTCGCCTCACACCCTAGCGACCGAGCACCTACACCCCAAACAAACGCACCCTTCCCCTTTCTCCATCGAACCCATCTCCTCCATCACCCCCCTCTGCAGAACCACCATACCCCGTACCACCACCATGTCCGTCTCCATCACCACCACCTCACCCCAAATCACTCCACTATTTTCTCCCCAACTCTACTCTACCTAAGCCCATCATCACCATCACGTACCATCTCTTTAGCATCACTAATAACCTCAATTTCTCATCTCTCTGCTCACTGAAACCCTAGGTGAGAAATTGGGGATATAAGTGATGATTAAAGCATCAATTGGAGCATGGGAGGAACGAGAAGAAGCAGGAGAAGAGTGGGTCGACGAGATGGAGCGAGTATCTCATCAACAGTAGGTAAATCAATTTCACCAAACCCTAGTTCTACTGATTTTTGGGTGAAAAGGGTGTAAACCCTAATGATGTAATTGGGTATAAATTGGGACTATGGGTGTGTGTGAGAAGGTATGCTTGGAGTAGCCAACATCCAGAACTTTCAAGTTCTGTTAAAATGTTAATTTTCAGTTCACAGCTCAATTTCAGTTAAGTTCAAATTTTGTTAATGTTTGTGCAATATCCTGTTAGTGTTTCTGTTAAATGTTCATTGTTAATTTCAATTATGTTCATGTTAGTTGTGTTAGTCTCCTGTTAGTTCAATTCTGTTAAGGTTCTGTTAGATTCTAGAATATCCTGTTAATGTTTCTGTTGAATGTGCAATGTCATGTTAGTTCACTGTTAATTTGTCATGTCAGTTAAATGTTCACTGTCATGTAATGTTATGTTCCTGTGAATGCTAGGCTAGATACATTTGAAGCTTTGATGTGATTGTGCAATGGAAGAAATCAGTGCTTATAGCAAGCTGATTTTCTTGCCATTCCTTGTGTATGCTTAGATTGCAATGTGCTGATTGTGCAATGGAAGAAATCAGTGCTTATAGCAAGCTGATTATCTTACCATTCTATTTGTGAATGCCTGTATTCTTGCCTTAGTATTGCTTCTTTTCAGTTTCATTATCACCCTTGCCCTTGGCCTTAGGCCTTGGTTCATCTTGTTTTGTTTTGTTTTTGTTCACTGTTTTGTTGTTGTTTAGTTTTTAATATGTTTAGTTTTTGCTGTTCCTGCAACTCTGTTGCCTCTCTGGTTTGCTTCCATCTTTGGCCTTTGGCCACTGTTTTGCTTTCCTTCCCCCACTGCTGCTGTTGCTGTTGTCTGCTGCTGCATTGCTCTCTTTCTCACTTGCCTTGCACTGCTGCTGTGCACTTGCCTTGCTGCATTGCACTGCTGCATTGTACTGTTTTTTTTCCCCTGCTGCTATTTCTTTTCCTGTTAACTGCCTTTCCTTCTTCTTGGCCTTGTGCTGTTGTGCACTGCTTGTGCAGCTGCTGCATTGCCTTCTCTGCCACTGCTGCTGCTTCCTCTCCAAAGCCCAGCCCACAGTCCACTGTTAGATCAATCCCATTGAGCCCAAAATCCCAGAGCACAACTTGAGCTCATCAAAAGACCAAAGCCCAAACTGCTTCACAGTTACCAAGCCCAGGTTTGAACCAAAAGTTGAAGCCCAGTTCATTAAAAATCAAAGCCCAATTCAACCAACCTGTGGGCTTAATCCATAAGCCTAAACTCAAAAGCCCAAGACCAAACCAACTGAGTCCAAGGCTCAGTTCAATTCAAAGGCCTAAAGTATTTCATTGTTAAAAACAAACCCATTAAGCCCAATTCACTCAAAGGGTATTCAAAGCCCAACAACAATTTAGGAACCCAAATAGTTGAAACACTCCAAACACACCCGATCTCTGTGGATCGACCCGTACTTGCACGAGCTACAACCGACGACCGTGCACTTGCGGTATTACTGTAGGCCCCCGCGTTTCATTTCGCTTCAATTTTATACGCTTTCCCGGGTCCACCAAGTTTTTGGCGCCGCTGCCGGGGATTGGTGCTGTGTTTTATCTGTGTTTTTCTTTAGCTATTTTGTATTTCATTTCTTAGCATTTGCATCTGCTTCACTTCATTTGTTGTTGGACCTGCTGTTCTGAACCTGTTTTTCCTCTGCTGGGACGCCACCAAGGAAAAGAACCAAAACCCAACTGGGTTTTTGCAACAATATCAGAGCAGCTGGGCTGTGCTAAAAAGGTAAGCCTAAACCCATTCCATTGAGAGAACCCAACCTGTGGGCTTCCAAATTTCTTTAATTGTGGGCTTGTAATAATTAACCCAATTTTTTGGGCTTTTTATTTTTCTATTTTGGGTTTGTAATAATTTATTTGTGGGCTTGTTTGTTTAATTTGTGGGCTTGTATTTATTTTGTGTGGGCTTGTTTAAATTCTTCCATTGGACTTGTATTTTGGACTCTGGGTTTAAACCCAGCTGAGCTTATAACTGATTGTGGACTTGCTTCCACTCAAGAGTGGACCTCGAAACCAAAGTTTTAAAACAAACGTCGGGCCTTAACCAACTGGGCCAAATTAAACTTTCAAAATTAAAACTTGGATTTTCGTAGGCCGCAGCTTCCATTCCATTAGAGGACAAACAGTGGGCTTGCTCCCATTCAAAAACCAAATTTTATTTTCTTTTTAAAAAAAAAAAAAAAAAAACAAAAAACAAAAAACAAAAATTTCCTTTGCTCCCATTCAAAAACCAAATTTTATTTTCTTTTTCTAAAAAAAAAAAAAAAAAAAAAAAGTTTTATTTTTCTCCCATTTAAGTCCAATTTTAGTGTTTTGAAACTTTCCATGTCTCTACACTTTTTCTTTTGGGTTGATCCTCAACTCTTTAGACTTTTGGTGTATGGTGATTTTTTGTATATAATCCAGTAGATAAATTTTTTAAAAAACACTTTTGCTCCTTTTGTATATATTTTGCTAATCCAATATGATCTCGGCTGAAATATGTTGGATTTTTGCCTTGAATAACGGAGTTTTAATTCTGCTTTCGCCGAAATCGGGTATTCTCTCTCCTTTTACTCTACTCAGCATGTCCCTTTCCATATGTTGCATTTTAATCCTTTCCATATTTTGAAACATTGAGGACAATGTTTAGTTTAGGTTTGGGGGTATAGAGTAGATACCACGATAATATGCCATAATTGAAAACGAACTCCTTCTTCTTTTTGAAAAAATTGAAAAATTCCAAAAAAATTGAAAAATCAAAATTCAAAAAAATGAAAAAATCATAAAAAATGGAGCTCATTTACCTTGAAATGTTGACTCTTGTGCAAATATGTATTTTTATTAGGAGTCTTAGTCTAGATATTTAGGCACCCTGATTCTAGCACAATTCACATTGTGATAAGAAATTTGCACGCGCACGATCTACCAATACATGTATGGCCTCGATCTTCAAGGTGTTTGATAGGAAGTTACGATTGCCAATCACTTTAGAATACTGAACGAAACTTGACTAGCTTGTTCTTTGGTTGGTTGGGATAGAAGGTGGAGGTTACATTAAGAAAGACAACCATCGAATTTAACTGGGTGCATCAAAAAGGGCTACCTCTTGCAAAGTGTCATGTAATTTTTTTTTCTTTTGTTATGTATCAAAAGTGTTCTATCAAAAAAAAAAAAAAAAAAAAAAAAAAAAAAAAAAAAAAAAAAAAGAGAGAAAAAAAGAGAAAAAAATATCAGAAAAATACAAAAAAATTCAAATATTTATCAATTCCATCATCTCTTGTTCCAAAAATAAAAAGAGAATAGTCAATGTAAATAGTCATTTTGTTGTTTCATTGTAATAAGCAAGGAGGGTGTATGCCATTGATGTACAACGCGAGTAATTGTGAAATACCTCCAACTCATTCACAATTCTCGTAAAGTCCGGACAGCTAGCTAGATTTCGACCTCAGTTCTTAGCCTGAGAAACTATCTCTTGGTGATTAGTAGTCATGACTTCAGATCTTTCTTTACACATGTGTAGATACACTTTACACTCTTATCACATGTCCTTATTTGTTATCAGTGCTAGGATTGTGCCTTCGATAGCTAGATTGACATCTCCATTTTGCTGTGAGCTTAACTGTTTTGCACATGTCACGTTTGATGGAATATGAGATTATATTTTGTCCTTAGGTTTTGTAGGCACACCTCTGGTAAACCTTCACGAGACTTCAACTCGTCCACTAGGGACACTTAGTGGTTTAAAAGGCTTAGTGCATACGCTAAATGCATTCGAGAGACCAGCGACAGTGGTATAGTTAGGATTTCCTTAGTTTTGTTTTACTTGAGGACAAGTAAAATTCAGGTTTGGGGGTATTTGATGAGTGCCAAATATTGTATTTATCTATCCCTTTTTGTTGGCATTTAACTCATCTTTTATGCATTAATTCTACATTTTATCCCATATTCTGTATTTTCATTGTTTTCAAGAATAAATATTTTTCTTACTTAATTTTGCATTTTTAGGTAATAAATAAAGATTGGATGAGTTGCGGAGCAAAAAGAGCAGAAAAGTGGTGAAAAGCCGGGAGAAATTACGCAAGGAAGCCGCAAAGAATGGAGCGCACGTCCAAAAAGCTGGAAATGGGCTCAAGAAGAAGAAAGTTGTTCTTAAAGAAGAAGTGGGCTCAAGGTTTTCCAAGCCCAAACCCATATTCTATACCCAAAAGCCTAAAACCCAAATCCATACCCGCTTGCGTCTTCAGCCGTCAGATCAGTTCTCAGAAGCATCGACGGTCGCTCCCTTGCTGTGCATCGAAGTTTGATATCTCCGCCTAACACTACAACACCTAACTCCATCTGGCGTCGTTGATTTTGTTGTATTATATAATCCAGCGGTCGCTACAAGCTTCACTTCATCTCACCGTCCGATTGATCTTTCATCTCCCTATCCCACGGCTCAGCGTCGCAGATCATCAAACTCGATACACTCGCCTCACACCCTAGCGACCGAGCACCTACACCCCAAACAAACGCACCCTTCCCCTTTCTCCATCGAACCCATCTCCTCCATCACCCCCCTCTGCAGAACCACCATACCCCGTACCACCACCATGTCCGTCTCCATCACCACCACCTCACCCCAAATCACTCCACTATTTTCTCCCCAACTCTACTCTACCTAAGCCCATCATCACCATCACGTACCATCTCTTTAGCATCACTAATAACCTCAATTTCTCATCTCTCTGCTCACTGAAACCCTAGGTGAGAAATTGGGGATATAAGTGATGATTAAAGCATCAATTGGAGCATGGGAGGAACGAGAAGAAGCAGGAGAAGAGTGGGTCGACGAGATGGAGCGAGTATCTCATCAACAGTAGGTAAATCAATTTCACCAAACCCTAGTTCTACTGATTTTTGGGTGAAAAGGGTGTAAACCCTAATGATGTAATTGGGTATAAATTGGGACTATGGGTGTGTGTGAGAAGGTATGCTTGGAGTAGCCAACATCCAGAACTTTCAAGTTCTGTTAAAATGTTAATTTTCAGTTCACAGCTCAATTTCAGTTAAGTTCAAATTTTGTTAATGTTTGTGCAATATCTTGTTAGTGTTTCTGTTAAATGTTCATTGTTAATTTCAATTATGTTCATGTTAGTTGTGTTAGTCTCCTGTTAGTTCAATTCTGTTAAGGTTCTGTTAGATTCTAGAATATCCTGTTAATGTTTCTGTTGAATGTGCAATGTCATGTTAGTTCACTGTTAATTTGTCATGTCAGTTAAATGTTCACTGTCATGTAATGTTATGTTCCTGTGAATGCTAGGCTAGATACATTTGAAGCTTTGATGTGATTGTGCAATGGAAGAAATCAGTGCTTATAGCAAGCTGATTTTCTTGCCATTCCTTGTGTATGCTTAGATTGCAATGTGCTGATTGTGCAATGGAAGAAATCAGTGCTTATAGCAAGCTGATTATCTTACCATTCTATTTGTGAATGCCTGTATTCTTACCAGGCCAACCACATTTTGTCATTTTCGTCGCAAACAACATTAAGTCTCACATTTTGCTGTTTATTCGCTGGATGATCGAATTCACTTGTACTTTCTACAAAAGCACTAAAATAGTATTAGTAACTAAAATATTTTATCCTAGCTAATTAAATATGAGTATAAAATGTAGCATTTACATGCTTATCAACCACTGAGGCGCTTCATTGGTCGCCTAATTTTAAATCTAAGGCGTCCGTCCAAGCTGGCAAAGTTGGACGGACGAGATGATTTACGACGCATGTTTGCTGCCGTTGATAGATTTTTAGGGTTTTAAAGAGGTGCGCAACATTCCCTTTGGCTTCATCGACTTCAAGCATGGGTGCTTGTTTTGGTGAGACCGACCGGTCATGCGTGGAGATGGCCCATTGTTGTGCATGTCTACACCTCTCGGTCCCATGAAGGTTCGATCTAGGCCACTCAATTTGACCGGCAAAGATGAGTGGCCGTGATCGATTTATGACAGAAATTCATTGCCGCAAAGCATTAAAGGCCGTGTGGAATGCCTCCTTTTGGCATTCATTTCGAGGTGCCGGGCGATAATCTTCCTAGGCCGACCCCAAAGGTGGGACCACGGCGATTACGTCGACATCCTTGGGACCTCTTGAGTCTATATATACACCCTCCATTTAGGCTGGCGAAGATGGATGGTCGCGATCGAACTACGACAGATGTGCATTGCCGCAAACCCTAATTAGGGTTTTGAAACAGTCACGCACACGTGACTTTGGCCAAACGGTTTGGCAAGCCGTGCTTCTATTTAAGGGAGATCGATTATGTGGGACCCACGTTGGGCTGACGATGCACATATGTGCACCTTCCTGATGGTCCTAGGTGTGATCTAAGCTATCCAAACATGCTGGCGAAGTTGGATGGTTGTGATCGATTTAAGACGCTAGTGGAGTTTCCACGACCCTTTAAGCATCACGCCAGCCTCACTTCGAGCAAGCGTTCATTGCTCTAGGGCTAGGTCGTGAGAAAAACGATCAAGTGGGTACAAAGTGGGGCCGCCAATGTGGGCGTTGGCATTTCAATGATCATTCGCGGGATGATCTAAGCCGTACAACCAGGCTGGTGAAGTTGGACGGTCGTGATGACTTTAAGACTACTTTGAACAGTCTAAGCTCGTCGAGCTTCTTCCAAAGCAGCGCAACCACCCTATTTTAGGGCTGACGTTTGACGTGCTGAGAGGTGTTCGTGTGATATTCGACCGTCTAGGGAAAAAGTGGGCCCGCCGGTGGTCATCACGTCAATCGCCCATTCTTGCTGAGGTTTGGCTAGACTTGTTAAATTGCGCGGCCAACTTGTGTGGCCACCATCGTTTCTGAGACTGATATGGACAGTCCAGATTTTCCTTAAGGAAATTAAATACGTTCGATCGAGCTGAAAGCGCATCGATTCGAAATTATCTTTTGTCAGAGAATGATGTAGCCTGTACGGGTATTTCGTACATGTCTCAAAATTGGCACTTGGAGATTCATGTTACTCTGCTGAGAGTGAACACTCAGTCGTCATGTCATGCTAATAATGAGAGTTCGGCGAGGAACAACACAGGAAATACTAGGTAAATAATTCATTAATTAATAATGCTAAAATTCACAGAATAATTGGGATTGTTGTTGCATGCACCATTCTGGGTGAATTTCGTGTATTTATTGAATTGCTTCGAATAAATAAAGCGAAGAGGTACTCATCGCTTATCAAACGGCTTTACCCTTTGCAGGATGTCAGCGCATTAAATTTGGTTTTACAGTTTTAGCCCTGAACTAAAATCCACCATCAACATTTACATAAATACCATTATCTTTAAAATAAATCACAAAATTTAAAAACTTAATATCTTTCAAAATATACAACGGATTTTTTTTTAAATTTATATGTTTGAAAAGCTCTTTGAATTATCTACTTAACGAGTACAAATAAGAATAGTAAATTTTTGTTTTAGGAAAAAATTTCATGGCTTTCAAATTTAATATTGTTGGATGAGTAAAAGTTCAAGCATGTGCATCGCACATGTATCCTTACTAGTAATCCATAAAGATTTCTTTTTTCTCTGGATTAATTTCAAATATCGGAGCGTCCTCTGGTATTGATTCATCGGAGAGTCCAGCAGTAGTGTGTGGAATAATTTCCACACACTATTAGGTAATTGGTGACCACATTATTAGCTTTTACTTTGATTTTTAGGAGGAGAAAATCCTCATATGAAGGAGTGGGGATTAATGAGGAAAATTCACATTTTGATACTTGAGCGCACAACAACAAAAAAGATTAGCAAAGTAACCCACTGCTAGTTCATCTTACTAGCAACTGTAATTTACTGATTTTAATATAGATATTATAACATGAAAACTGGCTGACAAGGCCTAACGCGCCATTTTCCACAGCCTTTTCTTGTTTCACATCATGAACAAAATTTTTACAGTAACTTCAAAAGCAAAAACAAATATAGCGGAATTTTGAACGCTGCAAGGAGAGCTTTTCATCCTGCATCAAAGAGAACCAAAATCTATCCACTAGCACATTGCAGCCATAGCTATATGATCTCGCCTTCCATGCATAGATTCATAACAGAACATGTCAAATTCCCCTTCTCTCATAGATTTCCTTAATTTCTGGAAGAAACGGAAGTAATAGTGTGTGTTGTGTCTACAGTTCAAACAAGAAGATAGTTATTGACCAGGACAAGAACATTAAGGTAAGATGTTAAACATGATTATAAACACCACCCATGCATACAGAATGATAATGACGAGAAAAGATATAAAGAAAAGCATTTAAACCTCCAGAAGGGAAAAAAAAAACTCAAGTACTTTATACAGTCGAAGTGATAGATTTCATGGTGGTCACCACCTATTACCTAATAGTTTATGGAACTGACATTGTTTTTTCAGCCAAAGTTTTTACAAGAAGCTCTCGGAAATAAGATAATCAAAATGACATCAATATAAAAATAAAAAACAGAGAAGAATTAACCTGAGAAACCATGTAATACTCAGAGATCTCAACCAAGCATAGGTTTCATTTAAAACAACTAGGGCTTGTCCAAATCCAAGACACTTTACTTGACAGATGAAGTTTTCACGGAGGTAACAAAAACTTAGCTTGATAACAACAAATGACGACAATCTAAAAAGAGTACTACATAGACATACAATACATATCTGGAAAGAGTAATAAAGAACTTGTAAATGTTACTTGAGATGTTATTGTATGAAGAGAAGAAGAGATAACTAGTGATCTATTCAATTAGGAAAAAAGAATACAAGCGGAGAGAAAAAGCGCTTTACATTATTAGAAAGATTACAAATGAGCAAACCCTGGGTTAGATACCAAACACTAGAATATCTGAGCCACCAAATTATCTAAGATGATGTGCCATTAATGAACGTAAAGAAGAGCATAACTGGGTGAACAAGAATTACAAATTTACCTGATGCTCTTATGTAGTTCAAAATTTCGCAAGGTCTTTACAATCCCTGCCGTTTAATGTGTGGGTTTATCTGCAAGACGCGTTTCATTTATATAGTGGGATGTATAGTGATGTCTTTTCCATTTAGCTTTCTTGTTCTTAAGTATAGGTAGCTTTTTTTTACAGCATCTATCTATTACGAACAAATCCTGAAATAGATAAAATAATATTATTTCCAGTCAATGCAAAAGTCACACAAATGAATTAACAAAAGTAGACAAACTAGCGTGTCTATTTCAAAAATGCAAGCAAAATTAACAGATCGAAGTGAAAATACACAACTACAGACTCTTCATTATAACAACAGAGGATCAGATGGGCAAAGTATACTGCAATGTCAGAATATGTTGATAGAGACAATTTACTAACGCCAAGCATTCTCAACCAGAAACCCAGATAACAAACAAATCATACAACCCTTTTACGAACAAAATTTGCCAAAAGCAAGCATATCACAATCACCATTCTCAAACAGGAAAACGAGTTGTTTTTAACTCAAAACAAGAACACCAATCTTT
Organism: Papaver somniferum; assembly: GCF_003573695.1. Lineage (NCBI taxonomy): Eukaryota > Viridiplantae > Streptophyta > Magnoliopsida > Ranunculales > Papaveraceae > Papaver > Papaver somniferum. The sequence continues at coordinate 44,836,801 of NC_039360.1, read as the reverse complement.
TACCTCTTTTAAATTTACATAACTACTGCTTAATTGAAGAATCACACAAACATTCGACCTAATTAGCATCATAGTTTTGCATGTTGCAAAACTCTGCACATCTCAAAAGCAATAATTTGGAGAAGAAAAAAACCCTAAATTACTTTTACGAGTCAAAAGTGAAAGATTTCATGGTGGTCACCAATCACCTAATACTCTGTGCAAATGACATTGCTTTTTCAGCCGAAGTTTTTACACGTCTCAAGAAGCTCACAGAAAGTAGATATAAAACTCAAAATGATATTAACATAAAAATAAAAAACTTGCAAGAATTAAACCAAGAGAAAACATGTCATACTCAGATACTTAACCCAGCAAATATTCCATTTAAAACAACAGCCAGACAGAATAGACAAGTAACTCCCTCACCAAAAACCTATAAGTTGAATCCCACAGTAATTTAGATCTTCTCGGGTAAAAAAAGCAAAATCAATCAATTAAGTAATCAACAAAAAAACAGAAATTTGACACAAGAAAAAGCAGAATGAATTTGTTGAGTAAGATTTATATAATCAATTTAAGAACTAAATATAAATACCAACAACTGAACAGTTGAACTTCAGATAAAATCATCAAAAAAAAAAAATTGGTTGCATTCAAATCATAATTTTTTTTTGAAGTATACAGTGAAAGATATTTGAAGTAATTGAAAATGTAGTTTTTCAGTTCAATCTAAGAAATAATTGAGTTCTACCTGATTATGTGCATTTTCTAGTTGGACAACTCCGGTGAGAGGTGAGCTCTTGCAGCCCTTAATTTCTTGAAATGTTATCTCAAGATTACCAAAGCGTCTTCGACCTTTCTAGACTTTAGCTTGTGGTCATTAAAATTGCTGCCAAAATTAAAATTTATCAATTCTATCAAATCTAAGTCACAAACAAGTAGATCTAGAAAAAGCTGAAAAATACATATCAAAAAGTAACTATTCTGCACAAATTTCTTACCTCAAAAAAGACTGTGCCACATGGACGGAAAAATCCTCCTCACACTCTGCTCCAAATTTGAGGTCGTCAATGTGAATGTGGGATCAAGAAGCCGCCACATTTACAAAGCATAAGGTTTCCGAGTCCGCACATATTAAAAATCAACATTGTTTGTACTGTGTATAAAATACACGGAAGATCCGCGAATCAAGCTCGTCTATTCGTGAAGATTCCAGATGTTTGCAGAAGTCTTGTTGCCCAAGTTGCTTGCACATTAAGTTTATCTAATTAGGGTCACATAAACAATATAAATCATATCAATACAATACTCTACCTCTGGGATTCCTCCGTGGATGTAGGCATTACTTGCCGAACCATGTTAAATTCTTTGTCTCCCTTATTTATCATTTCTTAGCCCTAATTTCACATCTAAATCATCAATTTCATCGTGTTTAGTGCCTAAGAATTAATTTTGGGTACAAACATTGGCGCCGACTAAGGGGATTCTGTAAAACAATTGTGTTTTTCCATTGAGAGAAGTTTGGAAGAAATCATGCACGGATTTAAAAAAAAATCAGCAAAGAAAAAAAGTTAGGGTTGAAGAAACCGTTACAAGGTTGAAGAAACCATTGTGAGGTTGAAGAAACCGTTACAAGGTTGAAGAAACCGTTAGGATGTTGAAGAAACTGTTGCGAAACAGTTGAAGAAACTGTTACGAACAGTTGAAGACACTGTTGCGAACAATTGAAGAAACTGTTGCGAAAACAGTAGCAGAAGTGTTACGATCCTGAGACTAAGTAACATACATAAGTGTTGCAGAAAGTCGTGATAGAAAGAAGAGAGCCAAGCCGAGCCGAGTTGTTCGAGCCGCTCAGAGCTTAAGCCAAGCCATTGGACTTGCCACCTCAGCAAATAGTCAGCATCGCCACGTCGGCAGATGATGCCACCAGCAAGCAAACAGTGGTTGGTTTGCCGAAAATGATTTACATCCCGCGGGCCCAATCCCGCGGGTTGTCCCTCAATCTTACAAGGGAGTGGGACCCACACTAAACCCACCCCCATACAAATCTGCCGGGTCATTACGTCCCTACTGTTTTGTGTCTTGTGGGACAATCCGCGGGATGTCTATCACTTCCGGTCGGTTTGCACCAACTGAAGCCTGCCACGTCACCAAAAGTTGCCATGTCAGCAAAGTCATGTCACCTCTTCTCTGCCATGTCAGCATGATGCGCATAGTCAACATTGCCATGTGTGCAACAACACGTACGCTTCGTTCAAATCTTGTTTCGTCAATAAGTTCTTCGTTTTAAGCCCAAATTGAGTGATTTTTGGCTCGTTGGAATCGTCTTTCAATTCCCTACAACATGGAAGTAAAGATACCAGTGTTCAAGAAACTCATATATGCACTTGGGGCAGTACCATGATCGAATTCGAGGTTCGTGAATAACGACATGATCGAGAGTTCGAGATGAGGATTGCGTAGACCCTTCAATGTTTAGCCTTGCATCACATCGCAAGCACCTAAAGCCTCACCTTACACGTGAGCACATAAGTCTTGCTCTTATCGCAAGCATAAAATCTCGTCTTGTACGCGAGTATGAAAGACTTGCACTTTGGCAAGCATTAAGTCTCGTCTCGACAACGAGCCCAATACCCAATATTGGTCCGAAGACTCGTACTCAACAAGAGCAATACATCCAGCCTGCCCGAGCAGCGAGCGCTACAGCCTTGTTACATTGCGAGCAAAAAGCCTTACCCCAGCCGCAAGCACACTACATTCTACTCAAGCTGTCGAGCATCATCAAGTCCACCACGTGGCAAAAAGTCTCGCCTAGCACGTGAGCAAATTTTATTGCAGGTTACCGCAGTTGGGGATGTCTTTATAATGTCTTGGGGGTGTGTTTCATCATCAACGATTGACGCAGAAGGAAAAACAAACTTCTTAACCCCCAACAAGTTGGAGGTTAAGAGGGGGCGATGTTTGTACCGTGTATAAAATACACGGAAGGCCCGTGAATCAAGCCCGTCTACTCGTGAAGATTCTAGATGTTTGCAGAAGTCTTATTGCCCAAGTTGCTTGCACATGAAGTTTACCTAATTAGGGTTACATAAACAATATAAATACATGTATCTTAAACCTAAGAGGATAGGGAATCCTAGGTTAGCTAACCAATTATTTTAAACCTCATATCAATACAATACTCTCCCTATGGGATTCCTCCGTGGATGTAGGCATCACTTGCCGAACCACGTTAAATTCTGTCTCCCTTAGTTATCGTTTCTTAGCCCTAATTTCACATCTAAATCATCAATTTCATCGTGTTTGGTGCCTAAGAATTAATTTTGGGTACAAACAAACATCCTAAACAACTTAGATTTATTACTGAATATTCTCCCAACACCTTTTTCCATATCTCTATATGTTTCCTGTTCTAATCTACTACTCATCTCACACTCCAAAATGTTTCATTTTGTAAAACAGACTAGTTTGAGTCCTCCCTTAGATTCTCTCTTTATGTGTACAAAACTAGGGTTTAGGGCTTGCACCCAATTTATTCAATGGCTGAAATATCTTATATCTATCATGTTATTTTATATTTACCATCTACCTAGTGGATAAGGGCACAACAAACTTAACCTGATGGGTCCAGTTGAGATTTACCATGTTGCTGGGGGTCACTTGGTGTAGACCCACTTTACCGTGGTGGCAGCTTTGACACACTTGGACTTGCCAGTGATCCATAGACTTTCGCCGAGGTAAAGGAGGTAAAGAATGGAAGATCAGCTATGTTTTCCATGTTCAGAAACTTTGTCTAAGTAACTGTGACTGGTAAAAGACTTCTAAAGAACTTACTGAATTATCTGGCTGATGCTGTTTGCGAAGGTTATATTGTGACTTGGGTTGTTCTTAGTAACTGAAAGAGCGATCAGCAGAAGTTTACTTTTTTAGTGTTGTAACTAAATTGATTTTTGTATTTCATTTTGTTCCAGGTACACTTACACTCTTCTCCACTTGACTGGACTTACTTGGAGTCTTGTACCTGAAAGTGGGAGACTAGTAGTCTAGTAGTGGTAGCACATGTGCCTAACCAAGGAGGCATCCTCTTAATGTATCACAGTTCTCATTTAGAGAAGAGACATCTCCTAATGTATCACATTCTTATTTGTGATGATCAGTGGGTAAATCAATCAATCTATGATGAGAGATAAAAAAGTTGTGTGGATGAGTGAGTTGAGGTTTACGTCATTGCCAGCGTTTCCATGTTCCGATACTAAATACTAAACTACTTTGAAGGGCTATTAGAAACTTGGAGGATTCATCTAACTAATCCTCGCCACAATGTTTCCCGGAAAGTGTTTAACCAAGAGAAACAAAAACAAAGAAGATTTCCAACAAAACAAAGATATATCACAAAAGAAGGCTTGAAAACATACTAGAGAGAATAAAAGAAAAAGAACTCAAATCCAACAAAACGGTCGTCTGTCTATCTTCTGAAGAAGATTTAGACTGGTGTAGCTACTTTACACATGCGATTAAGAACCTACGAGATCAACTCATAAAACTACCACGAGGTGATTTCATTTCCAGATACAAAGTCCATAATACTTTAGAACCTGCAATTGGCCAAACCCAAATCTCTTAATTCCCACAGAGGCTTATTTTCGCTTTCCGCGTCATTCCTAAGCTTTGAATAGGTTTTAACACTAGAACACTGCATAAAAGCAAAGAAAGACGGTTGAGAAAATAGTTACCAAAAGTTAATACTTTTTACATCACAAAATTGGTTAAAAAGACCAAAATCAATAATTTCTGGGTGAAATGGACAGTTAGATTTTGATACTGTTTAAATGGACAAAAATGTAAAAATAGTCAGGATGTAACCAGTTTCATCGTGCCCATTTTCAAATATTTTTTCTTATTTTTAATTTACACAGGATGTATCCAGTTTCATCCTTGTGATTTTACTATTTTTTTTTTAGCCGTTTCACCAAAACTATTTTTTACTCGTCCATTTGAACCGTGATTTAAAAATATTTGGACAAATGACCCATTTTCCGTTTTCATATTCAATCTGAAGCAGCTAGATATGTTTCTCATTACTTTCAACATGCTATCTAAAATCACCACTCCCATGCTGAAGAAAAATTACCTGAAAGGCCAAATAGAGAGGGATAAAGAACTGGAATCTTTCATTTGAATTAGGTCCTTCAACTAACTTCTTGTCAACTAAAATTGCTTCGCTTCCGTTTCACAGAATATATGGGATCGTTCCATGCGATGCCATTTGGAAGAATCTGCATAAGCAAGTCAAACCCACGTTATTAAAGTTCAACTGTTTCGAGAAAATATAGCTACTCACAAATGATATAGGAAGAATTGACTTCTCACCACAATTTTTTTTATTGCACATACTGCTGTTCTCAACCAAAACAACCCGAAATTGGAAGTCCTGTAAACATCAAACTCAAAAACAAGAAAAAGCAAGACGTCAAAGATTGATCAAGCCGCTCAGTGATAAACTTTTTTTTTAAGATAAACCTTCATAACTGACGCCCGAAACAGAAAAGAACGACAGATGACGTCATCAGGAACTGCACATTAGTAACAGATCCATACTGATAGAAGTCTAGTTTATTGCTAACTGCATTTATAGTTCTGGCTCGCAGTAGCCTAACACTTCCCTCAACACCCCTCCACCGACCACCTGGGGTTTACCTAACTCTCTCAGATGTGAGATTACTACAGTGCTTGACCCTAAGTCTTTTGACATTTTTGTTTTTTCATCAGGACTTTTTCTCTCAGGTGACTCATGTTTACTATGGTGAGACCAGTCCCACAAATTCGGTACACCGAATACATAATTAGTTCTCATGAAATACAACGTTCTTAAGGAGCCGAATGTACATAGAGTCCAGTTAAGTTTAGGCAGTTATTCCCAAGATTGAACATTTCCAAATATCTTCGATAGTGCTGCTATACCTTAGTCTAAAAACTACAGTAGTACAGTATGCAGTTTAGAATAAAACCTAAGTTCTCATTCTGTAGTCAAAGGCATACCTTAAAACGAAATAATTTGATTTCTTAGAAAGTTTTAAGTGGATTTTTTGTTTTCTTACTCCTAAGACCTCCCATCCCTAGCGGAACTTTTAATAAACTTTTGAAAGAAAGAAAACTTGATCACTGATAAAACAAACGAAAAAAATGAACAGCTTCACAGAGTCTACAAGTTCATACAAAAGGATACTGTAAGCTAAAGTCAGTTGCTTCTAGCAGAATTAGAAAGCTAGTGGGTATGCCATATCATTGGGTACTTATCATCGGGTTGTAGGCAACTACATAGATTTTAAATCACCAGAAGATTGTATAATTTCAAGTACCATATACTAATTCACTTCTACCTAAGTTAAGACTAAAAGTTTTAGCAGTACAGTATCTAAAAACAACCCATGAACTGAATTATTTATTTCGAGATCCAAAAACTAAGCAATGTTGCAAGAATGGACAGTTACTGTAAAAAAACGGACATATGTATGTACAAGGGAAGTTTCTCCTACCCATTGTGTGCTTGACTTTGTGGTGCGTTCTACTCTTGAGATCCCGATCAGACTTATGAACACACAGTCAGAATTGTGGGTTCTACTCTTGAGATTGCGATTGGAAAGTACCTTATGAACACACAAGTCAAAATTAATTAGAAATAAATGCAGAAAAAAAAATTAGTTGGTAAACATAATGGAATTATGTATTTTACCTGATGCTCTTCCGTATTTCAAAATTTCGCAAGATTTTTCCACTCCCCGTCGGTTAACGCGTCGGATTTATCTGCAATATACCTTTTGTATGTATTGTGGGATGTATAGTGATGCCTTTTCCATTTAACTTTCTTGTTCTTAAGTATTCCACAGGCAATACACAAGATAGCTTTTTTAAAAGCATCCATCTAGTACGAACAAATCCTGAAATGCACAATAAAGTTGTCAAAGTGAACCATAATCCAAGTACGAACAAGCCCTGAAAATTTGAACAACAGCTGATTCTAATTTAACTTCATTTCCGTATGAAATAACAATAAACCATAGCCAAATAGAGCAAACTAAAGTTTTTATTTCAAAATTATAACAGAAAATTAGATAAGCAAAGCATACTGCAACATCAGTGTATGTTCAAATCAGAAACCCAGACAAAGAACAAATCATAAAACCCTTTTCCCCATGAAATTTGCCGAAATCATGCATATCACATTAACCATTCTCAAATAGGAAAAGGAGTTGTTTTAAACTCGAAAATACAGAACATCAATCTTTTACCTCTTTTGCTTAATTTAACAAATTTTAATCCCATGAACATTCGACCTAAACATGCACAAACCACGGTAACAGAGAAAAAATAATAAGAACATAAAACTAAAACAACACAATGACCAAAATTCAAAGATACACACACCATATTAAATGGCTGCAGAAAAGGGGAATCCTGCATACTCATCACAGCAGCATTTTCGTCTCCTGCAGATAAAAATAAAAGCTAATAAGGCAACCTCACAACTAGCTACAAACAACCAGTCGAATCAAACTAATGAAGGGAATACAAACCATTTTCATCCAGATGAAGACTATTTCCAAGTCTTCAGCAAAGCTCATTGCGGTGTTGGAGGATTGCTTGCCAACTATATCCAGAACCAATAAATTGTTAACTTTTCCGAGTCTGCCTGTACTGATCATCAAGATCATTACATACTTAAACGACTTTGATTTATTATTAATTTTTCTTCCAACGCCTTCCATATCTTGTTTTAGTTTTTGATAGATAGCCTAATAACTTAGATCTATCAACTCTTTCATAGTCTGCATGTTTTGATTTTTTGAAAGGGTAGACGGAAAACTTTGAATCGCAACCCCTCTCTTTTTTTTTTTTTGATACGAAGAAAATATTTATTAAACTTGATGAGGTTCAGGCACATTGTGCCTTGAAAGTACAGACTGTAATCAAGGGGAGTAATCTAAATACTCCTCTATCTGAAGTTTATCGATCCTTATTTTCCTAGAGATGATATCTGCAATCTGATTACCATCTCGTTTAGCATGAGATAACTTATAAGAACTAAAAACTGAAAGAACAGACTTAATCTCTTGAAGAGTTTTATCATTTCCCCATCTGATTTGCACGATATCAGTGGTTATCGAATTAACTATAACTTCAGCATCAGATATCAAATGAAAGTCATCAAGCTGCATACTTCGCATCCATTCCAGAGCTTCTCGTATCGCCATACTTTCTCCCACTTCTGCATCCATTACTCTAGTTGCATAGGCGCCCTTAATTCCTTTGCAGTTTCCTGTATTAGAGAAGAGCACCATGGCAGTGCCATTTTCATTAGTTTGGTGATCAAAAGATGCATCAACAAATAAAGTATACTTAAATTTTTTTTCCTGCAAAACAGCTGATGAGTTAATGACTGGTGCAACAGAATGTGTAGCTAAATAGAAATTATGCAAGTGATATTGAATTCTAGAAGCAGTAGAAGTGGGATTAAGAATTTTCTCTTGGAAGACACATTCACAGCGCTCTTTCAATATTACCCAGCAGCCTACCATAAGTGTGTTTCTCTATTTGATCTTATCCTCTAACCCAATATTTCCCGAATTGTTGAACCATGAGATTAACCATTCTTCAATTGTAGCACAGTTATTCTTAACCTGATCAATGTTGATGTTTGCTTGCTTGCCTCCATACTGCTCTTGCATGAGGACATGTGATAAGAAGATGGTAAAGAGATTCCTCTTCATTATTACAAATACAACAACTCAGAGATATGTGTTTGTTATACTGAGCTAATCTGAGTTTAGTTGGCACTATACCCTTTAGACATTTCCATATAAACAGCTTTATCCTGTGCGGCAGCTTCATTCTCCACAACTCCTTCCAAGAGTTTTTAGGCACAGTGTTTAATGTTTCCTGACTGTTAACTCTTTGTTCAACAATCTTGTTATAAGCACTCTTTACTGTGAAGACACCATCCTTAGTATGTTTCACTACAAAAATACTGAGTTTTAGTCACGCCAGAAGACCGTGGCAGTTGATCAAAAATCCGTGGCAAAAGATATCTTGCCACGGGTAGCGTCCCGTAACAAATAATCCAGTGGCTAATTCTATTTGCCACGACGATTGCCACGGTTTTTGTGTCGTCTCTATTGGTAGAAGGTCATTTGCCACAGATACATCCGTGACTGATTAAGGCTAAGTCCTATGGGCTAGATATTTAGCCGCTAGATTGGTCATCCACGTCAGATTAGGCAACCTCCTAACCCTACGGGGTGGCGAATCTAGCAGCGAAACGCCTAACAGTTCGGCGTTAAACGCCGAAGAATGAAGCGTTACCCCAACGCCGAACCAACCGACGTTTGACCTTAGTCAACAAGGTTGACGCGCCGCTCTGTTCGACGTGGAGGAGAGTCGATACATTCAACAGAAGCTCGACCTTTCTTCCATTTTCATTTCTTCATAAAAATGGTTTCTTTCTCTCCTGAAAATGGTTCTCAAAGATCTTGAGTTCTAGAAATTGTTTCTCAAATTCCTTCCGTGGGTCTGTGCTTCATTGGATTTATGATCGATTGAAGGTGGTTTGGCGCGATTCCATCCACGAAATCATCCAAGGTAAGAAATTTAAGTTTTAGGTTGAATTTTTAGGCTTTTTGATTTTTGATACGATTTCATTCAAATTGATGATTGATACTTGGTATTTAGATGATGTAGATGATATGTGTATGATTTAAATTGATTATTTGTGATGATTTTCATTTTTTGGGGATTTAATTTGATTATGTGTGATGAACAAAAAATGGTTTTTATTTTGTTTTTTTTTTGTGATAAAAATGAATTAATTTGTATGATTAATTTGTTTGTAGGTAAATTTATATGATTATGAATGATAATGATAATTTGTATGATTAAAATGAATGATAATGATGATTTAGTTTGTATGGATGAATTGGTAATGTGATAATTTAGTTTGTATGGATGAAAATGAATGATAATGATATTTTTTTCATCTTTTTTATTGATTGTAGTACGAGTATGGATGAATTGCTAGACCGGTTGGATATAGTTTCGTCAAAGAATTGTGATAGACATGTATGTCAAGATGTTATGAAAGACTCTCGCAGTGTGAGCTTTAGAGGTAGTTTGAAAGATGTTGAAAAGTATTATAAAATTGTAGTGCAAGATAATCCGGTAGCACAACGATTTTGTGATAATTGTGGCTTTTCCTCTGTTTTTGAGTTTGATTTTTCCAATGGGGATAGAAGCTTAGTTGAAGCCATAGCTGAGAGATGGTGGAAAAGTACTAGGAGCTTTCATTTTCGGGAGTTTGAAATTGGCCTCCTTCCTTTAGATTGGTACATGTTAACAGGAATTCCCACTGGTGACCCTAGTAAACGACTAGTAATTATGCCGCAGTTGGATAATGATCTAACATATCCTGCTTTGGATGATTTGTATTTTTCGGATATCAAAACTTATGGTCCATGGGATTCTAAGACTAATACATTTTCCTTAATTGTCTTGAAAAAATACATTGTAAGTAGAGAAGGCCATAATAATATTGAATGTGCAGTGACATTGACACGAGCATTCTTTATGTGGTGTTTTGGTCATTTTCTTCTAGCGCATTCTACTGGAAAAGTAGATAAACGTTGGGTTCTGTTATTGGCTGATTTAGATAGAGTTGGGGAGTATGATTGGGGTCTAGCTTCATTAGGTAATACCTATAAATATCTCGATCATTGGTCAACCAAGGGTACGAATTTAGTTGGCATGGTTGTGGTACTTGAGTATTGATACTATTACTACTTTCGCTACATGCAACCCTTCCTTTATCGGTCACTACAAGGACATTTTGATGTTTTCCCAAAGATTAGTCTCTTCAAGAAGCACTACACCAAAATCTGGATTTTGTAATAGTGCAACCTGTCACAGTTTATTTTTCAGTCACAGATACACCTGTGATAAGTCCTGCAACAGTTATAACTGTTATTAAATTTTGTATTCGTGATAATAATTAGGAATATTAAATTCTTTTATTAGTCACAATAATATTTGTTGACAATTTTACAGACAATCACAATTATAATTCAAAGTGATGACTCCACCCAAATATTTCACCACATCTAAAACAGCCCCAAAATTATAATACTTTGAATTTTACTTGTCACTAATTTTCCCATATTTGTACAAACTAACAATTATATTTCATTTCTATAAGTCAAAATACATTTTTCTTTTTCTTTTTAATTTTCTTAATATTAGAAAACGGAATCAAGACCAAGTCAACAAGTCATGACTTTATAGAAATTTGACTTTGACATATCTGCTTCTTCCGAAGACGGTGAAAATTACCAGACTACCCTTATCGGAATAAATACAATAAAAATTCTGAAGATTGTGAAAATGACCAGACTACCCTTATCGGAAATAAGTAAAGTAAATATTACAGACTGTTAAAATGACCATATTACCCTTAATGGAAAAAAGAGCAACAAAATATTATGCAAGACTATCCTTATCAGAAATAAGTGAAGTAAATATTACAGACTGTGAAAAAGGCCATATTACCCTTAATGGAAATTAGTGTCATAAATATTATGGAAACTGTGAAAATGACCAGACTACCCTTATCGGAAATAAGTAAAGTAAATATTACAGACTGTGAAAATAACCATACAACGCATATAAGAAATAAGTAAAGAAAATATTACAGTCTGTGAAAATGACCATTTTACCCTTACTGGAAATAAGTAAAGGATATATTACACATTTGAAAACAACCATATTACCCTTACCGTGAAAATAACCATATTACCCTTACTAAAAATAAGTGCAATAAATATCATGCAGACTATGAAAATGACTATATTACCCTTACTAGCAATAAGTGCATTAAATATCGTGGAGACTGTGAAAATGACCAAGCTACCCTTATCGGAAATAAGTAAAGTAAATATTACATACTATGAAAATGACTATTTTACCCTTACTGGAAATAAGTGTTATAAATATTCTAGAGACTATGAAAATGACCAGACTACCCTTATCAGAAATAAGTAAAGTAAATATTACAGACTGTGAAAATGACCATATTACCCTTACTGGAAATAAATGCAATAAATATCATGAGGACTATGAAAATGACCAAACTACCCTTATCAAAAATAAGTAAAGTAAATATTACAGACTGAAAATGACCATATTACTCTTACTGGAAATAAGCGCAATAAATATCATGGAGACTATGAAAATTACCAAACTACCCTTATCAAAAATAAGTAAAGTAAATATTATATACTATGAAAATGACCACTTTACCCTTATTGGAAACATATGCAAAATGACCAGACTACCCTTATTGGAAATAAATAAAGTAAATATTACATACTGTGAAAATGACCATATTACCCTTACTGGAAATTAGTGCAATAAATATTATTGGGGGTGTGAAAATGACCAGACTACCCTTATTAAAAATAAGTAAAGTTAATATTTCAGATTGTGAAAATAACCATATTACCCTTACTAGAAATTAATGCAATAAACATCAAGGAGACTATAAAATGACCAAACTGCCCTTATCAAAAATAAGTCAAGTAAATATTATAGCCTGTGAAAATGACCATTTTACGCTTACTGGAAATAAGGTAATAAATGTTATGGAGACTGTGAAAATGACCAAACTACCCTTATCGAAAATAAGTAAAGTAAATATTACAAACTATGAAAATGACCAGACCACCGTTATCGGATATGAGTAAAGTAAATATTACAGTCTGCTAAAATAACCATTTTACCCTTGGGGAAATAAGTGCAATAAATGTTATGGAGACGGTCAAAATGACCAAACTACCCTTATTGGAAATAAGTGCAATAAATATCACACAGACGGTGAAAATGACCATACTGCCCTTATTAGAAATTAGTGAAATAAATATTATGGAGACGGGGAAATGACCAGACTATCCTTATCGGAAATAAGTAAAGTAAATATTACAAACTATGAAAATGACCATATTACCCTTAATGGAAATTAGTGCAATACTGTGAAAATGACAAGACTACCCTTATTAAAAATAAGTAAAGTTAATATTTCAGACTGTGAAAATGACCATATTACCCTTACTAGAAATTATTGCAACAAATATCATGGAGACTATAAAAATGACTGAACTGCCCCTTATAAAAAATAAGTAAAGTAAATATTATAGTCTGTGAAAATGTCCATTTTACCTTAGCGGAAATAAGTGCAATAAATGTTATGAAGATTGTGAAAATGACCAGACTACCCTTATCGGAAATAAGCTAAGTAAATAGTATAGACTGTGCAAATGACCATATTACCCTTAATGGAAATTAGTGCAATAAATATTATGGAGACTTGGAAAATGACTAGACTATCCTTATCGTAAATTGGTAAAGTAAATATTACAGATTATGAAAATGACCATGTTACCCTTATTGGAAATTAGTGCAGTAAATATTACGGAGACTGTGAAAATGACCATTTTACCCTTACGGCCGTAAGGATATAATGGTCATTTTCCAGTAAGGGTAAAATAGCCATTTGCACAGTCTATAATATTTACTTAGCTTATTTCCCATAAGGGTAGTCTGGTCATTTTCTTTGTCACTATGATATTTATTGCACTAATTTCTAGTAAGGGTAATTTGGTCATTTTCACTGTCAGTGATATTTACTTTACTTATTTCCGATAAGTGTAGTCTGGTCATTTTCACATTCTCCATAACATTAATTGCATTTATTTCCCCTAAGGGTAAAATGGTCATTTTCACAGACTATAATATTTACTTTACTCATATCCGAAAAGGGTGGTCTGGTCATTTTCACAGTCTCCATAATATTTATTGCAGTTATTTCCAGTAAGGGTAGTAGGGTCATTTTCACTGTATATATTATTCACTTTACTTATTTCCGATAAGGATAGTCTGGTTATTTTGACAGTCTCCATAATATTTATTGCACTTATTTCCAGTAAGGGTAAAACAGTCATTTTCACAGTCTGTAATATTTACTTTACTTATTTTTGATAAGGGTAGCCTGGTCATTTTCACAGTCTCCATAATATTTATTTCACTAATTTCCAATAAGGGCAGTATGGTCATTTTCACCGTCTGTGTGATATTTATTGCACTTATTTCCAATAAGGGTAGTTTGGTCGTTTTGATAGTCTCCATAACATTTATTGCATTTATTTCCCCTCAGGTAAAATGGTCATTTTAGCAGACTGTAATATTTACTTTACTCATATCCGATAACGGTGGTCTGGTCATTTTCACAGTCTCCATAATATTAATTGAACTTATTTCCAATAAGGGTAGTATGGTCATTTTCACTGTCTGTAATATTCACTTTACTTATTTCCCTTATCTGGTCATTTTGACAGTCTCCATAATATCTATTGCACTTATTTCCAGTAAGGGTAAAATAGTCATTTTCACAGTCTGTAATATTTACTTTACTTATTTTTGATAAGGGTAGTCTGGTCATTTTCACAGTCTCCATAATATTTATTTGACTAATTTCCAACAAGGGTAGTATGGTCATTTTCACCGTCTGTGTGATATTTACTGCACTTATTTCCAATAAGGGTAGTTTGGTCATTTTGACAGTCTCCATAACATTTATTGCACTTATTTCCCCTAAGGGTAAAATGGTCATTTTCACAGACTATAATACAGGGCTATCAACGGGTCTGGGTCCTCCCGGGTATCAATGGATCCGGACCCGGACCCTATTTATAAAAGTCGGGTCCGGTTACTAGCGGTTCCGGGTCCGGTTCCTAAATTAGTGGACCCAGAACCGGACCCGTTTAAAACCCCGGGTACCCATCGGTTCCGGGTACCCGTTGGGTATAAGAAACACACATAAAAATTCAAAATTTTGATGTCTTTCCCTTTTTTTTGCTTGAATCAAACTTATTTCTATAAAAATTTGGTATTATTTCTTTATTAATGTACTAAATAAAGATTAAATGTAAGAAGAAATGAAAAATAAGAAAAAAAATTCAAAACCAAACTAGCAAAATACTTGTAATTTTGCTAAAAAGAGGGATAAAAGAATGAATAACCGGGTACCCGTTACCTGCGGGTACCCATCTGATATTACTCGTTCGGACCCGTTTAGATTCGGGTCCAATCGGGTAATTACCCGTCGGGTCCTAACTTGTTAATGGGTCCAATTTTGGGACCCGGAACCGGACCCTATTCGTTCGGGTCCGGTAACGGGTACCCATTGACAGCCCTACTATAATATTTACTTTACTCATATCCGAAAAGGGTGGTCTGGTCATTTTCACAGTCTCCATAATATTTATTGCAGTTATTTCCAGTAAGGGTAGTAGGGTCATTTTCACTGTATATATTATTCACTTTACTTATTTCCGATAAGGATAGTCTGGTCATTTTGACAGTCTCCATAATATTTATTGCACTTATTTCCAGTAAGGGTAAAACAGTCATTTTCACAGTCTGTAATATTTACTTTACTTATTTTTGATAAGGGTAGTCTGATCATTTTCACAGTCTCCATAATATTTATTTCACTAATTTCCAATAAGGACAGTATGGTCATTTTCACCGTCTGTGTGATATTTATTGCACTTATTTCCAATAAGGGTAGTTTGGTCATTTTGACAGTCTCCATAACATTTACTGCATTTATTTCCCCTCAGGTAAAATGGTCATTTTAGCAGACTGTAATACTTACTTTACTCATATCCGATAACGGTGGTCTGGTCATTTTCACAGTCTCCATAATATTTATTGAACTTATTTCCAATAAGGGTAGTATGGTCATTTTCACTGTCTGTAATATTCACTTTACTTATTTCCCTTATCTGGTCATTTTGACAGTCTCCATAATATCTATTGCACTTATTTCCAGTAAGGGTAAAATAGTCATTTTCACAGTCTGTAATATTTACTTTACTTATTTTTGATAAGGGTAGTCTGGTCATTTTCACAGTCTCCATAATATTTATTTGACTAATTTCCAACAAGGGTAGTATGGTCATTTTCACCGTCTGTGTGATATTTATTGCACTTATTTCCAATAAGGGTGGTCTGGGCATTTTCACAGTCTCCATAATATTTGTTGCACTTATTTCCAGTAAGGGTAGTATGGTCATTTTCACTGTGTATAATATTCACTTTACTTATTTCCGATAAGGATAGTCTGGTCATTTTGACACTCTCCATAATATTTATTTCACTTATTTCTAGTAAGGATAAAATAGTCATTTTCACAGTCTGTAATTTTTACTTTACTTATTTTTGATAAGGGTAGTCTGGTCATTTTCACAGTCTCCATAATATTTATTTCACTAATTTCCAGTAAGGGTAGTATAGTCATTTTCACCATCTGTGCGATATTTATTGCGCTTATTTCCAATAAGGGTAGTATGGTCATTGTCACTATCTCAATGATATTTATTGCACTAATTTCTAGTAAGGGTAATATGGTCGTTTTCACTGTTCGTACTATTTACTTTACTTATTTCTGATAAGGGTAATATGGTCATTTCGTCTGATATATTTCGTCTTCAGTTCATCCGAACGAGAAACTCAGGTCTAACTCTAGTAATCTGATATATTTCGTCTTCAGTTCATCCGAACGGGAGACTCAAGTCTAATTCTATTAATCTTTGAACTTGTGATGTTCGAATCTGATATATTTCGTCTTCAGTTCATGTGAACGAGAAACTCAGGTCTAACTCTAGTAATCTGATATATTTCGTCTTCAGTTCATCCGAACGAGAAACTCAGGTCTAACTCTAGCAATCTTTGAACTTGTGATTTTCCAATCTGATATATTTCGTCTTCAGTTCATCCGAACGAGAAACTTAGGTCTAACTCTAGTAATCTTTGAACCTGTGATGTTCAATTCTGATATATTTCGTCTCTAGTTCATCCGAACGAGAAACTCAGGTCTAACTCTAGTAATCTGATATATTTCGTCTTCAGTTCATCCGAACGAGAAACTCGAGTCTAACTCTAGTAATCTTTGAACCTGTGATGTTCAATTCTGATTTATTACGTCTCCAGTTCATCCGAACGAGAAACTTAGGTCTAACTCTAGTAATCTTTGAACCTGTGATGTTCAATTCTGATATATTTCATCTCCAGTTCATCCGAACGAGAAACTTAGGTCTAACTCTAGTAATCTTTGAACCTGTGATGTTCAATTCTGATATATTTCGTCTCCAGTTCATCCGAACGAGAAACTTAGGTCTAACTCTAGTAATCTTTGAACCTGTGATGTTCAATTCTGATATATTTCGCCTCTAGTTCATCCGAACGAGAAACTCAGGTCTAACTCTAGTAATCTGATATATTTCGTCTTCAGTTCTTCGAACGAGAAACTCGGGTCTAACTCTAGCAATCTTTGAACCTGTGATTTTCCAATCTGATATATTTCGTCTTCAGTTCATTTGAACGAGAAACTCAGGTCTAACTCTAGTAATCTGATATATTTCGTCTTCAGTTCATCCGAACGAGAAACTCAGGTCTAACTCTAGCAATCTTAGAACCTGTGATTTTCCAATCTGATATATTTCGTCTTCAGTTCATCCGAACGAGAAACTCAGGTCTAACTAGCAATCTTTGAACCTGTGATTTTCCAATCTGATATATTTCGTCTTCAGTTCATCCGAACGAGAAACTCAGGTCTAATGATTTCTAAATATATTTTTGTATATTTCGGAACTCGTGTTTGTCTTAATGATTTCCAAATATATTTTTCATTCTTACTACTCATTTCTTATACTTCCCAAAGCTTTAAACGATATCACATGGTGCTCCACTTATTATTGAAACCAGAGAACCGTTCATAAATTTTGCTTTTGACACATGGCAAGAAGCTAACCATTAGATATTCTTGGACCAATTACATCGGTGTTATAGGGAATTATCGTCTGGCTATACCACACAATAATTGAGTTAAGGTACTTGTGCGAAACGCACAAATAAGAAATCGCGTCCTTACATCTCCTTGATTAGTTACTCGAGGTAGGTTTTCTTATACTCCACATATCTCTAGAAGAAAGAGAATATCAATCAACCTTATCTCTTTTTCATTCTCCTCTGCATCTCACCCTCTCACCCCCCCCCCCTTTCCTCTCATTTCTTCGTCCCTGATCACTTTATTGATGAGGTTTTATTTAGTGATTTCGATGCGTTTATGAGTGGATCTGGTAATTGGTTTTGTCATCAGAGAGTATCTCGATTTTCCGTTTGATTCTCCCATCAAGATAATTTTCTTCTCTATATCTCTTCTGAGGATCTCTTCTGAGGTTTGTTGGATCTTCTCATATTTTTTGAGAAAACAAATCAAGGATTCGCAATTTTTATGTTTCTTCATTTGATTTCATGGAGTTTAAATCATGGGTTTGGTTTTAATCTCAGTTTTGAGTTAGGTTATTATATTTGTATTTATCTTAACAGTATTTCATCATTCAGATCTGAAATTTGTGGGATTTATAATGATTTTGGTTTGTGATTTTTTCAGATATTGAGTAGATTAGTCGAAAGCTGAGAAGCAGGAAAAATTAGAGGTTTATTTCTTTGATTGCATAAGTCTGTCTAATTTATTTGTATTTGGCCTCTGAAATGTTTGTTTTTTGTTTTTGTTTTGGGTGATCCAGCTCTTGGAATCGGCAGTAAATGTTGCTAATGACTCTTGGGTTTTGAGGTGATATGGTACATTTGATTAATTAGCGTTTTATTTTCTCAAAATCTATGCTACCGGATCATGTTAAGATAACTGTGATTGAATTCCGTTCAGGGTTCTGGTGATGATGGTGTGGTGGTGCTGATGAGAAAAAAGAGTAATCTGTTTTAATTGAAAGATCTGAGGTGAGGTTAGTTTAATAAGTGGGTTTTATTTTTCTAGGTTTTAGTTTTAGTTTTCAATTGAAAATTTGTTTTTTTTTGTTGATTGGTTTAATTGTGTGTTAGTTTTCTCTTCTGCAGTTTGGCCTCGTACTTTAAGAAAATTGAGGTGTGGAAACAAAAGACAATCTTGAACAGAAGACCAACATAACTGCACATTAAGTATAGAAAAAGCCTGAAAGTACAGAAAAAAGGTAAAATTCTTATTGCATTCTTTATTTACTTCAGTAATGGTAGGGCTGCGATGTTGGTGTTGCATGATAATCTTGCAGGCTGTGGTTTAGTCTTGGGACTTGTTGGTTTTAACTTGATTAGGTTATTTGTTTTAAGAAAGAAGTTGCATTCCTAATTATATTTTTTTTGGCAGGTCATCCTTGGATTTCAGAACTACAATGATATAACAGTACCTACTGATATTCTAATATTCAGGCTCATGAAATCCTGTATGCGCTCATCATATCTATATAAAGTTACATTAAGAGTGAGTACTTTAATATTCTCGAAATTTGCTTTATTATTGATCATGTCTCATAATTTGGTTTGTCCACTACCCTTGCTTTTTTGGCATTGTCCAAGAAATTGACTGTAGATGAACTCTTTTATCTGAAGGAGTAGTTTGCACTGTTAGAACATAACTTTGGGGAATATCTGGATGGTAAGTTGAAGAAAGAAAGAACAGATAGAGCGCTTATTTGGTTTATGATTACCGGGTCTCCTTTGAAAGATAACACCAATCTTTATTGTCCATCTGGATTGTAAATATGCATATGTTAACTAACGTCTTGTGCTTCTATAATTTGAATCAGGTGTGGATGAAACAGAACATGATGTTTCACCATAGATGTTACTAAGTAAGTTTGTTTTCTTTCACTTCGTATTTGTGTGCTTACAAGGTGACCAGAAATGCCCATAGTGGTTTAGTGCAATGATATGCTAATAGCGCACTCTTGCAGTGGTATGCTGTGGTTTAGTGCAACGGATCTGATGTTGTGTGTCTGTAAGAGACTATGTAAGAGGAGTAGAGCATTAACATGTGTCTGCAGTTAACCATTATTCTTGCTTATGTTCTGTAATTCTCTTTTGCTCATGTAATTCTTCATTATGTATCCTTTATTTTTTGAGGTATTGGATTTGTCAGTCATGAATATACTTGAAAGTTAGATACGTTATTTATTGGAGACACTGAATATGTTCTTATGGTTTTCATAGTGATACTTGGTATAGTTTAGTAATTGTAGGTCAGTTGATGGGTAATGGCTCTAGTGAATGATGTTATCAATCTCTTGTTAACCCTGGCATGTGTTAGAATTATTATCTTTCGCTCACATAATATTAATGTATAGAGTTAATATGTTAAGTAGGTATCCTAGATTATCGCTTTCGTATGTTATTATTGTGCAAGATTGATAGAACTGAGAAGTATGTATTGTGTCTATTGCAGGTATCTTGCCTACACCTTCAAGTATGCAATTTTGACCAAGATGGATGTTCTGATCTTTAGCATAGGAGGCCCTAGTTAATTAGATCCTCCTCCAGTTGAGAAGGTAAACATTTCATGGACTTGGTAATTGGTCGCTTAAAATTATATAATTATCTTTTCAAAAAAACCTTGATAAACTTGGTTGCTTGTATCGATTTCCATTGTGTCAGACATTGTTCGATATTATTTACTCTTGCTTGTATAAGTTATCTCTAAAACTAATTTATTTACTCTTGCTTGTATAAGTTATCTCTAAAACTAAATGCATTGATTGTTATTTGCAGGAAGTAGTGGTTACTCTTATTTGTATGAGAGACTTTGGCAGGCAGGAATTATAGTAAGTACATAGATTACTCATTTTGATTACAATGCATTCTATGAGGGAAGTTGTTTTATGACTCACGTGTTTTCTTGTTTAAGTTTTATTCATTGAATATATGGGGATTAGTTTGGTTGCTTCATTAGGTTACATAACTTATTCTTTTCAAAGTTCAATATAGTTTAATTTATATTTTTGCCCAATTCATAGTTGAAGTAAGGTGCCATAGCATGCAGCCATACATAATAGAGAGTAATTGTAAATGTCTTCCAAAAACCTTGTGGTTTACTTTTTGCCAAGAATGTCGTATTTAAGGTTTTGAGAGTCCAATATTTTTTGTGTTACCTGAAGCAATAGTTGAGAAGTAAAGATTAAATTTTACAAGTACATATATAAGTAGGTGTTACCATGTGTGTTTGAGTTTTAAGGGACCTCTTTTCATGTTATTGTAAAGTACAAGAAGTTGCAGTAATCCTTGTTCCTTTTGCTAATTCACATCTATTTGATTTCAGTATTGGATCAGTCACTTGGAAATACCTACGAGAGCCTACCTCTTTGCCCCTTTTCCTCTGGATATTAATCGAATGAGTTTCCATTTGCTTATGAATCAATTGTAGTGTCGGCCTGCAACAGGAATTCAGGTTCAAAACGTCCTGCAATATATATATATATATATATATATAATTTTTTTTTGACTCTTGACTACTGAACTCATAATGTAGGATAGAAATAATGAACACCAATCATGTTCATCTACATACCCCTATTATTTATTCTTGGTGGTGCTATAGCATATTATTGTTCTTGATATTCATTTATTAGAAGTAGCTGATATGAGCTTCACATCTAGTGGTGGTCATTCTGCTTCACATCTAGTAGTAGTGAAGCAGCATGAGCCCATCTGTCTGTTGTTTGCGTCATTAACTAATATCTATGTTCAATTTTTATTGTTGGACAGGTCAGGAGTACTAGATGCCAATGCTGAAACTGGTGCATCCAAATAGAACTAAGTGCTTTTGTTCTTGATCTTGGTTGTGCTCTTCAGGTATTTCCACTCCAAATCTTAAGTGTTTGAGCTTTGGAGTTGAGAATCCAGCTGCTTAAGTTGATAGATACATTTGTCATGCCTGTAACCTATATTCTTGTACCAACTAAGAAGCTGGAGAGGATTTTGTTTTTGTCCGAGAGTACTTGAATAAGATTAGATTATTTTTAGGTAGATTTCATAATGATAATGAATAGAAGTATTCCTTTGTATTTGTGTTTTCGTAATGAATGTATGGATGGAATGATGGTGGATAGGTTGCAGATTGAAAAGAAGAAACTGCAATTGTGGTTGTATTTCAGGCCTGTAAACTGAAAGTGCAGGTATACGATAATGACCTGTATTACAGGCCAGTAAGCTGGAATTCCAGGTCCATCAAAATGATCTGGGCCACCCATTTTTTTTTGATTGTAACAGAAAGAATTGTCACGGTTATAACTGTGACACAAATTGTGGAGAAAAAATAACACGCGTCATCATCTTACTGTTGTTACAATTGAGAGTGACACTTTAATCGTTATAAAGCCGTGACAAAAAGACGACACGTGTCTGTTACAAATTAATGGCAACACTAATATATGTTACTTTAACCGTAACAAAAAAGGACACGTGTCTCCGGTGCAATCGTTGCAAGGTTTAGTAACAGTTATAAGTGTTGTTGTAAATGTGACTCTTTAAGACACGTGTCAGACTCTGAATTGTGGTTAATAGAGAGTAACAGTTAAAACCGTTAAGATAAATGTGACAAATATGACATGTGTCGCTCTCATAAAATTAGGTCAATTGTGGCTATTAATTATTGTAACGCTTTTCATATGTGACTGTATCTGCCTTTTGTCACAGATAAAACCGTTACAAAACACCATCACAATTATTAATAACGGCCTATTTAGTACAGTTATAACCGTTACAAATTCAATAAGTAACAGGTATAGCCTGTGAAAAAATCCTGGAAATGGTGTAGTGAAGGAAAGGATTGTATCAAGGAAGAAAGGACATAAAGGTTGCCAAAAGGATACCATGAAACACTCAGTGAAAAGCGCAAGAATACAGATTGATACTAGAACAAGGGAAACATGTATTTGGAAACCATGGGAGGAGAGTCGGTATGTTGTGGGAGACCAATATGAGTATGCACTAGAAGTATCCAAAAAGAGAATTCTGTTTTTCACTTTGAAAGTGGCACAAGAGTTAGTTGTTACTTGGGGGAGAGATTCCAAAGGCATATTACAGGTGAGATTGTAGTCCCGACAAATCCTCCAAATTTGGAAGTAATTGAAGACAGAGATATTGTAGTAGAGGTCAACGACTATTATACAGTCACTGAGGATCAATATAACACTTGATGGATCAAGAAGAGTGTTGGAGCTTAAGTCACTGATTTATACCATGCACAAAATGTCGATGAGATAGCAGTTGGTAGCTCAGCTATTCCTCGAAGTTTGTTTCCTAGTCATCCTCCTCCTAACATGATGTCACAGTTTATTTCCTAGTATGCTTGGTAGTGTCGATTGTTTTCACTGGGAATGGAGAGCATGTCCAATGGATCAAACAGGTTCCCACAACGGCTATAAGCCATATCCCTCGGTTGTTTTGCAGGCGGTAGCTACATATGATAGATGGATCTGGCATTCCTATTTTGGGTTGGGTGGGAAGAACAATGATCTTAATGTCTTGCATGCTTCGGTTTTGTTCGATAGACAACTTCTTGGTGTAGCACCTCCTTGTCATTATCAAATCAATGGAAACAATTACGACCAGGGGTACTACCTAGGAGATGGTGCATATCCCATGTATGGTTGCATCGTGCAAGGATACAAACCCGCCTCAAACATTAGAGAAGGTCTTTTCAATCAATATCAAGAAGCTAAAATGAAGGACATAGAACGTGCATTTGGTGGTTTAAAAGGTAAGTTTGGCATTATGTTGAAACCTTGTCGTTATTATAAAAAATCTGACATGAAGACAATTATGAGGGGGTGCTTGATAATGCATAACATGTGTGTTGAGGTGGAATATCACAATGCGGATTGGGGGAGGATCACGGGAGATGAACCTCAACCGCCAATTCAAGGAAACGTAAGGCTACCTCCTCATATATTGTACAACCCTGTGATTTGGGCACAACTTCGCTTGGAACTCACTACACACATATGGAACCGACACGGAAAAGGTCTGAGAGATGGTGATATTCCAAACATGCACATTGGTGATGCCTTGCCGGAAGTTCATGAGGGTACAACCGACGTGGACACCGGTGAAGATCAATATGACCCTCAAGGAGATGGTGCATCTTATGAGAATTGAGAGTAACCATAATACTCCTTTATTTTAATCAAACACGCTTTCATTAATAAGTAGACATTTTAATTAGTTCTTGTAATACTACATAATACTCTTTTTATCACTTAAGTACATTTACAATTACATTACATATTTAACTAGAACTTCATATGCATACTTCTTCATGCATATGCTTCATAACCAAGTATCTCCAAAGTGGTGTTATGAATGAACGACATTTCATGATCTGTTTCTTATAAAGTCTTAGCATCCTCACGATTACCATTTGATGCCCTTAATGAAATGATAAAAAGCTTGCAATAACGTTCTATGCTTGATAACCGACATTGCAACACTTTTTTGCATCTTCCATTAGCATTACCATTGATTCTCACAAATTCTTCAACAACTTGTCCCCAAAAAGAGTTGGTTGTTAATTGAGTGTTGTTAAATTTGCAATAACTTCTAACCAAGTCATTGTCTTCGTCGATGGAAAATGCGGTCATGCTTGATTTTTGAATTGAGAATTATGTGATAGGAGAATTGAGAATTGGGGTGGGGATTTTGATTTTTATGTGATAGGTTTATATAGAGATAGGAAATGGTCTGAGTTTGAGCTGAAAATGTAGCCGTTTGAGGAAACGCCGAACCAAACGACGTTCAAATGCCGAACCGAACGGCACTAGCAAGTCTCAGCCATCCGATCAAGATGACCGTTGCATTCTCAACGACTCAGATTTTGTATCCGTTTGAAACCTCAACAGCTATATTTTCAAGCTTCCTATAAATTGAGGACTACTTCTCCTTCATCCTTCACACCAAAATCAATTGATTATCTTCTTTATTGATTTTCTTCTTCTTCTTCTTCACATAATTTTGTTCATACAAAACTATGACACACTTTAGTACAATAGAAGAAGAGGCACTAATTTATGGTTGGGTCATAGCAAGCAACGATCCGATTCATGGAAAAGATCAAAAAGGTGCAATATTTTGGGGAAAGATAATGGAAGAATACAATAAAAGAAAAGGTCCCAATGGTGTCGAAAGAGATAGAAAGGCGTTACGAACAAAGTGTAACACATTGAGAGCCGAAGTGAAAAAATATATTTCATATATTAAACCCTACTTCCGAAGTAGACCTACAGGGATGACCGAGGAGGATTATGTAAGTACCTCAATTTTTTTTAATGTTTTCTTTCTTCCATCTTGATCTCTTTCTTTCTTTCTTTAAAATTTTCTTTTCATTTTTTCCCCAATATCGTCGTGGAAGAGAGAATTATGTAGCAGCGACTAAAAAACAATGGACGCACGAATAGATTTTTCAGATCCTGAAGACTTATCAACCAGATTACAATCCAGCGGTGAATAATGATGATGGAGTCGGTACATGGACTCAACCTAGTCAACATACTCAAGCTACTGAAGAAAATGAAGTTGATAATTTGGATGAAGAATTTCAAAATATCGCAAGGTTTGGTAGCTCTTCATCTACTCATAATTCTGAAACCTCGGACATATCAAAGAGAAGGCGTTATTTTGAACAAACAGATGACGTTTGAAGTGAAGGGAGATATCAAGCAAAGAAAAGGGCTCGTGAGGCTAAAGCATCGCATAAATCATATGAAAATTTGGATAAACTCATCGAACTTCTTGAAAACGCACAAACACAAAGAATGGCAAAATAAAACAGAGGAAGAGTATCTGAAGAAGGACATGGAAAACTCTTCAATTTTGGCACAAACGCAGCAAAGAGAATCGGACATGAAGATCCTACGTCAACCCTTGGATGAATTACAAGAATGGGAGAAACCCGTCTACAAAATATGGAAGAACGAGATTTTAGCCCGTCATGGATTACCACTTATCCCCTAAATTAATATGATATATTAGTAATAATTTAAGTTATTTAGAAGTAGGATTTCAAGTTCAATGTACTTTTTTTTTTATGTTTTAAGTTATTTAGAAGTAGGATTTCAATTTCAATGTATTTTTTTATGTTCTAAGTTGTAGAATTTCAATTTCAATATATCTTTTTATGTTCTAATTTATTTTGATTTTAATGTTTTTTTCAATTTCTTCAAAAAACATTGTAACCGTTTTACAACGAAATTAAAAATTTCCCTTTATTTTGATAAATTCTCAAATTTGAAACAAGCAACCATTGGAACAAATTGGAAAATCATTTGGAAATTCTCATAATTTAGAAAATGGAATTCTGAAGAAAAAAAATAGTCGTTGGAGGAACAACAGTCAAGCGCCGCATGGTGCAACGTTGAAAGGGGACGCCGAATAGAACAACGTTTGTGCAAACGACGAACGGTTCGGCAGTGATTCTAGGGAATATTCTCGAAATGCCGAAGAGTTCAACGTTTAAACCACTTTTCAGCGCCAAACGGTTCAGTGTTTCAATCTCGCTGATAGTTGGACTGCGAGCACCTGGTAGGAGAGAGAACTATCAACTATCACTGTTAACTTTTTTACAACACTTATTTTTTAATTTGCAACACTTTTTGGTCAATCTAGCACTCCGACCTATCCCATAGGACTTAGCCTAAGAATTAGGATGCACATGTTTGTGGTAGTTTGCTACGATGTATGCCGGAGTTTGGCTATTGGTTCAACTACTTGCTACCGTTATCTTGTTACAAAATGCCATTTCCCTTGTAATATTTTGATGTTAACAACTTCAGACTGACCTGGAAATGATATTTATTACACTGCAATCTTTCCAACAACATCATTTATTCATTCAAAAAAGAATTACAAGGTCTAAATTTATTACATTCAAGCAACACAGAAAATCTTAACACCACAGAAATTCAAGTTCAGTGCTGAGTTTCCAACAAATGATATAGTTGAAGGTTAAAAATAAAACTAAAACAGATGGATTAAGTAACATTTCTTCACTTGCAGATTGGTCTACCCGGGAGTTTGGATGTGTTTCCAGAAATATAATCTCTCTTAAGTATGAAGTTACTTGTCCTCCCAGCAAGAGGTGCATGATATCCTGATCTAGCGTTATAATCAGTAGAGAATGAACAGTTAGAAAACATGACACATTAGTTGTCACATAGCTTCAGAAGAAGCTATGATTTTAAAAAACTGATATATGCAAAGTGATACAATAATACTAAAAAAAACAAATGTGATGTGTTCATCAAAATGAAGATGTTCATAAATGAAAGTCAAGGAGCAGAAAAAACTTTACTTTCCTGCAAACTGCAGAGGAACTGGATACACGTCGAGGATTAGCTGTAACAATGAAAATGAAGATTAGAGATGAGTAAGACCAGATTATTGTATGTGGGTCGAAACATAAAAATAATATGCAGTCATACTGCCATGAACGAGTACATGTGCTCATGCATTTTAAAGTAAAAATAAGAGAAACTCATCTTTTTCTACCAAGCACTATACGTGAACCCTATAACTTAGGATGTGTGTGTTGTATAAACATCCTACAAAACTACTACAAGATCGAATCCTCAACCACAACACTTGACAAGAACCCAGGGAAACCCACCTCTATCTCGTTGGTCGGAACGAGCATCCAGGACATAGCCTTAGAATATATGTGGTAAATTATGTACATACCATAATCAATTATATCACCCACCTGAATAACAAAAAAAGAAACTAATATATGTTATGTGGAGAACGACGAAAACGTAATAAACCACTTGAAGCTCTGAAACAGTGTAGCACTATATTATGTTTGAAAAAGTTAGCTAATCCTTCATGTCCTTGTTTCCAGCAGTAATGTTTGAGATAGTCCAGCAAGCTTCTTTCTTTATACTCTTTTATTGGTTATGTCAACATGTTCATGAGGCAGGGAAGTGCTTGAAGTTCAATGATATCACTAGATAGAGGACAAAATAAACATAAGCCAGCATAACAAAAAATGAAAAAAAAAAGTTTAAATACAACATTTCGTCACATTTCATAAGGATGCAAGATGGTACCTGAGTCTGACGATCATCTCGAGTAATAATATTGCCAACAGTGCGTAGGGCGGGAATGAGTACAGTAGGAGATGGGTGACTGGAAAAGAAACATAATACAATGAAGTGATACCTACAGCGATAAATCAACAAGTCGGCGACAGGCACCAACTGCAATAACAACTTGAATTTAGTCATTTGTATCGTCAGATAAGAAACAGCCCAGCAGACATCTGTAAGTACTTCTTCATCAGTTGAGTTAATAAGACGCTTAAGAGCAGGGAGTACAGGATTCCTGGATTTGTCTCTACAAGGAATTGAAAAACAAAGAAAATTTAGTTTCTATTAGGGATGCCAAGCAGGACACCGTAAACCAACCTAACAGTAGTTGTAACTGGCGACTCATACCTGTTCAAAGGAAGGCTGTGGCTTACCCCGACAAAATTATAGATAAAGTCCAGGTGGAATTTATCAGCATAGAAAGTTTGGCATGCTCATTTAATTGATTTAACAAGATCTCGGCATTTAGGTGAATTACCGACAACATTTCCAAGTGCCCACATAGCCTAGATATTTTTTTTTAAAGATACAAGAAATTGTTAGTCTTAAGCCCCATTTTATTACCACATGGAAAGTAACTTCACCTCATCTCATCCTTTAAATTAGAAAAATCATGCCAAGTTATACAAATAAGAAATAATATTAAAGAAACTCCACTCCTTATGTCTTTATTCTCAAGTTACCTGTTCTCGAACATCATTACTGGGGGAACTGAGAAGTGACACAAAGATTCGGATAGCTCCCTGCCCAATGACCATTTTGATATTCTCTGAGATTCCAGAAGCAATGTTCATAAGAGCCAAAGCCACCTCAAACTGTTCGAAAATCAAAATCATGATAAATTAGTGGATACAAAAGAAGGGGAAAACCAAAATGTTTCACTAAACCATTATTTACTTAATTAATTGTACTCCAATATAAAAAAAGGGGAAAACCCAACTCAATTTCAGAGCAAGTATTCACCTGAAGTTATGGAAATTGCTCCCCCTGAAGAAACTGAACAAAACGAGGAACTACACCTGACTGGATAACTTTATCAATCAAAAGTCGGGTTTCTCAGTGTAGTCATTGGGATTTTGGATCAGCCACCAATTCACCAATCTTACTCACTGAGTCATTGATTCAGCCAAACCCTGCAATACAAGAAATTGGAAGCATCAGGACTATCATACAGAGTTATGTAATGTTTTCCAAAATAAAAAAGTTCATGCCTGTCTTCGCAAAATCGTCATCCCATCAAAATTTTATACGCATTTGCAAGTTCAGATCCACCATAATTAATATGGGTTCATTAAAGGAGCAAAGAAATTCAGATCATCATAGAAGCTGGAAAAATCATCAATTCAAGTAATTACGAAATCCATATCCATAAATAAAGAAAAATCAAATTAAGACAGATTAAATTTCAAAAATTGAATTACAAAATCATAATAAACAAGAAATTAAACTGCCAGACATAAATTGAAAGAATTTAGATTTACAAGAGAAGGAAACAAATTTGGGGATATCCCTTACCCTATGAAATTTTAGCATCTAGGTTTGTAACAGGACTAATCATTATCCAGGTTTTGTTGAAGAAGAAGAAGAAAAAGAAAGAAGCAGGAGAAAACTCAAAACAATTGCTTCGGTTTTGTTTTAATTTTGATGGTATTTAGGGTTCAGTTGGTTAACACGATTTAGGATTTATAAAGCGAATGATTGATAAAAAGTAGGAATGATTTTCTCGTCGGGTTGGAACAATCGAGTAGGAGATGAAGAATTGATGTTTAGATTTCGGTATTTTCTTCGCATGGGAAAGGAGAGAAAGATGCATTTTTTTTGGTTTTCAGGTCGATAGTAACGGGACCTGAGAGGAGAGGAAGAAGGAGAAGTGGTAGGTTATCTTATTTAGATTGATTGGATGGTTGAAAATAGGTGAAAGTCAGGCGATTCCGAGGCGATAAGTCAGACGACGCTGACTTAGTCAATCAGGATTTTCTCTTCGATTCTTCTCTAAATTTAGCAATCTTCATCCGTTTATTTCTTTAATTTCATGTTCTTCAGTTGATTCTCTAATGTTTTCCTAATCCAATTTGATTTTCTTTGTAGAAATTTCTAGTTTCGTCGATTTCTTTTATGACCTAATTAGGGTTCTTTTTGTTTTTTTCCTTTCGTTTCCTGATTAAAATTTAGTTTTGGGATTATGATTAGAAAGTTTTACTAGATTACAGTTTTGCTACTTTCTTTTGTAATTTGTTTACTCATTTTTTGACTCTAATCTGTTTCTTCTCTCGTTTTATCTTAGGTCATGAGCTAATGGAGGTGCACTCATAGAGTTTCAGTCCATCATCACATATCCACAAGGAAAACTGGATGAGGTTTATAGAAGATTACAACTGATGGGTCTTCTTTATTGGTGGTATGAATTGATTTGGAATCAATTGAATAGCTAGGTTTGATACTATGTATCTTTTCAAAACTGATAAGGATATTCTTCTTTGAAGTCATATGAGTAATATGAGATCCTACAATTCGTAGGGATTAGGGGCTACTTCTTTAATCATTTGAAAATTTTATAATTATCTTGACTTAAGAATATTTTGGAAATGAAATATCAAGGATTGATTCTCTCTCAGAGTATCCTTCTCTGTGAAGATAAATTTTTAGAGGTATAGGAAATGATGATTCACTCTGCTTTTAAGCCTGATTAATCAATACCTCTCTTCCAATATCATCAAAAGTTGTGTTATAATTTTAATTAGCAATAAATATTGGATTAGCTTTTTCTTCTTTGAAGACATATGGGTAATGGTATCATCAAGTATTAATGTGGAATTATCTTTTACTTCGATGCTTGCAGCAGCTCTTTTGCATTTGACAATACTTATTATCTCTCCTTATGCTTTTTATCTCTCTGGTATTAGTTATTCTGAACCGAGGGAATGAGAATATTTAGATAGTGACAGTCATTAATCTCTTGTCTCTACTTTCAATTGGATTTCTGGAGTGTATAATCAACTCATTTAGTCTGCTCAATGCAAACAACTATTTATTGTCAGTCATCAAAGAAGGTGTTGTCAACTCAATCTCTTAAGCATGCTTAATATTTACATCTCCCTGTCTGATTTTACCTCTACTTTGATTGATGAGATAGTTAATTGTGACTTTAATTTGATAAAACATAATTATCTATCCTTATTCATTGTTCTGTCTTATCATAACTGCAAGGGTGATCAATATGGTTTCTTTTATGCATGTATAAATTGCTTAATGTTTTGGTTTAAGTTCATCTCAACACAGTTCAGGGTATTCTTAGCTAGATCAACTCACTTGATTCACCTGAGTTTCTCCTGCATAGATAATTCATTGGCAATGGCTTTACCTGCTGCACAAGTTAGGGTACTAGATTTAGATGAAGATTTTGAGGAATTTCCTTTTATGTTTGCTGCTCTATTGTGTGATGACTCAAAAAGTTACTATAAAAAATCTGTCAAGCATAACCTCAACAAAATATGGACCATCAAGTCTTCAGATTTTAAGTTATCAAAACCCTATATTCAAGGAAATGGAATCCACAATCTGTTTGTTGTGATGTTCAAAACCAAGAAGGATATGGAGATAGCTTTTGCTGCTAGACCTACTTTGCTTTATGGCAAACTGTTTGCAGTAAAACCTTTAAGAAATTGGGAGTCGATTTTTGACCTGGTTTGGGACAAAACATTGATGCCTGTTTTGATTGATATCCACTCTGACTTGGTGAACAAGGGTAGATCTAGAGAGGTCTTAGATCAAATTGGGACCTTTGTTTCAGCTGACTCTCCAATTGAGAATCACTTTGAGGCAAGGCTGATGGTTCCCCTTAGAACTCCTTTGACTAGGAAAGTAGTGATTAACACTGCCAAGAGAACTTATGTTATGCATGTTTTCTATCCAAAGTTGCCTTACAGGGCTTGTAAGGAGTGTTTTGTGTTGTATCACAATCGGGCTCAATGCAGGGACATTCAGATGAGGATCCTCGTAAGGGCTCTGCCAGTTCCTACCAGAAGGGATTCTCATGTTGCTGTAACCAACTTCCAATCTTCATTGGATGCTGGAGAAAGCTTGAAGTCAAAGAACAACTCTGAACCGCCAGTTGTGATTAAAGAAGTAGATGATCTCAACCAGTCAAAGCCATCAGCCTTCTCAGTCAGCCTCCGGCCAGCTGCAACGCTCAAAAATACTGGTTCATCCCTTTTCTCTCCAGCTACCTCGTCTATTAGACCAATTTTTGCTCCTCTTTCCATTAGGGAGCCAGTTAGCAACGTTTCTTCCAGTTTAACTCCTTCTCACTCACTAATGAATCGTGCTGGTTTTAGTCAATCATGTGAAAATATCTCTTTTGATGTTGATGGCCTTAGTCATTATAGGAAGGGTAAAAGAACCATAACTTCTTTTGAGTTTGTTTGCCTTGAAAATAGCTCAGGATCCTCTTCTTTGGCTATGATGCCGACTCCACGTTGGCCACCTTTAACTTAAGTTCCTCCTTTTAGCCCGCCTGTGGATACTTCTTTCATTTTTGGGTCACCGAGTTTTTCTGCAAATATCGTTAATGCTGATGCTAACTTGGTGTGGTCTTCTTCGACTTCAGCCTTTGCTCAGACTGTTTTCTCAGCCCCAGGTTATTTATTTAGCGAAGGTTCTTATACTGATAATCATGAGGAAGTTCCTATGGAGCCATTTATTCTATAACCTATGCCTTTGTCAATGCTGCCACCAGAACCGGAAATCACGAATGAAGAATTCGAAAAACAAGTTGACTTGATGATGATGGATACTGACTCTATGGATGCATATGATCTTAATGCTAGATTGGTAGCAGTTCCTACTAGTGAGGAAATTCATTCTACTGTTATCAGTATGGCGCCATGGAAATCCCCGGGGCCTGATGGCTTTCCGGGTGGTTTTTTCAGGGATAATTGGGATCAAGTCTCAAAGGAAGTTATAAATCATGTACAAGGTTTTTTTCGCAGCAAATTTCTTCTTAAGCAACTAAATCATTCATTCATTGCTCTGATTCCCAAAGTAAGTAATCCTTCTACTCCTAATGACTTCAGACCGATCAGTTTAACTAATACCATCTATAAAATTATTTCAAAAATTTTAACAAATAGATTAAAACCTATTCTGGATACGTTTATTTCTCCACATCAATCTGCATTCATTTCAAACCGTCATATTCAAGATAATATCATAATCAGTCATGAAATCTTGCATTCTTTTAAAATAAGAAAATGAAAAACAATAAAGATGGGTATATGGATGTTAAACTAGACCTTTCAAAGGCTTTCGATAAACTTGAATGGTCTTTCATATTGGCTGTGTTTAAGAAACTTGGATTTTCTGATGATTGGTGTCAAATTATTTCACAATGCATAAGTATGGTGTCTTATTCCATATTAGTAAATGGTTCTCCAGGTGAAATCTTTTATCCTTCTCGTGGTATTAGGCAGGTGGATTGTCTTTCTCCTTACATTTTCATAATCTGTATGGAAACTTTGTCACAACTGTTACTCAAGGGTGAAGAGGATAAAGTTATTCAAGGTTTTAAACTTAGGAAGGATAGTCCTACAATCTCTCACTTATTTTTTGCCGACGATTGCATGCTTTTCTCTAAAGCCTCTCTTACTTATGCTAGAAATCTGATGAGAATCATTAATATTTTCGCAAAAGCCTCTGACCAAGCTATCAAAAAATCTGGTTTTTTTACAAGTAGTAAGCTGCATCATAAACATATTAAGTTACTGTCATAAACTTTAGGAATTAAATTTCTTAGCAATTCAGAAAAATATCTAAGAACACCCTTATTTTTTAAAAGAGATAAAACTAAATCCTTTCAATTCCTTATTGACAAGTTTTACTCAAGACTTGGCAATACTAAAAGAACTAATCTTAATGTAGTGGGAAGAACTGTGGTGACTAAACATGTTTTGTCCAGCTTAGCAGTCTATCACATGTCTAGCTTCCCTTTCCCAAAGAAAATTACTTCAAAAATAGATTCGATTCAGAGAGCCTTTTGGTGGTCAAAGAAAAATCCTAGAAGAGCTATCTATTTTCGCTCTTGGGGTGACATTGGAAAGTCTAAGTTGAATGGAGGGCTTGGCATTAGGAATTCTTTTGCAGTTAACAGAGTTCTTATAGCAAAATTAGGGTGGAGAATTCTGAAGAACCCAAATTTGTTGGTCTCCAAGTTTCTTAAAGATAAGTACTTTCATAATCAAAATCTTCTAGAGATAGATAAGGTTGTTGGCAAGTCTTCTTGAATTTGGAAGGGAATTGTGAACAGTTTAAAATTCTTAAAAGCAAATCTAGTGTACAAGATAAATGATGGTATTTCGACAAAAATTTGGACTTCTTGCTGGATACTGGGTAGTTCTTCTCCTCCTTTTTCAGTTAATCCAAACGTTGATAATTTTCATTATGTTAGTGAACTTATTGATCCTACTGACAACAGTTGGAATCTCGTTACTCTTTCTTCTCTTTTCTCTTCTGAAGATGTTATTAGGATTAAAGCTATTAGAATTAATACAACTACAAATGGTGAAATAATGTGGGCTCATACTACTAATGGTAAGTACACTGTTAAATAAGCTTATAAATGAGACCTATTCAGCTGAAGAAGCTTCTTTTTGGAAGAAAATATGGAATCTGGATTGTCTTCCCAAGATAAAGTTCTTCATGTGGAAAATATTTGCACAGATGTTACCAGTTAATGTTGTCCTTAAGTTTTACAATAATGATATAGATGACTGTTGTCCTTTTTGTAAAAATAATATTGAATCTGTGATGCATCTGTTATTTCTCTGTCCGATTGCTTCCCATATTTGGTTTGCTCTTTCTCTGCAACATTTAGGGTTTACTGATAAGGACCGCGTTGAAGATATCTTTATATCCTGGTTTGGTAAAACTCTTGGTATTTCTCCTCATTCTGTGGGATGGCCAAGTATTGGAGCTATTGTTTCATGGGCTATTTGGAAACTGAATGTGATGTGGTGTTTAAAAATGTGAACATAAATCTGGATAGAGTAGTGTTGGATGTTAGAAAGCTTATTAATACTTATATTTCTCCCTCTTTGCCTCCTAAATCAGTTAGTATGAAAGTTACTTTAAATATACAGTATTTTGATTACATTATGTTCATGGATGGATCTTTTAAAAAGTTTAACATGGGTGTTGGCATTATACTCTGTGATATTGCAGGAAGAATAAAAATCCTTAGAGTGGATTTTGGACTGATTTCTAGCGTGGTTGAAGCTGAGAAAACTGCGCTCATTTTGGCTATCTCTTGGGCAAGAGATATGAATCTTTCTAAAGTCCTCTTTGTCAGTGATTGTCTCCAAATGGTGGATTTTGTGAATAGTGGCAAGGGTGTTTTGGATTGGCGAAGTATGGAACTCTTAGAAGACTGTTGTCTTTCCCTTTCTTCTAGTTTATCTTGTAAGGTTGTTTATATTAAGCGTTGTAATAATAAGTTGGCAGACAGACTTGCGCGTAGGGCTAGGAAGTTTATTTTGAAAAACATTTGGGATTTTCCTCCTCTCTTCTTACAAGATATTATGAGGGAAGTATCTCTAAATGCAGTTTGTAATAGTCTTTTCCTTTAATGAAATAGAGTATTTCTCAGCAAAAAAAAAAAGGTTATCTTATTTAAGAACGTGGGTCGAATGCTATGTCGTGGCTAAGAGCCCACCAGTTCTCACAGCCTACTATGTCGTGACTAAAACGCCATGGATTACTCTAGAGCTGACAAATACGAGTAAACTGTCAGCCCGAAGCAAATACTCTACAAGCCGTGGCAAATGAGTGACCCCCTGCCACGTCCCAGGCTAAGTCGTGGCTATATGTCATCAATAGCACGACTAGTATGAACCCGTGGAAAATAGCGCGTGGCTAAAAGTAGATATTTTCGTAGTGTTTCCATTTAACAATATCTTTGGCAGTAGGTGAGATAATCATTAATTTAATTCTGTCCACCACTTCAGGTAAGAATAAAGTATTGAGTAATGACACATTCCAAGCTGCAGAGTTAGGAAAAATTAGCTCATTTACCATGGTATAAGCTAGATGAGAAGGATCTCTAGGTGTTGGTTTTGAAACCATACCAATAATCCAGAAATCAATCCAAATTCTAGTGTTTTTCCCATTATTGACTTCCATACAGTAATTATCTTGAAGAATATGAAGACCCTCTTCTATTCCCCTCCAAATCCAAGAAGTATTGTGTTTTTTAGAGTTGATGTGCAGAAAGTCTTCACTTTTGAAGTATTTAGCTTTAAGTACTTGGGTGACCAGTTAGTCTTCTTGAGTGTAGATTCTCCATGCCAATTTTGTTAAGAGAGCATGATTCAACATCTCCAAATCTTTAAAAGCCAATCCACCTAAATCCTTAGGGATGCAAAGGTTTTGCCAAGATATAAATTTGGTACCTTTATTTCCTTTATGTCCCCACCAGAATTGTATCTGTTGTGAATTCAACTTCTTAATCAACTTCTTTTGAATTTTAAAAGTACTCATCCGATACAATGAAACTGAATTCAGCACAGCTTTTACCATGGTGGATCTCCCTGCCTGACCAAGATTGATGCCATTCCAACTGGATAGTCTTCTTTCAAATGCCAAATTGACTTCTTCAAAGGAGTTTACTTTGGATCTACCAATAAGAAGTGGAGATTCTAAGTACTTTTCCTTTTTATCCATATATTTAACCCCAAGGATGTTTTTGAGAATATTACAAACATCAGGAACCATATTGTTGCTGAACAAAATGGAGGATTTGTCAAAATTTATGACTTGACCAGATTGTGAACTAAAATCATGCAGAAGTTTCTTGAGGTTATTCACACTGGTTAAATTAGCTTGGGTAAATATAAGGCAATCATCTGCAAACAAGAGATGATTAATAGGAGTAGCTCTTCTGGCAGCTTTTATTCTTTTGATTTCCTTAGAAAGATGAGCAGCAGTTAAGGACCTTGAGAACCATTCGATAGCAAGTATAAATAGGTAAGGAGATAAGCGATCTCCCTGCCTAATCCATCTAGTTGGTTTGAAGTCTTCACATGGAGAACCATTAAGAAGTATAGATAGAGAAGTAGTACTGATGCACTGATGTATTAGATGAATCCACTCTTCAGAGAAACCAAAACCTTCAAGGACTTTAAGTATGAAATTCTATTCCAATCTGTCAAATGCTTTACTGATATCCACTTTTAGGGATAACCAACCACTTTCTCCTTCTTTTTTCCTCATGGAATGAATTAATTCATGAGAAATAATTGTATTGCCATTAATGTATCTTCCAGAGACATATGCACCTTGATATGGAGAAACAATTTTGGCTATGAGAGGCTTCATTCTTGTCACCATGATTTTGGAGATAATCTTATATGAAGTATTGCATAACCCAATGGGTCTAAACTCAGAAGGAGAAGATGGTTTTTTAGTTTTGGGAATCAAAGAGATATAAGTCTTGTTTAAAGATTGTAGAATAAACCCTGAAGTGAAAAATTTCTTAAACATTTCACAAACCTTTGCACCAACTGTGTTCCAATGAGTTTTAAAGAAACCAGCTTGAAATCCTTCTGGTCCAGGAGCTGACCAATTTTCCATACTTTTTAAAGTTCTGTGAATCTCATCATCTGTTGGAGGAATTACAAGAAGTCTATTCTCTTCATCTGTAATGACTTTGGAAGCAAATTATAATAATGATCTTGAATTACAGGTGAGGTAGAAGTACTTATCTCTTTGAAATGCTTTGTTAAGAGATTAGACAAATCTTCTTTTGAATGCAGCCAATTACCATTTGAGTCTTTTAAAGAATTTATATTGTTTATAACTCTTTTCCTCTTTGTTATTGTATGGAAGTACTTGGTGTTATTGTCCATTTCCTTCAAGAAGTTATCCCTTGACTTCTGTTTATGAAAAGCATGTTGAATTTGGTGCCATTTTTTGAGTTCCTCATTAATTTCATAAGCTTTGGAGGTGTTATCAGCAGAATGAGGTAATTGTTGAACTTCATCTAGTTGATGTTGCAGCAAATTAACTTTCTGATTGATATCTTCAAAATGATTTTTGTTCCACCTGGATAGAGCAATTCTTGTGAATTGTAACTTTTTTAGAAGCTTGAAACCTGGTGAACCATGCACTTCTTTCTCCCATGATTTGGCAATCTCTACAGCACAAGACTTATCATGCAACCAAGTAAGAAAGGACTTGAAAGGCTTCCAAAGCTTTGGTAGATTATAATCTGAAACCAGCATTATAGGACAGTGATCACTGCCTGATTGAACAAGATGCAATAATTTGGAGTCTGGAAAGCAAGTATTCCAATCTGCATTATCTAAAGCCATGTCAATTCTTGATCTCTTCTTCCCCAATCCCAAGTTATTGCTAGTCCATGTATGCCCTTTCCCAATGAAACCAATATCCTCAAGGCCACTAGACTGAAGTATTGAGTTAACCAAACCATCAATTGAAGAAGAAGAAGAATTAGATTGCATAAGATGTATATTCAAATCTCCTAGAAGAATTCAAGGCTGACTGATATTATTACCAACTTCATCAATAAACTTCCACTGTTTTTTCTTTTTTTCTTGATTGCAGTATCCATACATACAAGAAAGGACTCATTCTGGGAGGCTTGGATCATCTTAAATAATGGCATGAATCATATTGTCTTCACAACTTAGAATTTCACAACTAAAACCATTCTTCCACATTAGAGCTAACCCTCCAGATAAACCAACAGGTTCAAATAGTTTAAGGTTTGGAAAGTTAAAAGAAGAAAGTAAAGGTTTGAGTTTAGCTTCTTCTAATTTAGTTTCACATAAGAAAATCATATCAGGGTTTTGTGTCCTAATAGATCTCTTAAATGGTCTCTAATGTGAACATTTTTGAAACCTTGAACATTTCAAGAAATTATTTTCATGTTGTAAAGATAACTAATAGATAGCAATGAGATAACAAAATAAAGCTTCAACAGGTGTGTGTGTACTAGGGAGAATGAAAACTATTCTGCTATGCAGATGTAACAACAATAATAGAAGTACTCTTAGAAAGGTGAAAAATAAGAATAATGGATAAAAAAGAACCTAATAAAATTCAGCAACTTTTCTAGAAGAAAAACTTGTTAAATATTAGAAGAATGAGTGAGATTTAATACCTGATTCTCCTTATCTGCATTCCCAGTCTGCTTTTCTGCTGTGATGACCATATGAGTATTTTGGAAGTCTGCATTGTTATCCATGGTAATATGTTGAGAATAAGTTTCAGTGCTGGAGTTATTGAAGCTCTCACCTTCAGAACTTCTAAGTCTCTTACCTAGTTTCATATCCTCAGCATCATCATTGTTGCTCTTCTTAAAAAGAAGGTTCATGTTCATAACCTCTCCATCTTTGGGTGGAATAAAAGCAGCAACTTTGACAAACTTGTCTTGTTTCTTTGTAGAAGCTGGGGCTAGTCCAGTTTTGACCTTAGAAATGTTCTTTTTGAGATTATTAGGATTACCAAAAAAGTATGGCTTCTCATGTGCTTTAGCCAGATAAT
Source organism: Papaver somniferum (assembly GCF_003573695.1). NCBI lineage: Eukaryota > Viridiplantae > Streptophyta > Magnoliopsida > Ranunculales > Papaveraceae > Papaver > Papaver somniferum. The sequence continues at coordinate 44,797,196 of NC_039360.1, read as the reverse complement.
TAGCAGCATCCTTGCAAGCCCCTCTACAATGTTTAATCACATAACATTCAGTACAAATGTTGCCTGGTTGCCTTTCAAAGAAATTTTTTTGCCACTTTGTAACTCCTGCATTAGTGATACACTTAACTCCCCTTCTTAATGGCATGCAGAGATCTACATTAACACATACTTTGACAGGATCAGTGCCAATTGGCATAGCATCTTTAGGTTCGATAGCTGTAACCTCCCCCATGATTTCACCAATTTTAGTGACTGAGAAAACATTCATGTGTTCAGGAATAAGATACTATCGCAACCCCTCTCTCTCCACAGCTGTATACAGGGTTAGGGTTTGGACACCCAGTTAAATACCCTGGCATTTTTATGGGCGATCCCAAAAGAATTAGGGGCGACACAAAAGGACAAAAAAGGTCACCCAAGCGTAAATCTAAGCTACCCCTTATCCCCGATTTTTCGAAATGGCTAATATGCCCTTTTATAATCGGTAGCAAACATAACAATCGGTAGTTAATCAATAATCGGTAGGATTGGTTACTTATAACCTTCCGATTATAGGTTGCCCCAAAATAAGTTTTATCTAAAATCCTTCATGTAATGAATTTTGAAATCAACCATAATCGGTAGGTTTGATTACTTATAACCTTCCGATTAGAGGTTGCAAATCTACCATAATCGGTAGGATTGATTACTTATAACCTTCCGATTATAGGTTGCCCCAAAATGAGTTTTTTCTAAAATTCTTCATGTAATGAATTTTGAAATCTACCATAATCGGTAGGATTGATTACTTATAACCTTTCGATTATAGGTTGCCCAAAAATGAGTTTTTTTTTAAATCCTTCAAGTAATGAATTTTGAAATCTACCATAATCGGTACGATTGATTACTTATAACCTTCCGATTATATGTTGCAAATCTACCATAATCGGTAGGATCGATTACTTATAACCTTCCGATTATAGGTTGCCCCAAAATGAGTTTTTTCTAAAATCTTTCATGTAATGAATTTTGAAATCTACCATAATCGGTAGGATTACTTATAACCTTCCAATTATAGGTTGCCCCAAAATGAGTTTTTCTAGAATCCTTCATGTAATGAATTTTGAAATCTACCATATCGGTAGGATTGATTACTTATAACCTTCCGATTATAGGTTGCCCCAAAATGAGTTTTTTCTAAAATTCTTCATGTAATGAATTTTGAAATCTACCATAATCGGTAGAGTTGATTACTTATAACCTTCCGATTATAGATTAAGAAGTTATTTATGAACTTCACCTATCTACCGATTGCTAACGACCACAACATTGAGAATACTCATAATCGGTAGATAATACCACTACCTTAGCTACCGATTGTATAAGGATATTATGGTAATCTCCGTAAATTTGGACATCCCATAACCTTATCTATGGATTGGGAATAAAAAAGTCGTCCCTAATTCTTTCGGAGTCGCCCTAAAAATGCCAGGTTAAATACCTTCCACTAGTACTGTTGTTTTAGTATTTTACCATCTGCCCAGATAGAGTTATGACTTGGGTGAGCCAAGTGTGTCCATTGAATGAGAGCGGCGATTAATGGGAAAAAATCACATTCTGATACATAAAACTCAATTTAATAAAATGTCCAAACATTGTTTCCTAGTTCCTACTTGTCTTGTGTACAAACTTGACACCCCATGATTCTGATTCCTACTTCAAAGTTCAAAGTAACCCACCGCTAAATTAGCTTTACTAGCAACTGTAATAATTTCATATTATTGATACTGTGACATGAAAACCAACAGACTACCAATTCACTGCGTCGATTTTGTGCATCATTTCCACTGCCTTTCTTGTTCAATTGTTAAACAACATAAACCAGAATTTTACAATAACTTAGAAACAAAAACAAAATCGGTATGGCACTTGCTACAACGAGAGCTTTTCATTATGCATCAAAGAGCACAGAATTTCCTTGACTGCTGGGCTTTTCCTTCTGCATCCTTTCCCTGATAGCTTCCCTTAATTTCTGGAAGAAACGTGGGTAATAGTCTGTGGTGTGTCTGCAGTACAAACAAGAAGCTAGTTATTGACCAGGACAAGAACAAAACGGTAAGATGCAAATCATGGTTATAACCATCCATCGTATATAAGATGATAAAAAAACAGAAAGGATATAGAGAGAAGTATTTACATCTTTGATCAGGTGATTTATATAGGCTCTTGTGATTTTTGCATGTAAAGCAGACACAGCCATCAACGATAAAGAAACAACATATGTTAGATAAAACAGCAAGTAATACCACTCAGAACTTACAGATTATATATAACCAGCTACTAAAGGAATAAAATTCAACTTTTGTTCAATAGGAGTATGTTAGAGAAAAGAGTATCCCATCAACATAAATATGCAGCTTCTGTGCTCACTTCTGATACATTGCCTAAAATATGCTGACACCGTTTCTTATTGCTTACTATTTACTAAGTTCCCAAATACAAACCTGTTACTAAGTTCCCAAATACAAACCTAACTGAGTAATATTATATAGATCACATCACATTTCGGTGAATTCTCAGCCAACAGATACATGAGGCATCAGATATGTGGCCAGCTGGGATCCTTTCCTCCAGAAAAAGAATATGTCACATTAGCTGCTACCTCATGAATTCTAGTGTTGTAGTCAGATTACTTTACGCCAAAATTTTAAATAACGATTTGTACTAAGACTAAGAGTTTTAGTAGTACCTTATGAACACACAAGTCATAAGTTATTTAGAGATCAGAAATATAAGCAATGTTGCAGGGACGGAAAGTGACTGTAAAACCAGCATATGCATGTATGTGCCGTTTAAGTTCCTGGAGGTAACCAAAACTCAGCTCCATAACAACAAATGACAGGAAGACAATCTAAAAAGAGTATAGACATACTGGAAAGAGTAATAAAGAACTTGTGAATGTTAGTTGAGATTGCATTGTATGAAGAGAGAGGAAGAGATGACTAATACCAATTACCGGATATAAAAGTTACTTGAGATTACTTGTTCAGTTAGAAAGGATAAAAATACAACCAGAGAGAAAAGAAAAATTTATATGCTTGGAAAGATTACAAATGACAAACCCTGGGTTAGATGCCAAACATTAGAATATCTGAGCCACCAAATTATTTAAGATGCTTTGCCATAAACCATTCTAGGAAAGTTAATGCATACAAGTTTCTAGATCTAAAATACGGAGACGAAATGTTATACTGCAAACATTATTCTCCTTTCATGAACATTCTTCTTCTTACCTCTGGATAAGGACGTCAGTTCTCTGTGGTATCTAAGAGTTAAGTCTGGAAGAGTATCAGGCTATCAGCTGATATATATGTCTGGCATTTCCTTAACCAGTAGCAAATTTCTACTGAATGATAATTTGATTCTGCTTCAAGTTTACTTTTTGGACTCTACTTTACCGATCACACAATGTGACTTAAATCATCAATGAGGTTACAGCAGTTAAGCCACCAATTCACTTCCGCACATTGAGTAACAGTGATCCTAAATATGTAAAGGCAACTTAGTTATCTGTATACTACCTCGCATTTCAACTGTTTCGCTAGAGCTACACCACTATCGTACATAACATGCCTCAAGTTAATCATATTTTTTGCATTCCGAGAAATTCAAAACTCTCCAATAATGGTTTTCAAGTACTTCTAAGATAGTAATCGGTGAAATATTGCAGTTAGTGTTCCTACGGGTCCAATATGAATACGTGGTGCCAGTAGCGTCACTAAAATTCTTGTTTTCTTGCCAACTAGGTATATAAGATGTCTAAAATTAGTTACATTATTTTTCGCTACTGGACAGCTCAAAGCATTCTAATTTGTTTCATAAGTCTACATATAAAAAGAGAAAAGATAATAGAAAGAGAAGGCTAAATCAGATTACACTCTACTTCTAGTATATGAGATGTCGAGACATACCTTTGTGTTTCAAAGAACCAATTTCTCCTTGTATGGATTTCGCAATACCGAAGGCTAGGCAAATGACTTGAAGAGCGCTATGACAATCAACTAAGACATGCTGAAGTGTTTCAAATAAACCCATTGAAGATGGTACCATTGCAAACAAACCCCGAACAAATCCAACACCCTTAACAACTTCATCTTTATATTCACCCCCAAATTTCTTCATATGCTGAAGGCTATTATGGACTCATACTCCTCGCAACAGAAAGGCATAACAATTATGCACACTTGACCATTTCGAAAGTATACATTCCAATGTCCTGAAAGAATGAACTCTACAACAAACGAACAGTTGAAATAATCATTCCCAATATCTTCAATTACCAATTCTCTGCTTGGCTTTGATCATGACAACAAACCTTCATGCCATCCACAATTGAATCAAACTGTTTTGCTTAAACACTTCCTCCTTCAATCAAATTCACAAATTGAGAGGTTCAGGAACCTCAAATGTTTAAACTTAGAAACCTAAAAGGAAATCATTTTATCCCAAAAAAAACAGCTAATATAATAAACAGTCAGCAAAATGAAAATTACTGATTTCTGAATAATTCTTTGGATGAAGCACCACAACGGCAAAGCACCACAACTGTTTGCAAGTTCTTTGCCTTCGACAACACTTCCACAGTTGTTGTCGACGATCCGCCTTCGCATATGAGTTGTAAACGGCGCACTTGTGAACACTCATTGCAAGATCCCGTGGAATTCAGCCTAGAGATGACCAATTTCACTTGCGACTTAAGGTTTGTTTTTCCGAATCCGCTCAAACCAAGTATGTATATCACTTGAACCCTCTTTTCTTTTTCTTCTTTCTATCTACTATTGTCTTACTTAGTAACAACATGCCTACTGTCTTAGATTTATCAACTTTACTATCAACAACCATTCTTAAAACCCTAACAATACAGACTACCAGTTTCTGATTGATGTCTCAAAACACAAAGATCTAATCACTAGATTGAAAACTGTAAGTGAAAAATGAAATTTTCAATGAATTTGGAAGCCTTAATTTTAGAAGTTATTGCATACCTTAGAGAAATTTCTTAGAAATTTACATAGATCTGAATCTGTGGAACTGGAACCCTCTCTGATGTTTCAGCTAGAGAGTAAAGATTGATTTCTACTAAAGAAGTTCACGGATATCAATACTTGGATATTTTTATCTTAAAGAGAAGGTAAAAAAGTAAAGGAGAGTAGGGTCCTTTTTTCAATGGTATTTACTATTTACCGCCTAGATTTACTATTTACCCAATGTGCTGCTCTGCACAGCTGCCCATAATTACCAATTTTCTTGTCCAATTTGTTAGTAGCTTTGTTTCAGAAAAAGTGATAATTTCTAAAATTTCTAATTTATCATTTTTTCCGAAACAAAATGTTCTTGAATTAGAAAAACTGTAAATTATTTTATAAGAGATCAAATGAAAATTCTATTGACAATGACATAGAAAAGGCCAATGGAAAAGATCTCAACACAGGCGAAACTTATTCAAGGTTAACTATTGTATTTAGAGTTATTCTGCTAGAACTCAACCTGGAAGTATGAATTAGACAGGTACCGTAAGGTTGGCCTCAGTGAACCTAGAGAATGATCAAGGGTGCAGGATAATAAATGTAGTAATTGGACCAATTTGACTTGCTGTAATGCTACCAACTTACCATCAAATTTAGAACCATTAGTCCCCAGAGTAAATTTCATTTTCCACCATCTTCACTGGAAGAGAACTATATAATTTTTTTTCTTTTAACATATGCGCAACAGAATCAAAGGCAAGACTGGAACTCTGCAACCTAGAATATGCTCGGTATCCATTTACCATATCTATTGATCCATTGTAGGTGGTACATGTTCACATCATCTAAATGCCTCTGACATTAAGGTATTGCCGACATAAAAAGATCAGCTAATAACTCAAAAGAGCACAAACCACTTGATGAAAGGAGTAAGAGTAACAAAACAAAACACAAAAAAGGAGTAGGAGTATCAATATAGCCAGGGATGTGTATCGAGGAAACCGGTCAGACTGTCGCACTATACAAAAACAGCTCAAAATGGGGGGGAAATAAAAAAAAATTCAATTTTCAGTATTTTCAGCAAAACCTAGCTTTGGCTTGTTATATATGGTTGATATATTAAGCATTGTACCCTCGAATGTGCAGAAAAAGTTGGCCACTCGAGCTTTGGTCTTCATACCTATTGAAAGTAAATGGGTCATAAGATTCATCGCATCAATTTAAATTCACATATCATTGAATTTTCCATAAAAAAAATAAAATCAGTGAATTATAAAAACAAACGGTTCTAAAACCCGAAAACCCCATACACTTCAGGACTTCAGGCAATCTTTGTAACAAAAGTTCCAGCAAAAATCCAGGACCCTAGAATTTTATAGTTGTATATGCATTTCCACAGCTACTTAAATACAGATGAAGTTTTTCCATTTTATACTCGCAAAGATGAGAGCACAAACCAGATCGACAGATCTCGTATCTTTTGTATTTTCTGATCAGTAATTGAGTGGTTAAATGAAAACTAAGGGTGTATACGAGTTTTGACCTTCGGTCGCTGGTTTAAATACAGGACTGATACTATCCTAGCAAGTGAAAACTTGTGAATAGACCACAAACATCACCATTCTGTGGCAGCAGCTTGGGAAAAAAATAAAATCTTACCGAAATTGAGTATTCACTAACACATTGCAGCCATAGCTATATGATCTCGCCTGCCATGGATAAATTCTTGACAGAACAGGTCAAATTCCCCTTCCCTGATAGCATCCCTTATTTTCTGGAAGAAACGGAGGTAGTAGTGTGTATTGTGTCTACAGTACAAACAAGAAGCTAGTTATTGACCAGAACAAGGACAAGAGCAGAAAGGTTATAAACACCATCCACGTACACAGAGGGATAAAAAAGAGAAAGGATACAGAGAGAAGCATTTACATCTCTAGTAGAATCTGTGCCAGCATTTCGTGAACATTGATCAGGTGATTTATATATGCTCTTGTGTGATTCTTGCATGTATAGCAATCGCAGCCATCAACGATAGGTGATGCATCTTTCCTGGAGTGTTGGAGAAACAACATATCTTAGTAAATATAGCAAGTCATATCACCCAGCTGGGATGATTTTCTCCAGAAAAAGAATATGCCACATTAGCTGCTACCTAATGAATTCAATGTTGTAGTCAGATGAATGAGGATTGGAAGTAAAACATATGGATTAACTCACCTATAAATTGTAGCTCTCAGGTTTATCTTTGTGTAGTCACTACCAGAGCTATCAATCATATATGAATCAGAAAACTGTCTTTCACTTCTCTCGAGCGGAAAGGTTAGAGCAAAGCCTCCAAGTGTGAGTTGGTAAATATACCTGCATGGCAGCAAGTATTAATGAACTGAAGTTTAACGAAAAGATGAAGAAGGGAAGTTGTTGATTTTTATTGAACCACGTACGTCGAATCGAAAAGATCAATTCCGGACGCAACACCCTGTAAAATCTCCTCTGCAGAAAATAAAACAAGACATGACTTTGTTCCATAAGTTAAATTATGCAACTGTAAGACAATTTAAAAAAAATAAAGAAAGAATAACGTCATGTACCTGGAAGTCCCAATCCACAAATCTGGCGCGGCTTTTCTTTTGGCAGATTGTCCTGAAGTTATGACTATCAACATTAGCTCTCTAGAAATGATCAAACTTGGTTATTAAAACATGTAGCTCAAAGCCTCAAACTATGACTAGAAAAGATCATTAACACACATCGTGAAACTAATGAAAGAAGCTAAAGATGGATATATCTGGTTTGTCATTACACTGTCCTGAAGTCTATAAATTCAGATAGCCAATCAGACAATTAACCTGTTGCGATGATTGAAGTAGAGCATTATCTTGCCAAAACGAAGAAACGGAAAGGAAAAAACTAAGAAAACGGACGATTTGCGCTATTTTAGGTGAAAACGGTTGGTATGGCCATTTTTTACCATTATTGGGTGTTCCTGATCGTTCTTGAGAATGGCAGGAGACCATTGCTGTTACAACAGTCGTTCTTCGAACACTGACATATTGCAGTCAACTCAACTTCACTTCTTCTTTACTGACAGATACTAACTGAACCTCTTACGCCTGTCGAATTAGCTTCTAGAGTCTAGACAATAGGTCAACTAGCTCATGTCTCTTTCTTTCAGAATCCTTATGTTTTTACTTCCGAGTTCTCAAATCCAGATACGTACCGCATTATATCCACCTATTATTCCTCTTATTTACAACCTGATTTCTCACTTAGGCAACTTCTCTACACATATTGAGTTCTTACAACACACTATTAGCAAACAAGTATACAGTTTATATTATATTAACACTCCTTAAAGCGAGTCAAATGCTAAGGCCCATGAGCTCGGTCTTGCTGCGATCTGGAACATGATTCACTTAAGTGAAAGGAAAAAATGCATAAACTATGCTGTATGATTTCCTTCTCTTTTATATAATATTGTGTTTGTAGAGGATAGATATGCAAATGAGTGAAGAAACTTGAAATCATTTAGCAGAGAATCGGCAACTCACAACAACTGCATTCAAGAGAGCAGGGCCCTGCTCATCCATGCTGTCTCCGAGCCCAAAACCTCCAATCCAAAACCCTGCAGAATCACGTGTTTCCTAAACATTTCAGCGAGACTGAATTGACAGCGACGAAAAGAAATCAAACACATAATTGACTAGCGGTACCAGCCAACACAGTGATGTTAAAATCTTAGGATCAGCGATTGGAATTATACAATTTGGATTAATCATTACCACATTGATCCGACTCTAATGTAAAGATATTTTTCTATTGAATCATTGGATTCTGCACGTGAATCTTATGATTCCTGTTATAGTCTTTAAAGACTTTCTATCTTTTTTTTTCATTTTTCTGTTTGTTTATGGTGTACCTTTTTGAGGGTATATACTCTATTATGTTTAAAATCAAACCCGAACATTATATAGATATATAAAATAGCTAACTGGTCTCATTCGGAAAAAGATTATCAGTCTTTTTAAGCCTTGTCTTTTCTACTAGATAAGTAAGAATTCCACCGGAAAGTCTTTATGTCCACAATCAACATCCTTTTCTAAGCTAAGATTGCTTCGTATCCTTCTGAATACTGTACATTATAGATAGAAAAAGGAGAGATAGAAAGTCTTTAAAGGATACAAAAAAGACACATAAGATTCACATGCTATATTGAAACATTTAATATAGTAACCATTTGATGCTAGAATTGGATCAAAACTATTTGTTAAGGTTCGATTCAGATAGTATGATGCACAGCGTGAGTCCAGTAATTTTAAGATCAGTGTTAGTTTGGTTATATTATCTAACTGCGGGTTCCTGGTTCCCACGATACCGAACCAAGGGCACATTTATGGTTCCCATCCAAATGTGAGCTAACTGCCTACAAGTTTTCACTTATAAACAAAATCAAGTAGCTAATACATTAAAATTTCATGAGGCGTCTTTACTCTGCATCAAGTTTCGATGTGATGTGCCTGTGAATACAGTGTAAATAGGAAATACAAATCTAAAACCATGACTAAAAATTACCTGACACATTTCGCTTTGCCACTTCCTGTGCACATCGAATGCGCTCGTCAACATTAGATCCTCCAACAATAGCTCCCAAAACTGAGGTTCCACGGGCCTACATTGTATAAAGTAATCGTCATTAGATGGAGTTTCCATGACACCAGACCCAACAAAAAATCTTAAATGAATAAACGATATATACAGGGAACACATATACATTACCGACCTGGTCTAAGGAAATGCATTCGTCAAGCCAACGTATGGTTCGATCCACCGTAGTCTTATTCCTACTCTCAGATGCATAAGCAGGCACTTCATCTGCCAGGCTGGCCCATACGTTAGGTTTCAAGGATGAAACCATTTCTACATATTCAGAAGGTTTAATCTGTGAACATAATTGAGACAGGTATAGTTGAATAAACTTAATGAAAATGCCAATTAACAAAGTGAAAAAATTGAAGATAATTACCCTTGACTTAGAAAGGAATCACGTATATATGTGACTATCATTGTTATAAAAATATATATAGAGAGAGAGGGAGATAGGTATATTACGGATAGGCGGCCACAAGGTGTCTCAAAAGCAGCTCCAAACTTGTTAGTCGTCTCAGCAACCGGAAGACATACCATAGAATCCCTTGGAGAAGCAGAGAACCCATAATTTTGCAGACCTACCAGCTCGTGCAATCCCCCAATGTTTGATATAGTTTTACGTGAAGCGCCTTCAAAACTGCAGGGTTTCCAAATCATACGCATGAGCAAGTCAACAAAACCCTTAATGGCTAAGTATCGTTCAATCACTAGTCACTGGTGTTAAAATCAATACAACACATTGCAATAACAGTGTTTACTACCTAAAAACAGGTACACTGATTGGTTTAAACCTAAAACTTCTATTGAAAACTAGGCCACTTCATATAATCCATCTCTAAGGTTGTACCGGAATACTCCCAAAGTCCAATAGTGATTAAAATTCACAAGCAAAACCTCTCAAAACAGTACATTAAAAAGATACGACTGATAACAGAGATTGATTAATTTTAAACTAAATTTTCTTTTAAAAGGACAATCATGTAAAAGGGGTATCAACCTATCAACAACGCATTAAGAAAATAAATAAATAATAATAATCACACCATTCATGTAAACCTCACTGAAGCAAAACAACAAACACTTTTATGCAAGAACAGAAAATCATATATTTTACACTATAAATCACTAATTAAACTCAGTAAAACTACTTTTTGTGGAGATGGAGAGGTGGGTTTTGAGCAACTTACAAGTGCATAGGACTAACATGAAGAAGATGAGAATCAGGTGAGGGTAGAGAAAGAAGAAGATCAGGAGCAATGAAAACGGGTAGCCCTTTACGTGTAGTAAGAAGAAGAGAAGGTGTCTCTATTGGTAATGGGCAGTTGCTCAGTTGGAGAACTCCTGTCCGCGCTCTCCCACCATTACTCCATGCTTTCACTGCGAATTTCATACTTTATTCGCTTTCTTTTCTGTGTTCTCCTCTATGTTGAGTGTAAACCCCCAGAGGTTCTATTAATCTTTTTTTTATTGGAAGTTTTTTAACGCGCCGTTCTAGGCATATGTCTGTTACCCTATTAGGATGGTCTAGCTCTCTATGAGCAGACCGCCTGCAATAGGACTAGGAGGTGTATTAAAAGAAGCAAAGCTCCTGATTAATATGGTCCAAGACTCCAAGGTGGCCAGGTAGGGCTGCGGCTGCGCATAGGTTGCCTTTCGACCCGAACCAAACTTGGTCCAACGCGATGAAGGGAACAAAAAGGAAAAAGAAACCAGTCTACAGGTGGTTGGATTTGGTCCGAGATCAGGGGCGGAACTGCATATAGACTTGGGCTGGCTTAAATCCAAAAAATAAACTCACAATTTCACCATGGCTTTGAGTTTGGTAAAAAAGAAATCAAGCCTAAACATAGGCTTAAGCCACCCCACCAAATCCAACTAGTTTTCGAGTCACCCCACCCTTATTTTCCAGTTCTGCCACTGTCCGAAGATACAAAAAACCAAAATTAACAAACCATGAAAAACTTCGAAAATTAGCACCTATAAATTCTACATGGTTAGAATGATATTATATTGACCTATTGGCGATATTTCTCTTATGAAACCTAAACGACTATGAATTCGAAGCTAATTTTTTGGTGACATGTTTTTTTATAAAGCTCCATATTTCTATCAAAAATGACCGCAATCTGAGAGTATAAGACCACCATCTACCACTTTTAACATTAACCGTTGAAAACTCACAGTCGAAATTTAAATTTGTGGATTGTAAGAAAAATGGCGCCAAAACGTCAATATATTATCATTCTAACCATGTAATTGGATCATCATATATAAAATTATATAAGTTTAGCCATAAACATGGAAACTCTGATTGAAAATATAACTAGCATTGAATCATACAAGCATGTATATACATTTTTAGTTTATTTAGTTTCTATGAACAAAATATTTTTAAGACCTGCAGGTAGGAAATTTCTTAGGAATCACTTTTATTTACAGGGGGTTAGTCAAATGAGATTTCAAATGACTTTCATAGATTTCTCTAATCCATTGTTGGTCCATTGAGACTTTTGGTGAGTCTCGTAATGTCTCTTGTTATTGGTTAGAGACTTTTTTTAAGTCATTTAAATTCTCTGAAACTCCATGTTATTGGATTAGGATTTCATAAGGGTCACTCCAACATCCTTGTTATTCGAATGAGAATTGAAAGTCATTGATTTATTGTGTTTCAGGCATGGTAGAAATCTCTCCTCAAGAGGTGATATTCCTGGAGACTTGGAAACTTGGGTAATATTTGTTTTTGAGTAGGACCAATTTTTTGTTTGTTGGTTGGTTGGTTGGTTGGTTTGAGATGATGGACAAGTAACAGGCCATTTACGGAGTAAACCAGTGGCGAGATTCTATGGAAATAGAATGAATGTAGGATGAGTGAAATAAAAAAAAATGAAAATGAAAACATAAGCATAAGAAACAACGAGTTATTTTGACAATGAACATGTACTTTACTAGGTATTCATGGTAGCTTTATTTAGATTATAACGTGCATAATAAAGTAATTGGTAGATGATTTGAATATTTGATTAGATATTATACATTTTTTTGTCTTTACAAATTACAGAGACTCTTTACGAATATCATTTTTTTGTCTCTACAAGTCACAAAGACTCTCTAATATACTCTCAGAGAATCATTAGAAATATCTATATTTTTAGAGAATCTCCGGGAGTCACTCAAATATAAAATCTATGAAAGTATATATAAATCTCAATTGACTACCTCCCTTCTAATTTTCTTTTAACCTGTTTGAGTATTTCCTTAAGCACATATATTTTTAACTAGAGAGTTTTTTGCTTTTTTCCAAAGAAAAATTAGATATGGATGTGACCATGGACGAAAAAAATTGTGTAGTTGTAGTCTGCGGAATCATGGATCACTATTTCTCAGGCATCTCGTCAAAAGTATAATAGCATAACAACCTTAAAAACCGGAAATTCTTTTGTTTGGACATATAAAAGGTTATACGATGATGTAGATGGAGTTGAAGAGTTTAATGATACTTGTACCTATGAGTATATTGTGGTAAAAATTTAACCGTCCTTTGGAAAATAGTACTTTAATGGAACATCTTAGAAAAAGATGCACTAAGATTAAGTCTTGCAAAATTTAAGAAAAAACTACACAATGTTCGCCCTGCTTCCTCTATGATCATCACATAGAGCGGGCATGAGCAAATCTATTGGAACATACCACAAAATCCACACCATATGGCTCTTATTTTTCTTAGCCCATTGGGAAAGCTCATTGGTTGCACTATTTGCATCCCGGTTAACAAAAACAAACTCGATAGACTGAATCTTCATAATTAAGTTTTTATGTCTTGAAATAGAGAGTGAGTTCTCTGATTTTCCTGAAAAATTTCATCTTGATTTGTTCGTTGATGGCCGCTGCATCACTCTCAATTACAATCTTCTCATATTTTCTTTCCAAAGCTATTGTTGAAGCATTTCCAATTGATCTCACTTCTGCTTCTTTTGCTGAGAAACACACGAGGTGTGTTGATTCTGCATATATAAAATTACAAATATAATCTCTTATTAGAAAACCCTTTCCCCCAATCTGCGAATTAGGGTTCCAAGCCCATAGGTATTGAATTTAATCCACCTTGCAGGATAAGCAACCCAATCGGAATGTTGATCAGGATCCACAATTTGATTAGGAGCCACAATTGCAGAGATACGGTTGAGATAATATGGTTTATACGGTTGAAATACAGTAGGATGATGTCAATGTAAACAAAACTAGCCTAAAGTTTTTAAACAATGAATGGTATAGGAAAACAAACCTGAGAGAGGAATGATACCTCACCAATAAAAACTAAAAGGGGAAAATCCATATCATGTTAATTTATTCATTTTTTATAAAAAAAAATTCAATCATGCTTTGACCCCACTTATAATTTTTTATAAGAATAAAATATTTCTGGGAGAGAACTAATATCTTTTCCTCCCGTACCATAAGATTTGGGCATTCCCGTTATCCTTTGTGAGCTACCATATAGAATTGTTGATAACGAAGCTTTTAGGCATTATATTTAAGATCTCAATTCAAAATTTAACCTGATTCCAAGCAAATCCTAGTCCGTATAGGCCGAAGGGTCTTTTACATATTATGCGCAGAAGTGTGCATCATTGGCCTTTACTTCGTTTAGCACCATGGTGGTGCATTCTTAGATTAACAACGTCGCAACGATAATTATGCATTATCAAGCTCTCTAGATTAAGCAACGCGTCATAATGATGTTGTCACACATATATGCTTCACTGGATAAACTTTGAAGCTTATTGGTACATTTTCCCTAAATGCGCCCTCAACACACATGCCTTCCATGTATATGCCTTATTGACATTTTTAGAAGTAGAAAAATGGGATATGATGGAAATGAACCAAGTTCACCTGCTTTCGCGCCAACGAGTTATGGAAATAGCACTATAGTGGCATATAAACAATTCTGAGTTGATGCCCAACTTGAGTATTGCACCATAGTAGTGCAATATTTCTCTTGGACAACCTCCAACATGTGTGAAGCACCATGATGGTGCAACTTCTGTCCTGGGACAACATGCCTTTAATGCGCAACACAAGCTTTGAGATGAAACTTTATTTCATTCAATGACCTGTCTTTGAGCACGCGTTATGCGAAAAATACGGGTGTTATATTATCACCCACTTTAAAGAATTTCGTCCCCGAAATTCAAAACAAAAACTATTTGGGAAGAACTTCTTTAGTTTGATTTTCCTGAGCATACGTCACACATTTGATTCTCAAAAATCGCTCAAGGTTTCTTCAATATGCTGTGAATGAAAATTAACACCTTCTGAGCATCTGTCTCATACCGCATACGCAGGAATCCTGTAAACAGTTAGCATGCGTACCATACAACATACTCAGGATTGCCGAAATTGAAAAAGCGGGGGGTCTAACAACCACACCCAATATTTCTCTTAGCAATCTATATGGACAAACTCCAATATACTTTTCAGAGAATCAACTAGACAGTCAGATTCAATCTTAATAAAAAGTATATCAAAGAGTTATATCTCATTTCTCGATTCAATACTTACTCAAGCAAATAGAAATCTGCGAGTCTAATTGAATACAAGGGAAATCACTTGAACGGTACCAAAGACCAATGTTCAAGGATCAATCAATTGCAATCAACAACCAAAATCGATTCAACGCACAACCTGTGATATTTCAATTATACAACAAAATATAATGCGGAAAAGAAATAACACATACACCAGAAGTTTTTTTAACGAGGAAACCGCAAATGCAGAAAAACCACGGGACCTAGTCCAGATTGAACACACACTGTATTAAGTCGCTACAGACACTAGCATACTACAAACTAACTTTGACCTGGACTATAGTTGAACCCCAATCAATCTCACACTGATCCAAGGTACAGTTGCGCTCCTTACGTCTCTGATCCCAGCAGGATACTACGCACTTGATTCCCTTAGCTGATCTCACCCACAACTAAGAGTTGCTACGACCCAAAGACGAAGACTTTAATAAACAAATCTGTATCACACAGAAAAGTCTACATGAATAAATAAATCTGTCTCCCACAAAAATACCTACGAGTTTTGTTCCGTCTTTTGATAAATCAAAGTGAACGGGAACCAGTTGATATACCAGACTAATATTCTTAAAGAGCAGCCTAGAAATATCAATCACCTCACAATAATCTTAATCTTAATCACCTCCCAATAATCTTAAAGAGCAGCCTAGATATTGTGGAATCACAAACGATGAGACGAAGATGTTTGTGACTAGTTTTATATCTTGACCATAGAAGAAATTAATCTCAAGCCAATCCTTACGATTGTACTCAAATACGATAGAAACAACAAGATCAGATCACACAACTATATAGAAGATAGTTGGGTCTGGCTTCACAATCCCAATGAAGTCTTTAAGTCGTTAACCTACAGGGTCTCGATAGAAACCTAAGGTTAAAGGGGAATCGACTCTAGCTTACAACTAGTATCACACAGGAGGTGTAGGGATTAGGTTTCCCAGTTGTTAGAGTTATCCTTTACATAGTCTTCAAATCAGGGTTTGCAATCTAAGTTACCTTGGTAAAAAAGCATTCAATATTCACCGTTAGATGAAAACCTGATTAGATTCAAGCTAGTATCTTTCAACCGTTATATCGAACTTAGCTTGTTATACACACATGAAATGTAACTTCATTTAGGTTTGAGTAACCATACCTAAACGTGCACAAGTCGTTGGTTCAGCAGTAGTTAACCATAGGTTAGCCATATGAGCACTTTCATATTAACCTTATTCTTCTTTACCACAACTAGTTCGAATGACTCAAATGAACTAGTTAGAGAGTTTTTCAATTGCTTCGATCTCATAGAAGTATACAAGACATAATCGAAAGAAAAACAGTTTTGATTTACTCGAATCAATTCATGAACATTCTAGTCACGGTTCGCAAAGATTGCATTCCTTAATATATAAATGTCTTAGTTCACAAATTAAACTGTTTTTAGAAAATAACCTACTTAAGTATGCATACTGGTACGCGGACTTAAGTACCCGGATTAAGTTTTTTTCAGTTCACAAACTCTAGCTGAAATTTACGGGATGTGAACTTCCGGCAGTGCGTGTACTGGTACGCGGACTTTAGTTCCGGTTATCCTGAGCAGCAAAGTACGCATACTTTGGTTCAAGGATATTGGACTTACACACATATGAGTTGTCTCACAATGTTTATATGCAACTATGGTTATATATTCTAAACTCTCATTTCAATCATTGAAACATTCTTAGAGAACGTTATATAGTTGTTGTTTACAAACTATTTTTCGTCAAAGCGATTTTCAAGTGATTGAAAATAATATGACTTTCGTCACTAGTAAAGATGAACTTGGCCAAAGCGAAAGCTTACCAACACATATTTCGATAAATTGATAAGCGAGATAAACTCAGCTCGAAATGTACATGTGTATAATCATAGTCCATATAGCAATACGACTTTTGTCTCAAGATAGGAGAAAAGTATACTTTTGAGTGATAGATAAGTTCAAGTATCCACATACCTTTTTGTCGATGAAGTTCCACCACTTCCTTGAGTAGTTCTTCGTCTTTGCATGATGAACACCATGGAGTGTAGAGCTCAACTACACTTTCTATCCTAGTCCGAGACTTAGCTGTTAGTAGACTAGAAATTAAGACTTATAGTTTTGGCAACTAAACTTGACAAACAAGCTTGATATAGAAACACTTGCGAGTTCGACCGAGCAGTGCTATAACAATCTCCCCCTTTGTAAATTTTAGTGAAAAAACTACCAATACATATGGAATACAAAATAAATAAACTTTGCAGCTTCTCTTCCACATGCATGATCTCCTTGGTTCTTTAACATTACTCGAAATCTTCGTCACTTCCAAGCACTCCAATGATTCCAAAGATATTCAACGCAGCATCATCGTTGTTGAAGATCCGTATCCATAACAATGAGATAGCAAAAGCTCTCGATCATTGTTACACAATGTCATAGTATTATTACACAACATAAAAGTTCAATTTCATCACAACTTCGACAACAATACTATGGTGATATGTATCACTCCCCCTTAGTCAATACTTCATCTCACATGAAAACCACACCCCTTACATAATGATCCGAAAACCATAAGTATTTGTAGTGCGAACTACACATTAATTCTCCCCCTTTTTGTCAATAAAATTGGCAAAGGTAGGAAAACTAGTGGGATCCTCATGAAATTTCCATAGAGACACTTCATGACCAAAAGAAAGTGCATATCAACTTTTTAGATGCAATCATATAGCCGAAGCTAATTGCTTTCATCAAGGAGTTTATAAAGATACAAGATAACTCCTATAATATTCCACATCCGCATTCCCCACAAATATTTGGCAATTAAGCACAAGTTCAATTAAGAACTCTCCCCCATCGAATGTCATTCTCGAGAGAACAACGACCTTACTTTCACAAGAGAAGAAGGATTTCTTTCGACATTAACAAATCAAATAATAGTATGAATTTGTATCCAAAAACTCAATTAAATTAACCACAAGAGAACCCATGATTAATTTAATCGGAAATGCTCAACATAAGAGAATTTACGGAGCCGCACAGTACATACATAAAAATGTGGATCAGGGAAGATCAATATTGTGGGATAGACAAAGATTCATTCTATTTCTCATCACCATTTGCACAATGACATATAATAGACATAATCTTTGTAAACAAAAGCTCATCTTATCTTCCATCAGTATTTGCATAATGACATGCAATAGGCTTATCTTTTGTTTTTTGTCGAAAGTTCATTCAATACTTTATCAATACTTGCATATCGACATACGAAAGACTTAACTTTTGACTACGTATGGGACAATCATAGTTCACAGACGCAAACACACATATCATATAACAAGTTGCAATATATAAAACCATAAAGATGAATACTGCAAACACAATATTTTCCCTTAAAAGGTAGAATCAATCTTTTTTGCACGGATTTACACCAAGATTGGTTACCAAAGGCGTATAAAAATATTTTATTAACAAAGAAGAACATACAAAGTCATTAAAAACCATGCATCATAGTTCACATAAGATTATTGTGAACATTCAAGAATCTCATAGCAATGTGTACTACTGCCCATTCTTGAACTTTCTTCTTTGTGATTCACCAACATCATTATTGTAAAAGCTACAAATGAGCTTAGAAGAGAATTACTCCAAGAATCCAAGTGCCCAAGTCCAACAGAAGCAGAACAAGTGCGACGAAACGGAGCAAAACACTCAAAAACAAGATACGGGACAAAGACTAACCTCAACTCATCCAAAATTAGGATTTCTCATCACCATTTTGAAGAGAATCCGAAGAGGAAGAAAATGCAAAAAGAATGAGGTTATTCTGAGTTCGTACGAAGAAGTTACGGCCAAAACAAGTTTGCCGAAAAACGACATCTACATGTATGCATACGGGTTTGCAAACGAATTTTCGTGTCCTGGAGAAGTATGTAAACGGGTATGCATACTAAAACCCCTGGATTTTGACTTTAAATGATGGTATGCATACCTGGTATGTGTACCATGAAGTCCAAACATCCCGAACTACTATTTTCAAACCTAAGCATTTAAGAACCTTAAACACAGATCAACTTAGGTAGAAATGAACGATAAGAAAGGTACATGGATCATTATAAGTACTCTAAGCAAATAAAAACAAAAATATTGCTCAAGTTTATAGACATACCTTTTTAGAAGAATCCAATCGGAGTCTATAGCCTTACCAAACATAATCTGTATGCCCCAATTCTCGTGCTTCCCTCACCGTATACATAGCATGGCATTCCTTGGTGGGGATGCACTTACAACACACTCAAGTTGTGTTGAGTTGAACAATGTCTTGCTCATCACAAGTGACTTTTGGATTATCATGAAAGAGATCGCTTTTAGAACCTTTCACATCCAAATCCATCTTTTCAAAGAACTTATTAAGTTCCAACATCATGGATACTGCTTTCTCCATAGTCATGGAATTTTCTGGGAGATCATTCCTTTTCACACTCAGAACATCATTGACTTTCTTTGGTATCCACTTCTAAGTGCATTTAGGAACAACTGGAACCTTCTTCCCATTACTCTCTTCTAGAATTCTCGGAAGAGAATTGGATTGACTATTCTTTTGCAAGTTAGTCTTTCTCCAATTGGGAGCATCGGATCTTGTCTTTGTCTTTAATAAGTTATCCTTTTGATAACCATTACGATTGTGAAAAGGATTCGTATGACTTTTATAGGCAAATCTAGTTTTATCACAACATTGATTCCTTTGCCTAAAGGTTGGACAGTTACAACCTCTAACGTTAAGGGGATTAGTCTTAACATATGATATTGGTTTCAAAACTTATTGTGATGACCAAACGAGAACATCATGAAGTTTCTCATTCCTTATACGGAACCGACACTTCTTTTCCAGGTGACCTTTATTTCCGCAATAGTGGCAAACATAAGGAATATTCTTACCTCGATCCGTGTGTGTTGACTTTGGAGTTTGATATACTTTTCTCTTTTGAACCTTAACTTCCGGTGAAGGTATTTCACTTTTGCCACCAGTGGAAACCTTTTGTTGAGAAGAATCACTAGCCTTGACAAATTTTACCTTTTTGATAATATTTGGAGCATCTATTCCTTTATAGCCCAATCCTCGTGTATCACGGTGATTTTTACTTGCTCCTAGGATAGTGGTTAACTTGCTTGAACTAGTATTGAACTTTTTCAAGTCATCTTCCAACATCTTGATTTTATCAAGAGCAGCAGCTAAATCATCCTCAAAACGTTTTTCTCGAGCGAGAAAAGCGCTTTCTCTGTCATCAAAACTAACTTGTTGAGAGTTAATCCTTTCTTCAGATTCTGCAAGTTTCTCTTCCAACGAAAAGTACTTTTGATAAAGATTATCGCATTCAAGTGACTTCATACGTAGGTGTTCTTCAGAATCCTTGAGGATCGATTCGTTAGAACGATTCGGAGCATAAACACCTGCGTAACATCTTCTTCTATTTTTTTTTTTGAAAAGCAAAGAACCTTTTCATTAATGAGATTTCAAGGTCACAATGAGTTTAAGACCGAAAATAAGAGAATACAAAATAACAGAAACATACCGTAAGAGTACCATACCGAGAAATCCGACAAGACAAAGAGAAGGATTACCGGAGTAAGACAAATACAAGTATGAATAAGATCCGATTAAATCGGAAGAAGGATGGTTTTTCTCGGAATTAAATTCCAACCATTTAATTTGTTTTTCTTCTTTAGAAATAAATGCTCCCAAAGTAGGAGTGATTTGCTCAAACATCTTGTAAATAGTGATGAAGCTTCCGTCGTCAAAAAGACTACCAATGAAGATTTCGTCGCCGGATAAGTTGATGATGAAGATTCCGATGAAGAGCTCGTCGCCGGAGACAACAAAGATGGAGATTTCGTCGTTGGAGAGCATCACTATTGATCTTAGAACCCAACCCGATAACCCAAAATCGCCATTAAAGCGAAGATAAACCTCAAAAGAGTAGATAAAACCACCAAAACGGTGTAGATAAGTAGAAAGCAAGGAATAATGAAGAAATATGCTCAGATCTAGTCCAAAAATGGACTAGATCTGAGCAGAGAAGGATTATTTTTTGATGGTTTTGTTGAGAAGAAGAAGGAGTGAGAGAGAGGAGAGAGAGAAAATAATTAAGCTACTCGTAACATCTTCTCAATTGCTTGTTTTTCAACAGAGAGGAGTCAGAAGAGGTGTGACATGAGAAGTTGTCATCTTCCTCTTTTCCAATGAATTCAAAACCTTAACATACTCTGAGACTTCCTCATCAACCTCTCTATCAATATCTGAATCACCTTCATCAGAAAGTTTATCCAACAGTTCTTCTAGGAGTGTTTCCCAGTTATCAACAGTTTTTACATTAAGAGAATGTTTAGATATTGACATAGATGTGACAGTTCTCTCAGGTGAATCCAAGCTTTGAAAAACATCTTGTAGTTTCTGGCCTGGTACGTTATTAGAGATAGACTCGTCCATAATCAGATCACTACAAACACATACTTATAAGGTCTTAAATGTGTTTGCCTACTCGCATACTAATTGAAAAAGTGGGGGTCTAACAACCACACCAAATATTTCGCTTAACAATCTGTATAGACAAACTCCAACATACTTTTCAGAGAATCAACTAGACAGACAGACTCAATCTTAATAAAAAGTATATCAAAGAGTTATATCTCGATTTCTCGATTCAATACTTACTCAAGCAAATAGAAATCTGCGAGTATAATTGAATACAAGAGAAATCACTTGAACGGTACCAAATACCAATGTTCAAGGATCAATTAATTACAATCAACAACCAAAGGTTGGATTTACCAATTAATCAATTCAACGCACAACCTGTGATATTTCAATTATACAACAAAATATAATGCGGAAAAGAAATAACACATACATCAGAAGTTTTATAAACGAGGAAACCGCAAATGCAGAAAAATCCCGGGACCTAGTCCAGATTGAACACACAATGTATTAAGCCGCTACAGACACTAGCATATTACAAACTAACTTCGGTATGGACTGTAGTTGAACCCCAATCAATCTCACCCTGATCCAAGGTACAGTTGCGCTCCTTACGTCTCTGATCCCAGCAGGATACTACGCACTTGATTCCCTTAGCTGATCTCACCCACAACTAAGAGTTGCTACGACCCAAAGACGAAGACTTTAATAAACAAATCTGTATGACACGGAAAAGTCTACATGAATATATAAATCTGTCTCCCACAGAAATACCTACGAGTTTTGTTTCGTCTTTTGATAAATCAAGGTGAACATGAACCAATTGATATACCTGACTTGTATTCCCGAAGAACATCCTAGAAATATCAATCACCTCACAATAATCTTAATCGACTAGCGAAACAAGATATTGTGGAATCACAAACGATGAGACGAAGATGTTTGTGACTACTTTTCTATCTTGCCCATCGGAGAATTAATCTCAAGCCAATCCTTACGATTGTACTCAAATACGATAGAAACAACAAGATCGGATCACACAACTATATAGAAGATAGTTGGGTTTGTCTTCACAATCCCAATGAAGTCTTTAAGTCATTAACCTACAGGGTCTCGATAGAAACCTAAGGTAAAAAGATAATCGAGTCTAGCTTACAACTAGTATCACACAGGAGGTGTGGGGATTAGGTTTCTCAGTTGTTAGATTTATCCTATATATAGTCTTCAAATCAGGGTTTGCAATCTAAGTTACCTTGGTAACAAAGCATTCAATATTCACCGTTAGATGAAAACCTGATTAGATTCAAGATAATATCTTTCAACCTTAGATCGAACTTAGCTTGTTATACACACATGAAATGTAACTTCATTTAGGTTTAAGTAACCGTACCTAAATGTGTACAAGTCGTTGGTTCAACGTTAGTTAACCATAGGTTAGCCATATGAGCACTTTCATATCAACCTTATTCGTCTTTACCACAACTAGTTCAAATGACTCAAATGAACTAGTTAGAGAGTTGTTTAATTGCTTAGATCTCATAGAAGTATACAAGACACAATCGAAACAAAAACAGTTTTGATTCACTCGAATCAATACATGAACATTATAGCCACGGTTTGCAAAGATTGCATTCCTTAATTTATAAATGTCTTAGTTCACGAATTAAACTGTTTTTAGAAAATAACATACTTAAGTACGCATACTGGTACGCGGACTTAAGTACCCGGATTAAGTTTTTTTCAGTTCACAAACTCCAGCAGAAATTCACGGGATGTGAACTTCCGGCAGTGCGGATACTGGTACGCGGACTTTAATTCCGGTTATCCTGAGCAGTGAAGTACACATATTTTGGTTCAAGGATATTAGACTTACACACATATGAGTTGTCTCACAATATTTGTATGCAACTATGGTTATGTATTCTAAACTCTCATTTCAATCATTTAAACATTCTTAGAGAATGTTATATAGTTTTTCTTCACGAACTATTTTCCTTCAAAGCGATTTTCAAGTGATTGAAACTAATATGACTTTCGTCACTAGTAAAGATGAACTTGACTAAAGCGAAAGCTTACCAACACATATTTCGATAAATAGATAAGCGAGATAAACTCAGCTCGAAATAGTACATGTGTATAATCATAGTCTATATAGCAATACGACTTTTGTCTCAAGATAGGAGATAAAGTAGACTTTTGAGTGATATATAAGTTCAACTCTCCACATACCTTTTTGTCGATGAAGTTCCACCAGTTCCTTGAGTAGTTCTTCGTCTTTGCATGATGAACACAGTGGAGTATAGAGCTCAACTGCACTTTCTATCCTAGTCCAAGACTTAGCTATTAGTAGACTAGAAATCAAGACTTATAGTTTTGGCAACTAAACTTGATAAACAAGCTTGAGATAGCAACGCTTGCGAGTTCGACCGAGCAGTGCTCTAACAATCTCCCCCTTTGTCAATTTTAGTGACAAAACTATCAATACATATTGAATACAAAATAAATAAACTTTGCAGCTTCTCTTCCACATGCATGATCTCCTTGGTTCTTCAACATTACTCGAAATCTTCGTCACTTCCAATTACTCCAATGATTCCAAAGATATTCAATGCAACATCATCGTTGTTGAAGATTCGTAGCCATAACAATGAGAAAACAAAAGCTCTTGATCATTGTTACACAGTGTCATGTAACAAATATACTATGGTGATATGTATCACTCCCCCTTAGTCAATACTTCATCTCACATGAAAACTACCCCCCCTTACATAATGATCCAAAATCCATATGTATTTGTAGTGCGACTACACATTAATTCTCCCCCTTTTTGTCAATAAAATTGGCGAAGGTACGAAAACTAGTGGGATCCTCATGAAATTTCCATAGAGACACTTCATGACCAAAAGAAAGTACATATCAACTTTTTAGATGCAATCATATAGCCGAAGCTAAATGCTTTCATCAAGGAGTTTATAAAGATACAAGATAACCCCTATAATATTCCACATTCGCACTCCCCACAAAGATTTGGCAATTAAGCACAAGTTAAATTAAGAACTCTCCCCCATCAAATGTCATTCTCGAGAGAACAACAAGAGCGACCTTACTTTCACAAGAAAAGAAGGATTTCTTTGGACACTAATAAATCACATAAGAGTATGAATTTGTATCCAAAAACTCAATTAAATTAACCACAAGAGAACCCATGATTAATTTAGTCGTAAATGCTCAACATAAGAGAACTTACGGAGCCGCACAATACATACATAAAAATGTGGATCAGGAAAGATTAATACCGTGGAACAGACAAAGATTCATTCTATTTCTCATCACCGTTTGCATAATGACAAATAATAGACATAATCTTTGTAAACAAAAGATCATCCTATCTTCCATCAATATTTGCATAATGACATGCAATAGGCTTATCTTTTGTTTTTTGTCGAAAGTTCATTCAATCCTTTATCAATACTTGCATATCGACATACGAAAGACTTAACTTTTGACCACGTATGGGACAAGCATAGTTCACGGACGCAAACACACATATCCCATAACAAGTTGCAATATATAAAAACATAAAGATTAATACTGCAAACACAATCTTTGCCCTTAGAAGGTAGAATCAATCTTTTTTGCACGGATTTACACCAAGAGTGGTTACCAAAGGCGTATAAAAATATTTTCTTAACAAAGAAGAACATACATTAAAGACCATGCATCATAGTTCACATAAGATGATTGTGAACATTCAAGAATCTCATAGAAATGCGTACTACTACCCATTCTTGAACTTTCTTCTTTGTGATTCACCAACATCATTCTTGTAAAAGCTACAAATGAGCTTAGAAGAGAATTACTCCAAGAATCCAAGTGCCCAAGTGACAATGCGGCCACACCCAATAATTCGTATGGAAATCTTAAAGGACTTACTCCAATATACTTTCTAGAGAATCAACTCGACAGTCAGACTCAATATAGAGTAAAGTACATCAAAGAGTTTAATATCTCTAACTCTTAATTCAATCCGCAATCAGAAAATAGAAATCTGCGAGCCCGATTGAATAAGAGGAGTAACTTGAATGGTACCAAAGACCAATGTTCAAGTGTCAATCAATGTAAATCAACAACCCAAGGTTGGATATTCTAATTGATTGATCTTAACGCACAACCTGTGATATTTCAATTATATTACAAAATATAATGCGGAAAAGAAATAACACAGACACCAGAATTTTGTTAACGAGGAAACCGCAAATGCAGAAAACCCCCGGGACCTAGTCCATATTGAACACCACACTGTATTAAGCCGTTACAGGCACTAGCCTACTACCAATTAACTTCGGACTGAACTGTAGTTGAACCCTAATCAATCTCAAACTGATTCAAGGTACAGTTGCGCTCCTTACGTCTCTGATCCCAGCAGGATACTACGCACTTTATTCACTTAGTTGATCTCACACACAACCAAGAGTTGCTACGACCCAAAGTCGAAGACTTGATAGACAAATCTGTCTCACACAGAAAAGTCTATAGGATTGAATAAATCTGTCCCCCACAGAAATACCCAAGAGTTTTTGTTCCGTCTTTTGATAAATCAAGGTGAACTGGAACCAATTAATAACCCGGACTTATATTCCCGAAGAACAGCCTAGAATTATCAATCACCTCACAATAAACTTAATCGACTAGCGAAACAAGTTATTGTGGAATCACAAAAGATGAGACGAAGTGTTTGCAATTACTTTTCTATCTTGCCTATCGGAGATATAAAATCTCAATCCAATTATCTCAATTGTACTCAACACGATAGAAACAACAAGATCAGATCACGTAACTACAAAGATAATAGTTGGGTCTGGCTTCACAATCCCAATGAAGTTTTCAAGTCGTTAACCTACAGGGTCTCGAGAAGAAACCTAAGGTTAAAGGAGAATCGACTCTAGTTATGCAACTAGTATCACACATGAGGTGTGAGGATTAGGTTTACCAGTTGCTAGTGTTCTCCCTTATATAGTTTTCAAATCAAGGTTTGCAATCAATGCTACCTTGGTAACAAAGCATTCAATATTCGTCGTTAGATGAAAACCTGATTAGATTCAAGCTAATATCTTTCAATCATTAGATTGAACTTAGCTTGTTATACACAAATCAAATGTGCCTTCATTTAGATATGGGTAACCGTACCTAAACGTGTACACTTGGTTGGCTCAACAATAGTTAGACGAAGTTATCCATATGAATACTTTCATATCAACCTTGTTCATCTTTATAACAACTAGTTCAAATGACTCAAATGAAACTAGTTATAAAGTTGTTCAATTGCTTATATTCTCATAGAAGTATACAAGACACAATTGAAGCAAAATCGATTTTGGTTCACTCGAATCAATTCATGAATACTATAGCCACGGTTTGAAAAATATTGCATTCCTGATTATATAAATGTAAGGACCCTCAAGCTCATCAACGCTATTAGACCAGTCAAGAGACGATTACGCTGCTAATGACTCGATTAATTAGAGACGAACGTTAATTATTACGAATTAATCTAACAACGATGTAGATATGAAACTAGTATCACTAAATAGGTCTCGAAAAGTTATGTGTAATGGACTTCTCGAATGTGTCTTCCGAATACCGGACGAAGAGGAAATCATCAGATACGTGTGAAGGGAAAAATAATCATTTTTCATTTAGACTGCTTGGGTGCCCGTATCAATCTTCTGGGTGCCTAAATTATTTTCTTTTGGCCTTATCATCACCAAAACGTGTTGGAGAAATTCATTTTCTCTGTTTTTCTTTCTCTTTCCTCTTCTTCTCTCTTTTTCTCCTCGTTTCTTCATCCGTTGGTGAATTAGGAATCTGAATTAGAGATTTTTGTGATCAAGAGAAGCTAGGAGCGATCAAAGGTTACTTGATGGTGGTGGTTGATTGTTCTGGTGAACTCAAACTAATCGAAATAGGTAAGCAGGGAACTGTTAATTAGGGTTTCTGTTTGATGTTTAATTCTTGTGTGTTTTAATTGATAACTGAGTAATTAGTTTTGGGTTTGTGCTCGACTGAATAATAGTTAGATGTTTGAGTTTAATTTTTAGTTTCTTTATCAAATCAATTTGGGAATCAGGGTTCATGCGATTTAGGTTGTCGGAATCGGGAACGGCAGATGAAGAAGATGAGTTCATTGAATTTCTTAGAGGTGATTGAAGTTGGGTTGTTGTTTTAAGGTTCTACATAAAGGGAATGGAAATTAGTGTTTGAGTTATAATTGGAAATCAATTGAATGGGTCTGTGAAGGAATACTTGAGTTTTAGGGAACTATTGTTGATGAGGTTTAGATCAAGAAGAAAGACCAGAGGGTTTATAGTATTTAAGGTTTTTGTTGGTGGAGATGTAGTTCGAGAAGAAGTGCAGTTGAATATGAAGAACTGAAGATTATATGATGTGGTTGTGCTTGTACCAACGGAAGGAGTTTTGATTGACTGTTAGGATAATTGAGTTGAACTAGTTTGATTCAGGGAATGAGTATGATTTGTTTGTGAGCCGCAGTGGATGTTTATATGTGTACAAGATAGAGAAGCTGATGACATTGAAGCTGTTTCACAGTTCAGTTGAGGAGAGAACTGGATATGGAAAGGTATTGTTGGTATTGTTGCTGATATGAAAATATGAAGAATGGATGGATATTGAATTGGTGATACAAGTGAAGCAGTTGGTGTTGAACTGGATTATGTGAATGGCTTGCTTGGCTACAATTCGTGGAGTTGGCAGTGATTAGATAAATTGGTGTATTTGAGTAAGAGTTAATAGAGTTGTTGTTGAGGTCCAAGTTCTTGGTAAAGAAATAAAGAAGTTGTTGGGTTCAATATGAAAGGCACCTGGTGAGGATATAAAGTAAAGGTTGGTAATGTTGACTTGAGTATAGTGTTGTTGTTATGGATGGAGTGGAGTGAAGCTATGAACTGTAATAGAGGTGGTACTGTGTTGGAATGGAAGTGTGGTTGAAGTTCATAGGGTTATGAGTGAATGGGTGTTGTAGAATTGACAGTACTGCAGGATTGTAATAGTTTATGGGCTATAAGAGTATGTGTTAGAATTAGAATTAGAAATTGGGTTGTTTAGATTGAACTGAATTGTTAAAGGAGTAGGGATTGTTTTGTGTTTAGCTTGTTATGTGTTGCATCATTTTAATCTTTGCAGGTTAGGTGTTGCACTTTGTTTATGCATTAGTATTCTTTGGCCTGTACAAAGGCTTTGGCCTTGAGCTTCTCAGCTCGGTCAGTACCTGACTGACCTAGATTACCCTGACTCAGTTAATCTGACTGAGTTGTATCGGTATTGACTCACCGAGTTTCCTGTCTTGACCGAGTTAACCCTTGACCCGACCTTGATCAGTTGACTATTGACTTGATCTTTGACCTGGATTGTTGACCTGACCTTCGAAGTTGACTGTTAGTTGACCCTTTAACTGTTAGAGACCGTTAGTTGACCCGAGTGGACTAGACCTTAAATGAATGGGCTTGTTTAATGGGCTTGGGAATGGTCATAGTTTTCTTATTTTGATAAATTAAACCCTTATGGTCTGAACTAGCCTTTGGTTCCTTCTATAAAGTTGCAGATATCCTTAAGACATATCTAATGGACTATAGAACCAATCTAATTGGATTAGTAAACTCTTAGATATTCTAAAGGTATAGAATAATAAGAGGTAGAACCATAAATGGGCTTAGAACCATAGATAGTTCACTTAGCCTATAACTAGAGAATTGTATGAGATTATGTTATAAGCCTTGTATGAGCCTTTTGGCTAATCTTTAGAGTGCTTACGTGATTAACAGTTAGTATTTATTAATAACAATTGAATCAAAGGATGAACAAGTGGATTGAGGATCTCGAGGTAGGCGTGGCTTGTCATCAAATCAGGTGGGAACTCTGTAACCTTCTTGTAGTCATTGAGCCTTCTTTCTAATGCGAGCATGATGAGTCTTTATTATGTTGGGCATGTTTGTATGTTTTACTATCTATGTAAATGCTTGTATGAGTCTTGATGTGCGTGTAATGTGCGTTGTATGATTTCCCTGCAAGGAGTGTCTGTGATTCCCTACGGCTCTTTGCTAAGTTAAGTATGGCGGCTTCTTCCCCGTTTTAATATTATTTAGTAGGGAGGCTTCTTCCCCGTTTCAATATATTAGTAGGACGGCTTCTTCCCCGTTTCGATAGTATATAAATAATATATAGTATGGTTGATTCTTCCCCATTATAATATTACCTAGTAGGGAGGGTTCTTCCCCGTTTCGTTATAATATATACTATTTTATTTTGGGGAAATCACTCGTGTGTATATTATTCTTGTTTGTCTAACTTTCTGGTCTTGATGGTAATATTCTGAATCATGGTTTGTATGGGCACTTTGTGTGGACGATGTTATTATTATTGATTAGGTTTGCTCTCGCGTCGTCTTCTCCAATGAGTTTGGCGAGGTTAGAGTGACACTTTCTTCATGATGCATAAATAGCTGAATGATTAATTTCTTTTTGTTTCTTTCGATTTATATTCTTTTAGAACTGTGAAGCATATTAGTAATTACTTGAAAGTTATTTGTTTCCATTGGGCACCCCCTTTGGGATGATGTGCTCACTCGTTCTCACTTCAGTTTTCAGTAATCAGAAGAAAAGGTTCGCTCGAAGATAACCGTTTTTTGGCTTAAAGCTTTTATCGTATTAGAGATGTTGCGTAGCTTTTGTATATGTATATTTTGTTATTCTGTAAAACAACACATTATTATATTCATATCACTCGAGAGATCTTCATTTATATAATACCAGAGTGTATGGGTTTTCCTTTGGGATTAGCTCATGTAATTATGATTATTAGAATCGGTAATCTTGGTTTGATGCTTCATTTGGCAATTAGGTTATAATCGTATTAGCTAAGCAGGTTTAGTATTTGGGGCGTCAAAACTTGGTACAATTAGATCTTACATGGGCAACGATAGATGATAGTTAGTATCATATGGTGAAGTAGATTAGTTTAGAACCAGGTTGGGTTGTGAGATAAATCTTAATCACTAAAAGTTAACAATAATTGATTGATTTGTTTGTTCGACTATGTGTACGCTTCATGAATTAAAAATTGTAGGGTAAATCAACTATTTTATATGGGATTTGAAAATAATTAGTCTAAAAATATGAACGCATAAGCAATCCAATACTAGAAAAATAGTGAGATTAGTATATTTGTTAGATCTTGAATGTCATGTAGAAACTTCATATAGAGTAGTTTGTAATGTACTTTGAACCAGTAATTTATTGAAATAAAAATTAGTGTAGAGAACTTAAGTCTAAAATTTATAGTTTCCATTATAGGAATTCATATAAGAAAATTAGACTTCCCTCTTGGATAGAACTTAAATCAGTATAGTTGAACCTAGAGCATATAGAAACTTTATTATAGAGCATCTTATAATGTACTTAGAACCAGTAATCTATTGAATTAGAAATTAGTGTACTGAACCTAGAGCCACAGATTTTAGATCTTAGTGGTAGAAATCCATTTAGAATTGTGTTTCATTTCATGTTACTTTGAACTCATTTGAAATGAGTTGATTTTCGCGCGTTTGTAAGTGCGAGCAGTACTTGCAGTTAGTCGAGAGATAGTATATCTCTATAAGGTGGGGAATTTTGAAGACCACAAGTATGGTTTCATTTTCGAGGACGAAAATGATATAAGGTGGGGAGAACGTAAGGACCCTCAAGCTCGTCAATGTTATTAGACCAGTCAAGAGACGGTTAAGCCGCTAATGACTCGATTAATTAGAGACGAACGTTAATTATTACGAACTAATCTAACAACGATGTAGATATGAAACTAGTATCACTAAATAGGTCTCGAAAAGTTATGCCTAATGGACTTCTCGAACGTGTCTTTCGAATACCGGACGAAGAGGAAATCACCAGATACGTGTAAAGGGAAAAATAATCATTTTTCATCTATACTGCTTGGGTGCCCGTATCAATCTTCTGGGAAAGTATTTTTCTTTGGCCTTATCATCACCAAAACGTGTCGGAGAAATTCATTTTCTCTGTTTTTCGTTCTCTTTCCTCTTATTTCTTCTTCTCTATTTTTCTCCTCGTTTCTTCGTTCGTTTGGTAATTAGGAATCTGAATTAGAAATTTCTGTGATCAAGAGAAGCTAGGAGCGATCAAGGGTTAGTTGATGGTGGTGGTTGATTGTTCTGGTGAACTCAAACCAATTGAAATAGGTAAGCATGGAACTATTAATTAGGGTTTCTGTTCGTTGCTTAATTTTTGTGTGTTTTGATTGATAACTTGAAAAAGCGGGGGTCTAACAACACCACCCAATATTCCGCTTAGCAATTTATATGGACTAACTCCGAAATACTTTGCTAGAGAATCAACTAGACAGTCAGACTGAATCTAGATAAAATTATCTCAAGGAGTTAATATCTCTCTCTTGATTTTATTTTTACTCAAGCTAAAAACAATAGCGAGTCTTTATCAAATACAAGGAATAACTTGGACGGTACCAAAGACAAATGTCCAAGTATTAATCAATGAGATCGGATCTCCAATCGATTAACCTTTAATACACAACCTGTATTATTTCAATTATAAGGATAAACAATATAATGCAGAAAATGAAATAACACAGACACCAGAAATTTTGTTAACGAGGAAACCACAAATGCAGAAAAACCCCAGGACCTAGTCTAGATTGAATACACACTGTATTAAGCCGCTACAGACACTAGCCTACTCCAAGCTAACTTCGGACTGGACTATAGTTGAACCCCAATCAGTCTCCCACTAATTCAAGGTACGGTTGTACTCCTACGTGATTTAATATTTTTTTTGGGTTGTATTTGTAGTGGTAAGGGGTATCGTTCAAACTCGAACTTGTGAAGGTAACTTTTTTTTTAGATTTAAATAAATAAAATTATATGCACAATATTAACAAAAAATGGGAGAGAATTTTTTACTGGGGATCAGGATTCCACCATCCACCAAAATTTATGTGATTCAATAACAATTATTATCATGCAATTCTAGACAATATAACTTCAATCAAAGGAAATTGTGATTCTAATCATTGCCTAAATTAGATTTTGAAAACATCAATTGTTAATCGCGAGCATGAAGTATCAAAAGCAATTTACTAAGCATACTCCATCAAGAGAAAACACAATTGATTAATAAAAATCATTTACTACATATTTATTCGGTGCAATTAATCATAAAAGAGTTGCATAAATAAATTTAAATAAATTTTACCACATAACTTTTGGAAGAACGGCTTCCTCCGTCACCCCTGGGATTCGATTTAGCTACTCATGATGAAAAACCTCTCAAAATGATTCATTGATGCTCAAAAGTTGTTTACAATCAAGAGAAAATGTAAATATAATCGGGTTTGCAACGCATGAAAACGTTACAAACAGGTGTTAGAACAGCGACAGAAATGAAAAGTGCGTTCCCTGGTTGAATGCGACCCACAGATGAGCGTCGCAGACGCTTGCGAAGAACGACTGCTTCTGCAAGTCTGTTCTTCGCGTTCTTCGGTTTACACCAGCAGAAAACTCTTCACTGCGTGTTCTTCTTTTTGATTTTTTTCGACTCCTAAACTATCCCAAAGACTCTCCAACCCTTCTAAACTATTTAGCCTTGTATTTATAGTGTTTTAGAACAAAAAAATCCGACCATAACACCGTATAATCTCCCATTAATCCCGTCATTGCTCGCTGCCCATATTTAACAATAATTTCCATTTTTGGCTTCTACACACGTAAAATTTGATCCTGCACGCTCTATTTAGCCTTATACATGCCTCATAAGTCATCCAACTCCTCCAAAACACTTCCATGCACAACCAAAACACACACAACACCGTGTACAGGTCGTGTTCACTCCGTGTAGCTCTGTTTTGAGCTCGAGAATCAAATCGATATTTCCAGCCAATTCCGATCAAATTAGACACCCAAACTATCTTCCTTAGGCTAAATCACATCTTTCTGCCAAAATGCAGCCATTGAATCGACCTACAACTACTTCATTTCTTCGATCGAAAATTCTCCTGTGCTATGAATATTTTTCCCGCCAAAATCGAAATTCAAATGAAGAAGAGGGTGTCCTGGGGGTGCCCCTTAGTAATTAGGTTACCCCTTATCCAAAAGCGAGAGTCCGAATAACACGTGTCCTCCGGGTGCCAAAATCAACTTTTCGAGCCGAATTTTCCAAAAATATTTATTTCCAAAAAATACCTACAAATACATAAAATAACAAAATTAGTACAAAATCGAGTGCCAACAATATATAGTATTGAGATCAAATTAGACACAAAAATGTGTCTATCAAATACCCCCAAACTTATTATTTGCTAGTCCTCGAGCAAAATTTATTCTTGAAAAGTGACCGAGTTAATCTCGGGTGGGTTTATCAGAAGTGTACCCACAAAAACCAATACTCCAGACCCTAGCTATCTACGCAGAACCTTGGAAAGCACTAAAGAACCTCCTTGGTTGGCATACAATTATTGACTAAGAGGAAGAACCCTGATGCGAAATTCCAATTGCTGTACACGAGTTTGCACTCAAGCATACTAAAATTCATATAAGTGACAGAGCTCTACTAAGATAGTTTCACGATGGACATCATACTCGGAGTCAGACTAATCACATGAAAAGATTAAGAAGATGGAAAAAGAAAAATGTAGATGGTTGAAAAGTGAACGGTGTTTCCCATATCTGTCTGAAGGCCTCTGCCAAGATGAACCTAACCTAAATGACTGAGATACCGGTCTGACTAATATTAACACACTGGCATATACAAGGGAACCAGTGGTCAATAACTTAAATCTAGATCAACAAACTGGCAAATACAAGGGAACCAGCAGTTGACTACACATAACAATAACCATTTTTTTTTTTTTTTTTTTTTTTTAAAACTTAACGGCATGAATAGATCTTTTGGATCCAAGCGCATGCTTCTTGTCAGCAGATTACACGATAGTTCCCACGGGTCCTGCAGTCCACGCTTGCTTAGGCGACGGAAACAGGGAGAACACACACATATTGCTATCCAAGTGTTAATACTTATTCCGATTGGTCTAACTGGTCCGGTCTTTTTTTTTTTTTTTGGTAACTCAGTCACTCTATTTCACCTAGCAAAGGTAACAACTTGAATCGTGTGCCCCACCAAATCACTTGAAACAAAGAAAACGAAAAATAGAAAGTGAAAAGGACTCGACAAGATATGGCGAAACTATCATGTTATTTCTAACACCTGAGCTCTGTGCTTTTATGAATAGACTCTGTAGATGTTTCCATCTAGTCAGATTGGTTCCTCAACTCCTAAAACAAAAATGTTTCCATCCACTTAGATTGGTTAGTGCTATCCTAAATACGCATAAATTTCTAGGCTCTGGAGTTTATTTATTGCAACTTAAAACTAACAAAAAGTTTCTTCCCACCCCCAAACTTAAATCTAACATTGTCCTCAATGTTTCTAATGAAAGAGCATTACCAAAAGTAACAAAACACGAGGAGAAGTTGGAAAGATAGTACCTGGGTGAAGAAAATCAAAAACTAATATACAACATACAATCCGCCTCGATGGTCAATCAAGGGTAAACAGGGTCCTCCAGAGGGACCTCCTCAACATCACCTGTAGGAAAGGGCTCTAAAAAGGGTTTCAATCTCTGACCGTTAACCTTCGAAGAACTACTACCATCCGGTGACTTAATTTCAACAGCTCCATGAGGATAAACAGTGCGAACAATAAAAGGACCCGTCCACCGAGAACGCAACTTCCCAGGGAAAAGATGTAAGCGGGTATCATACAGAAGAACTTTTTGACTGGAGAAAATGTCTTTCTTAGAATATTCCTATCATGCACAAGTTTCATTTTGTTCTTATACTCCTTCGCACTATCATACGCATCTCTACGAATCTCTTCCAACTCATTGAGCTGGAGTTTCCTATGGGCTCCTGCCTTGTCGAGTGAAAAATTTAGCTGCTTAACAGCCCAATAAGCTCTATGTTCTAACTCAACAGGTAAATGACATGCCTTGCCATAAACAAGCCGATAAGGCGACATTCCAATAGGGGTCTTAAACGCAGTACGGTAAGCCCATAAGGCATCAGTAAGCCTAGAAGACCAGTCTTTCCGATTAGGATTAACTGTTTTCTCTAATATACGTTTTATCTCCCTATTAGAAACCTCAACTTGACCACTAGTCTGTGGATGATACGGGGTAGCTACCTTATGAGTGATACCATATTTCTTCATTAAAAGCCTAAAAGGTCCATTACAAAAGTGCGACCCTCCATCACTAATTATAGCTCGCGGTGTACCAAAACGTGTAAGTATATTTTCTTTCAAGAACTCTATCACGACCCTATGGTCATTAGTTTTACACGCAACCGCTTCAATCCACTTAGAGACATAGTCTACAGCGACAAGGATGTATAGGTTACCAAAAGAATTAGGGAACGGACCCATAAAGTCAATACCCCACACATCAAAGACCTCAACAATCAAAATCGGGTTCAAGGGCATCATGTTCCTACGGGAAATGGTTCCTAATTTCTGGCAACGTTCACAAGTAACACTTACTATGGGAGTCTTTAAACAACGAAGGCCAATAGAATCCACACTGCAATATCTTAGCAGTCTTCTTAGCACTAAAGTGACCCCCACAAGCATGATCATGACAAAAGGAAATATACTATACTGGTCACTCTCAGGTATACATCTCCTAATAATCTGGTCTGGACAATACTTAAACAAATAAGGATCATCCCAAAAGAAGTGCTTACCTCGGCTAAAAATCTAGAACGATCTTGTTTACCCCAATGTTGGGGCATTCGACCAGTAACAAGATAGTTCACTATATTCGCATACCAAGGTAATTGGGTAACAAAGAACAATTGTTCATCAGGAAAGCTATCCCTTATAGGAAGGGAATCATCTGGGGAATAACAACTAGCCTAGACAAGTGATCTGCTACAACATTTTCAGCACCCTTTTTGTCTCTAATGTCTGGAGAAAACTCTTGCAACAACAGAATCCACCTAATCAATCTAGGTTTAGTATCCTTCTTAGACAAAAGATATTTTAAAGCAGCATGATCAGTATATATGATGATCTTAGAACCTAAGAGATAGGGTCTAAACTTGTCTAAGGCAAACACAATGGCTAATAGTTCCTTCTCGGTAGTGGTATAGTTCAACTGGGCATCATTCAGAGTTTTGCTAGCATAGTAAATCACATGAAGTAACTTATTTTCTCGCTGACCTAGCACAACACCAATAGCATAATCTGAAGCATCACACATGATCTCAAAGGGTAGGTTCCAGTTGGGTGCCTGGACTATGGGGGCGGTAGTGAGTAATGACTTAAGCTTCTCAAAAGCCTCTAAACAAGCATCATCAAAGACAAACTTAACATCTTTTGCAAGCAAATTGCAAAGAGGTCTAGACATCAAGCTAAAATCCTTAATGAAACGACGATAAAAACCAGCATGCCCTAAGAATGACCTAATATCTCTTACGGTTTTTGGGACCGGTAAAGTTTTAATAAGATCAACTTTGGCTCTATCTACCTCTATACCCTTTGAAGATACAATATGCCCTAGAACAATTCCTGAACGAACCATAAAGTGACATTTCTCCCAATTAAGCACTAAATTCTTTTCCTTACACCTAGTCAAAACTAATGACAAATGATGCAAGCACTCATCGAAAGATGAACCAAACACTGAAAAATCATCCATAAAGACCTCTAAGAACCGTTCTACCATGTCAGAAAATATGCTCATCATGCAACGCTGAAAAGTCGCAGGGGCATTACATAGCCCGAAAGGCATGCGTCTATACGCAAAGGTACCAAATGGACAGGTAAAAGTGGTTTTCTCCTGGTCTTCTGGGGCAATAACGATCTGATTATATCCAGAGTAGCCATCTAAAAAGCAGTAGTGACTATGTCCAGCTAATCTCTCTAGCATCTGGTCGATGAAGGGAAGGGGAAAGTGGTCCTTCCTAGTGACCTTGTTCAATTTCCTATAGTCAATACAAACACGCCAACCCGTGGTCACTCGGGTCGGGATTAACTCATTGTTATCATTCTGGACTACAGTAATACCAGATTTCTTGGGAACAACCTGAACGGGGCTGACCCACTTACTGTCTGAAATAGGGTAGATATGCCTGCATCTAATAGCTTAAGAACCTCAGTTCGAACTACTTCTTTCATATTGGGGTTTAGTCGACGTTGCATCTCCCTAGAAGGTTTGGTGTCTTCCTCTAAATAGATCTGATGCATACAAACAGTAGGACTTATACCCTTAATGTCTGCTATGGTCCACCCTAAAGCTTCCTTGTTGTTTTGAAGGACGGTTACTAGCCTACTTTCCTGATCTCTATCCAAGTCGGAAGAAACAATCACAGGTAAAGTCTCAGACGGGCCTAAAAACACATACTTCAGGGTATCTGGCAATGGTTTTAGGTCCAACTTAGGAGGCTCTTCTAAAGAAGGAACTAGGGTAGACTTAGAAACTGGTAGTGGTTCGAACTTAGGTTTCCATCCATTACTAGTATCTAACAAAGGGGTTGAATCTAACAAAGCATTCACCTCATTAATCACCTTATCATCATCAAAATCAATCCCAAAGTGAGCTAGGCATTTCTCTAATGGATCTTCTAACAAAGTGTTTGGTAATGACTCCTCGACTAATGTTCCTATCATGTTCACCTCTTCTATATTCGAGTCATCTAGTTCAGAGGGTAGCTTACTAATATTAAAAATGTTCAGCTCAATAGTCATATTACCAAAAGACAAATTCATAATACCATTTCGACAGTTAATGATCGCATTGGATGTAGCTAAAAACGGGCGACCTAAAATCACTGGTATTTGGTTCTCTGGGTCAGGGACAGGTTGGGTATCTAGGATAACAAAATCCACCGGATATATAAACTTGTCTACCTCTATGAGAACATCCTCGATCACACCACGAGGAATTTTAACGGACCTATCAGCTAACTGAAGTGTCATCTGGTAGGTTTCATCTCACCAAGTCCTAGCTTAAGGTACACATGG
Source organism: Papaver somniferum (assembly GCF_003573695.1). Taxonomy (NCBI): domain Eukaryota; kingdom Viridiplantae; phylum Streptophyta; class Magnoliopsida; order Ranunculales; family Papaveraceae; genus Papaver; species Papaver somniferum. The sequence continues at coordinate 44,758,374 of NC_039360.1, read as the reverse complement.
TATGGAGTAAGTTCACACTGGCTCCTAAGTCAAGCAATGCTTTCTCAACACGGTACTTACCTATTGTACAAGCAATGGTAGGGGACCCTGGGTCTTTATACTTAGGAGTAGTGGTATTCTGAATAATAGAACTCACGTGACTAGCTATGAAGGCTTTCTTCTGGACACTGAGCTTACGCTTTCGCGTACACAAGTCCTTAAGGAACTTGGCATAAGAGGGAATCTGCCTAATTGCATCTAATAATGGAAGGTTGATATTAACCTGCTTAAAAACCTCCAATATATCATTAAAGTTGGACTCCCTCTTAGTCGGAACTAGCAGCTGGGGGAACGGGGCTCTGGGAACAAAGCCGGGCTCATCAGGACCCTCATTGGTCTCTTTGGAGACTCTATCAGTCTCCTCATTTTCTGGCTCATAAGGGTGAACTACAGCATGTTCACTTTCAGGTATGCGACCTTATTATCAACTTTCCTTCCACTCCTAAGGGTCGTAACAGAGTTAACATGACTGTACGATTTCTCTCCTCTAGGGTTAGGATCAGTATTACTAGGGAACCTTCCTTCTTCTCTCATTAATATACTTAGCTATTTGGCCGACTTGAAGTTCTAATTTAGCAAAAGACTGGGCACTATTCTTAAAATTCTGTTTGGTTTCCTCTTGAAAATTACCCTGGCTTTTTACTAACATTTCCTGGCTTTGTGATAGCATTTCCTGGCTCTTCCTTAATATACTAAGGGTTTCCTCTAAGCTAGTTATTCTATTCTCAGATGGGTTCTGGGTCTGTCCTGAAGGGTTCTTAGTATAACCAAAACCTGGGGGAGGCTGAGAATTACTAGACTGGCCTTGATTCTGGCCCTTAGACCAAGAGAAATTAGGATGGTTTCTCCAACCAGGGTTGTAGGTCTCTGAGTAGGGGTCAAACTTCTGACGGTTCTCAAACCTAGCATTGTTATAGACAGCATGAGCTTGCTCTTCACTAACCTGACCTTCCCAAAATGAGTTATCGGGCTCTATTCCACAACTAGAGATTTGAGAGGCTCTATTAGGTTCAACAAGGGACTTATTTTTAGGTTGACCCATTTCTAACGCTTCTAACCTTCTAGATAAAGCAGCAAACTTAGCATCAGACGCAAAACTCGTATCTACCATTGGTGCTACTTCTATTGACCAAGAGTCTTTTAGGGGGTTCAACACAAGATTCCCACTGTTGGGATTTTTCAGCGATAACTTCTAAGAAGGTAAAAGCATCATCAGCACTTTTACTAGTGAACTCACCAGCGCACATAGACTCAACCATGGCTTTGGTCGAATAGTCTAAACCATCATAAATAATTTGTACGAGTTTCATCTTATCAAATCCATGGTGAGGACACTGAGATAGGAGATCATTGAATCTCTCTAAAAATCTATAAAGAGACTCTCCCTCTTGTTGCACTAGCACTAATTGTCTGCCTAACAGCTGCAGTTTTATGCTTAGGGTAGAATTTCATATAGAAAGCGGCAATAAGTTCCTGCCATGTTTCAATGGATTCAGATGGTAGGTTGTTCAGCCAGGTCTTGGCTTTATCTCTCAAGGAAAAGGGAAACATCTTAAGTTTCAAGACTTCATCAGTAAGGTCTTTTATTCTAATTGTCCCACAAATTTCCTCAAAGTCCCTAATATGGAAATAAGGGTTCTCATCATCCTTTTCCTAAGAATATAGGGATCATTTGGAGAATACTAGGTTTTATCTCGAAATTAGCCGTAGTGGCTGGCAATTTAATGCACGAAGCTCGGTTGGTCCTAGTTGGGAACATGTAATCTTTCAAAGTTGCCATCGCTGGCACAACAGAAGTACTAGGGGTTATGAGATTTTCACGAAGAGACAGATTCTCAAAACTGAAGTTTCCAAAAACAGGGCTCTCAAAAGAACAATCTTCGAGCTCCCTGCTTAAATCAGAAGAACTACTAGGTTTTTCGCTAATCAATCGACCTAGAGTATTTCTTTTCCAAGCCCTATTAACAAAATCGGGCATACACTAAAAAAATCAAAAAAAATAAAAATCCTAACAGGAAGGTTCTAGCAATCACACAGCAGGCTGACTCGACTTTACCACAGCAAACCTAGAGATTTCTAGCAAACAACAAGCATGATGGCTCACTTAGATTGTTTCTAGACCAGCTTCTATCTCTCGAAGGGGAATTCGTTACAATTTAAGCAAACCCCTCTGGAATCAATCCGAGTCAAAGTAAGTTGAATCGAGGCGAGGGAAGCTAGAGCTTTGATACCCAAGGCCTCACCGCAGTACAAGGCGGCGCAGTCACGCATTCAACTCACAGAAACCGTCATGAACTTCGAAGTATGCTAAAAGAATAACCAATATCCTTCGAAAATTTTCCTAACAAGCTCGATACCCTATAGGTCTCTTTCTAATCAGATTTTAAGCTTGGGTTCGCGTTAGGTTTTGTTTCCTAAGCGGGCAAGAAGGGAGCGGTGATGAAATCCGAACCCTTATCTTGTTAGGCCAGGCCTTGCCCTTTACTAGGAAAATAAAGACAGTCCAAATTCGTCCTCAACAATTAGCACCTTAAGGAATACAGTAACTCGCTTGCAGGAGTCGCGAGTGTTTCGATGGACTTACCTCCCGTACCAGACGGGGGATGAACCGTTGTCGTCGACTCGGGCCACGACTCCTATGCCGTGTGCGAACCCGAGGGGCCGAGGTGATATTGTAATCACCGTCCTTCCCTGCACACAGTTTGTATTTATACCCTTCCGTAGGGTTTAAAAAATAATAATAAAGTCCAAGAGTCCAGTCCAAAGTCCAAATAAAGTAAAGTGCAAAAGAAAAAGAAAAATAACCTAAAAAAAAATATAAAAAAAATCTCTCTCTTTTTTTTTTTCTCTTTTCTATATATAAAACAAAAAAAGAAAATTCCTCTTTCTCTCCTCCGCTTTAAGCTTTTCCTTCCAAGGTCCTTAGTACTCCACTTCGAACCTGCAAATCAAAGACAAAAAGAACCAGTAAAAAGGAAAAAAAAATAATAATAATAATAAAAAAAAAAAAAAAAAATTCTACCTAAGCACAGGTCCGCGTCGGCGGCGCCAAAAACTTGATGTATTTTCAAATGTTGTAGTAATAGTGGTAAAGGGGTTCTTTTCGAACTTGTGAAGGTAACTTTTTTTTTAGATTTAAATAAATAAAATTATATGCACAATATTAACAAAAAATGGGAGAGAATTTTTTACTGGGGATCAGGATTCCACCATCCACCAAAATTTATGTGATTCAATAACAATTATTATCATGCAATTCTAGACAATATAACTTCAATCAAAGGAAATTGTGATTCTAATCATTGCCTAAATTAGATTTTGAAAACATCAATTGTTAATCGCGAGCATGAAGTATCAAAAGCAATTTACTAAGCATACTCCATCAAGAGAAAACACAATTGATTAATAAAAATCATTTACTACATATTTATTCGGTGCAATTAATCATAAAAGAGTTGCATAAATAAATTTAAATAAATTTTACCACATAACTTTTGGAAGAACGGCTTCCTCCGTCACCCCTGGGATTCGATTTAGCTACTCATGATGAAAAACCTCTCAAAATGATTCATTGATGCTCAAAAGTTGTTTACAATCAAGAGAAAATGTAAATATAATCGGGTTTGCAACGCATGAAAACGTTACAAACAGGTGTTAGAACAGCGACAGAAATGAAAAGTGCGTTCCCTGGTTGAATGCGACCCACAGATGAGCGTCGCAGACGCTTGCGAAGAACGACTGCTTCTGCAAGTCTGTTCTTCGCGTTCTTCAGTTTACACCAGCAGAAAACTCTTCACTGCGTGTTCTTCTTTTTGATTTTTTTCGACTCCTAAACTATCCCAAAGACTCTCCAACCCTTCTAAACTATTTAGCATTGTATTTATAGTGTTTTAGAACAAAAAAATCCGACCATAACACCGTATAATCTCCCATTAATCCCGTCATTGCTCGCTGCCCATATTTAACAATAATTTCCATTTTTGGCTTCTACACACGTAAAATTTGATCCTGCACGCTCTATTTAGCCTTATACATGCCTCATAAGTCATCCAACTCCTCCAAAACACTTCCATGCACAACCAAAACACACACAACACCGTGTACATGTCGTGTTCACTCCGTGTAGCTCTGTTTTGAGCTTGAGAATCAAATCGATATTTCCAGCCAATTCCGATCAAATTAGACACCCAAACTATCTTCCTTAGGCTAAATCACATATTTCTGCCAAAATGCAGCCATTGAATCGACCTACAACTACTTCATTTCTTCGATCGAAAATTCTCCTGTGCTATGAATATTTTTCCCGCCAAAATCGAAATTCAAATGAAGAAGAGGTGTCCTGGGGGTGCCCCTTAGTAATTAGGTTACCCCTTATCCAAAAGCGAGAGTCCGAATAACACGTGTCCTCCGGGTGCCAAAATCAACTTTTCGAGCCGAATTTTCCAAAAATATTTATTTCCAAAAAATACCTACAAATACATAAAATAACAAAATTAGTACAAAATCGAGTGCCAACAATATATAGTATTGAGATCAAATTAGACACAAAAATGTGTCTATCACTACGCCTCTAATCCCAGCAGGAAACTGCGCACTTGATTCCCCTAGATGATCTCACCCACAACTAAGAGTTGCTGCAACCCAAAATCGCAGACTTGATAATAAACAAATCTGTCTCACACAGAAAAGTCTATCAAAGGATAAATCTGTCTCCACAGAAAACCTTAGGTTTTTGTTCCATCTTAAGATATGAAATCAAGGTGAACAGGAACCAATTGATAATTCGGTCTTATATTCCCGAAGAACAACCTAGATTAATCAATCACCTCTTAACAGTCTTGCTTGAATACACAAGAGGACGTCGAGGAATCACAAACAGTGAGACGAAGATGTTTGTGACTTCTTTATCTTGCCTATCGGAGAACTTTCACGATCTCAAGCCAATCAAAGATTGTACTCGTACGATAGAAGATGCTAGATCAGATCACATAACTACGATAAAAGTAGTATCGTTATGGTTTCACAATCCCAATGAAGTATTTAAGTCGTTAACCTGGTTTTAAAGAAGAAAACCAAAGGTTAGAGGAGAATCGACTCTAGCGAGCGCACTAGTATCACACAGATGTGTGGGGATTAGTTTTGTCCAATGCTAGATGTCTCCTATAATATAGTCTTCAAATCAGGGTTTTGCCTTAGTTATAAAGCAATCAATATTCACCGTTACATGAAACCTGATTTAGATTCAAGCTAATATTTCTCAACCGTTAGATCGAAAACTTAGCTTGTCACACACACTTGAGATATACGTTTACTGGGTTTGTGAAAACCGTGCCTAAACGTGTACGTGTATGTTGGTTCAACATAGTAACCCAAAAGGTCAACCATAAGAGCATTTCATATCAACCTTGTTCTTCTTCACTGTAACTAGTTCAATTGACTCAAATTAACTAGTTAGAGAGTTGTTCAATTGCTATGAGATCTTATGTAACTACACAAAACACAATTAAAACAAAGATGATTCAATTCGATTGAATCGGCTCATGAACTTTATAGCTACGGTTTGCATACTGCATTCCTTAGTAATTTAAGTTTCATGTTCATAGCACATCTTTAGATCATAACCCACTCAAGTACGCAAACAAGTTCGCGGACTTAATACAACCGGCACAGTTTTCCAAACTTAGCAGAAAATCTCGGCAAGGAGATTTCCGCCAGTTCACAGACTAGGTTCGCGGACTAAACACGCAAACGATTTTTTAGAAAATCCCAGCAAAAATTCTCGGCAAGAGAACTTCCGTCAGTTTGAAGACTTGGCAAAGCCAATTCCTCCGGTTTCTCTCAATCAACAAAGTTCGCAAACTTCGGATTAAGGAATAGGACTTATGCACATATGTGTTTCCACACAATGCTTATATCCATCATTGGTTATATAGACCTAAACTCTCATTCCAACCATTGGAACATTCTTAGAGGACGTTATGTAGTTGTTACACTATTTCTCGTCAAAGCGATTTTCAAAGTGATTGAAACATTATGACTTTCGTCATTAGGTGAAGATAAACCCGATCAAAGCGAAACACTTTACCAACACATGATTTCGAGATATAGATAGGCGAGATATACTCGGTTCGAAATATCAAATGTGTATGATCCAGTCTATATAGCATACGACTTTTATCTCATAAGAAGTAGGAGATAGAAGAGATAAACTTTTGAGTGATAGATAAGTTCAAGTCTCCACATACCTTTTTGTTGATGAAGTTCCACACGGTTCGTTGAGTAGATCTTCGCCGTTGTATGATGAATTGCCATGGAGTCCTTGAGCTCAACTACATATTTCTATCCTAGTCCAAGACTTAGCTATATAGACTAGAAATCAAGACTCATAGTTTTGATCATTGACATTGACAAACATGCTTGAGATAGCAACACATGCGAGGTCGAGCGAGCTACGCTCTAACATAACTGAGTAATTAGTTTTGTATTTGTGCTCGATTGAAGAATAGTTAGATGTTTGAGTTTAATTTTTAGTTTCTTTATCAAATCAATTTGGGAATTAGGGTTCATGCGATTTAGGTTGTCTGAATCGGGAACGGCAGATGAAGAAGATGAGTTCATTGAATTGATTAGAGGTGATTGAAGTTGGGTTGTTGTTTTAAGATTCTGCATAAAGGGAATGAAAATTAGTGTTTGAGTTATAATTGGAAATCAATTAAATGGGTCTGTGAAGGAAGAATTGAGTTTTAGGGAACTGTTGTTGATGAGGTTTAGATCAAGAAGAAGGACCATAGGGTTTATAGTATTTAAGGTTTTTGCTGGTGGATATGTAGTTCGGGAAGAAGTGCAGTTGGATATGAAGAACTGAAGATTATATGATGTGGTTGTGCTTGTACCAAAGGAAGTAGTTTTGATTGACTGTTAGGATAATTGAGTTGAACTAGTTTGATTCAGGGAATGAGTATGATTTGTTTGTGAGCCGCAGTGGATGTTTATATGTGTACAAGATGGAGAAGCTGATGACATTGAAGTTGTTTGACAGTTCAGTTGAGGAGGGAACTGGATATGGAAAGGTATTTGTGGTATTGTTTCTAATATGAAGATATGAAGAATGAATGGATATTGAATTAGTGATACAAGTGAAGCAGTTGGTGTTGAACTGGATTATGTGAATGGCTTGCTTGGCTACAATTCGTGGAGTTGGAAGTGATTACATAATTGGGTGTATTTGAGTAAGAGTTAATGGAGTTGTTGTTGTGGTCCAAGTTCTTGGTAAAGAAATAAAGAAGTTATTGGGTTCAATATGCAAGGCAGATGGTGAAGATATGAACTAAAGGTTGGTAATGTTTACTTGAGTATAGTGTTGTTGTTATGGATGGAGTGGAGTGAAGCTATAAACTTTAATGGAGGTGGTACTGTGTTGGAATGGCAGTGTAGTTGAAGTTCATAGGGTTATGAATGAATGGGTGTTGTAGAATTGATAGTACTACAAGATTGTAATGGTTTATGAGCTATAAGAGTATGTGTTGGAATTAGAATTAGAAATGGGGTTGTTTAGATTGAACTGAATTGTTAAAGGAGTAGGGATTGTTTTGTGTTTAGCTTGTTATGTGTTGCATCATTTTAGTCTTGGTAGGTTAGGTGTTGCACCTTTTTTATGCATTAATATTCTTTGGCCTGTGCAAAAGCTTTGGCCTTGAACTTCTCAGCTCAGTCAGTACCTGACTGACCTAGATTACCCTGACTCAGTTAATCTGACTGAGTTGTATCGGTATTGACTCACCGAGTTTCATGTCTTGGCCAAGTTAACCCTTGACCCGACCTTAATCAGTTGACTATTGACTTGACCTTTGACCTGGACTGTTGACCTGACCTTGGACGTTGATTGTTAGTTGACCATTTAACTGTTAGAGACCGTTGGTTGACCCGAGTGGACTGGACCTTAAATGAATGGGCTTGTTTAGTGGACTTGGGAGTTTTCTTATTTTGATAAATTAAACCCTTATGGTCTGAACTAGCCTTTGGTTCCTTATATAAAGTTGCAGATATCCTTAAGATACATCTAATGGACTATAGAACCAATCTAATTGGAGTAGTAAACTCTTAGATATACTAAAGGTATAGAATAATAAGAGGTAGAACCATAGATAGTTCACTTAGCCTATAACTAGAGAATTGTATGAGGTTATGTTATAAGCCTTGTATGAGCCTTTTGGCTAATCTTTGGAGTGCTTATGTGATTAACAATTAGTCTTTATCAATAACGATTGAATCAAAGGATGAACGAGTGGATTGAGGATCTCGAGGTAGGCGTGGATTTTCATCAAATCAGGTGGGAACTCTGTAACCTTCTTGTATTCATTGAGCCTTCTTTCTATTGCGAGCATGATGAGTCTTTATTATGTTAGGCATGTTTGTATGTTTTACTATCTATGTAAATGCTTGTATGAGTCTTGATGTGCGTGTAATATGCGATGTATGATTTCCTCGCAAGGAGTGTCTGTGATTCCCCGCGGCTCTTCGCAAAGTTAAGTATGGCGGCTTCTTCCCCGTTTTAATATTATTTAGTAGGGCGACTTCTTCCCCATTTCAATATATTAGTAGGGCGGCTTCTTCCCCGTTATAATATTACCTAGTAGGGCGGGTTCTTCCCCGTATCGTTATTATATATACTATTTTATTTTGGGGAAATCACTCGTGTGCATATTATACTTGTTTGTCTAACTTTCTGGTCTTGATGGTAATATTCTGAATCATGGTTTGTATGGGCACTCTGTGTGGACGATGTTATTATTATTGATTAGGTTTGATCTTGCGTCTTCTTCTCCAATGAGTTTGGCGAGGTTAGAGTGACACTTTCTTCATGATGCATAAATAGCTGAATGATTAATTTCTTTTTGTTTCTTTCGATTTATATTCTTTTAGAACTGTGAAGCATATTAGTGATTACTTGAAATTTGTTTGTTTCCATTGGGCACCCCCTTTGGGATGATGTGCTCACTCGTTCCCACTTCAGTTTTCAGTAATCAGAAGAAAAGGTGCGCTCGAAGATAACCATTTTGTGGCTTAAATCTTTTATCGTATTAGAGATGTTGTGTAGCTTTTGTATATGTATATTTTGTTATTCTGTAAAACAACACATTATTATATTCATATCACTCGAGAGATCTTCATTTATATAATACCAGAGTGTATGGGTTTTCCTTTGGGATTAGCTCATGTAATTATGATTATTATAATCGGTAATCTTTGGTTGATGCTTCATTTGGAAATTAGGTTATAATCCTATTAGCTAAGAAGGTTTAGTATTTGGGGCGTCACAATAAATGTATGTTCAGGAATAAACGGATATTAGAACTTAACCCACTTAAGTATGCAAACGGGTAAGCTTACTTAGAGTTCCGGACTTGGTCTGTCCGCCAGTATGCAAACGGGTACGCAAACTGTCTTTCACGACCGAACTCAGTTGAATTAGTGTGCCACATACTAAATTCCCGGACTTGATCTGTTAAGCCAGTACGCATAAAAGTATGCATACCAAGTTCTCGGGCTTCAACTGTTAAACCAGTACGCGTACGGTGTAGATGGGGAAAAACGGTTCGCTGGTTTTTTAGGGAATTGAAGAGACAGACGTGTTGTCGAGACTCCTCAACCGAGCAAACTGTTCAACCTCACACAGATGCACTGCAAAGGGAGTGCTTAGATTCGAGAGATCAATCTGTAGGAGTCCGGCCTAAACCAAGTCAATGGCCGTTCCAGAGTCAATTCAGTCACAAAGAGGGAGATGGGTTGATCTGTAGGAGGGAAGCTTAGAATTGTGTGGAATCAATGATGATCAAGGATTTTGGATGCGTTGTGGGTTTCTGCAAGATTGATGAACTGCTGAGTGTTGAGTTCAGTGATTAAGTTTCAATCGAGTTGTTCTGTAGACGAATGTTTTCGTGAAAAACGAATGTTGTCTTTTGTCCTCGATTTATGACTTATTTATATTGCCAGAATAATGAACACATTGATCCCAGTAAGTGTGACAGTTTCTTGAGTGAAAGAGTGGGAAAGTGGGGTATCGTGGTGAAACCAATTCCAGGTCGTGCAGAGACTTGGTTAACCGTCCGACCACTACTTTGCTAACTCCTTCAACCGTTTGTACGACTTACTCACATTTCTCATCATGGATGAATCCACGTACCGTAGGCCGCCAGACCAAAACCCTAATTGATATCCCCCCATGTGACGTGATTGATGTTTCACGAATGATGGAGTCTGCATGACAGATGTGTATTTTATTAGTCAGTTATTGACTGATTAGACAATGAGTCTCGGTTTTGTTGAATTGAGCATGATTGATGAATGCTCAGTGAGTCATGGATCGAACATGTTTGTTGAGACGTATAGTTCTTTGAATGATGTTGATATTACACGTATCATCAAAGATTGTAAATTCGACGACTGAGCATGGATTCGATGAATTACTGAATATGGATAGTTAGATCGATATTCGAGCAACTGAGCAAGTATTGCTCAATTCGACGAATTACTGATAAATTACTGAATATTGATATTTGGATAAATATTCGAGCAACTGAGCCAGTATTGCTCAATTCGGCGAATTATTTATTGGTGACGTGACCCGATAAAATATTAATTAAAATACTGGTAGACTACCAAATATTATATGATTAATCCATATGTTGATTGTTGAATCAACATAAATTTATTAGTGTTTGAATCTTGCTCAGAATGGTGATTTGTGGAGATTTTGTTCGGAACCCTAATTTTTGATCAATTGTTCGTCAATTGATGAATTGCTGAAAATAGGTCATGAGTGAGGGAGGGATCGACCACATGGGATAATGGACGACCATGTGATGCCCAGTTGCTAGATTGAGCATGCACCAGGGTTATGAGTTGACCAGTTGGTGAAAGAATGATGATTAAATGCTGGTTTCATAATTTATTAAAATAGTGCTCGTCTGAGCATTAGGTAATAAAACCTAATTATGGAAAAGTGAGGACCGACCAAGAGGGCATGAAACCGGCCCTTGGTGGTCGCGGGACCAGAGGATGGTCGTTTTAGAAAATTCCAAGTTGGTTGGAAAGAGTTTGGACCCAATATGAGCAATTGAGCAAATTAGGTCAAAATCATAATAATGTGTGGGACCGGCTCATTGCAAGCCTTAGGTTCATCCTTGGTCGTTCGAGGAATCATGCCCGTGTCACCATAATGTCCATGTCTCAGTCCTGAGAGTTTCAGTATTTTCTGGTGTGCGTTTGAGCAATATCTCGGATTTTCAGAAAAGTTCGATCTTTGATTGAAATTCTTGATTTCGCTTGAATGAGCAAGTAGGACTTTGCTCGTTTGATCAAAATTTGGAAATATTAAAATAATGATACTTTAATATTTGGCGTGAGTAGTCTGTCGGTCATGTGACCATTTGACTTTTTGGCTTTTTCATGGTTTGAGCAATATTTGAGAAAATATGAAGAAACCATGATTTTTGCTCAAATTGAGGAGTTTCATGAGATGGGGGAAATAATAATTATGAAAGACTAGGGATTTTAAGGTGTGGGACCGGCCACGGCTAGGGCATGGCCAGCCGGCTAGGTTGCCCGGTCCCGCAACACCTTTCCCTATTTTTATTATTTTTCATGAAACCATGAAAATATGGAGAAACCATGAGTTTTGCTCAAACAAGGAAAATTGCTAGAATGAAAGAGTTTTCATGAGTTCATGAAAATAATAAAATAATTTAAAATAAATAAAAAAGGCGTGGTGGACCGGCCACAGCGGCATAACCGGCCGGCCGATGGGCCCGGTCCCATGGACGCCATTTTTATTATTTTAATGTTATTTTCTCTCTCCTATTTTGTATAGGATTCCTCGTTTGTCCATATTTTCGAATGCTCGTTCGTGCACTCGGGTGCTCGGTCGTGCATCATTGTCGAGTACACTTGCACCGTTTTCTTGGGGCTTACTCAGTGATGGTCCAGATACCTGGTTGTTGAGTATTTATTACTAATTTATGAAATTCAGTGGAGAATGATTCATGAAACTGAGTAATAAAGGTGAGTAGTTATTTATTATCAATCCATAGGATCAGCCGTGGATTCGATCATGGATTCGGAATAATAAAATAAACATTACCATCCCGTGGGATCGTGGATTCGACCATAGAATCGGAGTAATAAAATTATCTATTACCATTCCATGAGATCAGCCGTGGATTCGATCACGAAATTGGAGTAATGAGATAAAATAGATTATCTTCTAGGAATTCAGTGGTGAATGTCACGGTAGAATTAATCTATTGCATAAGGGATATTAGCAAGTTAAAGCGTCATACCTGTTCTGAAAGGTGCATAGTCAGGGATCAGCGAGTGTTGTCGACGTCCTGAAGGCGTTTATCCCTTTCAACAATTATGTATGGAGAACCGCCTGAATGTATACACGGTCTCTCTACATAGTCAGGGAACAGTGAGTGTCACCGATGCCCTGAAGGCGTTAAGCTCTCAATCATACGGAGAACCGCCCAATCATTCTTCTATGCAGAGGGGGTTCTCTCTATGTATTCAGGGAACAGTGAGTATCACCGACGTCCTGAAGGCGTTCAGTTCTCAATCATATGAAGAACCGCCCAATTATGTTATTATACATAGAGGTCATGATGAAATGAGCAACATCGAACGCTCCGCGGAGGCCTTTCGAGTGACATATGCATCATGGCTCATAAAATATGAATCGTCACATGCGTTCCTGAAGCCTTGTCAGAGACATGCAGTATCATGATTTTACGATTTTGACCTTTGTTGAAAATCCATCATCAACATGAAGTCCCCTGATTAGTGAGGGACAATCATGTTACACGGTAAGCATGAGATGGTGATTTTCAGTCAACGAGATCAGTGGTTGAACTCAGTTGTACAAAGGTATTTTCAGAATTCCCGATTTTCTCCAATGGTGTCATGTACGAGCAAATGTTAAGGTGAGGATCCTGATAGTATGATAGAGTCTCATCCCGTGAGCACGGAGAGATGAGGCCCTGCTGATTTGGATGCCCAGAGGCTCAGTTCTGGTCGGTTTAGACTTATGGGCCCGAGCCCAAAAAAGAAATCCTTGTTTTAGGAACAGAAGTTTGTTCGTTCGTTAATTTAAGAAACAAACAAAATAGACTTGATTCTAATGATAAAAATTTTGTCTATGCGCTTTCCCGGAAGCCAAAATTTATTTTTTAAATATGTGAGATTTCACAAAAGGGAATAAGCTCCCGTTTCAAAGGTGGATGCTCGTACAAGGATTTTTTTTTTTGAATACACGTGCGTCTGTTAGTAATAAAAATTTTGTATATGAGCTTTCATGAAATTTTTTATTTTCGATATGTGAGCCTTCATAATTTTTTTGAAAATATGCTCTCGTTTGAAAATATACATATATTTTCAAAGTAACGTGAGTTTCACGTTAAAATATATTTTTTGTAAAATCAATGTTTTGATTTTGAACAACTGTTTAAAGTAGACAATTATTCACGGCGAAATAATGTTTGTATGTGAGTTTTCACAATTGTAGAATGGACGTCTGTCCAATTTTTGAAAAACCAGTGAATGTTCACACAGTGAAAATTTATGTGAAATCAAATTTTGATTTTTGATAAAATATTGTTTGTATGGATTTTGTGATTTGATAGTGTATGCACAAAAACCAATGAGTGTTCACTCGGTGGGAGTCGCTCACATGGTGAAAATTTTGTGGATTTCTCACATGAAAATCAAGTTATGATTTTGAATAAAAAATTTTGCTCGTGTTTACAGGTTCGAGGAGACGAGCAAATTTTTAAGTATTAACTCTTGTATCACAATCACTATTGTTAGTGGAATCGTAAACAAGTAAGAGTTGAAAGTTACCATTTTTGTAGACGCTGTTGTGAGCACCTTTATTCCATGATTCACCGTTTTGTTGAATCCTGCGCTTTGTATGAACGAGATGCTGAAGTAGAAATGTTATGCATCTGTGACAGCCACTTTGCAAGAATGACTGACTCGTCACTTCCGGAGATGATGTTTCCAGAGATGACATCTCTACGGATGCAACTTCAAGAAATGGTACTTCCTTTGAGTGATGGTGAGAGATCCTTCATACTGAATGGTCGTGAATATATGTTTCATTGCTCTAACCGAGCCACATATGAATCTTCGGATTATATATGTTTCTAGACCCAGCAACTTGAACGCCTTCATGACTTTTTAATAGCTGCTCGGACTCCCTCAAAAGAACCTCATAGTCTTCACTCGGCCGATATTGAAATATCCATAGGATGGTCGCGTTGTGAGACCTTGGATCGATGTGGATTACTCAGAAATAGCAGTAAGTCTTCAGGGCGGAGAATACAGAAGTAAGGATTATATAATGATACCGAACACTGTAAAGTCTCCGGTTGTTTCTTCGGTGAGTTGTTAGCGTTCCCTATACCATGAATTTTTCTTGTCCGTGCAATTAGGATCATGAAACCAATGTTTTTTACTTCGTTTCAGAACCTTGCTCCATCGAGCCTTGACGGTCTTCAATTCAACGTTGCTGAACAAATAGTCTCTGATTCGAGCGTTGAAGAAGAAGTTGATGTAAGTACCTGTTCGTATAATTGTTTGGGCTGTCATACGCACAACAAATTAATAAATATATTTCCCACTAATTAACTGGTAATATAGCGGTAGTAAGAGATCGTTCCCACAGAGAGCTGTGTAATTGATAGGTTATTTGTATTAGCAAAACAAAGTAAATAACAAATGGGGTTTTTGGTTTAAAGGGTATAAAGTAAAAGACAATAAAGAAAAGAGATGATCAAGGAATCCTTCGCCGTTACCGAGAGATAACTGGATTAATATACTTATCTATTGTTCGTAAGAACCATTCATCACCAACCGTGGAATAACAGCTAGCTCAGTGTTATCCCCAAAACTCCTTGTACCACGGATACGGAAGCTCTCAAATATCAGATTCTATTCAACTGAACCACCAAGTAGTAGCTCACTCAAGGTGTAATCCAATGAATGCTTTAAGATTTTTGAATTAGGTTAATACCAGTAGTTAAACTCTTAGCTCAAGGTTTACTTGCTGGTGTTGTTTTCACACACGATTCCTCCACAGAATCCCTCTGTAAGGTCTCGTGATTTCTACTTGTGTAAAGAGTTATTCGACGATTACTTATCTCCTAACTTCCACTAGCAATAAAACAATCAATAGACTAATCTAGCATGCACTCCAAATCAATCCAATAATCACTCATAAACCCTAGATATGGTAAAAACAAACGATGATGATAAAAAATCTCAATAGGTTTGTAATATTAATAAAGCTTCACTCTTGGAACATTGAATTCATCCTTAATCAACAAAGGATTTAGCTACTCATATTACAAAGAAGATGAATAATGGTGGCTTCCCCCTAAAGGGGTAAACCCTAGGTTTTGATGTAGAACTTGTGATATGAGATTCGATGATATGTTTTACATAACCTAATACCTTTTTATAGGTTTACATTGCTTGGCTTCAAAGTATTTAGTTAGGTTTAAGAACCCGGCCCGAAAATATGACCTAACGACTCCAAACGAGCCCTTAGGCCTTCCAAGGTGTGAATACACGTTTCCCATTTGATAAGTTCGCGTACCCAGTCCGCAAAATTCAAATTCCAGCAGATATTTTTGGAAATAAGTCTGCGAACCCCGTCCGCAAACCCAGTACGCGGACTTCATCGTCTTCGGTATTCAATGGAACCTTTTTTGGCCACAACTTCTTCATCCGGACTCGGAATAACCTCATTCTTTTTGCATTATTTTTATCTTTAAATTATATTCAAGATGATGATGAGAAATCCTTAATTTTAATGAGTTAAGATAGGTCTTTGTATTTTCTCTTGATTTTGAGCGTTTTGCTCCTCTTCGTCGCACTTCTTCCACTTCTCTTGGACTTGGGCGCTTGGATACTAGGGATACTTCTCTTCTTAGATCTTTTTAACACTTTGTAGCTCCTTTTTATATGATTCACCTAATAAAGACAAATAAGAGAAAACAATGGTAATAATACGAATACATGCAAGAATAATAGCTAAAACAAGTATGGAATGGACACTAAAATCATATGAATTATGCACTTATCATATTCCCCCAAACTTAGATTTTTCTAGTCCTCGAGAAAACTAAATAAAACTAATCCTAAATACAACAACTCCATGTCGTGAGGATACGGTTACTCTTAGCATTAAAATCAGGCCTTTAAACCCCTAGGTTTCCCTAGTGGACGAGTTATAGTCTCGTGAGGGCTTACAAGAGGTATACCCACAAAACCTACTCCAATTTCTTGCCTTGGAAGAACCACTAAGGATAGACACAAAGTAGTAGATAAATAATTAGCTTGCATATGTTCTTTAGCTGCAAACATCCCACATACACTCCAATCCTCAGACATTAGCAATTACTTATGTATGACATTCAACCTGTTTGCAAAAATCCACTAAGATAGTCATCATACTTGTTGCAACGTTTTTCACAACACTCGTATACTGAAATCACATGAATATATAAGAGAATGGAAATAGAAAAGTGAAGTGTGCAAATCTTGACTTAAGTGAAAGATGTTACCCACAATACTTGTATGAATGTCGTCAAAGGATATATATTTATAGCGCACTAGTTGAGAGAAGCACCCATTTAACTCGACCATATGATTAGATACTCTAAGCGCATGTTCCGTTTCAGTAAGTACATGATAGTTGCCTTGGATCATGCGTTCCACGCTTGCTTAGACGACGGAGACAGGGACAACGTTTCACACATATTGCTATCCAAGTGTCAAGAACCTCATCAATAGTCTTTTTTGACTTGCTATATAATGATGATATGGCTTTTGTTTTCATCGACTATGATTATCCGCGATTCCGGACCTATCATTTAGTAGTGTCGATAAATGAAGAGGAGCCTTATTTATTTTTATTTTTTTTCCGGCTCACTACTGGGCTTTCAAATACTCTATCAATGATTACCTTGCTACAACATCCACGGCAGTATCAGGATCCCACCAAATCACTTTAGAGAAACATATAACTGCAAAAAGAAAGTGATTCAGTAATGATTAATTACGAGGATAAATCTTTCAAATGACTACCATAGCTTATTTTCACATTCAATTATGAACGTATATATATTTAAGGATTTTAGAACGATAAAGTGGAACTCAATCCATAGCTGTAAGAATTGTTTCAACCTTAAAAGGTTTAGAGTGTCATCCTAATTAGCTCATAATTGACTCCAAAATATGAAGTCTCAAGAATGCAAGAAATCAAAGAGTATTAGTTTTTATTTTGTATGCAAACCAAACATTGCTTAACTACTCCCCCACACTTAAACTCAACATTGTCCTCAATGTTCAAACCGAAAATTCTGATTTCTGACATAACAACCCTGAAAACCTCAAAAACTATACAAATGGGTAGGGAACTAGGAACAACATCCTAAACGAAAGTTTTTCTCCTATGTCTTTTATATAAGGTTTCAAAAGGGAACAATGTTTTGATAAATGGTCTGACTTTTATGGCCTCCGGGATGACTGACATGCAATCTGAAAAAGTTCTGGAAATATTCCGAAACTCAAATGTCCAGGACTATCGCTCCAACTTAGAAGACTCCAAATTCAGATTTTCTTTTTGTAAAAGAAATGTTTGTCTGTCCTCTTTAAAACTTGGGGTCAACCACTCAAATCGGACTCCGTATGAAGTCTCGAGAGCTGTTTTCGTGACAACTGTGCGGTCAGAATTTTCTGACGAAAATTGCTTCGTCAAGCTTTCATTATAGATATAGGACTTTGTAAAATCTAAGATGAGAATGAAAAATATGATATGCAAAACTAAGAAAATTAAAAAAAAAAAAGGGATAAAGATACAAAACCGATGGGTTGTCTCCCACGGAACGCTTGGTTTAACGTCGTCAAAGCCCGACGTTATTGTTATAGTCCGTACACCAACAATATGAAAATTTGGTAATCCTTCCAAATAACAATCTGTAATTCAAATAATAGCTTCAACAAAAACATTAGCACAAGATATAAATAGTGAAGCTATCACTTCATTGAATTTTCCCCCACACTTAGTTCTTTCTACACTCGAAAGTGGATATAGAACATATAATTCGGGAACTTCAATAGGTTCCTCAGCTTGGTGAACCTGCACAATACTCGAATAAAACACATCAAGTGGTGGATACTTAGAAGCAAAATAATCCTTTAAAACTTTAGAAGCACAAAACTCCAATCCTAAGTGATGTGAATCAAAATATTTAGAAATATGCAAAGGATTGGACAAACCTTCCACAATCTCTTTTATTACGGGATCCTCATCATTCTTAAAGAATTGCAATGAATTATTTACCTCATTTGTATCGTGGTCCTGTATCAAACTATTTAGCCATTCTTCGTCAGTTTCTGCTTCAATCAAAATCTCAGCATCATTATAATCCTTGGAAAGTTCAATTGGGTCTTCCACAACTTCAACCAATTTGGTTTCATTCTCAATCTCTATTTCTTCAACAACCTCGTCATCGGAATCAGAATCATCTCCTAGAAAGTCTAGTTCATTGGTGCAAATCCTAAAATCATTGTTTGAGTACGTTACACCATTTATAACAACGATTATGTCATATATATTCTCCTCCTTTTGAATAGGCGAGTGATCATTATAATGATCCAGAGTTGGAATAACATTACCATTATTGTAAGGACTTTCCAAAGGTTGCTCATCTTCAAGATACTCATGAATTTTATATCCATTAGTGATCGTGGGAACGTCCGAATTGATTTGTCTTTGAGGCCAAACTTCTTCCTTAGTTATTCCCTTCTTGATTTGATCCATTTCTCTTCTTAGGTTGTCAATAACCTCTTGAAGTTCTTGAAGTGTATCTTCAGTCTTTTTGTTGTGTTCATCCAGTTGTTGGTTTTCCCGATCCAAACTATTCATAAATTGGTTCATTAGATATTCGAGAGTAGAAGAACTATCTTTAGGAGCATAACTTTCCATAGTCTGGTTGCGTTCATCCATCATATGAATGTGCTGGTCCAAATTTTGATTTTCCCGATCCATATTATCCATAAATCGGTGCATTAGATCTGTAAGACTAGAAGAATCATGATTAGAAGCATAACTATCCCCCCATCCTTGTGGTTTTTCACTTACATACCCATCATAAGGTTGTTGATATGCATGAGAATAACCATAAGTTTCCATAGGATATTGATCACAGCCAAAAGATTGGTTTTGATTATACCCATAGGATGGTTGGTAGTTTTCAGATGAATGAGATTTAAAACCATATTGGTTACCACTGTTGTATTTGTAATTTTGTGCTCCGTACATGTTATTTCCGTAAGGAAACATGACGACTCACAAGAACAAAAGACAATATCAAAACAAAGACCTAAAAAAATAAAAATAAGCTAATACAAATAACAAATCAATTAGCAACTGCTCCCCGGAAGCGGCGCCAAAAATTGATGTGTGTCGTAGGCACAACAAATTAATAAATATATTTCCCACTAATTAACTGGTAATATAGCGGTAGTAAGAGATCGTTCCCACAGAGAGTTGTGTAATTGATAGGTTATTTGTATTAGCAAAACAAAGTAAATAACAAAGGGGGTTTTTGGTTTAAAGAGTATAAATTAAAAGACAATAAAGAAAAGAGATAATCAAGGAGTCCTTTGCCGTTACCGAGGGATAACTGGATTAATATACTTATCTATTGTTCGTAAGAACCATTCATCACCAACCGTGGAATAACAACTAGCTCAGTGTTATCCCCAAAACTCCTTGTACCACGGATACGGAAGCTCTCCAATATCAGATTCTATTCAACTGAACCACCAAGTAGTAGCTCACTCAAGGTGTAATCCAATGAATGCTTTAAGCTTTTTGAATTAGGTTAATCCCAGTAGTTAAACTCTTAGCTCAAGGTTTACTTGCTGGTGTTGTTTTCACACACGATTCCTCCACAGAATCCCTCTGTAAGGTCTCGTGATTTCGACTTGTGTAAAGAGTTATTCGACGATTACTTATCTCCTAACTTCCACTAGCAATAAAACAATCAATAGACTAATCTAGCATGCACTCCAAATCAATCCAATAATCACTCATAAACCCTAGATATGGTAAAAACAAACGATGATGATAAAAAATCTCAATAGGTTTGTAATATTAATAAAGCTTCACTCTTGGAACATTGAATTCATCCTTAATCAACAAAGGATTTAGCTACTCATATTACAAAGAAGATGAATAATGGTGGCTTCCCCCTAAAGGGGTAAACCCTAGGTTTTGATGTAGAACTTGTGATATGAGATTCGATGATATCTTTTACATAACCTAATACCTTTTATAGGTTTACATTGCTTGGATTCAAAGTATTTAGTTAGGTTTAAGAACCCAGCCCGAAAATATGACCTAACGACTCCAAACGAGCCCTTAGGCCTTCCAAGGTGTGAATACACGTTTCCCATTTGATAAGTTCGCGTACCCAGTCCGCAAAATTCAAATTCCAGCAGATATTTTTGGAAATAAGTCTGCGAACCCCGTCCGCAAACCCAGTACGCGGACTTCATCGTCTTCGGTATTCAATGGAAACTGTTTTGGCCACAACTTCTTCATCCGGACTCGGAATAACCTCATTCTTTTTGCGTTATTTTTATCTTTAAATTATATTCAAGATGATGATGAGAAATCCTTAATTTGAATGAGTTAAGATCGGTCTTTGGATTTTCTCTTGATTTTGAGCGTTTTGCTCCTCTTCGTCGCACTTCTTCCACTTCTCTTGGACTTGGGCGCTTGGATACTTGGGATACTTCTTTTCTTAGCTCTTTTCAGCACTTTGTAGATCCTTTTTGGATGATTCACCTAATAGAGACAAATAATAGAAAACAATGGTAATAATACGAATACATGCAAGAATAATAGCTAAACCAAGTATGGAATGGACACTAAAATCATATGAGTTATGCACTTATCAATAGTCGTTCATAGCACTCTCATTCTTCCTTGGAAAATGGTGAGACGGAGAATTCTCAAAACCCAGGACCAAATGAAGGAAATAATGCTACTAATGGTGATTCCGGCAATATTGATCCTCCGAACGGCTTAGAGACCCCTCAAGTAAATATTCCCATGTACTTTCTTCTTGATGATTTGGGGATGAATAAATGAGAACCCACATGAACGAATGGGAAATTTTGCCGAAATACGTCACCAGAAAAATCCAGACTTCAGTCTTTCAGTAAAAACGCTATAGAATCTTCGTCCGATGTCGGATTTTCGCGACCTACCCATGTTTTTTCATGCCAAGGAAATATAAAAGATTTAAAAAAGAAGCCTTTTTTGAGTTTTGAGCATGTTTAGGGGAGAAATAGGCGAAACAGTAAATTTCCAGGAGACTTCCAGAAAATTTTCAGCTGGCATGTAGTCCAATGTTTTGGCCACAGATCTTTACTCGTTTCTCCAATTGATGTGAATTTTGGATATGTTGTAGATTACATCAATACGAAGAGAATGGTATATATCCCATCCCTAGATTCTTCACCAATTTCTCCCATATCGCTTCTTTGTGCGGGAGAGTGTAAAATCATCTCAGACGAGCTTGTTGTAAAACACTCATGTTGTGTCTTTAGACCATTCGCTTGTGTCTTGAACGGTTGCTGAAGGATTTAAATGCCATTGATTCATTTGAGATTAGGACCCCTCGATTGACACATGAGCATGGTGCTTGCAGTGCCATCTTGTTTCTGTCAGCCGTAGAAACATCACTTCTGAAACCCTGGTCACGAGACCATAACTGAGGTTACTCTCAAGAGGAGATGATGTAATGACCATGGTTACATGTCCTGGTGGTAGCATTCCTTTTATGATGAATTATTAGCACATGAGAGTCTGGTGCCACGGGTCTTGGACTGTGAAAATGATCATCATAATCAGTGGACCGTCAGTCCCCAGTATTTTGTTAAATCTCTCCTTTTCGTTTTCTCTTCTTCTGGCAAGACTTGGATAGAGGACCCAAGTAGAAAAATTGATGCAAAGACTTAGGTGGTCGAAGTTGATGGTACCTTGATGAAGGACTTATTCCAAAAACCTGGTGGACACCGATCGACTGTGGAAGTTATGAATCCCGTCTAAGAATTGTTGCTTGCATGTTGTATGCTCTGGAAGCTGTAGGAACCTCATACGACGTCGGAATTTGATGCTTGGCCCCAAATTTTGAATCTAAGAGACTGAGTTATCTCGTGAGATAAGAATCACTCAATTTGGAGTTGTAGAGGTCAGCCAATGAAGCGTGCACATTTGTAATTTGTAATCCCGTACAAATTTTTCAGATTTCGTAGATCTGACGGTAAAAGACATATCTTTCAACTCGTATGTCCGATTGATGCATCCTTTTGGTATGTTGTATAAGATACATAGACAAACATCTTTTGTTCAGGAAGAATTTTCCCATTCCTCACCCATTGGTACGTTTTTCTAAACCCATGGCCTGAAATGTGTTGTATCTCATTTGTAGAGATGATGAGAACATCTTGTAGAAGTCTTTGGCTTGTGCCCACTAGTCGTGCAAGCTTTGGGAAGAGTTTCATGTGAACATGTTTTAATGTCTACACATATTGATACGAATCATTAATGCTTGGAGAAGTCCGCTTCATCGAGCGATGCTTCAGAGAATGGTTAGTTGATGAATCCATGTCATGAGGATGTTGCTCCTGAGATCGTTGTTGATGTTGAGATCACGATTGAATTTTCTCCAGACATTCTTGTTGATGATGAGACCATGCACAAAGTTCCTCCAAATATCCTTGTTGATGGCGGTTCGAGGTTGCTCCAGAGAACGAAAAGGCTAGAACCATGATTTTATGCGATCAGTGAAGAAAAGAAGTTCCTCAGTCGTGCAGAGGCTTGTGATGTAGAGAAGTCCCGTTGATGAAGTTTCACAGAATCACCTCAGGTTTCCCAGTGTATGTTAAAGCATTTAGTGCCATTCATGTATGAATGATGTTGCATCTTCAGAAGTCTTATCATGGGATAGTGAAGACTTATCGATTGTAGTTCAGTTACGCTTCGATCGTGCTGGTGTTGAATTAGTGCGTCATCGTCAAGATATTTGTGCTGAAGTTAGATGTGTTATTATCGAAGGTGTACTCTTCGATTGGGAGTACCATTTGAAGTCTTCTTAGATGCTTGTAGGATTAGAATCTCGCAACGATAATGTCTCAGCGAAATTATCAACTACACAACACAACAGCTTCGCAGAACAATTTCAGAAATGATACGATAAACGACGTCAGCTAGTTACATGAGAAAGATGTGATAGTTCTGCGAAAATTAGAAAGCTTGCGAAATTATCATTTGCCAGGTTACGAAAATGTCGCAAACCATACCCGAAAATAAAGGACAGATTAGCTGTCATCCATTATGTATTTCCCTATAAATAGTCGTTCAGTTGTAAAGGAAAGTGAGAGATCTTTTTTAAGTAAGAAACAAGTAAATAGGTGAGAGAAAGTCTAGAGCAGAAGTCATTCTTGATTCTTTTATCTTTCCTTGTAAGAACATTCAAAGATTGATCAATAAAATTAAGAGTGTAAATCTAAAAATGGGTTGAGTAATAATGAAATCATATGAGGGGTGTAGTGTAGGATTTCCTGCAGCTACATAATGGCGCTAGAAACAGGGACGTATTGAAGATTATTCTAGAAAAGGCTGAAAATTAATATTGAGATTTGTGAAGATTTAGAGTGATTGATTAAGAATTTTCCATAATTTATTGCAATATTGTTAACATTGAAGAAATGGCTAGAAGAATAAATACATCCGAACAACCGACTACTGTTAGAAGAAGCAAGAGAATTGCTGGGAGAGAAAGAAGTGAAATGGAAGAATCTACTAGAATGAGAAGTAATAGAGAAAATCAAATTCAACCACCAATTCAACAAACACTAGTTCAAGGGAGGAATACAGATTATGACAGGGTGAGTATACACACTTGGCAATCAAATTCAGCAGAAGAAGTAGAAGAAGAGCAACAAAACAGAAACCATAGACAGGAAGAGAGAAATCAAGAAGCAGATGAAGGAATAATTCATGGAGATGAGGAAATTGGAGCGTTAGAAACGTTGAGACAAATAATGCATGAAGAAAGAAGAGCTGAGGCAGAAGAACGTGCAAATCTAACAAGGCAAAATCACGAATTAAGGATGGAGAATATAAGACTACAGAATAGAAGATCGAGAAGTATTACAAAATCATTTCAAGATCGACTAGAAGAGAAATGAGGCGAAACTCACCCACAATCAATGTTGGAAATAATATTCAAGAAGAAATATCAAATCCTAATGAAGAATATCGCGAAAATAGAGAAAGAACTGATGATCGTTACGTTCCACGAAATGAAACTTTTGATGATGGGAAAAATGGTGGAAATCAAGAGAACGGACAACGTCAGGGATAAAATGACCAAGATGGCGAAGGAAATCGAGAGGAAGGAAGAAGAATTTTACATGAAAGAGAAACTCAAAGAAATCAACAGACAATTGAAGAAGAAATTGAAAGACATTATGCTGAACAAGCACGTTTCTTGATTGAGAGCGGAAATGGAAGACCAAGAGCTTCGGGAGACAATTCGCCAGAACAATCACGACAATCGAGAAAGAAGGCGTACACAAAATCGGAATAACGGTAATTTCAATGAGGAGTATGATAGAGTACAGAGGATGGATGAAAGACAGCGAATGGAATTGATAATAAATGAACAAAATCATGGAAGGGAAAATGAAAGGCATCATCATATGCGAATTCAAAATAGAAATGAGGAAGAGAATCGCAGAAGAAGACGAGATGAGGATAATGAAGAAGAAATGAAAAATTTCGCGAGAGAAGATAGACATGAACGCAGAAGAAGAAAGGAAAAATTAAAAAGACTAATGGATCAAGATTCAGGTGTAAATAAACAAATCTTGAAAGAATTAGAAGAAATGAGAGGAATGCTAAATAATAGAGGAGAAGTAGGCAAAACACAATTGGATGAAGCAATAGAAGAAGCTACGAAAACTCCATTTACAAGGGAAGTACAATTATGAGGAATACCACCGAAATTCAATTTGCCGCATTAACCAGCATTTTTGATGGAACAACTTGTGCAATTCAACACATTAAAGCCTATGTAAGGTACATGTTACAATGGGAAAATCATGATGCCGTATTGTGCAAATATTTCAAATCCATCTTAACAGGAGAGGCGTTAAAATGGTTTGGAGGTCTACCAAAGAACACAATAACATCCTTCCATCATTTGCAGACTACATTCTTAGAGGCATATATAAGTAATAATTCTTCGCGACCTGGTATAGAAGATGTATTTGGATTAAAATAGAGGATTCGCGAAAGTTTGAAACACCTGAATAAAAGATGGAGAACTATGTGTAGCGAAATGGCTGGCCGTGTAGATGAGAGATATCTTATATTATCATTTATCAATGTTATGTTTGCAACAAACCTATTGTATGTCCAAATTTTCAGAGTCAAGAATACGATCACAATGACTGAATTGCGAGAAATTCAAGAAGAAGACATTGCTCTAGAGGAAAGGCAAAATGAAATGGAATCATATCCAGTTGCGAACACCAACTCACAAACAACGAATGCAAGTTTATTACCCAAACTAATAAATACAGTAGCGAATACTTCGCAAGAACAACAAGAGAAGGTGACGAGTAACAATCAACAGAAACTAGTGGTTATGGGAAGCCGAGATCAAGAGGAGTATGAAAGAGAAAGAAATTTCTACAATCGTGGTGGAAATAACAATATTCAAAGACTCGATCAACCACAAGAAACTTATGGAAGTCAAAGACAAAACTATAATAGAGGACAAGGAGGTCACAAGGTAGTATGGGAAGAAATCAAGATGCCACTTCTAAATGCAAGTGTGGAGAAAATATGGGAAGCTATAATTTTGATGGAGAATATACCAACACCATGGAACATGGGAACGGAACCACCTCCAAACCACAAAAGCCATGAGTTTTGTTCTTATCATCATTTTCATGGACATACAACAAATGATTGCAGAAATGTAAAAAGAATTATTTTGAGAATGATAGATCAAGGAAAACTAAACCACTTTTTGGTAGGGCATCCACAATCTTAACCATTGCCACCACCATCAGAGCATCACAAAGTGAACACGATGAAAAAGAAGGAAACATTCTTCATAGAAGTTGGTGCAAAAGCAAAAAATATATTATGTCACTCTATCGTACATTCATATAAGACAATTGAAGATTTTCATGATAGTGTTTTGAGTAGAGTGTTCGCAAGAGATAACGATGGAAGAGAAATTATGAATATTGTGAAAATCTCGCCACTAGAGGAATGGCAGAAACAAATTATTTCTTTTACCGCAGAAGAGATTCCCGAAGGTGAAGAGGTGCATGACAATCCATTGGTGGTAAAATTAGAAATTAATCCAAAACCGAAAGAAGATGAGGATGATGAAGCTGAAGATTCATGGGCAATTAATAGAATTCTAATCGATATTGGAAGCTCCGTGAACATTTTATTTTATCATACTTATAAAACTATGGGAGGAAGAGATGATGATCTTATACCATCAACATATAGGATATATGGTTTTAATGGTACTACTAACAAGCCTAAAGGGGAGGTTACTATGCAAATTCCATTGAAGGTAATATCTTCTGAAATCTTATTCTGTATCGTTGATGTAGAATCACCCTTCAATGCATTAATTGGTCGACCTTGGCTACATGGGTTTCTAGGTGTAGCTTCAACTTTCCATCAGTGCATCAAATTCCCCCACCCCAGTGGTGTAGGAATCATAAAGGGGGATTGGGTTGAAGGAAAGAGGTGTTACGAAACTGAGATGGAATCTTGCGAAGGAAGAGCAAACAAGAAGGAAAATTGGCGACACAAAATCAAAGATACATAGAGAAGTGAGAGGTTGATGATGGATGCAACCGAAAGAAAAGGAGAAGAGATGTTGCGAAACTAATGCTAGCTCAGAATAAAAATGATAAACATACCACTACCAAGGAAGCAGTAGCAGAAAATAATAAAGAAGCAGAGGATGGCAAAGGTAATAAAAACAAGAAATGTATGAATGATTAAGTTGTTGCGACACTCTCGCAATAAGTAAAATTCTCAAAAATACATTTGATTGAATGACAAAATTGAGATTGCGAAATCAAATACAATATGATGATGTGCGAGACTCTCGCAGAGATAATGAATTTTACAGAAATAATCAGAAAAAATGACAAAAGAGAAAGAGGCGAACCTTTATGGCGTACACCCTAGTTCGCGAATACAATTTCGCAAGAGGCAAATGTAAGACCTAAAGTACGTCATATAAGGGGGGGTACCTGTTGCATGGCTCAGGGAAAGGCTACACCGCCACCGGAACCTGAGTCATGGAGATTTGGGGTCAATAAAGCCCATCCGGGAGAGGCACCTTGGATTCTCAGCTTAAGCATATGACTTAGGTTGGGCGACTAAGGTAATAAGGACTCTCCCAAGGAGTGCAGATCTGATCAAGGCGCCGAGGTACACGGTTGAGTCAAGAGTGCCAGGGACGTTTGAAGCGTACTTTGCCATTCTTGACAAGTCTTGGCTTATACTGCACTCGGCCTGAAGAAAACCCCACTTAGGGTGCAGTCTCGTAACCATAAGCCCTATAGGTAAAAGGGATAAGAGGCTGCGAAAACAACTGGTTGTTGTTAAGACTGGATGGGAGGAGCTAACCTTGTATGGTAGAAGTACGCCTCCTTGAAGGGGCAACCAGGGGGGAGATAAGGGCGGCACCCTCCATTAGGGAGCTGATAAGTGTCTTAAGACGCAAATGTCATGAGGCTTTTTATTCGCAAGAGTATTAAGGCTTGTCATATTTGTGCAACAATCCTGAAGAGGCAATAATACAAAAGAAAAAGATAAGACGAGATCAATGGGTTTTCGCATGAAAGTGCGAAGACGTCCTGCGATTTCGTCGCAAGACGGCAATGTCATGGGGCTTTATTTTCGCAAGAATATTTAGGCCTGTCATATTGTCGCAACATTCCTGAAGAGGCCATAATACAAAAGAAAAAGTTAAGGCAAGATCAATGGGTTTTTGCATGAAAGTGCAAGGACGTCCTGCGATTTTGTCGCAATGACAAGAGGTGGCATAATAAGACCTTTAATTAGGAAGGAAAAATAAGACCACACAGGAATGAGATTTTGAAAAGAATCAAAATTCACTTCGCATAAGATTGCGAAGTTATACATAATTAACTGCGAAATTGAGGCATAAAATAAGAAAAATTTATAAAATCTCTCATTTGGATACAAATAACAGAGGCAAGTATGGGAATGAATGAAATTAGAAAATGTTATTTGTCTCCATATGATAGATTTACTCAAAGATTCAAAAATTAATGATTATATTGATTAACTGTATTGCAAGGAAGAATTGTTTTAATGAATGCAGGTCAAAATGAAAGAAACACAAATATACAGAAAGAAGGAATAAATGTACAAGTATTAAAGAATCAAAGAAAGAAATAAAGACTACTTCTTAGTTGATCCTTCATTATCTTCATCAGACTTGTTCCCTTCTTCGTCTGCGTCAGAATCTTCATCACCATCAGAACCTTCATCACCATCAGATTCTTCATCATCAGCTTCGCTATCAGAGATAATCAACTGGGAGTATTCTGTGGGATTCTTCCAAGAGACAAGGATAATCAGAATGTGGGATATTATGATCGTCACAAACCATTTGGATAGTTTGATTGCGAAAATGCATAGCATCATTCTTAAAATTCGCAACAGTGATCTTGATTTGATTCTTTAATCTAGAATACTTGTCGTTGCGAGAAGAAAGATTCTTTGCGAGTTCCTCCTTTTCAGCTTCGAGTTCCTCAATCTTTTCACGATATCTACTTTCAGAATCCGAGCGA
Source organism: Papaver somniferum (assembly GCF_003573695.1). NCBI lineage: Eukaryota > Viridiplantae > Streptophyta > Magnoliopsida > Ranunculales > Papaveraceae > Papaver > Papaver somniferum. The sequence continues at coordinate 44,729,325 of NC_039360.1, read as the reverse complement.
GCAAAAGACAATCAATTATTAACTTGATGAAAATTCATAAGAAGCAAAAGATTAGTAAAGAAGAGCAGTTAGTAACCTTCTCTGTCAGAAATCATATCTCTAATCAAGGTGTATGCTCAACTTGGAGACTAACATTTACACCTAAATCTTTTCTAGCATCATCTAAGATTTTCGCAGCCCAAACAAATTCATCCTCATTACTTATAAGAAGACGAGAACGAATTTGTTTTCCCTTTCGCAGAGTTCGATGTTCTTGCGGTTAGCTTCATCTCGTTCAAGTTGAACTTCAAGAAGAGTCTCTTGGAATTTCGCCAAAGCCTTAGCACCTTGATCAGAGATGCGATCCTTATCATCTATGAGACCGCTAATTTTGGTTCTTAACTCATTGGTTTTCTCTTTAGAATCAAGAAGGAGACGCTTAAATCGGTTGGCTAAGCCTAAACTAGATCTATGGTCAATTTCTAAGAGGCGAAATTTAGATCTAAGCTCATTTAGAGAAAGAGATGAAATTCTATCATTTGAGAAGCTATTTAAGGAATTGTTAAGACGCTCAAGAAGGGTATCATTATCCAAGGCATTAGGAAATGAACGAAGAAGGGTAGCTTCATCAGAAAGACCATAAATGTCTGCAAAAAGGATCATTTAAATAAGATAAAACAACAGGATGAATGAATGAAGGGAAAAGAGAAAAGTAACATACCGTAAAGCTGATTATTAGCTTGCTGAAGACTAGAGATTTTGTTCTTATACGAAGAAGAATCAATTTCTAGTTGTCTATTTTTCTCGCGAAGACCTTTAACTTCAGCTTCCAATTCTTCATTCTTTGTGCGAAATTGAAGATTCTTCTTTTCAAGATTTTCGCGTCTCTCTCTAGATCGAGGCAACAGCGAAAGAAGCTTTTCCAGCCTGCGAGAAAATATAAAAATATTAATATAGAAAGAAATTTTGAGTTATGACAATGAAGAATAAAAGGATAAAAATATACCAGACTATTGAGGGAATGCAAGAAGTCGGGAGTCACTGATCTAGAAACTCCACGAAGAGAACTATCACCATCCAGCAAAGGGACATCGCAAAGTGTAGCGAGAGCTTGCAGGTTGCGAATTGGCTATCTCCCATTCCTTGCAGAGAATCAGAAAAGAGGCCAGAGAGCTTAGCCATAGAAGATTCAGGTGGAAAATCTTCACTTGGCAAGATCATCATTGTCCTCATCATCCTTGTCACTTTCGGAATTTTCTTGAGGAGGAATATTTGAAGGAGAAGAAGAACGAACTTTCCTTTTCTTTGAAGGAGGAGCAGTTGATTTTTCTCTGCGAAGAGCACCTTTACCTTTATCACCAGTCTTCGCAACATCAGCAGGTTCTTCTATTTCAGCAATAATCTTCACACACAGATAGAAATAAGAAATGGAAGCAACATATACAGTTTAAAATCATAAGAAAATTTCTTACCTCATCTGTGTATGAGCGAAGAGCTAACAAGTACTAGCTTTCCCAGTCCTGTTATAACTATCTTTCAGTTTTTGGATCTGCAGAATGTCGCAAGAGTTAGCGAACAAAATAATAAAGATAAATAAAGAAATATAAAGTGACTAAATGGGAAGAAACATACCTCTTTCTCCTTCTCGGGCCAAGAGAAAACCCAAGGTTGATAAGCAGCGAGATTCGCAGGAAGAACATTTGACCCAGCAATGTAAGGTCCTTTTAGCATTAGAGGAAAAACACACCATTTATCATCTTTGGATTGGCGAGGAGTTGTATTTTTACCAGAGTGTCGGTCAATATCTTTCATGAGAATTTTAGCTTCATCAATGTTATCTTTCCTTTTTAAGCGAATGCCCCAGCGAGTATTCTCTTTCTTCATGGAGATAAGTTCATAGTTCTTAAAGAAACTCGCTACTGTGTATTTCTCAGCAATTATCTCTAGGTATGCGAATTTAGGATTTGTAAGTTATTTGGAGTACAGAGATCCTTTACCAGCACCACGGTTAGCAAACTCTAGCATCAAACGGATGCAATCCACTCAGTTGGAAGATATCTCGCGAAAATCCTGGGTGAGCGAGAATTTCATAGAATAAAGGAAGATCTGGGTCATCAAGAGGAATAGGGAGACCTGCGAGAATCTTACCTAGCGAAATTATGATTGATTGATCATCACAGTAATGATCATAGAAAAGTTTGACAGAAAGAATTGATTTGGCATTTTCACCAGGAATGGTAGAGAGTATGAAACCTTTATCAGCAAGATCTTTTTGGACCTATTTTAAATTCTTCTCATGTATATGACCACTTGGATCCATATTTGAATATAGAGCATGGGAATGAATAAAAAATAAGAATATTGAAGGGGGGAAAATTACAGTAGCACAACTTGCAGAAGAATAACAGAGTTGCAGAGATGAGAGAATAAAAAGAGAAGAGAAAGTAAAAAGAAGATGGAAAGAAGAGTAAGAAGAGTATATAAAGGATATTTTTTTTATTCGAAGAAATAAACATCATTAAGACGAAAAAATGTGAGCGGTTGAAAAGCAACGGTTACAGAAGACGTGTCAAGAAACAGATGGAAGAAAGAATACGTGTGATAAATGTAGAATATGAAGAGATGAACAGCTGCGGCATTTCTCACATCATTCTCTACTTTGCAGAGAAGATATGAGAACAGGAAAGATGTAGGATCAGAATCTTGCAACGATAATGTCTCAGCGAAATTATCAACTACACAACACAACAGCGTCGCAGAACATTTCAGAAATGATACGATAAACGACGCCAGCTAGAATCATGAGAAAGATGTGATAGTTCTGCAAAAATAAGAAAGCTTACGAAATTAACATTTGCAAGTTTGCGAAAATGTCACAAACCATACCCGAAAATAAAGGAAAAATTAGCTGTCATCCATTATGTATTTCCCTATAAATAGTCGTTCAGTTGTAAAGGAAAGTGAGAGATCTTTTTTGAGTAAGAAACAAGTAAATAGGTGAGAGAAAGTCTAGAGCAGAAGTCATTCTTGATTCTTTTATCTTTCCTTGTAAGAACATTCAAAGATTGATCAATAAAATTAAGAGTGTAAATCTAAAAATGGGTTGAGCAATAATGAAATCATATGAGGGGTGTAGTGTAGGATTTCCTGCAACTACAATTCTTGAGCGTTGAAGCGTCATATCCCTTAAGCATCAAATGTCTTAGGTTTGATCGTCTCGACCCTGAGTATCTTATGCTTTGTTGATTCAGCATTCCTTTCGTTGCGGTAGTGGGATTCAACACTTGTGCAGACATCAGAGATTTCTTATTTTGTGGGACACATGGACACACCTGCAAGTCTATGGAGAAACGCCCAAAGTTTTCTTTGCCATGCTTGGACATCATCTCAGTAATGAATGTCTCAATGCTCGATTCGGAGAAATGTCAGATTCAACCACTTGGTAAAATACTAATGCGGTGAAACTCACATTCATAACGTCTTGCAGAGTTGCTAGCGGAATTGAGTCTCCATGCTAGGATAGCATGTGAGAAAATCAATGACACGGACATGAAAGGAATGTGACTTTCCTGAGTGTGGGATCTCTTGATGAATGTCTATGCATGTTTTGCAGGTTCTTGCTTCAACCTCACCAAAGTTCGAAATTCCTCTGATGATGGAATGTCTGCCAAATCTTGTGGATCAGAAATTTCTTCGTTGGAGAGATGTACAACCAAAGGCGCTTTGTCAGTATCCATCTTTTCAGCATGGATCCACGCTTGTCTGAAGAACATGTTATATCCTGGATCTTCCTGATTATGTGAAACTTGATTTCTGTCCAGGTTGAACTTATGTTCACTTTGAGAATGATGTAGCCATAAGTATTTCCGAGCTTTCCTTCAAGGTCCCTGATTGAGATGGGATCACGAGTAGCTTCTTGTCGAGTGATGCCTGCGGCTCTGAGGGTTGTTAGTGGAATGATGTTGATGGCGGTGTCAGCATCGATCAACATTCTTACAAATTCATTTCCTATGAGATGGACTGTGGTAAGCAGTCCCCAATCATGCATCTTCTTGTCTGTAGATGAAGGTTCAAGGAGTATTTCCGGGATGTACAGACGTCTGTCACAATGTAATTCGGTGTTGTGAACATGTCTTTTCTTTGTGCCTTAGACAGATAGAGCAATTTCATAGATATGCTCAATCAACGATTGAACTGCTTCTTGAGTGGTTGTTCAGAGATGTAAAGGTTCTAATTGGGATAGGATTCTTGTGTACTCCTTCAGTCCCTAATTGAAGTACTATGGATCAACCTTCTCTTTGAAGATGTGCTTCAAAATATTGCAATTACTTGTTGGATGATCGATGAACCTATGAAGAGACAGTACGTGGGATTGTCCATTTCTTCTTCAGTTGGATCTCTCCTGATGAACAACAATTTGATTGCACCATCTTGAACCTATACTTCCATTAACCCGATCACTCCTTCATGAGAAGAGATAAGTTTGAGTATGTCTGATCAATCCCCGTTTGTTGATGTCGGGTCGAGGTTTGTGCATTTCAGGAGCCTGGGATGTTGGAGAAGCGCTCTGATGTTGTGCCTCAGCTTTCCTTTCATTCCTTTCAGAAACAACGTTTGTTAAAGTCTGGAGATTGTACCAGTTGTTGACTAGGTGTCTACTACTTCGAGGTTCCCCGACCTTGCAGACTTTGCTCTTTCCAGTAAAGCAGGTGCAGTAGTCACTGATCGTTTGGCTTCTTCATGAAGCTCTGAGAAAGTCTGGAACCGGAGATTTTCTAGCAAGGCTTTGTACACCGAGGTCATTCCGTTGATGCACAAATCCCCCAGTTCGGGTCATGACAATCCAAAGCTTGGACTCTGAACCTCTTCATATAATCGTTCAGATGTTCATTGCTCTTCTGAGACATTCTTCCTAAATTGGAGAGAGTGATCTGCTTTGAGACTAAGAAGTATTTCCGGTAGAAAGCATTAACCATTTCTCCCCAGCTAGTGATGCTCCCAGGTGCAATGTTTTTGTACCATGTGTATGCTCAACCTGTCAGAGATTTCGAGAATTCCTTCAGACGACATGGTTGTGTTCATGTTCGCCTAGTGATTCCAGGAATCGAGATACATGTTCTCGAGCGTTCCCCGTTCCATTGTACAGTGTGAACGTTAGAGACGTGTAACCCTTCGAGAGAGGAATTATTTGCGTAGTAGCATGATATGGAGGTTGATGACGGTGGACAGATGGTGTCTTGTATTTTCCTCGATCCTCTATGAAGCGTTCCAGGTCCTCACGAGTGATGAAGCCTGCAGGTTCCTTTGTTGGTGGGTTATTTGCAGCCTTGTGGACTTCATCATCATCTACTATATGGATTGGATTGACTTCAGGATCAGCAGCCGAAGATGTTTCTTTGGCTTTTCCTTTCTCTTGAGTTTTCTCTGACATCTTGTCGGTGAGAGTTTTGAGATAATTGTATAGTTGTTTCAGTGTTGCAGCCATGTCAATCTGATTTTTGGTGAGAGTCTCTTCCACCTTCATAAGATCAGCTATGGTAGGCGGATCTTCTCTGATTTCCTCGGAAGACCGGCCGAAGAGCGGATGGTTTCCGATGTTGGTTTGAGGAGGAGTGGTATCAACAACACCGGTGTTGGAAGCAGGAGTATTTTTTGGAGTAGCACCGTTATTGCTAGTGCTAGCGTAGTTTGTGTTAGGATATGTAACTGAACCTGACCTAAGATCAACCATTTTATGAAAGTTCAGATTGCAACCGAGAGATTAATCTCCCACTGTGAAAATGCGGGGGTACAACAACCACACCCAACAATTCGTTTTGCAATCTGAGAAGATTTACTCCAATACACTTTCTAGAAAATCAACTAGACAGTCAGACTCAATCTAGATTAAAGTATATCAAAGAGTTTAATATCTCTAACTCTTAATTCAGTCCGCAATCATCAAATAGAAATCTGCGAGCCTGATTGAATATAAGAGGAATTACTTGAACGGTACCAAATACCAATGTTCAAGTGTCAATCAATGTAAATCAACAACCAAAGGTTGGATATTCTAATTGATTGATCTTAATGCACAACCTGTGATATTTCAATTATATAACAAAATATAATGCGAAAAAGAAATAACACAGACACCAGAATTTTGTTAACGAGGAAACCGCAAATGTAGAAAAACCCCGGGATCTAGTCCAGATTGAACACCACACTGGCACACTGTATTAAGCCGCTACAGACACTAGCCTACTACAAACTAACTTCGGTCTGGACTGTAGTTGAACCCTAATCAATCTCAAACTGATTCAAGGTACAATTGCGCTCCTTACTTCTCTGATCCCAGCAGGATACTACGCACTTGATTCTCTTAGCTGGTCTCACCCATAACTAAGAGTTGCTATGACCCAAAGTCGAAGACTTGAATAAACAAATTTGTATCACACAGAAAAGTCTACGATAATAGATAAATCTGTCTCCCACAGATAAACCTAAGAGTTTGTTCCGTCTTTTGATAGAAATCAAGGTGAACAAGAACTAATTTATAACCCGAACTTATATTCCCGAAGAACAACCTAGAATCACCTCACAATAATCTTAATCGTATGGTAGTGAAACAAGATATTGTGGAATCACAAATGATGAGACGAAGATGTTTGTGATTTGTTTTATCTTGCCCTATCGGAGATATAATCTCAAGTCAATTATTCAATTTAACTCGTACGATAGAAAATGACAAGATCAGATCGCTCAACTATAAGAGAAGTAGTTTTGTCTGGCTTCACAATTCCAATGAAGTCTTTAAGTCTTTAACCTACAGGGTCTCGAGAAGAAACCTAAGGTTAAAGGAGAATCGACTCTAGCAAAACCAACTAGTATCACACAGGAGGTGTGGGGATTAGTTTTTCCAGTTGCTAGAGTTCTCCCTTATATAATTTTCAAATCAGGGTTTGCAATCTATGTTAACTTAGTAACAAAGCATTCAATATTCACCGTTAGATGAAAACCTGATTAGATACAAGCTAATATCTTTCAACCGTTAGATCAAAACTTAGCTTGTCGCACACAAATGTAACGTATTTCATTTAGGTTTGAGTAACCGTACCTTAACGTGTACACTTAGTTGGTTCACAAATAGTTAACCAATGGTTAGCCATATGAGCACTTCCATATTAACCGTATTCATATTTCTCATAACTAGTTCAAATGACTCATAAGAACTAGTTGAAGAGTTGTTCAATTGCTTAGGTCTTTATACATAGACACAATTGAAACAAAATCAGTTTTTGAATCAATCCAATTGCTTAGGTCTTTATGCAAAGATTGCATTCCTTATAATTTATTGTTTTAAGTTCATGAACTACCGATTTGAGAAATAACCAGCTTGGGTACGCGTACGGGTATGCGTACCTTAGCAACGGATTTGAATTGGTTTTCGGTTTCTAAACTCAGCAGAATTTTCCGGGTAGAAAAGTTCTGCAAGTACGCGTACGGGTACGCGTACCTAAGGTGACTGGTTTATGAGTTCGTAAACTCCAAACTCAACAGAATTTTCCGGGAGGAAAAGTTCCGCCAGTATGCATACGGGTACGCGTACCCAACCTGTCTCCTTCACTAATACCGTATGCACACATATGCAGGCACTTGGTTTCCGGTACATGGATTTATACACTAATGTGCGAACACACTATATATGCTTATATCCATAGATGGTAATCTCAACTCTACATTTCAATCATTGAAACATTCTTCTATAATGTTATAATAGTCGTTATTCACAACTGTCGTCATCAAAGCCATTTTCAAGATTGAAACGTCATCATGACTTTCTTCACAGGTAAAGATGAAAAATGGTTAATGCGAAATCTTACCAACACATATTTCGAGAAAAAGATAGGCGAGTAAACTCGGATCGAAATAACAAATGTGTATGTATGAAATATCATACTTATACGATTTTTGTCTCAAGAGTAGGAGATAGAGTAGATATACTTTTGAGTGATAGATAAGTTCAAGTTTCCACATACCTTTTAGTCAGATGAAGTTCCATTGGTTCCTTAAGTAGTTCTTCGTCTTCGTAAGATGATCGTCATGGAGTCTGGAGCTCAAATACACTTAACTATCCTATTACGATAATTAGCTATAAGTAGACTAGAAATCAAGACACACAGTTTTGACAACTAAGTTTCACAAACAAGCTTGAGATAGCAACGCTTGCGAGTTCGACCGAGCAATGCTCTAACAATCTCCCTCTTTGTCAATTTTAGTGACAAAACTAACAATACATATGGAATACAAAATATATAAAACTTTATAGCTTCTCGTCCACATGCTTGATCTCCTTGGTGCTTCAACATTACTCGAAAACTTTGTCTTTTCCAAGTACTCCCATGATTCCATAGATGTTCAGTTCAGCATCATAGTTGTTGAAGATCCGTAACCATAACAATGAGAAAATAAAAGCTCTCGATCATTGTTATACAATGTCATAGTATTATTACACAGTATCAAAGTTCAATTGTATCACAACTTTGACAACAATACTATGGTGATATGTATCACTCCCCCTTAGTCAATACTTTCATCTCAACATGAAAACCACTCCCCCTTACATAATGATCCGAAAACCATATGTATTTGTAGTGTGAACTACATATTAATTCTCCCCCTTTTTTGTCAGTAAAATTGGCAAAGGTACAAAAACGGGATCCTAATGAAATTTTCATGGAGTTGCTTCAAGACCAAAGAAAAGTACATATCAACTTTGTTTAGATGCAATCATAAAGCCGAAGCTAAATGCATTCATCACGGAGTTTATAAAGATACAAGATAACTCCTCAAATATTTCACAGCCACACTCCCCACAAAGATATGGAAATTAAGCGCAAGTTCAAAAGAACTCTCCCCCATTAAATGTCATCCCCGAAGGAACAACAAAGGCGACCTTACTTTCACAAGAAAAGAAGGATTTCTTTTGGACAAAAAAATCACATGAAAATATGAATTTGTATCCACAAAATTCAATTGAAATAACCACAAGGGAACCCATAGTTAGTTCAATCAAAAAAAAAATAACCAAATTAACCACAAGAGAACCCATGATTAATTCAATTGAAATACACAACCAAATTAATCACAAAAAATGATCAATTTAATTGGTCATGCTCGACATAAGCGAACTTACGGAGCAACAACTAAATAACCAAAAGAGAATGATTAATTTAGTTGATCATGTTCTACATAGGGAACCTCACAGAACAACAACTAAGTTAGTCATAAGAAAATAATCAACTCAGTCGATTGTGCTCAACATAAGAAACCTTATGGAACAACACAGTATATGCACAAAGATTGTGGATCGGAGATCGAACAAATACTGCGGAATAGACAAGGATTCATTCTATTTTGCATCACTATTTGCACAATGACGTATAATAGACTTAATCCTTGTAAACAAAAGTTTTATCCTTTCTTTTTTATCAAATACATGAAATAAAAGGCTTTAACTTTTGTAATGTCAAATGTTCATTCTATCTTTCATCAATACATTCGTATCGACATAATAGAGATAACTTTTGAACAAGTATGGGACAGTCACAGGTTCACTGACTAAACAACATATCCCATAACAATTTGCAATATATAAAATCATAAAGATTAAAATTGCAAAAATCATCTTCCAAAAAACTTAGAATTTAAATAAATAAATCTAAAAAACATGAAGATGAAAATTGTTGGACATAACTATGTATACTCACAATAATTGTTATTCCAAACTCTAGTAATCCTTCTCAAAAATAAGAACAAATTCTCATAAGAAGTTTCCAAGGCATCAAGACAAACTCGTAATGCACATATAAGATGATTTATCCTTAGAGGGTAGAATCAATCTTTTTCCGGATTTACACCAAGAATAGCTACCAAAAGCGTATAAAAATATTTTCTCAATAAAGAAGATCATACAAAGTCATTAACGACCATGCACCATAGTTCACATAAAATGATTGTGAACATTCAAGAATCCCATAGTAATGCATACTATTGCCTATTCTTGAACTTCCTTCTTTGTGATTCACCAACAACATTCTTTTAAAAGATACAAATTAGCTTAGAAGAGTAGTACTCCAAGAATCCAAGTGCCCAAGTCTAAGAGAAGTGGAACAATTGCGACGAAACGGAGCAAAACACTCAAAAACAAGAGACATGACAAATGCCAATCTTAACTCATCCAAATCCAAGGTTTCTCATCTCCATTTTGAAGAGAATTCGAAGGAAGAGAATTCAAAAAGAATGAGGTCAATCCTAGTTCGGACGAAGAAGATACGACCAAAACAAGTTTACGTCTACAGGCAAGTATGCATACGGGTTTGCAAACGAATTTTCATGACCTGGAGCAGTATGCAAATGGGTATGCATACTTAAACCCCTGGATTTTGATTTTAAATGATATTATACATACGTGCTAGGTGTACCATGAAGTCCAAGCATCCTGAACTATTATTTTCAAACCTAAACGTTTAAGAACCTTAAACACAGATCAAGTTAGGTAGAAATGAATAATAAGCAAGGTACATAGATCATCATAAAACTTTCTCAAGTTTACAGACATACCTTTTTAGAAGAATCCAATTGAATTCTACAGCGTTACCAAACATTCAAAATCATACCCAACTTAATATGTGTGCGCCAGTTCTTTTGCTTCCCTCACGTTTACATAACAGGGCATTTCTGGGTGAGGATAAACTTTCAACACAATCAAGCTGTGTTGAGGTGAACAATGTCTTGCTCACCATGGCACTAAGAAAGAGTTTCTTTCCAGCAACTCTTACATCTTGTAGTGTTGAGAAACACCCAAGGAACTGTTTTTATAAATCTATCAAAGAACTTCAAGAGAACCCAAAAATATTTGTGTTTCTGATTTCTTGTTTTCCAACTTATAAAGAGAAGTTTCTACAAATAGTTTTTAGTACTGCGAAGGGAAACTCTTTTGATAAAAAGAGACGTCCTAGCTTCTTCATAAAAGAAGACAATAATACTATCTTAATAGGAAGTATCATGAATTGATAAATTAATCGATTCATGCTTTGAAGTGATATACTCATATGACTGAGATTTAAACTCCTCTTGTAATTCATTTAGTTTGTTACAATTAAATGAATTACGCAGAGGAGGAGCATTGATCTCACTGATTAGTAAATCAATGTCGACTTCAACATGAATATTATTCCTCATAAATTTATTTAGCTTTTCAAGATATTCTTGTTCTTTCTGGAGGTATAACTCAACATCAAGAGATAAGCTTTCATGTTTCTTTTCAAGCCCTGAAAAAACTTCAAGGGATTTTAAACCTGGTGGGGGTTTAGATAGAATTTCTTCTACAGATTTTATTAAATCAGTCATGGAAGAGAATTCTGGAATCCATGGATCTGGTGGTGCATTTATTGAGATAACACTATTGTCCATATCAGATCGCTACAAACACAGACTTATGAGGTCTTTAATGTGTTTGCCTTCTCTAATACCAATTGAAAATGCGGGGGGTACAACAACCACACCCAATAATTCGTTTGGCAATCTGAAAGGACTTACTCATATACACTTTCTATAGAATCAACTAGACAGTCAGACTCAATCTAGATTAAAGTATATCAAAGAGTTTAATATCTCTAACTCTTAATTCAATCCGCAATCAGCAAATAGAAATCTGCGAGCCTGATTGAATATAAGAGGAATTACTTGAACGGTACCAAAGACCAAGGTTCAAGTGTCAATCAATAAAAATCAACAACCAAAGGTTGGATATTCTAATTGATTGATCTTAACGCACAACCTGTGATATTTCAATTATATAACAAAATATAATGCGGAAAAGAAATAACACAGACACCAGAATTTTGTTAGATAGGAAACCGCAAATGCAGAAAAACCCCGGGACCTAGTCCAGGTTGAACACCACACTGTATTAAGACGCTACAAACACTATCCTACTACAAATAACTTCGGTCTGGACTATAGTTCAACACTAATCAATCTCACACTGATTCAAGGTACAGTTACGCTCCTTACATCTCTGATCCCAGCAGGATACTACACACTTGATTCTCTTAGCTGATCTCACCCATAACTAAGAGTTGCCACGACCCAAAGTCGAAGGCTTGAATAAACAAATCTGTATCACACAGAAAAGTCTACGATAATAGATAAATCTTTCTCCCACAGATAAACATAAGAGTTTGTTACGTCTTTTGATAGAAATCAAGGTGAATAGGAACCAATTGATAAACCGGACTTATATTCCCGAAGAACAGCCTAGAATTATCAACCACCTCACAGTAATTTTAATCGTATGGTAGCGAAACAAGATATTGTTGAATCACAAACGATGAAACGAAGATTATGTGATTTATTTTTATCTTTCCCTATCGGAGATATAATCTCAAGTTAATTATTCAATTGAACTCGTACGATAAAAAATGGCAAGATCAGATCGCTCAACTACAAGAGAAGTAGTTTCGTCTGGCTTCACAATCCCAATGAAGTCTTTAAGTCGTTAACCAACAGGGTTTCGAGAAGAAACCTAAGGTTAAAGGAGAATGGACTCTAGCAAAACCAACTAGTATCACACACGAGGTGTGGGGATTAGTTTTTCCAGTTGCTAGAGTTCTCCCTTATATAGTTTTCAAATCAGGGTTTGCAATCTATGTTAGCTTAGTAACAAAGCATTTAATATTCACCGTTAGATGAAAACCTGATTAGATACAAGCTAATATCTTTCAGCCGTAAGATCGAAACTTAGCTTGTCACACACAAATGTAATGTATTTCATTTAGGTTTGAGTAACCGTACCTAAACGTGAACACTTAGTTGGTTCACAAATGGTTAACTAATGGTTAGCCTATGAGTACTTCCATATTCACCGTATTCATCTTTCTCATAACTAGTTCAAATGACTCATAAGAACTGGTTGAAGAGTTGTACAATTGCTTAGGTCTTTATTCATAGACACAATTGAAACAAAATTGGTTTGATTCATTTGAATCAATTCATGAACAATATACCCACGGTTTGCAAAGATTGTATTCCTTATAATTTATTGTTTTTAAGTTCATGAATTTGAGAAATAACCAGCTTGGGTACGCGTACGGGTATGCGTACCTGAGCTACCGGATTTGATTTGGTTTTTGGTTTCCAAACTCAGCAGAATTTTCCGGGTAGAAAAGTTCCGCCAGTACGCGTACGGGTACGCGTACCTAAGGTGACTGGTTTATGAGTTCGTAAACTCCAAACTCAGCAGAATTTTTCGGGAGGAAAAGTTCCGTCAGTACGCGTACGAGTACGCATACCCAACCTGTATCCTTCACCAATACCGTATGCACATATATGCACACACTTGGTTTCCGGTACATGGATTTATACACTAATGTGCGAACACACTATATATGCTTATATCCATAGATGGTAATCTCAACTCTACATTTCAATCATTGAAACATTCTTATATAATGTTATAATAGTCATTATTCACAACTATCATCATCAAAGCCATTTTCAAGATTGAAAAATGGTTAAAGCGAAAGCTTACCAACACATATTTCGATAAAAGGATAGGCGAGTAAACTCGGATCGAAATAGCAAATGTGTATGTATGAAAACTATCATACTTATACGAATTTTGTCTCAAGAGTAGGAGATAGAGTAGATAGACTTTTGAGTGATAGATAAGTTCAAGTATCCACATACCTTTTAGTCGGCCGAAGTTCCACTGGTTCCTTGAGTTGTTCTTCGTCTTCGTAAGATGATCGCCATGGAGTCTGGAGCTCAACTACACTTAACTATCCTAGTCCGAGACTTATCTATAAGTAGACTAGAAATCATGACACATAGTTTTGACAACTAAATTTAACGAACATGCTTGAGATAGCAACTTTTGCGAGTTCGGCCGAGCAATTCTCTAACACACAATGGTCGCCAATATGTAGATGGGGAAAAACGGTTCGCTGGTTTTTTAGGGAATTGAAGAGACGGGCGTGTTGTCGAGACTCCTCAACCGAGCAAACTGTTCAACCTCACACAGATGCACTGCAAAGGGAGTGTTTAGATTCGAGAGATCAATCTGTAGGACTCCCGCCTAAACCAAGTCAATGGCAGTTCCAGAGTCAATTCGGTCACAAAGAGGGAGATGGGTTGATCTGTAGGAGGGAAGCTGAGAATTGTGTGGAATCAATGATGATCAAGGATTGTGGATGTGTTGTGGGTTTCTGCAAGATTGATGAACTGCTGAGTGTTGATTTCAGTGAATAAGTTTCAATCGAGTTGTTGTGTAGACGAATGTTTTCGTGAAAAACGAATGTTGTCTTTTGTCCTCGATTTAGGACTTATTTATATTTCCAGAATAATGAACACATTAATCTCTGTAAGTGTGACGGTTTCTTGAGTGAAAGAGTGGGAAAGTGGGGAATCGTGGTGAAACCAATTCCAGGTCGTGCAGAGACTTGGTTAACCGTCCACCCACTACTTTGCTAACTCCTTCAACCGTTTTCCTGAATTACTCACATTTCTCATCATGGATGAATCCACGTGTCGTAGGCCACCATACCAAAACCTAATTGATATCCCCCTATGTGACGTGATTGATGTTTCATGAATCGTGGAGTCTGCATGACAGACGTGTATTTTATTATTCAGTTGTTGACTGATTAGAAAATGAGTCTCGGTTTTGTTGAATTGAGCATGATTGATGAATGCTCAGTGAGTCATGGATCGAACATGTTTGTTGAGACGTATAGTTCTTTGAATGATGTTGACATTACGTGTATCAATAAAGATTGTAAGTTCGACGACTGAGCATCGATTTGATGAATTACTGAATATTGATAGTTGGATCAATATTCAAGCAACTGAGCAAGTATTGCTCAATTCTACGAATTACTGATAAATTACTGAATATTGATAGTTGGATTAATATTCGAGCAACTGAGCAAGTATTGCTCAATTCGAAGAATTATTTACTGGTGGCGTGACCTAATAAAATATTAATTAAAATATTGGTAGACTACCAAATATTATATGATTAATCCAGATGTTGATTGATGAATCAACATAAATTTATTAGTGTTTGAATCTTGCTCAGAATGATGATTTCTGGAGCTTTTGTTCAAAACCCTAATTTTTGATCAATTGTTCGCCAATTGATGAATTGCTGAAAATAGGTCATGAGTGAAGGAGGGATCGACCACATGGATAATGGACGACCAGGTGATGCCAAATTTCTAGAGTGAGTGTGCATGCACCAGTGTTCTGAGTTGACCAGTTGGTGAAAGAATGATGATTAAATGTCGGTTTCATCATTTATTAAAATAGTGCTCGTCTGAGCATTAGGTAATAAAACCTAATTATGGAAAAGTGAGGGACCGACCAAGAGGGAATGAAACCGACCCTTGGTGGTCGCAGGACCAGCGGATGGTCGTTTGATCAAATTCCAAGTTGGTTGGAAAGAGTTTGGACCCAATATGAGCAATTGAACAAATTAGGTCAAAATCATAATAATGTTTGGGACCGGCTCATTGCGTGCCTTAGGGCCGTCCTTGGTTGGTCGAGGAAGAATGCCCGTGTCACCATAATGTCCATGTCTCAGTCATGAGAGTTTCAGTATTTTTTGGTGTGTGTTTGAGCAATATCTCGGATTTTCAAAAGAGTTCGATCTTTGACTGAAATTCTTGATTTCGCTCGAATGAGCAAGTAGGACTTTACTCGTTTGATCAAAATTTGAAAAATATTAAAATAATAATACTTTAATATTTGGTGTGAGTAGCCTAGTCAGTCATGTGACCATTTGACTATTTGGCTTTTTCATGGTTTGAGCAATATTCGAGAAAATATAAAGAAACCATGATTTTTGCTCAAACTGAGGAGTTTCATGAGATGAGCGAAATAATAATTATGACATACTAGGGATTGTAAGGTGTGGACCGCCACGGCTAGGGCATGGCCGACCGGCTAGGTTTCCCTGTCCCGCAACACCTTTCCCTATTTTTATTATTTTTCAAGAAACCATGAAAATATGGAGAAACCATGAGTTTTACTCAAAAAAGAAAATTGCCAGAATGAAAGAGTTTTCATGAGTTAATGAAAATAATAAAATAATTTAAAATAAAGGAAAAAGGCGTGGGGGACAGGCCACGGTGGCATGACCGGCCGGCCGGTGGGCTCGGTCCCTTAGGCGCCATTTTTATTATTTTAATATTATTTTCTCTCTCCTATTTGTGTAGGATTCCTCGTTTGTCCATATTTTTGAATGCTCGTTCGTTCACTCGGGTGCTCGGTCGTGCATCATTGTCGAGTACACTTGCACCGTTTTCTTGGGGCTTACTCAGTGATGGTCCAGATGCCCGGTTGTTGAGTATTTATTACTAATTTATGAAATTCAGTGGAGAATGATTCATGAAACTGAGTAATAAAGGTGAGTAGTTATTTATTATCAATCCATAGGATCAGTCGTGGACTCGACCATGGATTCAGAATAATAAAATGAACATTACCATCCCATGGGATCGTGGATTCGACCATAGAATCGAAGTAATAAAATTATATATTACCATTCCATGAGATCAGCCGTGGATTCGATCACGAAATCGGAGTAATGAGATAAAATAGATTATCTTCTAGGAATTCAGTGGTGAATGTCACGGTATAATTAATCTATTGCAGAAGGGATATTAGCCAGTTAAAGCGTCATACCCGTTCTGAAAGGTGCATAGTCAGGGATCAGCGAGTGTTGCCGACGCCCTGAAGGCGTTTAGCCCTCTCAACAATTATGTATGGAGAACCGCCTGAATATGTACACGGTCTCTCTACATAGTCAGGGAACAGTGAGTGTCACCGATGGTGGTAGAGCATAGCTCGGTTGAACCCACCAAGCGATGGTATGTCAAGTTTGGTTATCATATTTTAGGGAACCAAAACTCATTTGAAGAGCCGCTTGATTATATAATAGAGTCAACTTCGTATACGTTAACTTGAAAGTATTAGGATATGAGACATTACAAGTATTACGTGAAGACTTGAAGAATGTGAAGAAGTAAGGAGCTACAACGGCGACATCATCTTTCCACTTGAGGTTAGTAATATTTGACTTGAACTGTTTCATTCCCTAACGTATCTTTCAAGTCGTGCATATTGAAAACATAACTGGGAAGATGTGAATGAATATACTCTAGTTAGACATAGTAATAAGGAATACAATATAGAGTATAACGCTTATCTTTTGAACTTCGTATATAAGACATCGACATAATCGTATGAATGATATTGTGATTATGTATGGGTCTGAGGTGAAGATTTCGTCCTAGGATACAACGTTTTACATTCGTTTAAAGGAATTACATTCATAAACTTGTTTTGTCAATCGAAAGGGAAATCGCTAGGCTTATTGGTATTTTTATTCATTGCAAATCTTTTGAATTACCAATATGTGTGTTTAGTATAACCGCTCATGACTTGCTTATGTTCTTGGTAAAGCTATTCACAAGGCCTGACTTTTGTATTGGTATGAGTTTTATTAGTGAAATCGATCTTAAGTAATCACCTGAGATGGTATGATCGATTTATTGTAAATGGTATGGCCAACTCTAGTCATTGGGGAACCGATCCTGGTAAGAGGTGCAACCGATCACAAAAGGGGAATCGATCCTTGTAAGAGGTGCAACAAGATTTTTTGTTATTGGGGAACCGATCCTATGAACATGTGCATCAAATACAAGTTAGATACCATATATATGTGGGAACCGATCCTAGTAAGAGGTGTAACATATGGGAACCGATCCTAGTGAGAGGTGCAACATATGGTAACTGATCCTAGTGAGAGGTGCAACGGATCCTAGTGATTGGTGTAACCGATCCTAGTGAGAGGTGCACTCGGTTATAACATAAGAAACTTAACCAAAATTAATTTTTGGATTTCCTAGAATTCTTAGAGATGTCGAAAAATATATTTGGTTAATATGGAAATATAAAGATGTCGACATACTTTGAACATGTGCAGTAACTGTTATCATTTATTGTTCAAAGATATTCTTTAATAGTTAAAGGAGAATCCCGGATCGAAATAAATTAAGAATCTTTTAATTAAGGTTTTTAGTTTTGAATATCTTTTGAAAATAAAAATTAGTAATGTGCATTTACTAGTTGGAGATTTTCTAAGAGATTGTTGGTCAATATTTGGACAAAGCATTTCCAGGAATTATGGAAACCGAGTTTGGAAATATATTGCATATCTTGAGAATATTTTTGGTTTTGGAAATTCCTTGGTGTCCAAACTTCCTTGGTCTATAAATATTGAAGTTTGCATTTCAAGCAAACTAATCCTCAGATCCAGCAAAACTACCTAGTTGTGTTGTTACTGGTGGAGCCGCCTATTCGGAGAGGAAATTAACCTAATTAGGCGAAATCTCTTACGGCCGCTCGGTTTAAAGAATTCTTTGGGATTGAGAAGCTCTATTAGTACCGTTGGTGGGAAACTAGATAATTGAAGTTTATCTTTTGTTTTTGATTGATTTGATTGACTAACGGTTGTTTAACTTTGATTGCACCTAGTTTATTTATGCTTGAGAATATTCTCTTATGATATAAGATTCACTCAAATTAGATCGAAGTTTCGACGGGGATCTTTAGACTGTTTGCAGTTCTAAAGACGTCTTGTGATAATCCACTGTTAACAGACTCCGTTTTATGTGTGATTGATTACAAGAGATTCAAGTTGATTGTGTGCACGTGTTTATTGAAGATCTAAGAAGATTTGAAGACGAAGAAGATTTCTAATTTGGGTTCATAATCTTTGGTGTGCACAATACTTGTTTCGGCTGGAAAAGGATCCAACTATAATCAGTTTATCTTTGTGATAGATTTGATTGATTAGTTGAGTAGATCAGCATCAATATAATTCTTTGTGATTAAAAGTATTGATTGCAAAATCTTGACAATTACTTTGGTAATTGTTATTGGATAGATCTAAGGACCTGGGAAATGAGTTTATTGGGATAAACGGAAGAGCCTTTTGTCGAACTCATATCACTTGGTTGAAAAGAGTTGTTACCGAACAGATTTGTTATTCCTTTACTGTTTGGAATACGAACCAAAGGAATTGTTCCAAGTGCGTGACTTATTGCAAGTTGGAGGCGCAGGGATACATACGGAACTAGGTGAACTATAGGTTTAGTTGCTTGGTCGCAACTATACGAAGTTGGTTTAGATTTTGTATAACGGCTTCATCCTGAGAGTATTCACTTCTGGACAAGGTCCCAGGGTTTTTCTGCATTTGCGGTTTCCTCGTTAACAAAATCTTGTTGTGTCTTTTACTTTTCTATTTCCGCAATTATAATTGTTTTATTATAATTAGAAGTAAAATACACAAACGTTAATTCTTATTTACTTGATAGAAATCTTATTGTGTTTGGTTAAGTCCGAACCTTTTATCAAGTAAACATATTTCGTTGTTGTATTGTCTCGATCTTGTATCCATAGCCAATCACACAAGTTATCTTGTTGTCGTATTGTCTCGATCTCGTATCCATAGACGATTAGTTGTATTGTCTCGACTCAGTCCATAAACAATCACTTTCGGAGAAAGGACTTATAGGCGGAAAAGTTTTAGATTGAGGTATATTTAAGTACCCTCGTCTTTTCAATTGGTATCAGAGCAAGCAAACACGAAAAGATCTAACAATCTGTGTTTGGTGCAATCCAACCTATAAGACATGATTCAAAGTAAAGTTAAGCGAGAGCGAAAACTTAAGAAGGACCCAATTAACGTATCGCAAGACTTTGGAAGTTTTGATTTTAAAAAATGCTTAGAAGGGACATCCTTATCGAGTACTACGGGCTCAGTTGAAAATACTTCTGAATATTCTCAAGATGAGATTAAGTTAAGCCCTGTACTGATGATCAATGACCTCGATTCTGAAAAAACCTTCTATAGGAGATGAAAAGGTTGTTGATTATGTGAGTGTAAATACTTCCGAGCTATAAGAGTTAAAAGAAAGTTTTGACTCTTGTGCAACTGAACTTACTCTTGGACTAACAAGAGAAGGAAAACTTCTAGAAGAATTAGGTTGTTTGCAAGATAAAAATGAACAACTTGTTCATGATCTTTCCTCCTTGACAGCGGAATTAGATTCTCTCAAGAATACTTCTTCCTTGGAGATCCAATCCTTGGAAGAGAAACTTGATGAATCTAAAGCAAGGATTAACTCTCAACAAAAGAGTTTTGAAGAGAAGCAAGGTACATATCTCTCACGAGAAAAATGCCTTGAGGCTGAGCTAGCTGTTGCTCTTGATAAAATCAAGATGTTGGAAGAAGAAAATTTGAACATGAAAAAGTTCAATGTTAGCTCAAACAACTTAACCTCAATGTTAGAAGCAAGTAGAAATCATCGTGGTACACGAGGATTGGGCTATAAGGGAATAAATGCTTCAAATATTAGCAAAGAGGTAAAATTTGTCAAAGCTACAATTTCTTCTCAACCAGAGGCTTCCATTGATGTCAAAGATGCTCCTATTTCTCGTAAAGAAGTAAATCCAGTCACGCCTAAGAATTGTGTGCAACCAAACTCGTCAAGTACAACTATCAAGGAGAGCACTTCTGCTAAAGTCAAGAAAGCAACAACGTTGAACAAAGATAAAAAGAAGAAGAAGAAAACTCGTCGTGCTCCAATGCAAGAGGATCCACAAAAAGGTAACATTAAAACTCATACTTCGTATGTTACTAAGCATTGTTGTTATTGTGGTAATAAAGGGCACGTGGAATGGGGATGCAAGATTCGTAAGATAGAAGATACACTTTCTTTTGTATCAAACGAATTGGCTAAGATTGCTCCCCAAAGGAACTCGAATCGATATTATCCAAAGTTTAGGCAAAAGAATTATTATAATGATAGTTCAAATTTTTCCTATCGCTCAACAAGGTCATCTTATAAAAGACCCGAAAAGACCCGAATATAGAAAGAAAAATAACCTTGTAAATGCTAAGATAAGATCTGATGTTCCAAATTGGAGAAAAGTTGTTTCGCAAATTAATCAAAAGGACAATTGTCCTAATGGTATGAAGGAGAAAGCTGCTCCTGCGAAACCCAACTCTAAAGGGTCCCAATAGCCAAGAAGGGACCAAAATTTAGTCACAAGAATGACTCTCGGATGTTAATTGTTGGTGACAATAATTATAAGAGTTTTCTTGAAAGACTAAAGAAAGACATCATGTCTGAAATCTCTTGTACTAGTAAACATTGTGATAATGACACTCTTCATCACAAGTCAAAGAAGAAAAACAAGAGATGGAACAAGAGAAAACAAACCAAGCAAGAGCTCAAGAATGATGATTCTGTCTTAGTTACTCGTGACGAACAAGACAAGGCTCAACTCAGCACAACCTAGTTATGTTAGAATGTGCATGCTCATCTTAGTGCTCAATCTTTTGAAAGGTGAGAAAGTACATGAAAAAACTGATCACATAATCTCTCGCTTATTATATGACTAATTAACATCTTTAGGGAGATTTATTTTCTTCTATACTCATACCTTCTCTATCTATATTTGAGATTTTGATAGAAACGGTAATTTTGAGTTGATGATGTTGATATCTACTGATCATATATGTGTATCTCTTGCTTTCACGGTTAAAACGAGCCAAAAGTCATTGAATTCGTACTTAGTATGCAAAAGTTATGCCTAAAACTGTCTTGTGTATGAATTCGTGTGTTACAACCAATTCTAAACTTGTTTGGAAGTGTGGTATGACCGATTTCAAGAAGCAAATTCATATGAATGAATGTTTATATTTTTTGCTTTGTGTATTCGTTTATGGGATGTCTGTTTTCGATTTTCATAACCTTAATATTCGATCTCATATGGTGTGAACCCTTATGGTTTGGGTGACTTTTTGATTTAGCATGATTAAGTTCTAGCCCATGTTGGTAGGCTTTATCAAAGGATCATGAGGGATTCTGATTGAAACAATATGTGAAAAAGTCACAATATGTTGAATCGTTTGGTTTAGCATAAAAGCATATGTGTTTCGGGGTTTTCAACTTTTGCTATGCATAAGTTAAAACCGGTTTTCAACCTTTCTCTGGTAAAGGTTGGTTGTTGTTGTTCTTTTGTCTTGCAAGAGGATGACAACATAGTGATATTTTGGTATCAATTCTCCTTGGGAAGATTCAAACATTAATGGAGAAAAGGATGCGGAATTTGAGGTAACGACTTTGTTAGTTAATCGTTTTCCTGTTTATGAAAAGCCTGATTTTATTGTTTTTGCTTAACAAAATTTCGGTACAATTGATGTTATATTCCATTATTTATGTATTGGTGTGTGTGTGATTCAATTGTTTCCGGTTAAGAAAAACTATTGTTATCTTGCTTTATTGTTTGGTATCAATTGTTTAGGCTTACAAAATTTCGGTGCAATTGCGGTACTTTAATGTCTATATTGTTTCAATTGCTTCCGATTGAGGTAAATAATTATGCAAGTTGATTTATTTGGTTTGTATGAATTGTTTATGGATTAAAGAAAGAAAAGGTTTACGTGATGAATTGTTTAGTCCAATTCGACTCCGGATAAGAGAAACTAAGTTAATTCGGATCTTAGTTAGACTTATAAAAGTGGAAGTTTCGGTTATTCAAGTCTAATCGAATGCCTTAACAAGAAATGCTAGTTAACTAACCTAGTACTTGTCTTGTTTAAAATTGAAAGGTTTATGTTATTGTTTATGGGTGAAAACTATTCCTGCCGAATTTGGTAATTTGGGGTGTGGATGAGGAATGAATCTAAACCCTAAAAAAATGCACTGCACGGGAGTGCTTTGTGATTCGAGAAATCAATCTGTACAATTATGGCCTAAACCAAGAAATGGTCTATCCAGACTTGCTTCGGTCACAAAGTGAAGGAGATGGGGTTGATCTTAGGGAGGGAAGCGAAGAAGGTGTTGAGATTGTGAAGGTGTTGGCTATGTATGACTTGTATCAGAAAGCTGAACTGGCTTGCAGAACGTAAGCAGTTCCGGTGTTTGAATACAGTTGTATCAACACTTGCTTATGTTGTCTTGTTCTTATCGAAATAGGGAGGAGAAATTATTTATACAAGTCATTGAGCCTTACTCACGTATCTCGTGGGAAGTGGAGAAAATGGAGTGATGGAGTAGTGGAGTTGCGGGTGTTAGTGTTACACGATCAATCTTGCCCACTTCTCCCATCATCACTAACCGTCCATGAATTCATGACACGTTCTTGTGATGGCGCGTTGTGCGCTGCACGCTGTAAACCGCCAGACCAATACCCCAGTATGTATCCCCCAGTTTGTGACATGATTGATGTCTCGAGTGTGTGGATCGTGGGACCCACAGAAGGTAGCATGTAATGTAGGTTAAATAACTAAGTTATTTAGGAAGTCGATACTTGTGAAGTATCGTGTGTATTCTATGCAAGTAATGCATCGAATATACTCGGCATGTATGAAGCATCGATGTTTGAGCGTCTTAAAATAGCTTCATGTCCAGCCTACTTCATGTGATGGTTTGGTGGCTGCGCAAACAAGTCCTGACTTGGCCGACCACATGGTGTGGTAGAGTGGCGGATGATAATCACCACGACACCTCATTGACCAGTTAACTCCTGACCAGGATTGTATAACCAAGCAGGCGAAGTTAAACGGACGAGATGATCTTTGAGACACTCATATGCGACCGTTAGTGGAGTTAGGTTTATGAAGAGGTGCGCAAACATCACTCTTCAGCTTGGTCGAAACCAAGCTTGGGACGCAATTTTGGCCAGGCCGATCGTACATGCGTGTAGACGGCATGCCGGTGTAGGCGCCCATACCTCATTGTCTCGTGAAAGTGTGATCTAAGCCACTCAATTTGTCCGGTGAAGTTGAGTGGTTGAGATCGATTTGCGGCAGAAATCCGGTGCCGCAAAAGCCACGCGTCATGCCAACTTCGGGCGCGCGTTTCGAGATGACCAAGCTTGGTCGGTCTTGGACGATTAGTCTGGTATACAGACGGCAGGCTGGTGTACACGTCCATACCTTAATACCCCATAGAAACGTGATCTGAGCCACTCAATTTGTCCGGCAAAGTTGAGTGGTCGAGATTAGTTTGCAATTGGGAGGTGTGACCACGCCTAGTTTGGGCGTGCGAATCGAGACGACCAGACATGATATGCCTTGGACGATCGGGTGTGGAGATATGTGGGCACACAATGATCGTGTTGATACTCACTGGACCTGCTTAATCTACTCCTAGACCCTTCGTTCGATCAGGTGAAAATGGACGCTCGTGATCGAAAACCCTAATTAGGGTTTTGCCAGCCGTGCGTCATGCCTTGTTTGGGCGCACGAATTGGGACAACCATCCATGTTTGGTCCTGACCGATCGGTCATGTATGTAGGCGGGCCCACGGTGTTTGTGTTGACATGCTCTGGGCCCTTTGAATCTACATCTACACCCTCCATCTATGCCTGCGAAGATGGATGGTTGAGACTGATTTGCGACACATGTAATGTGCTGCAAACCCTAATTCAGGGTTTCTCGTCCACGCTGCTTTGGCTAGACGAATTGGAAAGCCATGCTACCCTTTTGGGGAGGCCGACCATGCGGGGTCCGCATTGGTCCGGTGTTAAACATTCCAATACATGCTTGAGGGTTATGGATTCGATCTAAGCCATCTAATCATGCTGGTGAAGTTGGATGGTCGTGATGGTTTCTGAGACTGATACAGACAGTCCAGATGCTCGATCGGGCTAGTATAACACTCCGGGAGTTATAGCATGTACGGGTATTTCGCACATGCTTCCTTATTTAATGCTTGGAGATTCGTGTTGCTCTGCTGAGAACGATCACTCAGTCATCATGCCGCACCAATAATGAGAATGAAGTAGTACAGGAAATACAAGGCTGGTCATGCATTAATTGTTAATGCTATAAGTTTATAGTGAAGAAGTATTCTCCACTTTATCAGTGGCTTTATCCTTTGCAGGATGTTAGCGCATAGTTTTGGCTTTTATAATTTTAGCCTTAAATGAAAATCCATCATCAACAATTATTGATGAGAATAACTAGAACCTGGTGAGAGAAATAGAGTTAATTCTGATCTTTATTTTGGTCTTATCGAACAAGCGATTGTATTTGTACAATCGGTTTAGCAAAGGAAATAAGGCGCTTAGTCGATTTTTGGTTTGCTAAACTATTAGGAAAAATTGCTTCGAGCAATTGTTTCCTTGGTAACATATCAAAACAAAATTACTTTGTAGTTTTGGTTTTGATATTGGTTATCAAAAATGGTGTGTGGAACCCTCGTGCTTAACTCTTATAGGTTTTGCAGGTCTTGTGAGATTTGTAAGATCCTTTCGGGTTGCTTTTTTATTTGCTCGTACCTTTGAAATTTTGTGACAAAAAGGGGGAGAAATATATGGAGTAGACAAGTGATACTTATATTGATTTGTATTGATTTGGTATCACTAAGGGACAAGACAATGGTGCTTAAACGTTATATCTAAAAAAGAGTAACGCATAGACTAAGAGGGAGTAACATATCATATGATGAGAATAACAAAGACGTGCGGATTGAAAATCTACCTATCTTACCTTTAGGGGGAGTATTAGCTTTGTTATTATAATGTCAACAACGACATTTATGGATTGAATGTATACAGGTTGTTGTGCTGTTGAATTTGCGAATCATGCGTATATGTAATGAATTCTTGTAATTTGTTTATCCATATGATGTAATAGTTTTGTCACTAAAATTGACAAAGGGCGAGATTGTTAGAGCATAGCTCGGTTGAACCCACCAAGCGTTGGTTTGTCAAGTTTGGTTGTCATATTTTAGTGAACCAAAACTCATTTCAAGAGTCGCTTGATTATATAATAGAGTCAACTTCGTATAGGTTAGCTTGAAAGTATTAGGATATGAGACATTACAAGTATTATGTGAAGACTTGAAGAATGTGAAGAAGTAAGGAGCTACAACAACGACATCATCCTTCCACTTGAGGTTAATAATATTTGACTTGAACTTTTTCATACCCTAACGTATCTTTCAAGTCGTGCATATTGAAAACATAACTACGAAGATGTGAATGATTATACTCTAGTTAGACATAGTATTAAGGAATACAATACGACGTATAACGCTTATCTTTTGAACTTCCTATATAAGACATCGACATAATCATATGAATGCAATTGTGATTATGTATGGGTATGAGGTGAAGATTTCGTCCTAGGAAACAATGTTTTACATTCCTTTAAAGGAAGTACATTCATAAACTTATTTTGTGAATCGAAAAGGAAATCGCTAGGCTTATTGGTATTGTTACTCAATGCAAATCTTTTGAATTATATATGTGTGTTTAGTATAACCGCTCATGACTTGCTTATGTTCTTGGTCAAACTATTCACAAGGACTGACTTTTGTATTGGTATGACTTTTATTAGTGAAACTGATCTTAAGTAATCACCTGAGATGGTATGATCGATTTATTGTAATTGGTATTGACTAACTCTAGTCATTGGGGAACCGATCCTAGTAAGAGGTGCAACCGATCACAAAAGGGGAATTGATCCTTGTAAGAGGTGCAACATTTTTTTTTGTTATTGGGGAACCGATCCTATGAACATGTGCACCACATACAAGTTAGATACCATATATATGTGGGAACCGATCCTAGTAAGAGGTGTAACA
Source organism: Papaver somniferum (assembly GCF_003573695.1). Taxonomy (NCBI): domain Eukaryota; kingdom Viridiplantae; phylum Streptophyta; class Magnoliopsida; order Ranunculales; family Papaveraceae; genus Papaver; species Papaver somniferum. Next base: position 44,702,631 of record NC_039360.1, on the reverse strand, counting down.
TATGGGAACCGATCCTAGTGAGAGGTGCAACATATGGTAACCGATCCTAGTGAGAGGTGCACTCGGTTATAACACAAGCAACTTAACCAAAATTAAATTTTAGGATTTCCTAGAGTTGTTAGAGATATCGAAAAATATATTTGGTTAATATGGAAATATAAAGATATCGACATAGTTTGAACATGTGCAGTAACTCTTACTATTTATTGTTCAAAGATATTCATTAATAGCTAAAGGAGAATCCCGGATCGAAATAAATTAAGAATCTTTTAATTAAGGTTTTTAGTTTTGCATATCTTTAGAAAATAAAAATTAGTAATTTGCATTTGCTAGTTGGAGATTTTCAAAGAGATTTTCGGTCAATATTTGGACAAAGCATTTCTAGGAATTATGGAAACCGAATTTGGAAATATATTGCATATCTTGAGAATAATTTCGGTTTTGGAAATTCCTTGGTGTCCAAACTTCGTTGGTCTATAAATATTGAAGTTTGCATATCAAGCAAACTAATCCTCAGAGCCATCAAAACTACCTAGTTGTGTTGTTACTGGTGGAGCCGCCTATTCGGAGAGGAAAGTAACCTAATTAGGCGAAATCTCTTACGACTGCTCGGTTTAAAGACTTCTTTGGGATTGAGAAGATCTATTAGTACCGTTGGTGGGAAAATAGATAATTGCAGTTTATCTTTTGTTTTCGATTGATATGATTGACTAACGCTTGTTGAACTTTGATTGCACCTAGTTTGTTTATACTTGAGAATCTTCTCTTCTGATATAAGATTCACTCAAAATAGATCAAAGTTTCGACGGGGATCTTTAGATTGTTTGTAGTTCTAAAGACGTCTTGTGATAATCAATTGTTAACAGACTCCGTTCTGTGTGTGATTGATCACAAGAGATTCAAGTTGATTGTATGCAGGTGTTTATTGAAGATCTAAGAAGATTTGAAGACGAAGAAGATTTCTAATTTGGGTTCATAATCTTTGGTGTGCACAATACCTGTTTCGGCTGGAAAAGGATCCAACTATAATCGGTTTATCTTTGTGATAGATTTGATTGATTAGTTAAGTAAATCGAAATCAATACAATTATTTGTGATTAAAAGTATTGATTGCAAAATCTTGACAATTACTTTGGTAATTATTATTGGATAGATCTAAGGACCTGACAAAGGAGTTTCTTGGGATAAACGGAAGAGTCTTTTGTCGAACTAATATCACTTGGTTGAAAAGAGTTTTTACCGAACAGATTTGTTGTTCCTTTACTGTTTGGAATACGAACCAAAGGAATTGTTCCAAGTGCGTGACTTATTGCAATTTTCAGGCGCAGGGATACAGGCGGAACTAGGTGAACTATAGGTTTAGTTGCTTGGTCTCAACTATACGAAGTTGGTTTAGATTATGTATAACGGCTTAATCCTGAGAGTATTCAATTCTGGACAATATCCCGGGGTTTTTCTGCATTTGCGGTTTCCTCGTTAACAAAATCTTGTTGTGTATTTTACTTTTCTATTTCCGCAATTATAATTGTTTTATTATAATTAGAAGTAAAATACACAAACGTTAATTCCTATTTACTTGATAGCAATCCTATTGTGTTCGGTTAAGGCCAAACCTTTATCAAGTAAACATACTTCGTTGTTGTATTGTCTCGATCTTGTATCCATAGTCAATCACACAAGTTATCTTGTTGTCGTATTGTCTCGTCCTCGTATCATAGATGATCACACGAAGTGTGAACCGATTAGTTGTATTGTCTCGACTCAGTCCATAGACAATCACTTTCGGAGAAAGGACTTATAGGTGGACAAGTTTTAGATTGAGGTATATTTGGGTACCCTCGTCTTTTCAGATGGTATGTGTACCATGAAGGCCAAACATCCCGAACTACTATTTTCAAGCCTAAACATTTAAAAACCTTAAACACAAATCAAGTTAGGTAGAAAGGAACGATACACAAGGTACATGGATCATTATAAGTACTTTAAGAAAATAATAAAACAAAATAAATCTTGCTCAAGTTTATAGACATACCTTTTTAGAGGAATCCAATCGAATTATACGGCCGTACCAAAGATTCAAAATCATACTGACACGATATGTGCCCCCCAATTCTCGTGCTTCCCTCATCGTATACATAACAGGACATTCCTTGGTGAGGATGCACTTATAACACAATCCAGTTGTGTTGAGGTGAACAAGGTCTTGCTCACCACAAGTGACTGAAACAGACTTTTCCGCAACTATGGATTTTTCACCATCAATAGTTTTTGGCTTATTTCGTTTCACCTTTAGATTATCATGAAAGAGATCGCTTTTAGAACCTTTCACATCCAATTCCATCTTTCCAAAGAAATTTTGAAGTTCCAACATCATGGATACTGCCTTCTCCATAGTCGTGTAATTTTCTGGGAGATCATTCCTTTCACACTCAAAACATCATTGACTTCCTTTGGTATCCACTTCTGAGTGTGTTTAGGAACAACCGTACCCTTCTTCCCATTACTCTCTTCTAGAATTTTACGAAGAGAATTGGATTGACTATTCTTTTGCAAGTTAGTCTTTATCTAATTGGGAGCATCAGATCTTCTCTTCGTCTTTACGAAGTTAACATTTTGATAACCATTACGATTGTGAAAAGGATTCGTATGACATTTATAGGCAAATCTAGGTTTATGACAACAATGATTACTTTCCTAAAGGTTGGATTACAACTTGTAATGTTAAGTGGATTAGCCTTAACATAATATCTTGGTTTCACAACTTGTGATGCCCAAAAAAGAACATCATGAAGTTTCTCATTCCTTATACGAAAACGACATCTCCTTTCCAAGTTACCTTTGTTTCCGCAATAATGACAAATATAAGGAACGTTCTTACCCGGATTCATGTGTGCTGTTTTTGGAGGTTGATATACTTTGCTCTTTCGAACCTTAACTTCCGGTGAATGAATTTCAATATTGCCATCAGTGAAAACCTTTTGTTGAGAAGAATCACTAGCCTTGACAAATGTTACCTCTTTGCTAGTACTTGAAGCATCTATTCCATTATAGCCCAATCCCCGTGTATCACGATGATTTTTACTTTCTCCTAGAATAGTGGTTAATTTTCTTGAACTAGTATTGAACTTTTTCAAGTCATCTTCCAACATCTTGATTTTATCAAGAGCAGCAACTAAATCAGCCTCAAGGCGTTTTTCTCGAGTGAGATAAGCGCTTTCTCTGTCATGAAAACTTGCTTGCTGAGAGTTAATCCTTGCTTCAGTTTCTGCAAGTTTCTCTTCCAACAAGAAGTATTTTTGATAAATATTATCACATTCAAGTGACTTTCTACTCAGGTTTTCCTCTGAATCTTTGAGGATCGATTCGCAAGAGTGATTCAAAACAGAAAGACCTCCGTAAAATATTTTTCAATTTTTTATTTTCTCGACAAAGAGGAGTCAGAAGAGGTGTGACATGAGAAGTTCTCATATTTTTCTTTTCCAACGAATTCAAAACCTTAACATACTCTGAGACTTCCTCATCAACATCTCTATCAATATTTGAATCACCTTCATCAGAAAGTTCATCCAACTGTTCTTCTAGGCGTGTTTCCCAATCAACAGTTTCTACATCAAGAGAATGCTTAGATATCGACTTAAATATGAAAGTTCTCTCAGGTGAATCCAAGCTTCGAAATACATCTGGTATTTCTGAACTGGTACGTTATTAGAGATAGACTTGTCCATAATAATCAGATTGCTACAAACACAGACTTATGAGGTCTTAAACGTGTTTGCCCGCTCCGATACCAATTGAAAAAGCGGGGGTCTAACAACCACACCCAATATTTCGTTTATACAATTTTTATGGACTAACTGTAATATATTTCCAAGAGAATCAACTAGACATTCAGACTCAATCAAGGAGAATACATCCAAGAGTTATATCACAGTTTCTCAAATTGATCTGCAATCGAACAAATAGGAATATGTGAGCCGGATCAGTATGATAAATAATTTGGATGGTACAAGACTAATATCCAAGCGTCAATCAATTTCAATCAACAACCAAAGGTTGGATTTACCAATTGATTGAACTACGCACAACCTATGATATTTCAATTATATAGAAAATATAATGCGGAAAAGAAATAACACAGACACCAGAACTTTTGTTAACAAAGAAACTGCAAATACAGAAAAACCCCAGGACCTAGTCCATATTTGAACACCACACCGTATTAAGCCGCAACAGACTCTAGCCTACTACAATTAACTTCGGACTGGAATCTAGTTGAGCCCTAACCAATCTCACACTGATTAAGGTACAGTCGTGTTCCTTACGCCACTGAATCCCAGCAGGACTATACACACTTGATTCCCTTAGCTGATCTCACCCACAACTAAGAGTTGCTACGACCCAAAGTCGAAGACTTGATAAACAAATCTGCCTCCCACAGAAAAGTCTATTGAATAGATAAATTTGTCTCCCACAGAAATACCTATGAGTTTTTTGTTCCGTCTTTTGATAAATCAAGGTGAACAGGAACCAATTGATACACCATACTTATATTCTCGAAGAACAACCTAGTAATGTCAATCACCTCAGAATGATCTTAACCGTATTGTAGCGGAACAAGATATTGTGGAATCACAAACGATGAGACGAAGATGTTTGTGACTACTTTTTATCTTACCTATCGGAGATTGAATCTCGAGAAAATATTATAGAAGATAGTACTCAACACGATAGAACAAAGTAAGATTAGAACACGCAACTACAGAGAAAATAGTTGGGTTTGGCTTCAGAATCCCAATGAAGTCTTAAGTCGTTAACCTAATAATAATTTAGAAAAACATAGGTTAAAGGAGAATCGACTCTAGTCGCAACTAGTATCACATAGGAGGTGTGGGGATTAGGTTTCTCAGTTTCTAGAGTTTTCCCTTATATATTATTCAAATGAGGGTTTGCAATCAATGCTACATCGGTAACAAAGCATACAATAGTCATCGTTTTATCAAAACCTGATTAGATGCAAGCTAATATCTTTCAACCGCTAGATTGACCTTAGCTTGTTATGCACAAATGAAATGTGCCTTAGATAGGGGTAACCATACCTAAACTTGTACACTTGGTTGGCTCAACAATAGTTAACCAAAGTTAGCCATATGAACACTTTCATACCAACCTTGTTCATCTTTATCACAAATAGTTCACATGACTCAAATGAAACTAGTTATAGAGTTGTTCAATTATATATATTCTCATAGAAGTATACAAGACACAATTGAATCAAAATCGATTTTCATTTGCTCGAATCAATTCATGAACATTATAGCCACGGTTTGCAAATGATTGCATTCATTATTATATAAATTTATTTGTCGATGAATAAACCGATTTTAAAACTTAACCCACTCAAGTATGCAAACGGGTATGCATACTTAGAGTTTCAGACTTGGTATGTCCTCCAGTATGCAAAAGGGTATTGTAGGATCAGAATTTCGCAACGATAATGTCTCAGCGAAATTATCAACAACACAACACAACAGCGTCGCAGAATAATTTCAGAAATAATACGATAAACGACGTCAACTAGAATCACGAGAAAGATGTGATAGTCCTGCGAAAATTAGAGAGCTTGCGAGATTAACATTTGTAAGGTTGCGAGAATGTCGCAGACCATACCCAAAAATAAAGGACATATTAGCTGTCATCCACTATGTATTTCCTTATAAATAGTCGTTCAAGTTGTAAAGAAGAAGAAAGAGATCTTTTTGAGTAAGAAACAAGTAAATAGGAGAGAGAAAGTCTAGAGCAGAGGTCATTCTTGATTCCTTTATCTTTTCTTGTAAGAACATTCAAAGATTGATCAATAAAATTAAGAGTGTAAACCTAAAAATGAGTTGAGTAATAATGAAATCATATGAGGGGTGTAGTGTAGGATTTCCTGCAACTACAGGTACGCATACTGTCGTTCACGACCGAGCTCAGTTGAATTAGTATGCAAACGGGTACGCATACCAAATTCCCGTACTTGAGCTGTTAAGCCAGTACGCATACGGGTATGCATACTAAGTTCCCGGACTTTAACTGTTAAACCAGTACGCGTACGGGTATGCATACTATGGTTCCCGGACTTGGATTAACATGCAATAGTTAGCATACAAGTACGCATACTGTGATATATCCGACCAACGGTTAATTGTTCTAAACTCTATTTTAATTATTGAAACATTCTTAGAAGACGGGAATAGTTGTCTCACACAAACTATTAGATTCAAAGCAATTTTCAAGTGATCAATAGATCAATACGAAACATTCCGAGCCTACGTCAAATGACTGTCTCACACAAATCATGTAAGATGTTACCAGGCTATTTTCACATGATCATCTTTTGACTTTCGTCAAGAATAAAATATGAACTTGGCTAAAACGAAAACTTACCAACACATATTTCTAAAAATATATAAGCGAGTTAAACTCAGCTCGAAACATCAAATGTGTATAAAATAAAGTCTATATAGCTATACGACTTTTGTCTCAATTGGAGATAGAATAAAAATAGACTTCTGAGTGATAGGTGAGTTCAAGTCTCCACGTACCTTTTGTTGATGAAGTTCCACAAGATCCCTTAATAGTTATTCGTATTCAATCGATGAACGTCGTGAAGTCTAAAGCTCAACTACACATTTTGTCTTAATCCGAGACATAGATATAAGTAGACTAGAAATCAAGACTTAGTCTTGGCAACTAAACTTGACAAACAAGTTTGAGATATCAACGCTTGAGAGTTTAACCAAGCAGTACTCTAACAGTTACAGCTTGGTCTTTCCATGTTTCTTGGTCATAGTACGATTCACAGCTTGGTTGTTACTGATGGGTTGTCGTAGGCACAACAAATTAATAAAGATATTAACTGGTAATATGGCGGTAGTAAGAGATCGTTCCCATAGAGAGCTGTGTAATTGATAGGTTATTTTATCAGTAAGATAAAGTAAATAACAAATGGGGGTTTGGTTGTAAGATAAATATAAAGACAATAAAGAAATGATATGATCAAGGAATCCTTCACCGTTACCAAGCGATAGCTGGATCATTGTTATCCCCAAAACTCCTTCAATCACTGGATACGGAAGTTGTCGACTACCAGATTCTATCCAACAAACCACTAAGTAGTAGATCACTCAAGGTGTAATCCAATCGAATGCCTTAAGCTTTGTGAATTTAGGTTGATCCCAATAGTTAAACTCTTATATCAAGTTTTACTTGCTAGTGTTGTTTTTACACACGATTGCTCCACATAATCCCTCTGTAAGGCCTCGCGATTTCTACTTGTGTAGAGAGTTAATTGACGATTACTTATCTCATAACTTCTACTAGCAATAGAACAATCAATAGACTAATCTAGTATGCATCCCAAATCAATCTAAGAACCATTCGTAAACCCTAGATATGGTAAAGACAAACGACGATGATAAAAACTTTCAATAGATTTGTATTATTAATAAAGCTTCACGCTTAGAACATTGAATTCATCCTTAATCAACAAAGGATTTAACTACTCACATTACAAAGAAGATGAATAATGGTGGTTTCCTACTAAAGAGGTAAACCCTAGCTTATGATATGAAACTTGTGATATGAGATTTATCTTCGATGTGAAAGGCCTAATACCTATTTATATAGGTTTGCATTGCTTGGCCATCAAGTATCTAGTTCGGTTCAAGAACCCGACCCGAAAATACGAAATAACGACCCCAAACGTGACCTTAGACCTTCACAAGTATGCATACTCGTTTTTATACTTGTTAAGTATGCGTAGCAGAAATTTTCGGAACTAAGGTATGCGTACCCGTTTCCATACTTTAGTGTCTTCGGTATGCGATAAAAGCTTGTTTTGGCCACAACTTCTTCGTCCGAACCCGGAATGACCTCATTCTTTTTGCATTTTTTTTATATTTAAATTATCTTTAAGATAGTGATGATAAATCCTTAATTGGAATGAGTTAAGATCTGTATTTGGCCCATCTCTTGATTTTGAGCGTTTTGCTCCGTTTCGTCGCACTTCTTCCACTTATCTTGGACTTGGACACTTGGATACTTGGAATATTTCTCTTGTTAGCTCTTTTCAGCACTTTGTAGCTCCATTTTGGATGATTCACCTATTAGGGGAAAATAAGAGAAAACAAGAGTAATAATACGAATACATGCAAGAATAATAGCTAAAACAAGTATGGAATGGACACTAAAATCATATGAATTATGCACTTATAAAATTTTCCAACACTTAGATTTTGGTAGTCTTAGAGAAAACTAAATAAAACTAATCCTAAATACAACAACTCCATGTCGTTGAGAAAACGGTTACACTTAGCATGTATAACAAGCCTTTAAACCCCTAGGTGTTCCTAGTGGACGAGTTATAGTCTCGTGAGGGTTTACAAGAGGTATACCCACAAAACTTACTCCAATTTCTCGCCTTGGAAGAACTACTAAGGATAGACACAAAGTAGAAAGCCAAATAATTAGCTTGCATAAGTTCTTTAGCTGCAAACATCCCACATACATTCCAATCATCACACACAAGCAATTACTTACGTGTGACATTCAACCTGATTGCAAAACTCTACTAAGATAGTCATCGTACTTATTGCAATGTTTACCATAACACTCGCATACTGAAATCACATGGATAGATAAGAGAATGAAAATAGAAAATTGAAGTGTGCAAATGTCGATTAAAGTGAAAGATGTTACCCACAATACTTGTATGAATGTCGTCAAAGGATTCTTATTTATAGCACAATAGTTTAGAGAATCACCCATTTAACTCGACCACATGATTAGATACTCTAAGTGCATGTTCATTTTCAGCAAGTATGTGATAGTTGCCTTCGATCCTGCGTTCCACGCTTGTTTAGGCGACGGAGACAGGGACAACGTTTCACACATACTGTTATCCAAGTATCGAGAACCTCATCAGTAGTCTTTTTGACTTGCTATATAATGATGATATGGTTTTTGTTTTTATCGACTATGATTAGTCCGCAATTCAGGAACCATCACTTATTAGTGTCGATAAATGAAAAGGAGCCTTATATATGTTTTTTTCCCGGCTCACTCTTTATGAGTGTAAGACAATTTTCTATGGGGCTTCTAAATACTCAACCAATGATTACCTTGCCACAGCATCCACGGCAATATCTGGATCCCACCAAATCACTTTAGAGAAACATAAAACTGCAAAAATAAAAAGAAAGTGATTCGGTAATAATTAATTGCGAGGATGACTCTTTCAAATGACTACCATAGTTGATTTTCACATTCAATTATGAACATCTATATTTAAGGATTGTAGAATGACAAAGTTTGACTCAATCTATAGCCGTAAGAACTGTTTCAACCTAAAAAAGTTTAGAGTGTCATCCCAAATAGCTCATAATTAACTCCAAAAGATGAAATCTCAAGAATGCAAGAAATCAAAGAGTATTATTTATTTATTTGTTTTATATGCAAGCCAAACATGCTTAACTACTCCCCCACACTCAAACTCAACATTGTCCTCAATGTTCAAAACCCAAAATTCTGATTTCTGACATAACAACCCTGAAAAACTTGAAAACTGTGCAAATGGGTAGGGAACTAGGAAAAACATCATAAACGAAATTTTTTCACCTACGTCTTTTCTATAACGTGTCAAAAGGGCACAGTGTTTCGATAAACGATATAACTTTTATGGCCTCCGGACTGACAGACATGCAATCTGAAAAAGTTCTGGAAAAATACCGAAACTCAAATATCCATGCCAATCGGTCCAACTTAACAGACTCCAAATTAAGATTTTCTTTTTGGAAAAGAAAGGTACGTCTGTTATGTTTAAAATTTGGGGTCAACCACTCAAATCAAACTCCGTATGAAGTCTAGAGAGCTGTTTTCATGACAAGTGCGCAGTCAGAATTTTTTTGATGAGAATAGTTTCGTCACAACTTTCATTATAGATGTAGGACTTTGTAAAATCTAAGATGGAAATGAAATATATGATACGAAAAACTAAGAAAATTAAAAACAAAATGGATAGAGATACAAAATCGATGGGTTGCCTCCCATATAACGTTTGGTTTAATGTCATCAGCCTGACGTTATTGTTATCGTCCGTACACCAACAATCTGAAAAATTAGTAATCCTTACAAATAAATATCTGCAGTTCAAATAACAGCTTCACAAAAAAATTGGCACAAAATATAAATATTGAAGCTATCACTTTGTTAAAATTTCCCCCACACCTAGTCCTTTTTACACTCGGAAGTGGATAGAGAACATAGAATTCGGGAACTTCAAAAGGTTTCTCAGCTTGATGAACCTGCACAATACTTGAATCAAACACATTAAGTGGTGGATACTTAGAAGAAAAATAATTCATTAAAACTTTAGAAGCACACACCTCCAATCCTAGGTGAAGTATTTTCTTAAAAGTTGGGTTAACAACTCTTTGAGAAGATACTTCGATTAGAGATAGAGGATCAATAGATATAGAATTATGCAAAGGATTAGATAAACCTTGTATCGGATCCTCATCTTTCTTAATAAACAGAGAATTATTTACCTCAAGTATATCATGGTCCTCTATCGAACTATTATCATCTAGCTCAATTGGGTCTTCCACGACTTCAATCAATTTGGTTTCATTCTCAATCTCCATCTCTTCAACACTCTCGTCATCCGAATCAAATTCCGCACTCAGGAACTCTTCTTCAGTATAGATTTTGGGGTATTCTGTATGATTATCCGTCGAAGGAATAATCGGTTCTACTTCTTGCAAATCAACCGGCCTAAAAACGTTGTAATCTGGATGTTCATTTTAACGTTGATAGGCATTTGAGTATGTCACACTGTCCATAACAATGATTCGGTCATACCAAGGCTCCTCCTTTTGAATAGGCGAATGATCATTATAAAGATCCGGAGCTGGAATAATTTTAACATTGTTACAAGAAATTTTCAAAGGTTTCTCATCTCCAAAATATTTGTTATCGTCTCTAGGAGTTTCAGAATCAGTTCGGATTTGCGACCAAACTTCTTCTTCATTCCTATTTTTACTGAGTTGAGCAATTTGTTCATATAACTTCTCCGAATTCCTTTGAATTTCTCGATATGACTCTTCCCTTTGTTGTTGAAATTCTTCCATCTTTTGAATGTGTTGGTCCAACATTTGTTGATGTTGCATCATCGCTTGGATCAGTTCGTCAAGACATTCTTCAAAACCTACACTTTCACTCACCGCAATATTTCCACTCCCATTTTCCTCCTTTTGAATAGGCGAATTATCATAAAAACGATCAGGAGTTTGGTTAGATATATTGTAGCAAGCTCCAGTTGATGTGTTATTGGTGTAGAATGTTAGTACTAGAAATCACACAATGTATAAAACTTCTCAAAGGAAGAGTTTTCTTTTGTTCAAAATCTGCCCTTTCTTCCTTACAGACGTGGCCATATATAGGCCTTATGGAATATTTCAATATCTCTTATGATTAATGCTAATAAAGAGGAAATCCTACTAAATATAATATCATGCCAATACTTGCAAGATATCTGTTATTTCCTAACAAAATAACAAATAGGAAAATATTCATACATGGCTAACGAATATTCTTTCGTAGATCCCTTCCTTCCAAGTAGGATTCTGTCATATCTTGCACTACATCATTCTCCCCGGGAAAGAGGAAATTCGCCCTCGAATTAGGCAGGTTAGAAAAATCATCATCAGACAAGTCGCCGTGGTAGGGAATGAGATGACGTACATTGAACACATCAGCAGTATGAATATGATTGGGAAGTCGCAGACGGTAAGCATTAGGATTGATCTTCTCAATAATTTCAAAAGGACCAATCTTGCGAGGACCCAATTTGTTGTATGTACCCGTAGAGAAACGTTCCTTAATAAGTACAGCCCAAACGAAATCACCTACCTCAAATTCAACGTGACGACGATGCTTATCGGCGGCCGTTTTGTACTTCGTAGAGGACGCCGCCAAGTTTTGAGCAGCATCGGCATGTATCTGCTGTAAGTGATGCACCAACTCATCAGCAGTGGCATGCACTCGTTGTAAATCTGGCACAGGCGCAAGATCAAGGGGTGAACGCGGATTAAATCCACAGACACTTGGAAAGGGCTAAACCCGGTGTTCTTATGAATGGTTCTGTTGAAGGCAAATTCTGCTTGAAAAAAATGCCTGTCCCATTGTTTAGTGTGAGAACCCACCAGGCTGCGAAGTATATTCCCAAGAGATCGGTTAACAACCTCTGTCTGCCCATCCGTTTGAGGGTGATAAGCACTGCTGAATTTCAACTCCGTACGCAATAATTTCCAAAGACACCTCCATAAATGACTAAGAAATTTAGAATCACGGTCCGATACAATGGACTCTGGGAGACCATGAAGACGATACACGTGTTGGAAAAACAAAAATGCCACATGAACCGCATCCGTAGTTTTTTTGCAAGCTATAAAGTGCGCCATTTTGGAAAATCTGTCAACTACGACAAAAATAGAATCCATTCCATGTTGAGTGCGAGGAAAACCCACAACAAAGTCCATACTAATATCAGTCCAAGGCTTAAACGGAATTAGTAATGGCATATAAATACCAGCATTTGTCGAAGAACATTTAGATACCTGACAGATATGACAACGAGAAACGAAACGTTGTACCTCTTTAAACAAGCGAGACCAAAAGTATGATGCTGAAACCAACTGGAAGGTCTTGTCACGACCAAAGTGACCCTCGTTATGCAGTTCTTGAACAATACGTAAACGCCAGCTACAGTCAGGAATGCAAAGTCGAGTTCCCTTGAAGAGAAAACCATCCAACAGCGTGAAATGGGCACTGTTGCCAGCATGCACAGCGTCCAGAATTGAGCCAAAATAGGGGTCAGTCTTGTACAAATCAGCAAACGACTCCAAACCTAAGACCTCCGTCCGTAGTGACGTTAGCAGACTTCGTCGACGACTAAGACCATCAGCCACACGGTTCTGAGTGCCAGCCTTGTGTTTGAGGACAAATGTGAAATCCTGCAGATAATTAGCCCATTTAACTTGTCGTGCATTCATCTTGTCTTGATTGCCTATGTGCTTGAGAGCATCATGGTCAGTAAACAATAAAAATTCAGAATGAATCAAATAATGACGCCAGTGCTTTAGGGTTTGGATGATGGCATAAAACTCTAGTTCATACGTGCTGTAATTTCGCTTAGCTCCATTTAATTTCTCACTAAAAAATGCGATCGGTTTACTGGTTTGGCTGAGGACTGCACCTATACCAACCTTAGAGGCGTCTGTATGAACCTCAAATGGTAAAGAAAAATTTGGTAAAGACAATATAGGGGCAGAACAAAGCTTCTCCTTCAGCAAGATGAAGCTTGTTGTAGCTGCGTCTGTCCAAGCAAACTTGCCATTCTTCATGCAGTCGGTGATTGCTGCTTCAATAGTGCTAAAGTGGGGAATAAACCTTCTATAAAAGGACGCGAACCCATGAAAACTCCTGGCCTCATGGATTGTTTGCGGACAAGGCCAAGTACGCACAACATCAACCTTCGATTCATCCACGGAAATACCATCCTTGGATATGACGTATCCAAGAAACAAAATGCGATCTATACTGAAGACACACTTATTTGTAGCGGCAAAGAAATTTTGCTGGCGTAAGACTACTAAGACCTCACGAAGATGACGCAAGTGCATATCCAAGTTAGTACTATAAACCAAAATGTCATCGAAATAAACGACCACAAACTTACCCAAAAATGGTTTTAATACTTCATTCATGACACGCATAAACGTACTTGGAGCATTGGAGAGACCAAACGGAATCACCAACCATTCATAAAGTCCTTCCCTAGTTTTAAAAGCGGTCTTCCACTCATCTCCAGGCCGTATACGAATCTGATGGTAGCCACTACGCAAATCCAATTTTCTAAAAATCGTAGCACCATGAAGCTGGTCCAGGATATAATCCATATGAGGGATGGGAAAACGATACTTCACCGTAGTCTTATTAATAGCACGACTGTCCACACACATGTGCCATGAACCGTCCTTCTTAGGAATGAGCAACGCCGGAACTGCACAAGGACTAAGACTCTCCCTGATGAGACCCTTGGCTAATAACTCCCCTACCTGACGTTGTAGTTCCTCGTGTTCTCTTGGGCTCATACGGTAATGAGATCGATTAGGAAGAACCGATCCTGGTACTAAGTCTATCCGGTGCTGAATAGCTCGAGATGGAGGCAACCCCTCCGGAAGGTCAACAGGAAAAATGTCTGCAAAGTCCGATAATACTCCCTGGATACATGACGGAACCTCCACAGCCGTCGCAGATGCAGGAGAAATACCACACAAGATGAACACAATACCCTTATCTATCATCTCGGTCTCAAACGTACGCCAAGACAGAAAATTGGAAGCCAGATTAGAGAGTGGTTTGTGCACAGTCTCCTTGGCAGGGACTAACGTGATGCGAGTCGATTTGAACAAGAATGAATATGTGTTTAGTTTACCATCGTGAATTACCTCCCTGTCGTATTGCCAAGGTCGTCCCAATAGCATATGACAAGCATCCATAACCACGACATCACACCACAAAGCATCTTCGTATACAGAACCAATGGAAAACTTCACAAGACAACGTTTGGAAATAGTTACCTCCGAACCTTTACTCAGCCAGTGAAGAGAGTACGGACTAGGATGTTTCTCTGTTGAGAACTTGAGATTTCTCACAGCTTCTTCAGACACCACGTTCTCACAGCTGCCTGAGTCAATGATCATTCGACAGACTTTGCCTTCTATGGTGCACGTTGTCTGGAAGATATTCTTTCTGAGCCTTGACTCGTCAGCGTCAACCTTCGGCGTCAGGAACGATGGTCGAGAAATCATCAAGCAATCACCTTGGTCCCCTGGCAGAAATACTTCATCGAACTCAGTTGATGTCTCCTCCGCATCAGCAAAGACATCATCAGCAGCAGTAGTCTCTACGAGTAAAGCTTTTCCAGGTCGACCAGCCTTACGACAATCGTTTGCCAAGTGACCAGGCTCACCACATCGGTAGCATTTAGGACCAGGCCTCTGAGACGTACTAATATTCTGTTGAGCGGAAGCAATCTGTGAAGGAGCAATAGTAGGACGGCCAACAGCTGCTCCAATTGACTTACGGGATAATTGCTTTTCCAAACGCAGAGCTCGTTGGTGAACCTCAGACACAGAAAAATAATCAAACATATTTAGTGTGTCCTGGAAAGTCTCACGCAGACCACCTATATAGCGGGAGACAAGCTGATCATCGGTGTCTGTAATACCTGACCGAGTGACCAAATCATAGATTTCTTTCGTATATTCATCAATGGATCGAAAACCCTGACGAAGATTTTGTAAACGAATATACAGTTCTCTGGTATAGTTAAATGGCAAAAAAGGCTGAACTCATACACTTTTCAAGCCTTGCCCAGGAAGAAATAGGAGTTTTACCTTTTTGAATCCGGGAAGCTTTCAGTTGACGCCACCAAACAGCATCCCTACCCCGAAAGCGTGTAGCCACAAGCGGAACCACTCGATCATCAGGAACCCTCTTAAATTACAGAACTTCCTCCACAGTAGAAAACCAGTCGATACAATCCTCTGGTGTCAACCCGCTACCATGAAACTCAGGAATTTCGATGCGGAATGATGATTCCCAACTCCTAGATTCACGCTCATGCCCAGCAAAAGGGTTATCAGTATCATTATCGTCATCTCATCAGATGAATTGGACTCATCAGTAGGAGGATGACGGCACTCATGTTATTGTAACAGGGTTGCTACCTGACCGGCGAGCTGCTCAACCGTGCGTGATAGTTCATCGTATCTCGTTCTCTCCATCACCTCATCAACCATAGCTTCGCGAGGACCACCCTGACCTCTACCACGAACAATCTTGGAAGGATTGATACCCAGTTTCTGAATACCAAATGGTGTAGAATGTTAGTACTAGAAATCACACAATGTATAAAACTTCTCAAAGGAAGAGTTTTCTTTTGTTCAAAATCTTCCCTTTCTTCCTTACAGACGTGGCCATATATAGGCCTTATGGAATATTTCAATATCTCTTATGATTAATGCTAATAAAGAGGAAATCCTACTAAATATAATATCATGCCAATACTTGCAAGATATCTCTTATTTCCTAACAAAATAACAAATAGGAAAATATTCATACATGGCTAACGGGTATTCTTTCGTCGATCCCTTCCTTCCAAGTAGGATTCTGCCATATCTTGCACTACATCAGCTATTCTCCATGCTTAGTTGTTCATTAATGGGTTCCGGCATGGAAAAACTGGTCTTTAACTGAAGAGTCAACCAATCAAGCTCCTGCTCATCATTAGAAGGTAAACGATTAGAAGAAAAACTATCCTCACATCCTCGTGGTTGCTCACTTACATACCCGTCATAAGGTTGTTGATATGCATGGGAGTACCCGTAAGGTTCCGTAGGATATTGATCATAGCATAAAGATTTGTTTTGATTATACCCATAGGGTGGTTGATAGTTGTTATATGAATGAGATTGAAAACCCTATTGATTACCACTATTATATTATTGATCTTATGCTCCGCACATATTATTTCCGTAAGGAAACACGACGACTCACAAGAACAAAAGAGAAAATAAAAGCAAAAATCTATAAACAAAAACAAGCTAAAAAAATAACAAATCAATTAGAAACTGCTCCTCGGCGGCGGCGCCAAAATTTGTATGGGCTGTCGTAGGCTCAACAAATTAATAAAGATATTTCCCACTAATTAACTGGTAATATAGCGGTAGTAAGATATCCTTCCCACAGAGAGCTGTGTAATTGATAGGTTATTTGATCAGCAAGATAATGTAAATAACAAAGGGGGGTTTGGTTGTAAAATAAATATAAAGACAATAAAGAAAAGAGATGATCAAGGAATCCTTCGCCGTTACCAAGCGATAGCGGGATTAGAATACTTATCTATTGTTCGTAAGAACTATTCATCACCAACCTTGGAATAACAGCTAGATCATTGTTATCCCCAAAACTCCTTCAATCACTGGATACGGAAGTTCTCGACCACCAGATTCTATCCAACGAACCAGCAAGTAGTAGATCACTCAAGGTGTAATCCAATCTAATGCCTTGAGCTTTGTGAATTTAGGTTGATCCCAGTAGTTAAACTCTTAGATCAAGGTTTACTTGCTGGTGTTGTTATTAAACACGATTGATCCACATAATCCCTATGTAAGGTCTCGCGATTTCTACTTGTGTAGAGAGTTAATCGACGATTACTTATCTCATACCTTCTCCTAGCAATAGAACAATCAATAGACAAATCTAGTATGCATCCCAAAACAATGTAAGAACCATTCGTAAACCCTAGATATGGTAAAGACAAACAACGATGATAAAAACTCTCAATATATTTGTATTATTAATAAAGCTTCACGCTTAGAACATTGAATTCATCCTTAATCAACAAAGGATTTGGCTACTCATATTACAAAGAAGATGAATAATGGTGGTTTCCCCCTAAAGGGGTAAACCCTAGATTATGATATGAGACTTGTGATATGAGATTTATCTTCGATGTGAAAGGCCTAATACCTATTTATATAGGTTTACATTGTTTGGCCATCAAGTATCTAGTTCGGTTCAAGAACCTACCCGAAAATCCGAAATAACGATCCCAAACGTGACCTTAGACCTTCACAAGTATGCATACTCATTTTTATACTTGTTAAGTATGCGTACCTCAAATTCCAGCAGAAATTTTTGGAACTAAGGTATGCGTACCCGTTTCCATACCTTAGTGTCTTCGGTATTCGATAAAAGCTTGTTTTGGCCACAACTTCTTCTTCCGAACCCGAAATGACCTCAATATTTTTGCATGCTTTTTATCTTTCAATTATATTTAAGATAGTCATGAGAAATCCTTAATTTTAATGAGTTAAGAACTGTCTTTGGCCCATCTCTTGATTTTGAACGTTTTGCTCCGTTTCGTCGCACTTCTTCCACTTATCTTGGACTTGGGAACTTGGATACTTGGAATATTTCTCTTCTTAGCTAATTTCATCACTTTGTAGCTCCATTTTGGATGATTCACCTATTAGAGGCAAATAAGAGAAAACAAGAGTAATAATATGAATACATGTTAGAATAATAGCTAAAACAAGTATGGAATGGACACTAAAATCATATGAATTACACACTTATCAGTTACCCTAACACAGCCGTAAATTTGAACTTTTCCAGAACTTTTCTAGACGTTTTCAATGCGATCCAGCCGATAAAGCAATGACGGCCTGGTTTTTCGATGTTTCCTGGACGAAAATCTGAACAAAGGTATCATAGATGAATTCGCAGCTGGGATGCATTGAAAACGTCTGGGAAAGTTCTGGAAAAGTTCAGATTTACGTCTATGTTAGGGTAACAACCGAGCCGTGAATCTGATTACGTCTAGGAAACATGGAAAGACCAAGTCGTAACCCTTATATCGTCCGAGTTGTTTTATGTTTCCTGGTCGTAATTCTCCAACTGCACTGAGTTAATTCATTGAGTTTTTTGAGAAATGACTAGTTTTTTCCTTAACCCTTATATCGGACGGGTTGTTTTATGTTTCCTGGCCGTAATTCTCCAACTGCACTGAGTTAATGTGTTGAGTTTTTTGAGGAACGACTAGTTTTTTCAAAGACTAGCCATTGGTCATTCTTTGATATAAAATGACCCTTCTCCAACTAAGAATTTGTGCAAAAACACACACTCTCACTCTCTCTCTCTCACACACACGCAAACTTCCAACCTCTAATTGTTGCAAAAAAGGAAGAAACATGGTTACTCCGTACACTACCGAAGAGAATGTTGCAATCGTCAGGGACTGGCTCACGGTAGTAAAGTATCACGAGGATGTTAGAATTTACATAGTTGAAACCTCCGATTCTTTTTGGAATCATGTGCGTATTGTTTTTGTGAAGTTAGACAGAAATCATAATGGAAGATCGGTGAAACTCATTAAGAAAAGATTCGAGCAGATCTTTCCACAATTGGAAGATTTCAAAAACGAAATGGAAGCTGTAAAGGAAACCAATCCCAATATGCCACGTGCACAAAGAGTAAGTTTGTCAGTAATTGGCCCATCAAAAATTGTTTTATGTAATACCAACTTAAAATTGTTTTGTTTTTTCAGTGGGAGATGTCCGAAGATGATTATGAGGATGTCCATGGAAAGAAGTTTGACCTTCAAGTTTGCTATCATGTCTTGGAAGAAAGTATATATCCTGACTTCTTCCACTATTATTAAGACCCATGTTTGCAATGTAATGATATTTTCTTTAAAGTTTATGCTATAAAATATGTATGCCTTTTCGTTTCAGTGAAAAATGTATGGTCTTTCCCTTTCATTGGTTCCTAAAAATGACACAATTATATAAGAATAGAGAAACACTAAAATTTCATTCAAACCATTACGGTTAGGAAGCAATACAAACCCATCCATTTGTCAGTTGATAGTTGGGAAAACTTTCAAACCCAACCAACATAACACTTCACGGCTGGGAAATCCGAAAGACCTTGCCATGAATCCATAAAACGACCGAGAAACTAATAGAACGGCTAGGAACCTAGAGTTACGGTGAGGAATTCCTAGCCGGTCTAAAGTAAAATTCCTTGTTTTCTACAGATAACGTCTAGAAAAGTCCCAACCGTAATTGCTACTTCACGGTTGGGAGTTCTTTGAGTCCCAACCGTTGCGACCTACTTACGGCTGGTTCGAAATGAACTCCTAGCCTTAATATGCCCAGATCCAGTTTTCCTAAACTCTAAATTCTTCAATCTTACCTATTAAACCAATTTAAAGGCAAAATAAATGGTGGGTTTTTTAATTCTTAGCATTCTGGAGGATTTAATGGTTCTTCAATTTATCCGAGTTATCAATTGGTTCTTCAATTTGTGGTTCAACACTTTCATAAACAATAGAATCATAACAAGTCTATGATAATCCAAATCGTCTTGATCTTGTCATATTGAGAATAAATCTTAATAAACATTTTTGAAAATCAATGGAGATTTGATTAAAAAAAATTCAAGATTTTGTTTGATTTTGAGAAGAAGAAGAAGAAGAAAAAGGGTTTGATGATTAATTTGGGTTTTGAAATTTGATTTAGCTTTGTTTTTAGGTATAATAATTGAAAAAACGGGGGTCTAACAACCTCACCCAATATTTCGATTAGCAATCTGTATGGAAAAACTCCAATATACTTTCAAGAGAATCAACTAGACTCAATCTTAATAAATTATATCAAAGAGTTACATATCTCTTTCTTGATTCAATTCTTTCTCAAGAAAATATTTGCGAGTCTAATTGAATACAAGAGAAATCACTTGAACGGTACCAAAGACCAATGTTCAAGGATCAATCAATTTCAATCAACAACCAAAGGTCGGATTTCCAACTGATTGATTCAAACGTACAACCTGTGATACTTCAATTATTTAACAAAATATAATGAGGAATAGAAATAACACAGACACCAGAATTTTGTTAATGAGGAAACTGCAAATACAGAAAAACCCCGGGACCTAGTCCAGATTGAACACCACATTGTATAAAGTCGCTACAGACACTAGCCTACTACAAACTAACTTCGGTCTGGACTGTAGTTGAACCCCAATCAATATCACACTGATTCAAGGTACAATTGCGCTTCTTACGTCTCCGATCCCATCAGGATACTATGCACTTGATTCCCTTAGATGATCTCACCCACAACTAAGAGTTGTTGCGACCCAAAGTCGAAGACTTTAATAAACAAATTTGTATCACACAGAAAAGTCTATAGAATAGATAAATCTGTCTCCCACAGATAAACCTACAAGTTTTGTTCCGTCTTTTGATAAATCAATGTGAACAAGAATCAATTGATAACCCGGACTTATATTCCCGAAGAACAACATAGTATTATCAATCACCTCACAATAATCTTAATCGACACGACGAAAGAAGATATTGTCGAATCACAAACGATGAGACGAAGATGTTTGTGACTACTTTTCTATCTTGCCTATCGGAGATATAAATCTCAATCCAATCGTTACGATTTTACTAAAAACGATAGAATCAGCAAGATCAGATCACACAACTACGAGAAAGTAGTATCGGTCTGGCTTCACAATCCCAATGAAGTCTTTAAGTCGTTAACCTGGTTTTTAAGAGGAAACCAAAGGTTAAAGGAGAATCGACTCTAGCAAATAAAACTAGTATCACACAGAAGTTATCGGGATTATGTTTCCCAGTTGCTAGAGTTCTCCGTTATATAGCCTTTCAAATCGGGGTTTGCAATCAATGTTAGCTGGCAGGCCCGGAGAAGTATATAAAATTAAGCGCAATAAAAACGGGGGGGGGGGGGGGGGGCCCTACAGTAATACCGCAAGTGCACGGTCGTCGGTTGTAGCTCGTGCAAGTACGGGTCGATCCACAGAGATCGGGAGTGTTTTGAGTGTTCTAGCTATGTGGGTTCTAAATTTGCTTTGGGCTTAGTGGGTTTGATAACAATAGGCTTTTGATTAAGCCTTTGCTTTCAAAGTAAAAGTAAGATGGGCTTGACCTTTGGCCTTTGGAATGAACTGAGCCTTGTGCTCAGTTGGTCTTAAAATGAATTGAACTGGGCCTTAATAATGAATTTGGGCTTGGAGCCTTGTTGAACTGGGCTTTGATTAAGCCCACAGTTGACTGAATTGGGCTTCAGTTTGAAGTGAGCTTTGGGCTCAGTTGGCTTTTGGATTTGGTTCAAACCTGGGCTTGGTCTTGAACTGAGAGCTGAGCTTGGTTTTTGGATTGCTGTGAGCTTTGGAGCAGCACCAGAAGGGTTGCAGCAGCAGCTGCAGCTGAAGCAACACAGAGAAGGCACCAGCAGCAGCACAAGGCAAAGTAAGCAATGCAGCAGTACTGCAGGGGAAGCAACAGCAGGGCAAAACAAGGCAAGAGGAAGAAAACAGAGAAGCAACAGAGTTGCAGGGCAGGGAAGAAACAAGGCAAAAGCAATGGAAGAACTAAACATCAAAAACAAAACAAAAGCAAAACAAAACAAGATGAACCAAGGCCTAAGGCCAAGGGCAGGGATATGAATGAAACTGAAATGAAGCAAGGCTAGGCTAAGGCATTCAGGAGGTATACTAAAAGAATGGGAAGAGAACTAGCTTGCTATAAGCACTAGTTTCTCCCAATGCACAATCAACACTGCAACCTAAGCATACAACAAGAATGGCAAGAAAATCAGCTTGCTATGAGCACTGATTTCTTCCATTGCACAATTAGTTCAAAGCTTCACAAGATACCTAGCCTAGCATTCCATCAATTGTGACAGCAAACAAACATGACAGGAACATTAACAAACATCAACAGGAGACAACATAACAGAAGCAGTGAAACTAAACAGAACATTAACAGGAAATTAAAAGGACATTGCACAAACATTATGAACATAACCAACTGAAATTAACAATGAACACACACAAACATCTAACACATTAACAGGATACATCATAACAGGACACAAGTACATGAACATGAAATTTTAGCTGAAATTGAAAATTAACAGGACATGAAAGTCCTGGATGTTGGCTACTCCAAACATGAGTTTCTACAACACACCCACACCCATATTTATACCCACAGACAATTAGGGTTTTCAATAAAAATCCCCAAATTTGAGAAATTAGGGCTTTTAGAAATTGGAGAAATCTCACCTAATTCTCTGAAATTGTTGTCGACCCATAACTCTATTTGTCCTTCTCTACCTCTCCATGCCTTCAATTGCGTCAATTTCTAGCTATCAACCTAGTTCCTCGAGTTCACATGCCATCAGTGAGAGGCGTGAAATGGATGAACTAACTTGACAGTTAGGAGAGATGGTGGCGTCTGTGATGTCGGGGAAGTGGGTGGTTTGGCAGTGGAGATGGGGGTGAAGTGAAGGCTGGTACGGTGGAGGCAGGAGGTGTGTTTGGTGGTGGCAGGACATGGTGTCTCTGCTGTGGAGGGAGGTGATGGAAGAGGGGCTCGATGGTTTGGGAGAGACGTGGGGTGTCTGGTTAGGTGGTAGGGTTCGGTTGCTAGGGTGTTAGGCGGCTTCATCAAGAGATGATGTTTCGTGAGATGGGCCGCGAGATGCGAAGCTGGTAGGTGGATCGGATGGTGATGTGAAGTGAAGCTTGTATCGACCGTCAGATTTTTTGATACAACGAAGTTAACGGCTCTAGATGGGGTTAGGTGTTGTAGTGTTAGTCGGAGATATCAAACTTTGATGAACAGCAAGGGAGCGACCGTTGGATTCAACTACCATCTAATCTGAAGGCTTGGAATTTCATCGCTGTGGTGCTCGGCAGAGACTTCAGATTTTGATGCTCTATGAAGGAGCGACCGTCGGATGCTTCTGAGAACTGATCTGATGGCTGAGAACGGAGGCGCTTTTGTGTGTAGAAAATGAGGTTGTGCGCACCATTCTTCGCGGCTTCCTTGCGTAATTTCTCCCGGCTTTTCACTACTTTCTGCTCTTTTCGCTCCGCGACTCATCCGAACTTTATTTATTACCTAAAAATGCAAAATTAATTAAAAAAAATATTATTCTTGAAAACAATGAAAATACAGAATATGGGATAAAATGTAGAATTAATGCACAAAGATGAGTTAAATGCCAACAAAAGGGATAAATATATACAATATTTGGCACTCATCAAATACCCCCAAACCTGAATTTTACTTGTCCTCAAGTAAAACAAACTAAGGAAATCCTAACTATACCACTGTCGCTGGTCTCTCGAATGCATTTAGCGTATGCACTAAGCCTTTTAAACCACTAAGTGTCCCTAGTGGACGAGTTGAAGTCTCGTGAAGGTTTACCAGAGGTGTGCCTACAAAACCTAAGGACAAAATATAAGCTCAGATTCCATCAAACGTGACATGTGCAAAACAGTTAAGCTCACAGCAAAATGGAGATGTCAATCTAGCTATCGAAGGCACAATCCTAGCACTGATAACAAAAAAGGACATGTGATAAGAGTGTAAAGTGTATCTACACATGTGTAAAGAAAGATCTGAAGTCATGACTACTAATCACCAAGAGATAGTTTCTCAGGCTAAGAACTGAGGTCGAAATCTAGCTAGCTGTCCGGACTTTACGAGAATTGTGAATGAGTTGGAGGTATTCACAATTGCTCGCGTTGTACATCAATGGCATACACCCTTCCTTGCTTATTACAAAAAAAACAACAATAACTCTTTACATGACTCTTATTACATTGACAATTCTCTTTTATTTTTGGAACAAGAGATGATGGAATTGATAAATACTTGATTTTTTTTGGTATTTTTCTGATATATATTTTTTTTTTTTTTCTGAATCTATACATCGATTTTTTTTTTTTTTTTTTTTTTTTTTTTTTTTTTTAAGGAGACACTTTTGATACATAACCAAAAAGGAAATAAAAGATTACATGACACTTTGCAAGAGGTAGCCCTTTTTGATGCACCCAGTTAAATTCGATGGTTGTCTTTCTTAATGTAACCTCCACCTTCTATCCCAACCAACCAAAGAACAAGCTAGTCAAGTTTCGTTCAGTATTCTAAAGTGATTGGCAATCGTAACTTCCTATCAAACACCTTGAAGATCGAGGCCATACATGTATTGGTAGATCGTGCGCGTGCAAATTTCTTATCACTATGTGAATTGTGCTAGAATCAGGGTGCCTAAATATCTAGACTAAGACTCCTAATAAAAATACATATTTGCACAAGAGTCAACATTTCAAGGTAAATGAGCTCCATTTTTATGATTTTTTATTTTTTAATTTTTTTAGAATTTTGATTTTTCAATTTTTTTTTTGGAATTTTTCAATTTTTTCAAAAAGAAGAAGGAGTTCGTTTTCAATTATGGCAAATTATCATGGTATCTACTCTATACCCCCAAACCTAAACTAAACATTGCCCTCAATGTTTCAAAATATGGAAAGAATTAAAATGCAACATATGGAAAGGGACATGCTGAGTAGAGTAAAAGGAGAGAGAATACCCGATTTCGGCGAAAGCAGGATTAAAACTCCGTTATTCAAGGCAAAACTCCAACATATTCGGAGTCACAATGGATGAGCACAAAATATATACAAAAGGAATTTTAACTAAGAAAATTTGGTTTTTAATGGGATTGGACTTTTTGGGAAAAATTTGGTTTTGTCGGGAGACATTTGGAAAACTTTGGTTTTTATGGGAGAAATTTTTGGTTTTTGAAATTGGGAGCAAAAGAAATATTTTTTTTTTTTTTTTTTTTTCAAAAACAATAAAATGAAGAAATAAAATTTGGTTTTTTGAAATGGGAGCAAGAAATTTTTTGTTTTTTTTAAAAAAAGAAAATAAAATTAAGAAAATAAGATTTGGTTTTTTAAAATTGGGAGCAAGCCCACTGTTGGTCCTCTAATGGAATGAAGGAAGGCTGCGGCCCACAATCGGTTACAAGCTCAGCTGGGTTTAAAAACCCAGAATACAAATTACCAGTCCAAATTAAACAAGCTCACAAAAATTAAATACACAAGCCCACAAATTAAACAAACAAGCCCACAAATAAATTATTACAAACCCAACAGAAAATAAGAGAAGCCCAAAAATTGGCTTTAATATTACAAGCCCACAATTAAAAAAATTGGAAGCCCAAAATTCGGGTTCTCTTAAATGGGTTACCTTTTAAGCACAGCCCAGCTGCTCTGATATTGTTGCAAAAACCCAGTTGGGTTTTGGTTCTTTTCCTTGGTGGCGTCCCAGCAGAGGAAAAACAGGTTCAGATCAGCAGGTCCAACAGCAAATGAAGTGAAGCAGATGCAGATGCAAATGCTATGCAGTGAAATGCAAAATAGCTAAGAAAAACTACAAGAAAAACACAGCACCAATCCCCGGCAGCGGCGCCAAAAACTTGATAGTCCCCGGCAGCGGCGCCAAAAACTTGGTAGGCTTCTAAAAGGTCCTAAAAATGATCCCCGGCAGCGGCGCCAAAAACTTGGCAGGCCCGGAGAAGTATATAAAATTAAGCGCAATAAAAACGGGGGGGGGGGGGGGGGGGGCTACAGTAATACCGCAAGTGCACGGTCGTCGGTTGTAGCTCGTGCAAGTACGGGTCGATCCACAGAGATCGGGAGTGTTTTGAGTGTTCTATCTATGTGGGTTCTAAATTTGCTTTGGGCTTAGTGGGTTTGATAACAATAGGCTTTTGATTAAGCCTTTGCTTTCAAAGTAAAAGTAAGATGGGCTTGACCTTTGGCCTTTGGAATGAACTGAGCCTTGTGCTCAGTTGGTCTTAAAATGAATTGAACTGGGCCTTAATAATGAATTTGGGCTTGGAGCCTTGTTGAACTGGGCTTTGATTAAGCCCACAGTTGACTGAATTGGGCTTCAGTTTGAAGTGAGCTTTGGGCTCAGTTGGCTTTTGGATTTGGTTCAAACCTGGGCTTGGTCTTGAACTGAGAGCTGAGCTTGGGTTTTTGGATTGCTGTGAGCTTTGGAGCAGCACCAGAAGGGTTGCAGCAGCAGCTGCAGCTGAAGCAACACAGAGAAGGCACCAGCAGCAGCACAAGGCAAAGTAAGCAATGCAGCAGTACTGCAGGGGAAGCAACAACAGGGCAAAACAAGGCAAGAGGAAGAAAACAGAGAAGCAACAGAGTTGCAGGGCAGGGAAGAAACAACAAGGCAAAAGCAATGGAAGAACTAAACATCAAAAACAAAACAAAAGCAAAACAAGATGAACCAAGGCCTAAGGCCAAGGGCAGGGATATGAATGAAACTGAAATGAAGCAAGGCTAGGCTAAGGCATTCAGGAGGTATACTAAAAGAATGGGAAGAGAACTAGCTTGCTATAAGCACTAGTTTCTCCCAATGCACAATCAACACTGCAACCTAAGCATACAACAAGAATGGCAAGAAAATCAGCTTGCTATGAGCACTGATTTCTTCCATTGCACAATTAGTTCAAAGCTTCACAGATACCTAGCCTAGCATTCCATCAATTGTGACAGCAAAACAAACATGACAGGAACATTAACAAACATCAACAGGAGACAACATAACAGAAGCAGTGAAACTAAACAGAACATTAACAGGAAATTAAAAGGACATTGCACAAACATTATGAACATAACCAACTGAAATTAACAATGAACACACACAAACATCTAACACATTAACAGGATACATCATAACAGGACACAAGTAACATGAACATGAAATTTTAGCTGAAATTGAAAATTAACAGGACATGAAAGTCCTGGATGTTGGCTACTCCAAACATGAGTTTCTACAACACACCCACACCCATATTTATACCCACAGACAATTAGGGTTTTCAATAAAAATCCCCAAATTTGAGAAATTAGGGCTTTTAGAAATTGGAGAAATCTCACCTAATTCTCTGAAATTGTTGTCGACCCATAACTCTATTTGTCCTTCTCTACCTCTCCATGCCTTCAATTGCGTCAATTTCTATCTATCAACCTAGTTCCTCGAGTTCACATGCCATCAGTGAGAGGCGTGAAATGGATGAACTAACTTGACAGTTAGGAGAGATGGTGGCGTCTGTGATGTCGGGGAAGTGGGTGGTTTGGCAGTGGAGATGGGGGTGAAGTGAAGGCTGGTACGGTGGAGGCAGGAGATGGTGTTTGGTGGTGGCAGGACATGGTGTCTCTGCTGTGGAGGGGAGGTGATGGAAGAGGGGCTCGATGGTTTGGGAGAGACGGGGGGTGTCTGGTTAGGTGGTAGGTTTCGGTTGCTAGGGTGTTAGGCGGCTTCATCAAGAGATGATGTTTCGTGAGATGGGCCGCGAGATGCGAAGCTGGTAGGTGGATCGGATGGTGATGTGAAGTGAAGCTTGTATCGACCGTCAGATTTTTTGATACAACGAAGTTAACGGCTCTAGATGGGGTTAGGTGTTGTAGTGTTAGTCGGAGATATCAAACTTTGATGAACAGCAAGGGAGCGACCGTTGGATTCAACTACCATCTAATCTGAAGGCTTGGAATTTCATCGCTGTGGTGCTCGGCAGAGACTTCAGATTTTGATGCTCTATGAAGGAGCGACCGTCGGATGCTTCTGAGAACTGATCTGATGGCTGAGAACGGAGGCGCTTTTGTGTGTAGAAAATGAGGTTGTGCGCACCATTCTTCGCGGCTTCCTTGCGTAATTTCTCCCGGCTTTTCACTACTTTTCTGCTCTTTTCGCTCCGCGACTCATCCGAACTTTATTTATTACCTAAAAATGCAAAATTAATTAAAAAAAATATTTATTCTTGAAAACAATGAAAATACAGAATATGGGATAAAATGTAGAATTAATGCACAAAAGATGAGTTAAATGCCAACAAAAAGGGATAAATATATACAATATTTGGCACTCATCATTAGCTTGGTAACAAAGCATTCAATATTCACCGTTAGATGAAAACCTGATTAGATTCAAGCTAATATCTTTCAACCGTTGGATCGAAAACTTAGCTTGTTACACACAAATGTAATGCACGATTTTAGGTTTGTGTAACCGTACCCAAACATGTACATTTGTTGGTTCAACAATAGTTAACCAAATGGTTAGCCATATGAGCACTTTCATATCAACCATATTCTTCTTCACCATAACTAGTTCAAATGAATCAAATGAACTAGTTAGAAAGTTGTTCAATTTCAAGGAAATCTTATGTAACTACACAAGACCCAATCGAAGCAAAAACGATTTGATTCACTCGAATAGGTTCATGAATTTTATAGCCACAGTTTGCAATTTGCATTCCTTAGTTAATATAGATGAGTTCACAAACAATCGTATTTAGATATAACCAGCTTAAGTTCGCAGACTTAGTTCGCGGATTTAAGTTCCCGGAAGGAGTTCTCAAACTCCAACAGATTTTCTCGGGTCGAGAACTTCCGGCAGTTCGCGGACTGAGTTCACGGCTCTTGTTCCGGTTTTCTTGATCAACAAAGTTCACAAACTTCGGTTCAAGGAAAAAAGGACTTATACATATATGTGTTGTCGCACAATGCTTATATCCATCATTGGTTATATAATCTAAACTCTCATTTCAATCATTGAAATATTCTTAGAGGACGTTATATAGTTGTTATTCACAAACCATTTTTCCTCAAAGCCATTTCAAAGTGATTGAAACATAACATGACTTTCGTCACTAGGTAAATATGAACTTGGCCAAAGCGAAAGCTTACCAACACATATTTCGAGAAATAGATAGGCGAGATAAACTCGGCTCGAAATAGCAAATGTGTATAATCAAAGTCTATATAGCAAAACGACTTTTGTCTCAAGATAGGATATAGAGTAGATAGACTTTTGAGTGATAGATAAGTTCAAGTCTCCACATACCTTTTAGTCGATGAAGTTCCACCAGTTCCTTGAGTAGTCCTTCGTCTTGTATGATGATCGCCATGGAGTTCTTGAGCTCAACTACACTCTCTATCCTAGTCCGAGATTTAGCTATAGTAGACTAGAAATCAAGACTTATAGTTTTGATCACTAACATTTACAAACATGCTTGAGATAGCAACGCATGCGAGTTCGACCGAGCAATGCTCTAACAATCTCCCCCTTTGTCAATTTTAGTGACAAAACTATTAATACATATGGAATAAAAAAAATTAACTTTTGTAGCTCCTATTCCACATGCCTAATCTTCAACATTACTCGAAATCTTCGTCACTTCCAAGTACTCCAATGATCACAAAGGTTGTAAGTTTAGCATCATCGTTGTTGAAAATCCGTAGCTATAACAACGAGAAAACAATAGTTCTCAATCATCGTTATACAGTGTCATAGTATCATTACACAGCGTCAAAGTCCAATTGTATCACAACTTCGACAACAATAATATGGTGATATGTATCACTCCCCCTTAGTCAATACTCCATCTCACATGGAAACCACTCCCCCTTACATAATGATCCGAAAACCATATGTATTTGTAGTATGAACTACATATTAATTCTCCCCATTTTTATCAATAAAATTGGCAATGGTACGAAAACGGGATCCTAATGAAATTTTCGAAAGAGACATTTCATGACCAAAAGAAAGCACATATCATCTTATTTAGATGCAATCATATAGCCGAGGCTAAATGCATTCATCAAGGAGTTTATAAACATACAAGATAACCCCTATAATATTCCACAACCGCACTCTCCACAAATATTTGGCAATTAAGCACAAGTTCAATTAAGAACTCTCCCCCATATAATGTCATTCCCGAAAGAACAACAAGAGCGACCTTAATTTCAAAAGAAAAGAAGGATTTCTT
Source organism: Papaver somniferum (assembly GCF_003573695.1). NCBI lineage: Eukaryota > Viridiplantae > Streptophyta > Magnoliopsida > Ranunculales > Papaveraceae > Papaver > Papaver somniferum. Next base: position 44,672,272 of record NC_039360.1, on the reverse strand, counting down.
TGGACATAACAAATCACATACAAGTATGAATTTGAATCCAAAATACTCAATTAAATTAACCACAAGAGAACATATGATTAATTTAATCGAAAATGCTCAACATAAGTGAACTGATGGAGACTCAAAAATACTCAATTAGATTAATCACAAGAGAACCCTTAATTAATCTAATCGGAATACACAACCAAATTAACCACAAAGAGTAATAAATTTAATTGGTCAAGCTCGACATAAAGTACCTCACGGAGCAATAACCAAGCTATGAATAACTCAGTCGATTGTGCTCAACATAAGACACATTATTGAACAACACAGTATATGCAAAAAAAATTGTAGACCGGAGGTCGACCAAATGCTGTGGAATAATCAAGGATTCATTCTATTTTTAATCACCATTTGCACAATGGCATACAATAGACATAATCCTTGTGAACAAAATATTTTAACCTATCTTCCATCAATAATTGACATAATAGGCTTAACTTTTGTATTTGTCAAAAGTTCATTCCTTCTTTTATCAACACATGCATATCGACATATATATAAAGGACTTAACTTTGACAAGGTATGGGACAATCACAGTTCACGGACGCAAACACACATATCCTATAACAAATTGTAATATATAAAACCATAAAGATTAATACTGCAAAAATCATCTTCCAAACAATTTTAGAATTTAAACCAATAAATCTAAAAACATGAAGATGAAAACGTTGGACATAGCTATGTGTAATCACAATAATGGCTATTCCAAACTCTAGTTATTTTTCTAAACAAAACAAGAAAAAGGAAGATTTACTAGGCATTGTAGATCTTTCTCAGAGCATCTACAGAGAATTCCTTCTCATTATTGAAGAAACTATTGATTACGGGATCATTTAATTCCTCTAGGTATTCAGAAATGTCAGTTAACTCACTAAGTTCTCTTTTTAGTTTACTCAAGGTGTTCTTGGTTAGAGACAACATTTGTTCATAGTGAGTTATCTTTTCTAAAGAGGAAACGATTTTAGATTTTAAATCATTTCTCTTGTTGATGAAATCTTTCACCATGTCTCTAAAATTATTATCAAAATGACAAATAGATAAGAGACAGTTAGAGGAAGAACCTTCTTCATTCTTTGTCGACTTCTCTTTCATCACCCTTAAGGAAGTGATTCCTTTGCAAAGATACACATTAACCGCTTCAACTGCATCTCTTTTTATAGTTCTTCTAGTCACAGGTGCCATGAGATAGTATCTTTTTGGATAAAAGGAAGAGACAAAAGAATATAAGGAGTTATGAATACCAAACCTACGAAGACTTTAAAAGAGTCTTTCAAGATTTATTCATCATCCTTTTTCTTAGGAGAATTTTTTCTTAACAAATAAAATAAATACAATATTTGAGCCACGGAAACGCAAACCCTCATTTTCTCAAGATAAAGATGAGGATGTGAACATCTCTGGTACTAGACAGTGACGCTGTGAGCCAATTGCTCCCCTTGTTTACCAAGGTTTGTTGTATAAACAGATTTCCTACCTCTTCTGATTCTGGAAGCATTGGTTTTATGAGACCCATGTTGATTATCCAGATTCATCTTGTTAGAGCATTGCTCGGTCAAACTCGCATGCGTTGCTATCTCAAGCATGTTTGTCAGTGTTAGTGATCAAAAATATAAGTCTTGATTTCTAGTCTACTATAGCTAAGGTCTCGGACTAGGATAGAAAGTGTAGTTGAGCTCAAGAACTCCATGGCAATCATCATACAAGACGAAGGACTACTCAAGGAACCGGTGGATCTTCATTGACTAAAAGGTATGTGGAGACTTGAACTTATCTATCACTCAAAAGTTTATCTATCTCCTATCTTGAGACAAAAGTCGTTTTACTATATAGACTTAGATTATACACATTTGCTATTTCGAGCCGAGTTTATCTCGTCTATCTATTTCTCGAAATATGTGTTGGTAAGCTTTCGCTTTACCCAAGTTCATCTTTACCTAGTGACGAAAGTCATGACAAGTTTCAATCACTTTGAAAATTGCTTACTTTGACGAAAAATAGTTTGTGAATAACAACTATAGAATATCAACGTCCTTTAAGAATGTTTCAATGATTGAAATGAGAGTTTAGATTATATAACTATTGGAGGATATAAGCATTGTTGTGGAAACACATATATGTATAAGTCCTTATTCCTTGAACCTAAGTTTGCGAACTTTGTTGATCAAGAGAACCGGAGTGGTGGCGTGAGCCAAGTCCGCGAAATGGCGGAAGTTCTCGTCCCGAGAAATTCTGCTGGAGTTTGTGAACTCCGTCTGGGAACTTAAGTCCGCGAACTTGAGTATGTTATATCTAAAGACGATGTTTGTGAGCTTATTCTTGTATTAACTAAGGAATGCAAATTGCAAACCGTGGCTATATAGTTCATGAACCGATTCGAGTGAGTCAAATCGTTTTTGCTTCAATTGTGTCTTGTGTAGTTACATAAGATTTCCTTGCAATTGAACAACTCTCTAACTAGTTCATTTGAGTCACTTGAACTAGTTATGGTGAAGAAGAATATGGTTGATATGAAAGTGATCATATGGCTAACCATTTGGTTGACTATTGTTGAACCAACAAATGTACAAGTTTGGGTACGGTTACACAAGCCTAGAAACGTGCATTTCATTTGTGTGTAATAATCTAGTTTTCGATCTAACGGTTGAAAGATATTAGCTTGAATCTAATCAGGTTTTCATTTAACGATGAATATTGAATGCTTTGTTACCAAGCTAACATTGATTGCAAACCCTGATTTGAAAGACTATATAAGGGAGAACTCTAGCAACTGAGAAACCTAATCCCCACACCTTATGTGTGATACTAGTTGTACTAAGCTAGAGTCGATCCTCCTTTAACCTTTGGTTTCTTCTTCTAAACCAGGTTAACGACTTAAAGACTTCATTGGGATTGTGAAGCCAGACCGATACTACTTTCTTGTAGTTGTGTGATCTGATCTTGCTATTTCTATCGTACGAGTAAAATTGTAATAATTGGCTTGAGATTGATATCTCCGATAGGCAAGATATAAAAGAAATCACAAACACTTCCTCTCATCGTTTGTCATTCCGCAATATCTTTTTTCGCTGCGTCGATTAAGATTATTGTGAGGTGATTGATAATACTAGGCTGTTCTTCGGGAATATAAGTCCGGTTTGTCAATTGGTTCCTGTTCACCTTGATTTATCAAAAGACGGAACAAAACTTGTAGGTTTATCTGTGGGAGGCAGATTTATCTATTCTATAGACTTTTCTGTGTGATATAGATTTGTTTATTAAAGTCTTCGACTTTGGGTCGTAGCAACTCTTAGTTGTGGGTGAGATCATCTAAGGGAATCAAGTACGTAGCATCCTGTTGGGATCAGAGACGTAGGCGCATAACTGTACCTTGGATCAGTGTGAGATTGATTGGGTTTCAACTACAGTCCAGACCGAAGTTAATTTGGAGTAGCCTAGTGTCTGTAGCGGCTTAATACAGTGTGTTCAATCTGGACTAGGTCCTAGGGTTTTTCTGCATTTGCGGTTTCCTCTTTAACAAAATTTTGGTGTCTGTGTTATTTCTTTTGCGCATTATATTTTGTTATATAATTGAAATATCACAGGTTGTGCGTTGTTCAATCAATTAGAATATCCAACCTTTTTGGTTGTTGATTTAAATTGATTGACACTTGGATATTGGTCTTTGGTACCATCCAAGTTATCTCTCTAGTATTTGATAAAGACTCACATATTTCTATTTTCTCGAGTATATATCAAATCGAGAGATTGAGATATAAACTCTTTGATATACTTTTTTATCTAGATTGAGTCTGACTGTCTAGTTGATTCTCTAGAAAGTATATTGGAGTTTGTCCATACAGATTGCTAAGCGAAATATTGGGTGTGGATGTTGTACCCCCACTTTTTCACATATTTTTCATGTTCCTTTATAGTTTGGAAATTCTTTTGTTGTTCCTCTTGAATCTCCAGCACATACTTTGAACATGATTTGCATTTCCACAAGACGAACAAATCAAGCATCCTTTGTCTTGTTGAAGTGCCTTCTATTTATCACAACCGTCAACCTTTATTTTTCCATGATCAATAGAAACAACGGGGTTGACAATGCCTGCAGTCTTGCTTTTAAATCCTAAACCATTTGTGTTTCCAAAGGATCTCTGACCAAATAACATCGCTGAAATTTTGTCAGAACTTCCAGATAATCTTTGCAGATCATCCTTAAGAGTATTAATCTCTTTTTCCTTTAGAGCAATGGTTCTGGTGAGTTCATCATTAAGACAGTTCATCTCAAGATTTTCACCTGGATTAATGATTCTCGTTTCTTCAATGAAGCTTTTAATTGAAGAACCTCTCTATTCAAGAATTCGAAAATCTCTGTGTCAGACTCAAATTCTGAATCAGAACTTGAGTATGTGGATGTTTCTGCTGCATGAGCTGAGGGTTCATCACATCCATCAAACATATTCACATCGTTGACACTTAAAGATTTTTCTTTCACAGAATCATTAGCAGTAAATGCTGACAAAAGATGTTTATCACATCTAATGCTTCTTTTTACAAATCCTTCGATCCTTTCTATTATCAACGGTTTATCAAACCAATCACCATTTGAACAACATTCATCCGCCCAAGACAAGTTAGAGGTTTCACTTGTGTCGGAGACATCATTGAATGCAAAGGTTTGAACAAAATTTTGATCAAGAATTTTTTTCTTTTCCAAAAGGGGTATTTTTGAGGTTATTTCCTCCATCGACGGCATACTTCTTAGAAACGTATCTATTGTATTCAAATATAGTTTCTAAGATATCCCAGGCATCTTTAGACTTAGTGAAAGTAGACACATAGTGTTGAAGGTCTGGGGTAATGGCATGTATGACAACATTTAATCCGTCAGAATTTTTCTTTGCAGCAAGGATTTCTTCTGGACTATATCTACCAATGTCCTTAGGTACAAATACATCGCCTTCTGTATTAACCGGAGGGTCATAGCCATTAATGATACGTACCCATGTTTGAAAATCACGAGCTTGAAGAAAAGCACGCATGAAAACTTTCCACCAAGGGTAGTTTGAGCCATCGAAGACTGGTGGTACGTTTATGGAGATAACACCTCTTTCCATAGAGTCAGATCGCTATAAAAACAGCAAATGCATAAAAACCCCGGGACCTAGTCCAGATTGAACACCACACTGTATTAAGCTGCTACAGACACTAGCCTACAACAAACTAACTTCGGTCTGGACTGTAGTTGAACCCCAATCAATCTCACACTGATTCAAGGTACAGTTGCGCTCCTTACGTCTCTGATCCCAGCAGGATACTACGCAATTGATTCTCTTAGCTGATCTCACCCACAACTAAGAGTTGCTACGACCCAAAGTGGATGACTTTAATAAACAAATTTGTATCACACAGAAAAGTCTATAGAATAAATAAATCTGTCTCCCACAGATAAACCTACAAGTTTTGTTCCGTCTTTTGGTAAGTCAAGGTGAACATGAACCAATTGATAATCCGGACTTATATTCCCGAAGAACAGCCTAGTAATATCAATCACCTCACAATAATCTTAATCGACGCGGCGAAAGAAGATATTGTGGAATCACAAACGATGAGACGAAGATGTTTGTGACTACTTTTCTATCTTGCCTATCAGAGATATAAATCTCAAGCCAATTATTACGATTGTACTCAAAATGATAGAATCAGCAAGATCAGATCACACAACTACGAGAAAGTAGTATCGGTCTGGCTTCACAATCCCAATGAAGTCTTTAAGTCGTTAACCTGGTTTAGAAGAAGAAACCAAAGGTTAAAGGAGGATCGACTCTAGCTTAGCACAACTAGTATCACACAGAAGGTGTGGGGATTAGGTTTCTCAGTTGCTAGAGTTCTCTCTTATATAGTCTTTCAAATCAGGGTTTGCAATCAATGTTAGCTTGGTAACAAAGCATTCAATATTCACCGTTAAATGAAAACCTGGTTAGATTCAAGCTAATATCTTTCAACCGTTAGATCGAAAACTAGCTTGTTACACACAAATGAAATGCACGTTTCTAGGCTTGTGTAACCGTACCCAAACTTGTACATTTGTTGGTTCAACAATATTCAACCAAATGGTTAGCCATATGATCACTTTCATATCAACCATATTCTTCTTCACCATAACTAGTTCAAGTGACTCAAATGAACTAGTTAGAGAATTGTTCAATTGCAAGGAAATCTTATGTAACTACACAAGACACAATTGAAGCAAAAACGATTTGATTCACTAGAATCGGTTCATGAACTTTATAGCCACGGTTTGCAATTTGCATTCCTTAGTTAATATAAATGAGTTCACAAACAATCGTCTTTAGATATAACCAGCTTAAGTTCGCAGACTTAGTTCGCGAACTTAAGTTCCCGGAAGGAGTTCTCAAACTCCAGCAGATTTTCTCGGGTCGAGAACTTCCGCCAGTTCGCGGACTGTGTTCGCAGACTGAGTTCACGGCTCTTGTTCCGGTTCTCTTGATCAAAAAAGTTCGCAAATTTCGGTTCAAGGAAAAAAGGACTTATACATATATGTGTTGCCACACAATGCTTATATCTATCATTGGTTATATAATCTAAACTTTCATTTCAATCATTGAAACATTCTTGGAGGACGTTATATAGTTGTTATTCACAAACCATTTTTCGTCAAAGCCATTTTCAAAGTGATTGAAACATAACATGATTTTCGTCACTAGGTAAAGATGAACTTGGCCAAAGCGAAAACTTACCAACACATATTTCGAGAAATAGATAGGCGAGATAAACTCGGCTCGAAATAGCAAATGTATATAATCAAAGTCTATATAGCAAAACGACTTTTGTCTCAAGATAGGAGATAGAGTAGATAGACTTTTGAATGATAGATAAGTTCAAGTCGCCACATACCTTTTAATCGATGAAGTTCCACCAGTTCCTTGAGTAGCTTGTATGATAATCGCCATGGAGTTCTTGAGCTGAACTACACTTTTTATCCTAGTCCGACACTTAGCTATAGTAGACCAGAAACCAAGACTTATAGTTTTGATCACTAACATTGACAAACATGCTTGAGATAGCAACGCATGTGAGTTCGAACGAGCAATGCTCTAACAATAATGATCAAGGATATATTTGACTTTTCATAAAAAATAGGTCCCCTTTTCCGCCTTAAGGATGTTAGATATCATATAAAACCCCCAAATTCCAAAATATTTAAGCCCAACGGTAGGATTCATAAAAAATTGGCCACGTTGTTTCATATCACTATCACATATCATGGCTATTAGTGCATGACAATTACTGCATTTCTAAAATTCGTGGGAACCATGTCTAATTCATAATTTTAGGAAACAACATCAAAATAAAAAAAACAAAAAAGGGTTATAGTAGTTGTCCACCAACCAGAACAAATGATATGTTGTGAGGACAAATGGGACACATTACAGAAGAATCCTAACGTATTCCTGTAATTTGTTTTTAAAATATGCGGCAGAATATCATGGTTGTGCCGAACTTTACAAACATATTCAAGGCAACCCATGCATTTTAAAAGTGTATTACCGTGAAGTTACAAACGGAAGTGGGAAACTAGATTTACACATGACGTCTAAGGGTTAAATTATATGTATCCAGACTTAAACTTATTCTCGTTTTTCTAATGCAAGGTAAAATCTGTATTGAAAAAATCACCATCTACCCTTATCTTTTGAGTATCAACCGTTTAAAATTAATGGTTGAAATTAAGATCGATAGATGGTGAGGTTTGCTATCTCGAATTGTCTTCATTTTTTATAGAAATGTAGAATCTTATAAGAAGAATATTAAAATATTAGACTTCAATTCATTATCGTTTGGATTTTACGAAAAAAAATGACGCAAATCATGTCCGACTTTGTACATTTAAAAGTGTCCATGGATCCTTACTCATGAGTAATCACCTAAGTAAATAATTAAAACAATTCCCCATCCAACACATCTCAAAATCCTTGGGATGAAAATGAAACTATCAATAATTCAAGTAGTCAACCACTTTGCATGTGGGTTTTCCCAAAGCATTCCCCCACGGGACAAAGAAAGAACCCAACAATTATTGCTTACATTTCCTTATAACTACTCATTAATTCACATTTAATTTAAAAAATCCACCCCAAATATTATACCAGAATCATAAAAATAAAAGCTCCACCAAACATCCTTATCTGTCAACAAGTTTTATATGTCTCTCCACCAAATCATCTGTTAGGAGTAGTAGTTCCCATGTCTTCATGAAACTCATCCAAATATTCTCCATGAATCTTTAAAAAACCACAAATCCTTCATTCAGATTCATACTTTAAAACCCCATAACTTTCCTCTTACATTTCATCAACCTCACCAAAACAAAACACCCATTTTTTGTATTTGTCGCATTCTTCAAATCCATCAAAATGAATACGATGAGGCCTAAACCCCAAATTTCACTGAATTTGAAGATCCTCCTTTGTGGGTTTTTTCTTGCAATACTTCTCTTTATCTTAAGATCAAATATGCAGCCATCAAAGAAAACCTCATTCCTTAGGAACAATATCCATTCAGATGAGGAGAACTCCACACCTGCAACTTGCACCAAACTCCCATCTTCACTTTCGCAAGCACTCATTCACTACTCAACATCAAAGATCACCCCACAGCAAACATTCAGCGAAATATCAGTTTCTGCCAAAGTCTTACTAAAAAGATCTCCATGCAACTTCTTAGTGTTTGGTCTTGGTTATGATAGTCTTATGTGGGCTTCATTAAACCATGGTGGTAGAACAGTTTTTCTTGAAGAAGATAAATCATGGATAGAACAAATCCAGAAGAAATTTCCTTCATTAGAATCATATCATGTAAAATACGACTCGAAAATAACTGAAGCTGAGAATCTTATGAAGATTGGAAATGAAGAGAAATGTAAAGTTGTTAGTGATCCAAGATATACAAAATGTGATCTTGCATTAAAAGGGTTGCCCGCGGATATATATGAAACTGAGTGGGATTTGATTATGGTGGATGCGCCAACGGGGTACCATAAAGAGGCACCAGGGAGAATGAAAGCCATTTATACTGCCGGACTATTTGCAAGGAATAGAGAAGAGGGAGAAACTAACGTTTTTGTTCATGACATAAACAGATCAGTTGAAGACAAATTTTCTATGGCATTCTTATGCGATGGGTATATGATAGAAGAAGAAGGCAGAATTAGGCATTTCACAATTCCGAGCCACAGGACTTCTTTGAATGATAAGCCATTTTGCCCTCCGTCTAAATAAGGCTAGGCAGGCGTCACATGTCTTATTTCTCCGCGTAATTTTGGATCGATCACATCCTTTTGGAAGAGTTTACTCGGTGCATTTCTTTTAAGGAGCTATCTGCTAAAAATTTCAAATTAATTTTGCTTTTCGTATATTTTTATGGTTTTCAGCAATTTGATGATGAGGTTGTTTGACAGGAGTTTTGATGTTCACTCTCCCACAACTCAAAAATTTGTCATTGCGAATTTTTCTATTTTGGAATTTATAAAATGCATCTGATGTGCCATTTTCTTTCTCTCGGTTTTTATAGATCATCGAGTCGCACAATGAATTCAATGCCTCATGTAACAAGTTACAACTATGCGTATAATTTTGTTGTAATTCAAAGAAACAGCACAAATTTGGTTGAGCAAAATATTTTATTCTTTATGTGACATGAGAAATTCATAACTACAAATATCATGCTAATTACATTTTAAGCATTTTGTCCATGTAAAAAGTAAAAAAAACACTACTGGTATGTACTCTGATAGTCCGATTGACACTACTCCCTGCTCAACGGGAAAAAAGTGCATCGGGTACATAGTGGCTACTTTAGCGACTTGAGGCCAACCAATGATGCCTCATACATACAACCAGACAACAAAGCATGATCTGAAAATAGCCCCAAAACAGGCTGGATTTGGTGATGCTTTTATTTTTCCAGAAACACTTTCAAAATTTATATATGTCAATAATTTTTGAAATTAGTGTTTGGTAAAAAAAAATTAAAGTTGTGGTCCCACCCAAATTTAATGCTTGATTTACCATTCTTATCCCTAGTTTATTTTATAAATGACAAAACTTGCCCTTAAATTTATATACAATCAATTTTTATTTCTTGTGTTTTATTTTTTATTTTCAAATTATTTTATATACCAATTCCTTTAATTTGTCACTATTAAAAAAATAAAAAATTGATTAATTAATTAATTTAACTTTGATTTTTTGTTTGAAAATTTTATATATATTAATAAGTGGTTAAGTAAACTATTTTTTTTAAATCATAATAATAGTGACCATTAGTAAATTTAATATTATTTATATTTATAATTTAATAATAAAAAATGAATTATTTTTAAGCTAATAAAATTAAGTAAAACAATTTTCAGAGATAAGCCTGTTTTTGTCATTTGCTACAACAACAATGGTTGAATTTGATATTTTACCAAACACAGCTTGATAGCTTTTTTAATCAGTTTTAACTTTAATTAATTTTTTACCAAACATCTAACTGTTTTTTGCTCACAACACAACACCGCAACACACAACAGAAAAGTGCTTTTACAAAAGCCGCAGCAATACCAAACTAAGCCTAAAACCCAAATTGAAAATATCAATGGCTTACTTGGTAGAGGAAAGTTGTTGTTTGGATGTCAATTCGATAACTTCATTAACAGAGTGATTATCTCCCTCCACAAACAACATGATTACAAGATATGTAGCGAACCCATTTCTCAGAGGCCAGAATTTCATCAGATACACATTTGATATTAACGAGGTGCTTCCGAGCGAAATCTTCACTCACGTTCATGCATCTCATCTCTTGTAAGGAAAGAGAAAAAAAGAAAGACATGTGAGCATGCATGATAACTTGAAGTATTAACATTCAGATGACATGAAGAAAAAAAAAACAAAAAAAAAAAAAACTTGTTATGAGAAAATCATTAATTTTCACCTGTAATCTTCAAACCAAGTTTCTCATGTTGGGTTGAGAAATCTATAGTTTTGATATTCAATATTTATGTAAACAAAACAAACGGAGAAACAATCGAATGAAGAGATGTTATTACACAAGAAATTATTGATACAAGATTTGTCTGTATCAGACAGCTTTTAATACAGCAACCACTATTTTCTAAAACCAAAACAACTCTGTCAGTTTTGTATACAGGACAATAGTCAATAGACTTTGACTATGCTTATTAGCCCCCCTCAAACTGATGGTAGAAACACCAATCAGTTTGGACTGCTAAGCTAACAGCCGTGTAACAAACAACAAAGTCTCAACTCAACAAGGAGGAGAAAAACAAATAATATGAAAAGAAAACAAGAAGCATGAAAAACTAACTAAGCTGATGACTCATCAGTGTCTTCAATATTTGTAACTGTAAAAGAGATACTTGATGTAGAGACTGAAGAAGCATTAGCTGATGAAGAAATTCCCAGTAGCTGATGTAGTAAAAAAGTAAAAATAGGTGCACAAAGTCCTTTGGTGAACAAATATGCTAACTGATTCTCTGAAACAACATGTTGTACAGTTTAAAAATCATTCTTCAATCAACTCCCTCACAACATGATAGTGAATTTTTATATGTTTGGCCCTGGAATGAGAAACGGGATTTGCAGATAAGTATATTGCACTTGTATTATCACAATATAGAGTTATTGGCTTCTTAAGTGTAATATGTAACTCAGAGAATAAAGATCCAAGCCATTCCAATTCTGGAGTTACAACTGATAAACATTTATATTCTGCTTCTGTTGTTGATCTTGACACAGTAGGATGCTTTTTACTTGACCAGGAAATTAAAGAATTACCCATAAAAATTGTATATCCACATGTAGACCTAGTTGTCTCAGGACAACTACCCCAATCTGAATAAGTATAAGAAGTTAAACACTCAACATCCCCTTTTCTTAATGTTATACCATAAACAATGGTACTATTTAGATATCTAAGAATTCTCTTTACCAATAGTAGATGAATATCAGTAGGAGCATGCATATATTGTCTAACATAGTTAACTGCAAAACATATATCAGGCCTAGTTAAGCATAAATATTGCGACATACCCACTAGAGTTCTTACTCAGTTGTATTTGACAATAAAGTTCCTTCATTTATTGACACTCTTGGTCCTTTAGCAACTGGAGTACTACATGGATTGTACTCCAGCATATGATATTTAGCAAGCAATTCCAATGTATATTTCTTTTGAGTTAACAAAATAGCATCAGAAGACCTTATTGCTTCTAAACCTAAGAAATAATGCAAATATCCCAACTCCTTCATTGCAAAGTTATGGATCAAATATTTAACCAGATCAATAAGTAAATCATCTGAATTCCCAGTCAGAATAATGTCATCAACATAAAGTAATAAGACCATCATATTCAAACCAGAAGTATAAACTAACATTGAAAAATCAGAAACAGTTCTCACAAAACCATAAGCAATCAAAGAACTACTGAATTTTTGAACCAAGCCCTTGGAGCTTGTTTCAAGCCATATAAATTTTTCTTTAATTTGCAGACTTTGTTTGGAAATTCAGGATCAACAAAACTTGGAGGTTGTTGCATATATCAATAAGTAAAAATACATTTGATACATCCAACTGCTTTATAGACCAACCTCTAGTAACTGCCAAAGTGAGAACTACTCTTACTGTTGTGGATTTGACTATATGACTAAAGGTTTCACCATAGTCAACACCATCTTGTTGGTTGTAACCAAGTGCCACAAGTCTAGATCTAAATCTATATATCTCTCCATATGATCTTAGCTTAATTCTATAAACCCACTTGCAACCTAAAATGTTCATGTGAGGTTCAGGATCAACTAAATCCCAAGTATCATTATTCTTTAGTGCTGTATTTTCTTCTTTCATAGATACTTGCCACTTAGGATTCTTAATAGCAGTTTTGAAACTTTTTGGCTCGGTAGGAGTATCCAATAAAGAAGCAAAAGCTGAGTGAAATGGATGTTTAATAGAATAATGCATTACATGATCAGGGAAAGCTTTAGGTTTTGAAATTCCTTTTTGAGACCTTGTAACAATGGATGTAGAAGGAATAGACTCACAAGACTCAGGTAAAGATTCAACAATAGTAGAAATTGAATTTGAAGGAGCAGGAAAAGATGAAGAAAAATAAAATTCAGATTCAGAAAACATTACATGTCTAGAGATGTAAGTTCTTTTAGTAAGAGGATTGTAGCATTTGTAACCTTTGTGTAACGAGCTATTCCAATAAAAATGCATTTTACTGACTTTGGAGAAAGCTTATCAACTCTAGAATGTCCCAAAAAGGGATATCACACACAACCAAATAATCCTAACTAAGAATAATCTGGAGTTGTATTATAAAGAACTTCAAAAGCTGATTTGTTATTGAGAATTGGAGTTGGAGTTCTATTAATGAGAAAAGTGGCAGTTAAAAAGGCATCATGCAAAAAATCTTTTGGACAAGAAGCATTAAAGAGAAGAGAATTCCCCATTTCAGTCATGTGTCTGTGCTTTCTTTCAGCCAGACCATTCTGCTCAGGGGTCTTAGGAAAAGATATTCTTATTTAAATACCACAAGAGTCTAGACAAACTTTAAAAACACCTTTTACTAACTCACTAGCTCCATAAGTTTGGAAAGAAATGATTTTTCTATGAAATAAATTCTCAGTTAAAGTTTTAAAATGCTAAAAACACTGCAAGGCATCTGTTTTGAGTTGCATTGGATAAATCCAATGAAATCTACTAAAGTCATCAACAAACAAAATATAATATCTATGACCTGCTAAGGAAATAACAGGGGCAGGACCCCACTCATCACAATGAATAAGTCAAGTGGGGAAGAAGCATGGGAAGATGAAAGTTGAAAAGGTAATCTTTTGCTTTTAGCTAACTGACAAGGGTGACACAAAGATTATGAAATAGAAGATGATAGATGAATGTTGTGACGACTATGAAGTTGCTGTAAAATTCTAGGACATGGATGACCTAACCTGTCATGCCATATATTTGGAGAAGTAACAACATATGAAAAAGCAGAATGCAGAATAACAGAGGAAATAAGATATAGATTGTAAAGCATTTTTTCCTTAGCAAGTAATGCATTAGTTTTCAAACATCTTATCTCAAAACCATACGGATCAAAAGTGATGGAACAACATTATCTCTGGTAAATCTAGCAACTGATAACAAATTATGCTTCATGGATGGAACATGTAGAACATTATCTAATTTAAAACTTGTAGTAGGTGTATGAATAGTAGTATTTCCAATAAGGGCAATAGATAAAGTCTTACCATTGCCAATTTGAACATTGTACTTTCCTTGTATTCAGAAGTATTTTGAAGAAGAGTTCTGTCACCAGTCATATGAGTAGAGGCTCCACTATCTGAAACCCAAATTGCGCTAGAAGAAGGATCATTATTTGCTGCAGCATTGTGAACATTAAAGCTTGCAAAAGCCTGTTGTGAAGTCCCATAACTATGCATTACCAGTAGAATAATTTCCTTGATTCTAAGAATTTGCAAAGTGAGCTTGAGAAGAAGTAGTAGAAGTACCAGGGGGGAGGATGATACTTAAAGAAGCATCTGGTAGCCAAATGTCCCTTTTTTTTGCAAATCTGACAGAACATCTGGTTATAATCCAATCTTCTATTGTTATTAGAGTTTGACCCATTCTGATATGTATTTGCATTATTTTAACTTGAACCAGTTTGATAAGAGCTATTCTTAAAATTCCCTCCATTCTTCTTATTATTTGTATAAGAATTGGATCCATTCTTTCCATAAAAAACAGTTGCATTCTGATCGCCAAAAATTGTTCATGAGAAAGCAATTTTGCTTTAATTTCACCAAAAGTATAAGGCTTCTCCCTATTTTGAGATGAGATAACAAAAATGTCATACTCAGTGCCTAAACCATTCATAATGAACATCATAAGGTCCTCATCACTAACCTTTTCACCAATTGCTGCTAAAGAATCAGATGTGGATTTAATTCTTTGAAGATAATAAACTATAGACTGATTTCCATTTTAATACCATGTAATTGTGTTCTTAACATGTTCTTTCTAGCAAGATATTGTGTTTTGAAGCTACTTTCAAGATAATCCCATATAGCTTTTGCAGTAGTAAGACCAAGAACATCTCCACTAACAATAGAAGTAAAAGTGGATTTAAGAAAAGTAGAAACAAACCTATCCAAGCGTCTCCAAGTTACCCATTCTGGATTTGTTGTGTCTACACCATCTACTATAACAATTCTTGGAGGTTCAATAATTTCTCCACTCACATAACCATACAAATCAGTAGAAAATAAAACC
Source organism: Papaver somniferum (assembly GCF_003573695.1). Classification (NCBI taxonomy): domain Eukaryota; kingdom Viridiplantae; phylum Streptophyta; class Magnoliopsida; order Ranunculales; family Papaveraceae; genus Papaver; species Papaver somniferum. Next base: position 44,656,876 of record NC_039360.1, on the reverse strand, counting down.
CCTTCAAATTGATCTCGCAAGAGAAGATAATTTGTACCATTAAGTTTCATGGATACAAAATTAGCGATATTCGTAAAGGGTAAAGAAGTACCATTAACAACAGAAGTCAACATTGTAATATTTTAGTTCCGAAATTTTTTTCAAGATTAGATCGAAAATTGATGATGCGATTGCTGCTGTTGTTGTTATTGAGATTGTTGTTGTTACAATTCTTGTGGAACTTTGAAGCTTGGGTGTTGAATTAATTTCCAAGTCTCAAAATTACCATACAGAAACTCAAGAACCCTAGAAAAATTTGGGAGAAACGTTTTTAAAATGTATTACCCAGATTGTAGATGAAAGCTGAAAATTGTTGAGAAAAGTTATTGAGATTTGATGTTTGATATTAGTTAGATCGATAACCTAACTGATACCATGAGAAATCTATAGTTTTGATATTCAAGATTTATGTAAACAAAAGAAACAGAGAAAGAATTGAATGAAGAGATGTTATTACACAAGAAATTATTGATAAAAGATTTGTCTGTATCAGACAGCTTTTAATACAACAACCACTATTTCCTAAAACCAAAACAACTCTGTCAGTTCTTCAAAACTGACAGTATACAGTACAATAGTCAATAGACTTTGACTATGCTTATAATCGGTCACAAAATCACCAGTACCGCGATAAGTGAAGTAAGAAGGATATGCCAAGACAAAAGTCTTTCGCAATTTTTGGTCTATCATTATTGCTTTTGTCTTCTGCCTTTTCCTGGCCTCCATAACTAGAGAAACCATAATTCATATGAGAACCCATGAAATCATGATACATAGTAATGTATACAGAATACACAGAACCCTAAATTAAAGACCGAAAATCCTAAAATCAATACTCATGTAGAAAGTAAAAATTACCTAATTGCAGTACTTCTTATTCTCCTTTAATGTTTTTCGACGTTAGTGTAAACAATGTGAAAGGTTGGAAGAGAAGAAAATAGGCTCCAGAGTAATATACAAATTACGAAGGAAAACTTTATTTTAAATTTCAGACACCTATATATATCATGGCATTCAGACACCTATATATATCATGGCATTATAGAACGTCTCTGTCTGGGCTGATGCAACAATATCAGCCAAAAAAAAATAAATTTATCATCCCCATTTCAATCAAGTTCTAGGGATATATCACATATGTTCAATTGTAATCAAAGGCATACGCCAGCCTTAATCTCAAGTTGTGCTCGTAATTCCAGGCTCCCAGCACCTTCACTGATTTTTCCTACTAAGCCTTGGCATACGTCTGGACCATTTTTCTACTAAGCCTTGGCATACGTCTGGACCCAATTGACTCTTATCCCTTTTGTCCTTAATTTGATGGAAGCATCTTTGGCCGGCCTGACTACAGGCCCCTAAGATTTGTCTCATAGGAATATTGTACTACAAAAGTAAGCCACACAAAAAAGATCCTTTCACTGCTAAACAACAAAATGATCCCCAATACATATTCCGTATCATTTTATTTGTTTTAGATTATCATATTACGTAACTTATAAATTGCCGGAGGCAAAACCTTACTGCACAACAAATACGATCCAAATCTGAAGAAGATAACAAAGAAGAAAATGAAAGGGCAACTTTCAAAAGAGATAGAGGTAGCTGTTCAGGCATCCGATCTTTGGGATGTTTAAGACACGCTAGAACTCGGAAAACTTGTCCCTACATTACTGCCTGAAGTTCTTCACAACGTTGAAATCGATAATGGCGACGGAGGCGTTGGTACAGTTTTGAAACTCGTCTTGCCACCAGGTATGTGCATGCTAGGGAGAAATATAAATCAATCCCACATATAATTGAATTCGTAAATATCCTAACTTAATGCTTGTTTTACAGGGTCGCCTATAGCATACTACAAAGAAAAATTCACGAGGATTGACAAGGAAAAACGTATCAAAGTGACAGAGGTGGTTGAAGGAGGGTACTTGGACCTAGGATTTAGCTTATACCGAATTACCTTGCAAATTACTGAAAAGGAAAGTGATTCATCATCGTCGATTATTATCTCAACTATTGATTATGAAGTTGACGATGCCTCTGCCGATAATGCTGTCTTGGTTTCTATAAAACCGTTTGAAGTTATAGCTGAGACTATTGGGATGCATCTTAAAGACAAACAAAATGATGCAAACATTTGAATTTCGTGATGTACTTCTCTTTATGATTTGGATTCGTATAATAAACTGTAAGTGTTACGTTTCTACTGTTGGTTAGCCAACGTAGAATTAGCCATTCTGACCCTTTGAAGGAGTTACACCGTGCATTCTTTCTAAGGAATTACTTGACAAAGATTTGAACAATTTGGTTATGAGGTTGTCCTCTTGTTTTAATCCATTGTACTCCTGATTTTCACTCTCCCACAACTCAAAAATTTGTCATTGCGAGTTTTCTAATTTATAAAATTCATCTGATGCGCCATTTTTTCTTCTCTCTGTTACGATGGAACATCACACCAACTCGCACAAAGAATACAGTGCCTCATGTGAGAAAGATCATGATAATTCCATTTTAAGCATTTTGGGTATGTAAAAAGTCACAAAAACATTATTGGTAAATCATTTTATTAACATTGTTATTAATCATTGCTCAATGCGAACACTATAAAAAGAGTCAGATACATAATGGCTAAACTATTTGGAAGGTTCGCGGTTTTTGTATTTGTTGCAGGGCTTCTGTCATATATATATCAAAAAGTTAGCATGAGACACTAGAGATAACTAAACAATATATCCAACACGAGGATAATCTCATACTTTATCTCTAAGAAGATAAAATAAATTTTCTATCCACGTTCAGCACCATTTTCGAGAATGGATGGGCTTGTACTACTAGTGGTATCTCTAATTTGAGAATGTATTAGTGTAGTAAAGTATAAAAATTTCACTTCGCTACACTTTGGTAAATGTTTGTAGGGAAATTAGGGACTAAAAGTTAAAATCATTATGGAAATCTCCAAAATAATCTTAGGTTGTTCTTGGATATCTCAAATTCATTTCACCCTTTACTGTTCCATTTCGAACTCACATCTTTGCTAGATAGTGCTCTGCCAACTGTCGGTTTCAGTATTAAAAACAGACGCCTAGATTTGGACAAGAAGATTGACAACTTGATACAGTGCAAGTTATGCGTAATGAAGCGAACAAGGGAGTAATGCCAAGGGAACCGCATCAAGAGCGGCAACCCCCAAATCTGGACCAAAAGAAACGGGCGGGCTCATGCCAAACGGCCCACCAAACTACGGACCATACGGTGCTTATCTACTACTCCCTCCGTTTCCAAAAGACAGTCCGGTTTGACTTTGTCAAGATATTAAGGAGACTATAGTAGTTTACATTTCCACCCTTAATTACTTGCCTAATTTATTTCAATAAATATGTTAGTAGTAAAAACTACCAAAAATTGTATTGGGATTGTAAATAAAAAAAAGGAAACTAAAACATATCGATTTATAGAAACAGTATCAATAAAGATTGTATACTTATGAAGTATAACCTTAATAAAGAATTTAATTTGGAACCATACATACATTGTCTTCAAAAGGATATATTTTTTTCCTTAATTATACTGATTTCATTAATTTTCTAGATTGGGTCTCATTAAAATAGAAATTATGAATATAAAAAACTTAAGGGTATGTTAGAGAGTTCATTGGAAAAATATGACTATAAGCAGAAGTTGGACATATTTTTGAAACATACCAAAATGGAATAGAGGACGGTCTTTCAGAAACAGAGAGAGTATTTATTACAGCTTTACTCCTCCACCTCTTTCATAGATAAAACACACGCCTTTGTTTCCTCTAGGTTTTGATTAGCGAAGAGAAAAAAATGAAGAAACAACTCTTATCTTCGGCACCATGGAGAGGAGAAGATGAAGATAATGAAGAAAAATTCAAAGATGGAAAACTTAAGTTAACAAGCCAACTCGGAGGTGATTCTACTATGTATGTTCCCGGAAAGAAATCAGTTTCTTCAAAATCCAATGACAAGAACAACCTCAATGATTTTCTTTCTGAAATTAACCAAGAACTTAGATACAACTTTCAGAGGAATGTTATGGTATTGGTTCCTCACTTCTTATTTTCTTTCAATTTTGTGGTTTTTTTTGTGCAGTTGAATGTGAAATTTTATTGGGGTTTTAGTTTGTTTGTGTTTTTGTAAGAAATATACCCTTAAACTCAATGTTTAAATTATCTTACCCGAAGGGGTTTAATGGATTTTTTCATTAGTGATTGAATGATCAATATCACCAATAGCACCAATAAAATCATCATCATCATCATGAGAAAGACAAAAAAGATCAACATCCATAGCATGAACAACAACACCAGCAGGTGCACTCGAAGGACCAGACCCCTCTACAACCATTCCCCACTGCAAAAAGATGATATCAAATGATAAGCTATAAAACAGGGGCAAGGTATATATACCTTAAGATTAACACAATATTTTCTACCTCAGCATCCTTAGTAGCTCGAACAGTCTGCACTCGGTGCTTACGAGCAGGAGCAGCAACCCACTTAAGCTCCCATGGATTATAAGCCGGCAAATGACCATGCACACTGGAAGCTCAGAAAGGACGCCACCAACCTCGTCCCAACCATAAACCAAATGACCCACGATCCGGTGGGGAACTAGAAACCACTTCGTCATTAGTATTGCAAAGAGTGAGGTTACTGGAGTCAGGAGGATCTAAATCAGAAGGGAGCAAAGGAACCCTCAAAGCACGGCGATTCCTTGAAATACCCACACTGAAACCATCAAACTTGCCCCGAGCTGATGACACCAATAATTCTCCACAGAATTCTTGGGAGTATACAAATCAAACTGGGAAGGAACAAACTCGTTCTTCTCGTGGTCAGAAAGTTTTCCTTTACTACGATGAGCACTCTCGCGAAGATGACGCCATAAATTATCACTAGGCTGAAAAGCGGCCCTTTGAGGGTTAAGCAGCGCGAGAATCTCGTACTGAAAAGAGTTCAATGGACAATACGAGGGAAAACGAAGCCCTGCCTCTAGCTGGCCCTCAGTGATTACAATCTCGTTCTAGCTAGAAGGTTTCTCAGCAATTTTACAGAAGAAGTGATGAAATGAATATGACACTCTCTCGCAGGAGTATTATATATAGAAAATAAAATCCCACAAATGTTAGCTGACGCCTAAAGTCCAGCAGGTCATAGTACATTAAAGACGACAACGTTGAAGAAATTTCCGGACATGGCGAAGGTGGAAAGACAGACAAATGTTTTCATCCCATCGTACCCCGGTAAGATGAAAAGAAAAGGAGTAAACTGTGAGGAAATACCTGATCGCCATGGGTAAGCATCACAAGAAGTGATCACATGATAAGAAGGTGGGAGAGATACACCGAATAAGTATCTGAAAGGTGATTACACCAGAATCAAGATATCTACCGCTTCGCCTCATGAAGGACGCGTGTAAGGTCTAGTCAAATCATACCGACGGTCAAGTCTAAAAGAAGAACAATGCATTTAATGAGAATCATAAGAGATGCGATAAAACTAGAGACAAAGGTACATCGTGTCAGAAACTCGGAATAAGGGCGATGTATAATGCTACCAGAAGAAGGATCAATACGATGTATAGTGCTACCCGAGGAAGGAGAAATACGATGAGACTCGAATAAAGAGTAGTACGATATACCATATCGCCATAGGATCTTAAGTATCTTTTCATATCTTTAGAAGTTCACTTTTCCTATAAATACCAGTCCATATGTAGAAAGAAATGAACATGTCATCTTGAATGGTTCTACTCGAAAGAGAGCTAGAAAGAGAACCAAAGAAAGAGAGAGTTAGAAATTTGCGAGATATTTGTAATCCATCTAAGGGTAAGACCCTCATCAATAAGATTTAGTTTTCTTCTCCGTGGACGTAGGTCTACAAGGTCGAACCACGTTATATAGTTATGTCCTTATTTACTTTCATGTTCTTTACTTCTTATATTTACTTTGAATCTTGGATGTTTATGTTTATTAGCCGTTAGATCTCATGGGTGTGGTTTGCAAGAAATATGCAACTATAATTTGATTATGAGGTTTTTCTCTTGGAGGTTAAACTATTTGGAAGATGCATGGTTTTTGTATTTGTTGCATGGGCTTCCATCATATATCCAGAAGTTACCATGAGATATTGGAGATAACTAAATAATAAATCCAACATAGGGATAAAACTAAGTTTTCTTTATGTATTAAGCAACACTTTAGAGAAAAGATAGCCTCTAGTAGTAGTTAGTATTGTCTCTAATTTAACGGGTAATAGTGTAGTACAATACAAAAAATTCGCTTCGCTACATTTCGGCAAATGTTTTCAGTGAAATTAAAGATTAAATTCACTTTGGTAAATGTTTATAGGAAATTAGGGATTAAATTCATTACCAAAACCTCCAAATTAATCTTGGATTGTTCTTCTTCAGTATGTTGATTTTTGAAAATGGGAGAATCCAAAAATTTGGAAAATGTAACTGTAAGCATATATCCTCTCATTAATCGAAAACGGTATGATGTAGTAAATTGCGAGCACTATTATGCAGCCGTAATAGAATCAATTAGCTCTGTCCACTTCATATTTTCCAACATATTAAAAAGAAGCCTATTATTGGGACGTCAGATTCTAATAGAGGGACTTCACCTAATAGGAAAAGAATGGATTACCCATAAATAATTTCAGAAATTCTTTATCTAAAATAATTTTATAATAACTAAATAACCCCTATGTGGTTAGTGCTAATAATCTAACTATGTAATAGTTATCACTCGGTGGTTTGCTGTACTTGCGTCAATTTTCCATAGACTTTACTTCCGTTTAATAACTATTCTGGGGATTGTGTCGGACAAACTTTTCCTGTCTGCTGTCATTTTTCTTTTATGTGGAGTAGTTTACTTTTAGTGTTTTTTCTTATCCTTAGCCAGCAGCTCCTAACAATCATCGTCATCTTTGCTTCCCATCGCATCTCCATGTTCTTTCTATTTAGCTTTTCACACGGTTAAAATTCCCTTCTTTGATTTCGTTTGCATCGTTTTTTGGTTTAGGCCAATTGAAAATGTAAGCCTCCTCCACAACTTTCCCTTGGATTGTTGTTATGTTTGCTATTCTTTGCAGCATCTTTCGAGACTATTCTTTTAAAATCTGCTAAAGGTTTCCCTCATGAATTTTCTCTAGTGTTCATTTAGGGAGATTCTAGCCATCCTGTTCTCGATAATTTAGTTGGTTATCCATGAATAAGGTTTCATTCGGTATATTCCCTCCTTTTTGACCCCTGCAGCTACTCTCTTTGGTCAGCAGTAATTGTTATCTCTCGTCTTTCTCTTAACAAATACGACACTGATTTAATGGTTCGTTTTTGGTGGTTACTGGGTCGGTAAGCTCTCTGTTTTGTGGATATTTTTTTCTTCTGTTTTGACACTATTTTGAACTCTTGGTTTCTCCTTTTGTTTCTTCCTTGTTTGAACTCTGGCTTTCTTTCTCTTATTTATTTCTCTTATCTCATCCCTTAGTCCTTTTTATAAATCTTTTCTCCCCTAAGAGTAGCTTCGTGGTTTTCTTTCTCTTCTTTCGACATCTTTCTTTTTTATTCTCTGTATCCTGTTAGGTTCTTTCTACCCAAGCACCATGAAACTGTTATCATGGAATGTCCAGGGCATTGGAACTCCCTTAATCAAGGATCATTTTAATTTTTTGTGCCAATACTACAAGCCAGACATAGTGTGTTTAGCACAGACAAAAGCCCAATAGCCTCGAATGGACTTTTTCTTCAAGAATTCTCCTTTCCGTGACTGGTTCATCCTTCCATCCGTGAAAATAGCCAAGGGTTTAGCAATAGCCTGGCACAACAATATAGACATGAAATTAATATCTTCTAAGTTTAATGTTTGTCACTTTGAATCAAAGATAGGAGATACAGATGTCTTGATCACATGTGTCTATGGAGCAGTCTGAAGCTGATGATAAAATCGAACAATGGACTCATATCTCAGACATCGCGCAACAAATAAATAAAACTTGGGTTATGATAGGAGACTTAAATGTGATTTTGGACCCAGATGAAAAGCAAGGTGGAAATAAAGCAGGCTCCAGTAGTAAATCGTTCATCGTCAGTACTATCAATTCTTTGGGCCTCCAAGATGCGGGATATGATGGATCTCCTTTCACTTGGTCAAACAATCGAAAGGGTGAAGCAAACATCTGCGATAGAATTGACAGAGCGCTTACATCCTTCTTATGGTCTCAGAATTTTCCGGACACCAAAGTAACTCATCTCCCGAGAGTAGGTTCCGACCATACACCAATTTTATTAGATTTTAACCCAGAAAAAATAAGGCTCCAGAAACCATTTAGGTGAATTAGGTCTTGGTTATCTCATTCCACATTACCTACTGTAGTTGAAGCCTCTTGGAAATTACACTCCGAAAATTCCCAAGAAAGAAATTTTTCTGGGCTCCTTAAATTATTATCCTCCGATTTAACCCATTGGAACTCAAATACTTTTGGGAACATCCACAAACATATAAAGTCCCTAAACAATAAAATTGACAGTATCCATAGATCCGGAAACATTTCCAAAGACATAGATAAATTAAAAAATCTTCAAGCGGAGCTAGGAAAATGGTACAAAATCAAAAACGACTACTATCATCAACTATCTAGAGATAAGTTCTTCAAAGAATATGACCAGAACACATAATATTTCCATGCCACCGCCTCGAATAGAAAAAGAGTCAATGCGATAAATTCTCTTAGAGAACCTTCTGGGCTTTGGCTGTCCGATAGAGATCAAATCAATTCGATTTTGGTTAACCATTTCCAACAAATAGGCACTTCCCAAAGAAACAATTTTGTCTTTGGTCTATCCAGCATCATAAATCCTTGCATCACTGTCGAAGAAAATACTTCCTTGTCAGAAATCCCCACTAAAGAAGAGATTTGGCTTATCCTATCAAATATGAATCAATGGGGAGCCCCAGGACCGGATGGCTTCCAACCAGGTTTTTTTAAAGCAACTGGGATATTTTGGGAAAAGATATCATAAGCACAGTCCAAGAATTTTTTCGGTCGAGTAACCTTGACAAAGATTCTAATCATTCCTTCATAACTCTCATCCCAAAAATTTCCACCCCTCAAACTCCAGGAGATTTCATACCTATTAGCCTGAGTAATACTATTTATAAAATCATTTCCAAAATATTAGCTAATAGGCTTAAACCCATTCTAGGAAAATTAATCTCCCCCAATTAATCAGCCTTTTTACCTGGTCGAAAAATCACGGATAACATCATAATTGCTCATGAATTTATCCACTCTATGGAAACCTCCAAGAAGAAAAAGGGTTTTCTGGCGTTGAAACTAGATCTCTCAAGAGCTTTTGATAGGGTTGATTGGACTTTTATTGAGAAAGTCCCACTTGCCTGTGGGTTCTCGAAATCCTGGACAAATCTCATCATACAATGCATTTCCACGACCTCCTTCTCAATCCTCCTAAATGGTTCCCCGGGTCCTACCTTTAATACTTCGAGGGGTTTAAGACAAGGAGATCCTTTATCTCCGTACCTCTTCCTAATTTTCATGGAAATTATATCTAGACTCCTAGAAAAAGCCATTGCATACAAGAGAATTTCTGGAATCAAAATCAACAATAAAGCTCCCAACATTTCACACCTTTTCTTCGCCGACGACTGTTTTTTATTCACAAAAGCGGACCTGGGTGAAGCGAAAAGCCTGTTAGAAATCTTACAACTTTTTGGGAACATCACTGGACAAATGGTTAATCTTCAAAAATCTAGCGTCTACTTCAGCCCAAAAATACATCCGAAACATGGGAAGATTTTAGCTAAAATTCTAAAAGTTCCGATGATGACAAAAAATGATAGATACTTGGGAACCTCTCTGTTCTTTGATAAGAATCGAAAAGCCAACTTTGAACCTCTCCTACAATGTTATTATGCTACTCTTCAAGGTTGGAAATTTAAACTCTTGTCTCAAGCGGGTAGGACTGTTTTGATAAAATCTATCCTTTAATCTTATCCAACATTTCAAATGCAAGTTTTGGCTTTGCCAAAAGAAACCCTTGATCATCTTGACAGGATTCAGAGAAATTTCTGGTGGAAAAAAGATGGACAAAAAAGAAAATGAGGATTTATAAAAGATTGGAAGGGTATTTGCAAGCCCATTTCCCAAGGTGGGTTAGGAATTAAAAACCCATATCATTTCAACTTAGCTCTCCTCACTAAACTGGCAAGCAGACGGGTTACTGAACACGACAAATTATGGGTCAAACTGTTAAAAGAAAAATATTTCCCAAATTCGCATCCTCTAGAAAAATCCAGAACTTCGAATTTGTCCTGGATTTGGACTAGTATACAAAAAGGATTAGAGCTAATCAAAAGTAACTACGTTTGGCAAGTCAAAAATGGAGCCTCGGTGAAAATCTGGGAAGATAGATGGGTCACAAACTCAGATATAATTCAAATAGTCCCAAGCGCGCAAGAGCAGGCACCAACTAGAGTTCAAGAGTTAATCACGGACCAAAATAAGTGGGACCAGGAGAAGCTAAATCAATTCTTTTCCCCAGAAGATATGATTAAAATTCAAGCTCTAAATCCAAGGAATCAAGAACAAGACATCATCAGATGGCGTCATCATCACTCGGGTAAATTCTCAGCCAAAAATGTTTATAACTATTTATCCGATCAAGATCAAGACATTAATTACTGCCGAGATTTCCCTTGGAAAAAGATTTGGAAAATACAGGCTATTCCGAGAATAAGACTATTCATCTGGAAATTGGCTCAAAAAGTACTACCAACATCTGCTAGACTAGGAGCTGATAACAAGGAAATTGACCCGGTTTGCAGGTTATGCAAGAATCAAACGCAGGAAACATAATCTCATCTTTTCTGTGAATGCCCGTTTGCCAGAGCAATCCGGTTTGGACTTTACCTAAATAATATCCTCTCCAACTTCACTCCCAATTCATTTATTTCCTGGGTTAAATGGTGGATATTGGAAGCTACTTTGAACCAATTTCAAGTAAAAATTTCTACCATCCGTTGGTTCCTCTGGAAATACAGATGTTCGGTAGTTTTCGAGAAAATTAACCCAGATCCGATCAACCTAATAGGGCAAATCAATAATTTCCTTCAATCTTCCCCGGAAAATAGCATCCAAAGCAAAGTTAATACACAACTTCTGATTTCTTCCAACAGCTCTTGGTACAATCTAAATTCGGATTGGATAATCTTCATTGATGCTTCTTTAAAGAAAGAGGATTTTTTGATGTGTTATGCTTTCATTCTATATTAAGTTGACGACAAAACCTTCATGCACCTATCCGTGGATCGGAGTAGGAAACATCTGCTTTCCATGCAGAAGAAAAATCTTTATTAAAGGCGGTCACGTGGTGACAGGAAAATATATTATCAATCGTCTACATCGTTACTGACTGTAAAGTTCTGGTGGACAACTTAAATAAGGTAAGCAAAGATGTTTCGTGGCCAGCGGAGAATACCTTGCAAGAAATTAGGAAAATACTGGGTGATCTTCCTCAAGCAAAAGTGAAATACATAAAGAGGAAGAATAACTCAGCAGCGGACTATATAGCGAAGGAGGGAAGGATTAAAAATCTTCAACACATGTCAGATAACATGCATCAAAAAGTTCTTTCAACTAGCACAGATCCTAATATTTTCGATAAAAATGATATTGTAAATCTCATGTACTATATTTGCTAGTTAATAAATTATGTTTTTCCATCATAAAAATAATAATCTAACTAACTAATAATTAGATTGATAAGATTATTTATATGACTAGTGATAAAAAATCATATTAAGTGATTTTGGTGGGAAGAAAAATTTGAAAAGAATTAGAAACTTTGGAGATTTTTTTCCAACTAAAACCCTAGATTTTAAATCACCCAACCAATGTTTTTTTTATTTCTCAAAATTGATGAAAGTAAGTAAAAAAAATTGAAAATTTTAGCTTTTCATAGCCGGTTGGGTTTTTCCTTCGTAGCCAACCTTAAGACAAATTTACGGTTAGGTGATGATGAACTCCTAACCATAACTAGGTAAAATTAGGAAAACCCAATTTTAAACCGGTTACGGCTAGGTTTTTTTGTTCAAAACCCAGCTGTAAATCAGTTACGGCTAGGTTTTTTTTGTCGAACCCAACTGTAAAAGAGTTGCCGCTGGGTTTTTTTGGTCAAAACCAAACTATAAATCAGTTACGACTGGGTTTTTTTTGTCGAACCCAACTGTAAAACAGTTACGGCTGGGTTTTTTGTGATATAACCTAACTGTAAATCAGTTACGGCTAGGGTTTTTTTGGACGAACCCAACTGTAAAACAGTTACTGTTGGGTTTTTTTGGAGAAAAACCCAACCGTAACTGGTTCTGAAACCTAATTTTTTTTCTATGGCTTCAATCAATCTAACCATTTCAGATGAAATTGGTTTGTTGATTACCATCACTTCTATCAATATGCTTCTTCTGCACCTTTAAAAGAGAATTCAATCGACGATTATAAATTTTTCGAACCATCGATTGATCGAAGATGGTGAAATGATTTTTATAAGAAAAAAAAGGAAAGAATGATTTATGGTTGATCAATGAGAGGAAGTTAAGAAGATGAAGAGGAGGAGCAGATCTTTGAATGAGAATTAGGTTTGATTTTAGTTTTAGTTTTTATGTATTGATTTTAGTCGAAGGTTATCTTAGACATTTGATATTGAACGAAGAATACCCCATAACTAATCTTTTGGTCACTAGAAATCCAAGTGACGCCCCTCTATTGGAATGTGACGCCCCAATAATAGGCTTCATTAAAAACAGACGCCTAAAGGGCGGCAACCACAAGTAGGGGTGAGCATTTGGCCCGTAATCCGCGGATTTAACCGGGGCCAACCGTTCATTTGCGGATGGATGTTCGGACCATTCGTTAATGGGTTGGATGCGGATGGAATTTTTCAAATCCGATGGACAACGGATCGGGCCCGGATGCAACCTTGAAAATCCGTTGGACATCCATATCCGTTAAATTAAGGGCATTTATATAGTTCAAAAAATACTATGGATCACTTAGGAAGTTTTAAGATGTTTGCTTGGGGTGTTGTACATAGCACCATCATCTACTACTTTGAAAATGAGCCGTTGAAAATCCGTTGGACATCCATATCCGAAAATGAGTGTATCGAGACCTATAACACCATCATCTACTACTTTGAAAATCCGTGCATTTCTGGCCGTCGAAATTAAGACCGGCAGATTGTGAGGTTTATATTTCATAATGAGCCCATTTTTGGTAGGCATGTAGAACTTAGTAAGAGGAACATATCCTAAAAATATTAGCTTCAAATCCGTTACGATTTGATATTTATTCTCAAAAATGACGTCCAACATGTGAGATAGTGTGATAATAAGAGTGTGAAGAGATCCTTCCTCTATTTATATTTATATACATATATAGGATATGTAGGTTTTATAAGGAGTCATTTGTGTCATCTTATTTCCTTTATTATCAATTTTAACTAAAACAAATCCATTGGATTATCCGCATCCAATTCGTCCATCCGTGCATCCATTGGATGCAAATCCGTTGGATATGGATTGGATGCGGATGCCAAATTTGAAATCCGTAGTGCACTGGATTGGATGCGGATGAGGCGAAAACCGATCCATAGCGGCCCATGCTCACCCCTAACCACAAGCACCGAAGCACCAATAGTAAGAAACGGGCTCATGCCGAACGACCCACTAAACTACGGACGCGACGGTGCTTATCTAGAACGATTTTTTGGGGACCATGGTTTTTTTTTGGGGACCATGGTTTTATTTTGGGTAAAGACATTAGAAGTAAATCTAGGTCACCCCTTATCTAGATATTTATATTAATACCTAAATTACCCTCCTGATTAATTTTGGATGATGATTAGTTAGTGTTAATAATAGTTAGTGTAATGATTAAGTTAAAGATAATTAGTGAGATTAAAAATCAGATGGTTTTTTTTAAGAAGTAGAATTATTGAGAGATTAAAGTTAGAGAAGATGAAGAAGGAAAACATGAAAAACGATGGATTTTACCAACCACAATCGGAGGAAGGGTATTTGGGTACCCAGGTAGGCTTCAAACTTAGATAATGTTGGTTGAATTGCTCCAAACTTTCAAAAAAAATGAAATTTTTTATGTGGATTTGGGCCAGTTCGGTTACCATATGTCAAGAACATGTAACCGAACACACGTGAAAATGTAGTTCGGTTACGTTTTCCAAACACGCAGGTTACCGAACTCGCTCGTTAATGGAGGTTTTGGTCGTACAGTGTAATGTTCGGTTACCTAGGATAAAATGGTAGGTAACCGAACTTTGAACTTAACAATTTATTTGGGTACAACTTGTGTGTTCAGTTAGTTCGCAAACTTCAACGCAACCAAGTTCCCAACCGAACTGCAGGTTAAAAGTAACCTAGTGTTAGAAGTTCGGTTGGTTCGCAAACTTCAACATATTTTGCGAATCAACCGAACTGGGCTTATATAAGCATATATGCAATTAGGCAAACGTTCGGTTACTACGAAATTTATTTCTTGGAGAATTAGGTAGAGTTAGGTTACGAAGTTTCAAAGGTAGAGTTCGGTTACAAAGAAAACTTAACATTTTTGCGAACGAACCGAACTTGTGGACTTATCATTATTTTCGTAAACTAAAGTTCGTTGATATCCTTATTTTGCGAAGGAACCGAACTTATGGACTTGTGTTGTTCTAATACAAGGAGTTCGGTTAAAAGTATTTTTTTGCGAATCAACCGAACTTTGAGTTCGGTTAAGAAAAAAATAATTCTTGATAACCGAACTTTTCTCTGAAAAAAAACCTTCCATTAAACCTCTTTGCAACTTCCATTTTCAACTCATTTTAATGATTACTTCTCATTTATTCAACCAAAAACGAATGACAAGTAATAGGTTTGTGAGAATATCTTTTTTAATGTTTTAAATTAAGCTATATATATACATATATATATATATATATATTGGTGGTGGTTGGTGGTGGTGGTAATCGGAGGTGATGGTGGTAATCGGTGGTTGGTGGTGGTGATAATCGGAGGTGGTGGTGGTGGTAATCGGCGGTGGTGGGCGGTGGTGGTGGGGGGAGGTGGTGGTTATATATAGGTGGTTATGGGGTTGGTTTTAAATTAAATTAGGTTAAGGGTAGGTTAGTCATTTCAATGCTTTAGGACACCCCTTATAACTATAGGGTAGGTGGCCTAATAGGACATGGTCCCCGAAAAATCGTTCCTTATCTATTGCGGCTTCTCTCCACCTCTTTCATAGATAAAACACAGACCTTTGTTTCCTTAGGTTTTGATCAGTGAAGAGAAAAAAAATGAAGAAACAACTCTTATCTTCAGCACCATGGAGAGGAGAAGATGAAGATAATGAAGAGAAATTCAAAGATGGAAAACTCAAATTGACAAGCCAATCCGGAGGTGATTCTACTATGTATGTTCCCGGAAAGAAATCAGTTTCTTCAAAATCCAATGATAAGAACAGCCTCAATGATTCTCTCTCTGAAATCGACCCAGAACTTAGATACAGCTTTCAGAGGAATGTTCAGGTATTGGTTTCTCACTTCTTATATTCTTTCAATTTTGTGGTTTATGTTGTTCAATTGAATGTGAAATTTAGTGGGGTTTTAGTTTTATTTTGTTTGTTTGTAAGAATTATGCCCTAAAACTCAATCCTTAAATCATCTTACCCGACGGGGTTCAATGGTTTTTTTCACTAGGGACTTGGTTTCTTCTTCAGAATCATGCTCAAAGATAAGAAATAACTATAGCTCCCTGATTGGCAGTTTCGCACAGTAGATAGAGCAGTGTCATAGTGATTTTAAGAGGTTTTTGAACTATCTAGGTCAACTAAATGGTAGTATATCCAACCCATATTCCTTCCTCTTGCACGTGAAATTGATTGAGACAGTTTTAATTGTTTGGAGTCTATTGTACCATATAGGTTAACCTGTTTATATCTCTTCATTTTCCACGGTACTTAAAAGTTGAAGCTGTATAACATGCCAAGTAATATCTCTCATGCATTCATTTAAATTTACTTGCAGTTTCTTCAACGTGTTTTTACCATCGACACCCTTGTAAAACCACTTCCTCCGGCAGTATCATACAATGTTTCTCGCAATTTGAGTTTTTTTACTCGCATCTTCACGCAATTCTTCGGTAAGTTTGCTTTGACCAACTTCCAGTACTGTGTTTCTTAGCAAATCTTATTTTAGACAATATGGAAAAATTTAATGAGTTTTGCTAGGAAAAGTAGTTTTTTATGAAAGCATTCTTCACCTTGACCCATTTAAATGGAATTAAGTCGTAGTATTTATAGATGTGTATTGTTTGATTTTTTATGCAATTTATAATGGAAATGTACCATGTAAATCAAGTACCGTACGTCTATGATGTAACTTTTAAACCGTATGTGAAAGGGTTAGGACATATCACATATATGATGTAAAAAATCACTCTATACTTCTCTAGTCTCTCTATCTCCCATCAGATAGTGGATTCGGTAATTTGTGTGGAAACCAAAGTAGGCTTTTGCAATTCAAAGTCTTGATTGAGGCTTGAATTCGCCTACTGGGATAGTTCTGGAAGCTACTTAGCAGCCTAGTTTCTGGTTTTTCTTGCTCTTCGTAATAACAGATTCTAAGCAAAGTTTTTCCAAAGGATTAACCAGAGTTGAAAATACTTTGAAATGAATGATAACCGATGTTCATTTCATTACCAATTGAGCTCTGAAATTTAGTAAAATTACAAGAACTTGTACTTGGTCAGTCAGGTTATCCTGGAGAAATTCCTGAATTTTTTTTCTTATCTTATGATTCTGAGTACATCCCAATTGGTTTAAGTAATTTATCTTGTATATATCATTTGAGTTGGAGTAGAAATATGTTAACTGGTGTTGTTCCCTTAATTCTGGTTTCCTGGAGAGATTAAGAAGAAACTTGATTTAAGTTTAATCCTAGACTTTGTGTGGATAGGTCTGAGTTCATGATGGTTTTGAACTTGGTGTCTATAGTATGTTTTTGGAAGTTACAAAAACAGTTATCTATTTTTATTCAACAGCCATTTAGGAAATCTGATGCTTCTCCATGTGTTTTTTTCTCTCATTATTTTCAGTTGCTTCAAGTGTTTCTAGTTTTTACCTTTTTCAGAAAATTTATCAACCGTTACTTAAGTTCAGTTTTCTCTTATTATATCCTCTGCCACTATCCATCTATTCTGGTGGATGTATGAAACTTGCTTGGTTTTCTGTAGTTGTTGCTGTAACTTCAGGGTTAATGCTTATGACGTTTTTCAGTTGGAATTCGCATTGTTTATGTTTCATTAAGAATTGATATTCACTTTTTCGTTGTAATGTTGTTTCTAAAATCTGTATGATCCAAATTCATTCCTATTTCTATTCTTCATTCATTCAGTGGTGAGTCTGGTGACACTCACTTTTTTTGTTTGCCCTTGCAGATCCCGAAGGCATTTCTAATGCCCAAAAGTCACTTGGGTTAGGCCAAGAAGAGAAAGAACGACGTGTTAAGTAGTCTTGGAGAAGTAATAGGGTCAGTCGGTTGTTTGAAACTTGTATCGTCTCTTCATATCAAAATTCTTGCACCAACTATTAGTTTCTGTGTATGCATTACTTTCAAGACATGAAATTTGAGTTGTTAATCATACTCTTCAATATATACAAGTAAATTTTTGTTAATCGTTTAAGTGAGACGATCGTAGTTTGGGGTTTGCAAGCAGGGTTTATGTGTGTACTTTGGAAGACAACACCATTCACATTTTTACCTCTGATGTTTAGGTGTTCCCAGTTTTTATTGGTGTTAAAACTGCAGATGTTCAGTCAAACCTTAGTTGCATTCAAGGCTGTAACCTGGGAACTTAACTCTGTGTTACGCAGGAAAACATTGTATTTACAGTTACTTGCACTTGTAAGTTGAGAGACCAATGTGGAAATTAAAATACCATGGCCTTGGAAACTAGTATCGAGATTATCTACAGAAGGTGTTTGGATGGACAAAGTTAAAAGTTCTAGTTACCAAAATCCAAATGATTAACACACAAGAACAATATTATCATCACATATTTACGATTGCTGACTTTGCAATCATTTACATACAACTACCAGGCAGCAGGAAAAGAGACATCAGCTAACCACAGCAATTGCTTCTGGGCTGAATAGGCTGCCCCTTCATCTGCACAGCTTTTGCCACTTTCTTGTTAGAGGTTGGGCCGGTTGGCTGCTGGTTTCCAATTCTGCCAAAGAAAGTGGAAGATTAGCATTATCATGTTAGTCGATTATCTCGTGATATTTTGGTGCTGAAAATAAGTAAATTAGAGAGGGAACAGTTTGCAGAGAATCCATGGAGGTGGTATTACCTTTTTTTAATTTCAGCAGCCATAGTTGAGAAAATCTGTTCCACATTAATAGAATCCTTGGCACTAGTTTCAAGAAAAGAGATGCCAAGCTTCTCTGCGAATGCCTGCAGTCCAGATCAAGTATGCTAAATAAGTGCACCAAACAGATTGAGAATTTCAGAACCAACTTAGAGCATAATACTGACTACCAAGCCTTTAGCGGAATTCGAAGATTTGGATAGCTAATAATTGACAGAAACTTATTTTGTACTTGTCGGCGGAAGGTTACCTTTGCAGTTTCCGTTTCCACCACTTTTTCTTCTACCAAATCGCATTTGTTTCCAACCAAAAGTTTGCACACAGTATCGTTTGCATATCGATCAATCTCACTTAACCACTGCTTTACATTGTCAAAGCTCTCCTTCTCAGTGACATCATATACGATCTGTTTCAGTTTCAATCTCAATATCAGAAAAACAAAATAAGGCTAACCCTGACGTCTGAGAGAAATACTCTTACAATGATTCCATGAGCCCCTCGATAATAACTGCTGGTTATAGTCCTGAATCTCTCTTGTCCTGCTGTATCCCACTAAAGAGACACACAAACATAAGTAACCTCTGTTAAGCTTCTCTAATATAGTGGAACCATTTTCTGTCACAAAGAAACACGTTCGGTTCAGGGAGAAAGGGAAAGTTAACTTGGTACTTACGATCTGTAACTTGACAGTCTTTCCCTCAAGCTCTAATGTAGAGATTTTCTGCAAAAAGTTTCATACAAAATGAGATGTTCATAAATAAATCTAAAACAGTAAGGAAACTGGAATTTGATAATAAGAATCATTTAACTCACAAAATCGACTCCGATTGTACTGATATGACTCTCAACAAAAGAATCATCCTGTGTAAACATTTATAAACAAAGATTTAATAGATGAACATTTCTTCCTTTCTACTTTATCATTCGTCTTGAGCATAGCTAGATTAATACTTACAGAAAATCTGAGAAGTAGACATGATTTTCCAACAGAAGAATCTCCGATTAACAAAAGCTTGAACAAGTAATCACTGTCAAAATAAAAACTTATACTAAATGTTAATCAGAGATTAGAATCCCCAAAGCACAAACCGAACTATATGCTAAAAGAGAATTATAAGAAGAAATCTTACTATTCGTTGCTCATAGCTGAAGAAAAATATAATAAGTTTGGAGTTATCCCGATTTAGTTATATGTGAAAGAAGAAGAAGAAGTGGAAATTCTAAATAGTTTTTGACGGTTGGGAAGAACATAATAAAGAGCTTTTACCTGTCAACAATCGTTCTCCCACAATCTTTTATTTCTTTAATGAATACTATTCGTTACGTAAGAAAAAAAGATTTACAGATCACAAAAGAGCTCCCTAGAAGCTCTTTTAGGTGTGCAAATAATTCATGTCGACTGCTTTTAATCATGACTCGTGCTTGGATGCACTAGCTATCTAGCTAGCTAGCCACCATATGGATGGCAATGGCATTTCCTAAATGCACACGCAAAACCTTTATAGGAGGAGTCCCTTGCCAAACCGATATTGCTTGATCTACCATTCCTTTGCACTTTCCACACTAGGTGTGTTGGTGCCCATTGTATTGCATGGATATTTTATTGTTACTTATAATATAGTTGAACTTTTGACATCAACCGAGTCCCGTAGCTCAGTTGGTTAGAGCGTTGGTCTTATGAGCCGAAGGTCGCGGGTTCGAGCCCCGCCGGGACTAAATGTTTTTTTTTGAAATTTCTCGCTGTCCTCTTTCACAGCATCATCTTCCACTAAAATGTGAGGCTGCTGAACAAGTAAACCACCACAAGCGGCAGCAACTTTTAGAGAATGGCAAATCTAACTCATAAACCAGACATTTCTTCTTTCATTTCTAGGGTTTTTCATCCAACAACTCGCAGCTCACTCAGTCCTTTCAACCCAATAACATATAAGTTCTCTTTGGAATCACTTGGAAGCAAGAAGGTTTTGTTAATCAAGCGTTTTCAAGGATTAGCTCAGGTTTGTATTCCTTTTTAAACAACTTGTATAAAAATATTTTTATTTTATTTTATTTGCCCCAAATTAATAATTTCTTTTCATTACAGAAATGGGATATTCAAGTTCAAGAAACATTCAAGGGCGCTCAATCTTCAACCAACCAGTTATTGGTTCATATTGTCAGAGGGTATAAACTTTAGTTAATGCATAACTAGGTCATGGATGTTTTTTTTGTTGTGTCATACTGTATGAGTTTGTAATGCTTGATGTTTCAGATGGAGTTTAATGTTCAAATTTTTGAATTAGGGGTGAAAACTTGACCTCGATATCGAGGCGTTATAATGTATCGGTACAAGCAATTGCTGCTGTTAACTCCAACATTGTGGATATTGATCTAGTTTTCGAAGGGCAACGACTTAATATTCCTCGTTCCAGATTTTTAGATGCTCAAATGGTGAGTGCATTTATGGTAAACTCATTTTGGTTAAGCATACTTGATGAGGATTCAGGGTTTATTGACAATGTCCAATATAAACAAGGAACTAGACTGAAACCAATTTCTTACATTATGTTCTCTAAAAGAAATACTTACACATAATATTGGTGCAATCGAATACATGAGTGACTTCGCTGTGAACTGATTGTTTGAGCTAATTAGCAGTATTGTATGTAACTTTGTGTTGTCTTTTTTATTTCTTATGTGAAAAATGCGTTCTACGCAGGGCGCAAGATTGAAAAGTTGGTCATACCTCAATGATGTGCACAAAAGATACCAAACTTCTTTTAATACCTTGGTAGGACATGCAAACCACAAGGTGTTACCTGTGCTATCTCCTCATCAGTTACTACTTGTAAGGACTTTCACATAGTTACTCTGTTGTAAGAAACCTGCCTTTTGTTGAATGCGTGTGCCATGAATCTGATTTGTGAATGTCGTATTGGAGTTTTATCAAATTAGTGACCTCAACAGGCTTGCCTGTCTTATTATCAGGCTAAAACTACTGGTTATATTCTGCTTCTGGTTCCTGTTGTAGCAGTTTGCATCAGATACGTAATCCACGTGTTTCATGCCAATTTCACAAACTGGAAGCGTCAAGGCTTAAATCAACCAAAGGGGCATAACTTTGGATCCAGAAGTATTCGCTGGAAAACTGCTCTTAGGGACATAAGGGAACCAGAAGGGCCAGAAGCTTCGGATTCGGAGGTGAACCAAGAATATGAGGTAAGTCTCTATGCAAAATTTGTTGTCATCTTTTACTTTCGACTGATTCATGCTTGGAATCATATAGGTGGTATTCATTAGCTATGTTAGTTCTGCAGCTTCTGCCTAACAAACATGAAAATTCTTTTTTACATCTTTTCAGTTTAGACTTAATTAGATATTGTTTTAGGATCAATTTCAGGGTGTTCACAAAATGCTTATGTATGACCTTTGAATCCCTCGACTTGATTGCCTAAAGATGAATGAGTTTGCTGTATTTCTCATCAATTTCTTACTCTAGGATAAAGTTATCAAACAGTGATGGATTTGAGTTTCAGCTTAATGGGATGGGAGCATTGCCTAGTAAGAAAAAAAACTGAGAGAATTGGGAGAGGGAGGAGAGAGGACATGAACGGAGGATAGAACTGTATTGCACGTTGCATTTGCCTCTCTATCCCCAACTTAATGTGGAATACTAGGTTCAGCAGGGACCCATGCATTCACTGGGTACTATTTAGCATCACCGCCACTTTAGTGGGGTAGTCCATCAACTAACTTTTAACCTTGTCCTGGAAGATGAACCTTATCTATTAGAAAGGGTGATCCATTAATTCCCACAAGAAGTTTCCCTTTCAATAAGGAATATCAGTGATTACGAGGCCACTGATCTATTTCAATGATACATATAGTCTCATGTAGATGTGGTTCTGATCGACACCAGAAAAAGTAGATATCATTAGTTGAGGGTACATCAGTAGAGGTGCTCCCAGTGTAGATAGCTAACTCCAGGAATACTTGGGGAACCTAATAATGTGCAACCTATTCGAGAACTGAAATCAGATTAGATGCGACTCTTAAGTTTGAATATGCGGTAATCGGTAAGTTATATGCAGCAACTACGGAGTTAGGGAGTTGGACTAAATGTGCAGTTTCTAGTAACTGAAAATTTTCAGGCTTTATAATTTATATCATTAAGTGGAAGTGGAAATTTTGCAGTAATATCCTTTCTCAATATGAGGACTGTTTGTAACTAAGGTTAACGTTGAAGGGATTAAGCTACGATCTTAAACTTAACAATTTTCTGATTATTGATACTACGGTAACTGTCAGTGGCAGCTGCCATTAAGACATTTTTAACTTTCATGCTAAAGAAATTAAGTGACAGAAAGTAAGTGTCTCAAAACATTAGAACATGTGAAAAGGGTTGAGAATAAACTGATTAAAAGGTTTAGTCTGTATGCATTTTCTTATGCTTTTTGTGTATTGCAACTTTTTGCTGTGTAGAGTCCACAAGAAGAAGATCAATCTGAAGTCCTTCCATTTGAGGGAACCTCGCATGACTATACACATCTTGAACCTGCCTATCAGAAATTCCTTTTGGAATGTGGAATAAGTGAATCTGGATATTGGCGTGGAGGTTCGTCTAAATAGTATCTTTATGTTGAAAGATACTGCCGTTACATCTGTTCAAAGAGAGGTTTGCTGATAGAGTTGCTGTAAAGTTCTGACGTCAAAATTATTTTCTTCTGAATCAAGTTTACTTAGCCAACAACAAGGGTATTATTTTCTGTTTTTTTCACCTGTGTGGTTGTGTCAGAAGGAAAACCCAATTGTATATTCACCAAGTATTCAAAAGTACTCGGTTCTAATTCAATCGTATATCATTTTGTTTCAGTTGTTATCAGTGACTACCAGTTTGTAATTGCAACTAGAAAAGGTAAATATGGCCCTGGTTCTGGTCTGGCTGACAGATAATTCTCACTAGGTATGCTGTGTTATAAACATCCAGGTTTGGAATTGTGTAATTTCCAGTCGGTAGTCGGACTATACATGAAAAAGGCTACAAGTTTGTTGAGCTTGCCTGATAGCTGTTTGCTTCCTTTCCACGAACTGCTCACCACTCTCAAAAAGATGGTCAATGTAATTGAGTCCTCTGAAAATGGTCGATTCATCTTTGCAAAGAAGAAGGCCAGAGGCCCAGAGCCATTAGGAATGCTATCATTCAAGTATCGTTTATAAAGAAAAAATAAAAAATAATAATAGAGAGCAGTTTGTCTATGAAGATGTCCTGAAAAATGTTGATCTAGTGTCATTAATTCCTTCAGGTTACAAAAAAGAAGCAAGTTATCTTCTTGTTGCTACACCCATAATTTGTGCCTCATGATAAATCTTGGTCCCCATCCCAATATAACAAGCAATTAAGAGAACATAACTTCAATATCATCTCAGACAAAACACTTCACAAGATATCTGTCATCTATTAAAATCTGAACTGTTCCATCTATTTTAGAAGAATATGAAGAATCATACACTAAATCCAACAAAACACAGTAAAAGAAACACCTGTATAAGATATGAAAGGGAAAAAAAGATCAAGATCCAGATCCAGACAAGATGAAACATAGTTGAAAGACCCGAGACCTATAGAACATTAGTCACCAGAAAGGATAAAGAATGGAAGAAATCACCCCTTAAGAAGTAGAACAGCATGATTTCTTTGAGTTGCTATCTGATCCTGAGACATCAATTGTTTGGCCTTCCTTAATGCTAGACGGTGCAGACTCCTCTGACGCAAGGGATTTCTTACTAATTATCCGATATATCTCTCCAAGGATTGTTTGGAAAGCCTTCTCAACATTTATTGCTTCAAGGGCAGAGGTCTTGATGAATGAAAGCCCTTCCTTCTCAGCAAAACTCTGAGCATCTTCTGTTGCAACTGCACGGAGGTGCTTCAGATCAGTTTTGTTTCCAATGAGCATTATCACAATGTTGGAGTCAGCATGATCACGCAGTTCCTTGAGCCATCGAGTTACGTTCTCAAATGTTGTTGGCTTTGTGACATCATAGACTAGAAGAGCACCTAGTGCACCTCTGTAATAGGCACTGGTAATTGCTCTGTATCGCTCTTGGCCTGCTGTGTCCCATATTTGTGCTTTGATTGTCTTGCCTTCAACCTGAAAGAAGGGAAAGCGGAAAATAGATGCAAAGAAAAGCTGATTAGTTAAAGACCTAATATCCCAACAATACAGAATCAAGTGGTAAATAATTGGAGATGAGAAGTCATCCCGCTTTTGAATCTGAATCCATAAACAATGGCAAAATTTATAACACAGCGTCCACCTAAATCAGATATTACGCAACCTCACTTCAGAATACAAATGGGATAACCATGGTTCAAAAACTTCAAATATTTACTAGATTCAGATGCTGCAGGAATAAAATATTGCTAAGCTCTGTAACCACTAACGATGAAGTCTCTCTCCTACATTTTAGTAGGGGGTTCTCAATACGTATCTGCTTTCTAACATAACCAAGGGAACCAAAAGTTCCGCTTCTGTATAAAAACTCCCCTTAATTTTCTTCCCATCAAGAAAAGTAGAACCGTATCCAAACATGCTAAAAGATGGCCAACATATCAATGTCTATCACATCAAGCCTAAACAAGAATTGCACCCAACTCATCTTCCTACCTTGCAACTTCAAGAAGTGACAAGTTTACCTAAAAATCTGGTATCAAATACTAAGCAACGACGCATATGATTAGTGAACTGTTGTACACAATTATAGTCTATAAACAAGTCAAATTTTCAAAAGAATACTACAACCCTAACCAACCCTACTAAGTCTGGCAGTCCAATTGTAGTCTGATTTTTTCTTCCTTAAGTTCAAGCACTATATGCAACAAACAAAACATAGTTGTCTATAAGAATCCCAATTCGTCTACTCGTGTGACTAAATAGATTACAACAATAGAAAATGACAAATCACTTTGCAGAATAAATAGATTATAACAATAGAAAAATGGCAAATCACTTTGCAGTGCTTAGAAATCTCTACCAGTATCATGCATTCTTAGCAACTAAATTTTCCACGCTTGACAATAGCACCCACTCTACAACCCACCAAACACTAAAATCCTTAGAAACTCCAACTTTGTTGCAATCGACGGTATAGACTTTACTGCTGCAGACACCTAAATGTATGGACAAAATAACCCAAAATTCTACCCTGGCCGCATTTCAAGATCATGTCCCTATCAAAAGTGCATTTAATAGAGTCAATTACTAGATGGCAAAGCATTCAAGTTCCTCTAATTATTCCACTTTTTCTTGAACTTGTAGTTGAAAGGTTAAAGTTCTACTTGCTCATGTCAACTTCCAAAACTTGAAGCAAGTCTGCTATCAATATCATCCTTCATTCATTCTAATCCATTCACTTAGCATGTCGGCAGTACCAAATTCCAACAAAATCAAGATGGAACATCTAAAAGATTGCAGTAAGACATGATTCATAGAAGTCAATCAATTCATAAAATTCTGATTCCAAGCATAGACTGTGACGTTAATCAGATCTATACCATCAAAAATATAATTCTTCATACAACAAAAAAAAAAATTCAAAAAAAATATCAAAAAAATTCTGATAATTCCCTATATTCTTATTCCCTGACAACTAACTCGGTTTCCGATCCAAAATGAATAATAACACCGGGAATAAACAAATAAATAAATTTTAAATGAGATTTCAGATCTCAATTTCAGATCTACGGTTAATAATCTAAGAACAAATTGAGATGAAGAAAGAGAGATTGACCTGAAGAGTACGAGTAGCGAATTCGACTCCAATGGTAGATTTAGATTCTAAACAAAACTCATTACGAGTGAAACGGGAGAGAAGATTGGATTTACCAACACCTGAATCACCAATTAAAACGATCTTGAATAGATAATCATACTCTTCATCCGGTCTTCTCGCCATCAGATTTTCAAGGAGAAGAAGAAAAAGAAAACCCTATTCACTACAACGACACTCACCAATTCTTTTTCCTTCTCTTTCTAAAATTTAA
This sequence comes from Papaver somniferum, assembly GCF_003573695.1. Lineage (NCBI taxonomy): Eukaryota > Viridiplantae > Streptophyta > Magnoliopsida > Ranunculales > Papaveraceae > Papaver > Papaver somniferum. The sequence continues at coordinate 44,630,352 of NC_039360.1, read as the reverse complement.
ACTGTTTTCTCGTAACAGTGGTCTTCTCTCTCTCTAAAAATGGAATGCAGAAATGAGTGAACGACGACGTGGGCGAAGTTACGTGTTTACCTAAGTACCCTGATGCTATGTTATACAGTATCCAGTATTATCGTAATTAGGTTGCTATACCAGTATACAATATTATTGTTATTTTTTTTATTTTTTTTTAAGATTAAATCTATTATAAATGTATATTTTTTCAAAAATCTTCATCAACATGATGGAAGACGGTAAGAAGCTACTTGTAATTTTTTTTTTTAAATCTTCTTATATTTATTAATCAGAAGAGGAAAAGTTACAAGAATAAGATGGGATCGATAGACAAGATGTTTAGAAAAAACATTTGACAAAATATCCTAGCCTTCCATTTCTATCGATCTTGAACGATGCTGACCTGACAGTTGAAATTCTGATTTTACTCGGCTCCTCCTAAGCCAAGTCGATAGTTCGTTTTCTCTTCTTTTTTTCAAGGCAAGGCTCCGAATATTTGAGGTAAAATAAATACAAGACGAAGGGTCATGATTCATGACCGCATAGTTACCGAATTTTCATTTTACTTAGCCGGTTAATGCGCGCATTTTTTCCAATCTAAATTTTTGTCGCATGTCGAATTGCTAACTAGGGTTACGAGTAGTCCAGTCTCTTGAAGCATGTTCGCTCAAGGAGAATTATTATTGACATAGCTCATAGGCTATTAAATTGATATATCTTAGGCATCAATAAAGTGAATATCTATAACGAAATGTCTCTTGTCTCGAATGTATTCAATTGTGGATCTTAATCTTCCAGGAATGTGTTGAAAAGATTCGTTGAACTGTAGATCTTAATCTTCCTGAACTTGAACATCGTGGAGTATCAAGTCACTACAGACACTCACCGACTATCAGACTTCGGACTGGAGCGTAGTTGAGACCAAATTGAACCTTCGAACAATTCAGCTTCAGTTGTGCTCCTTTATGTCTCTTAGATCTTACAGAAAACAATCTGTTAGAGCATAGCTCGGTCGACCTCGCATGCGTTGCTATCTCAAGCATGTTTGTCAATGTTAGTGATCAAAACTATGAGTCTTGATTTCTAGCCTACATAGCTAAGTCTCGGACTAGGATAGAAAAGTGTAGTTGAGCTCAAGGACTTCATGACGATTCATCATACAACGACGAAGACCTACTCAAGGAACCGTGGAACTTCATCAACAAAAAGGTATGTGGAGACTTGAACTTATCTATCACTCAAAAGTCTATCTCTTCTATCTCCTACTTCTTATGAGACAAAAGTCGTATGCTACATAGACTGGATTATACACATTTGATATTTCGAGCCCAGTATATCTCGCCTATCTATATCTCGAAATCATGTGTTGGTAAAGCGTTTCGCTTTGATCAAGTTTATCTTCACCTAGTGACGAAAGTCATGAAAAGTTTCAATTACTTTGAGAATTGATCTGACGCGAAACGGTCTGTGAATAACGACTATATAACGTCCTCTGAGAATGTCTCAATGATTGGAATGAGAGTTTAGATTACATGACCATGTATTCCTTAATCCTAAGTTTTCGAACTTTGTTGATTGAGAGAACCGGAGGAATTGGCTTTGCCAAGTCCGCGAACCCAGTCTGCGAAGTCAGTCCGCGAACTGACGGAAGTTCTTGTACCGAGAATTTCTGCTGGGATTTTACAAAAACTCGTTTGCGTGTAAGTTCGCGAACTGGCGAAAGTCTCTTTGCCGAGATTTTCTGTTGAGTTTGGAAAACTCCACCGGTTGTCTTAAGTATTTGTGAGCTTAAGAGGTTATGATCTAAAGACGTGCTCTGAACATGAAACTTAAATTACTAAGAAATGCTTTATGAAAACCGTGGCTATAAAGTTCATGAGCCGATTCAATCGAATCGAATCATCTTTGTTTCAGTTGCGTTTTGTGTAGTTACATAAGATCTCATAGCAATTGAAAAACTCTTTAACTAGTTCATTTGAGTCAATTGAACTAGTTATGGTGAAGAAGAACAAGGTTAACATGAAATGTTCATATGGTTAACCTTTTGGGTTACTATGTTGAACCAACATACACGTACACGTTTGGGCATGGTTTTCACAAACCCAGTAAACGTCAACCCAAGTGTGTGTCACAAGCTAAGGTTTCGATCTAACGGTTGAGAAATATTAGCTTGAATCTAAATCAGTTTTTCATCTAACGGTGAATATGGATTGCTTTGTAACTAAGGCAAAACCCTGATTTGAAGACTATATAAAGGAGACATCTAGCATTGTGCAAAACTAATCCCCACACGTCTGTGTGATACTAGTGCGCTCGCTAGAGTCGATTTTCCTTTAACCTTTGCTAACACCAGGTTAACGACTTAAAGACTTCATTGGGATTGTGAAGCCAGACCGATACTACTTTTATCGTAGTTGTGTGATCTGATCTTGCAACTTCTATCGTACGAGTACAATCTTTGATTGGCTTGAGATCGTGAGAGTTCTCCGATAGGCAAGATAAAGAAGTCATAAACATCTTCGTCTCATTGTTTGTGATTCCTCGACAAACCGCCTATGTAGTCAGGAAGGATTGTAGAGAGGTGATTGATTAATCTAGGTTGTTCTTCTGGAATTTAAGACCGGATTATCAATTGGTTCCTGTTCATCTTGATTTCATATCTTAAGACGGAACAAAACCTAGGGTTTATCTGTGGGAGACATATTTATCCTTTGATAGACTTTTCTGTGTGAGACAGATTTGTTTATTATCAATTCTGCGATTTTGGGTTGCAGCAACTCTTGGTTGTGGGTGAGATCAGCTAAGGGAATCAAGTGCACAATATCCTGCTGGGATCAAAGGCGTAGGAGTACAACTATACCTTGGATCGGTGGGAGACCGATTGGGGTTCAACTATAGTCCATTCCGAAGTTAGCTTGGAGTAGGCTAGTGTCTGTAGCGGCTTAATACAATGTGTATTCAATCTGGACTAGGTCCCAGGGTTTTTTGCATTTGCGATTTCCTCGTTAACAAAACTTCTGGTGTCTGTGTTATTTCTTTTCCGCATTATATTTTTTATATAATTGAAATAATACAGGTTGTGTGTTAAAGATCATCAATTGGAAATCCAACCTTTGGTTGTTGATTGATATTGATTGATCCTTAGACATTGGTCTTTGGTACCATCCAAGTTATTCCTTGTATTTGATAAAAACTCGCTACTGATTTTAGCTTGAGTAAAAATCAAATCAAGAGAGAGATATTAACTCCTTGAGATACTTTTATCTAGATTGAGTCTGACTGTCTAGTTGATTCTCTAGCAAAGTATTTTGGAGTTAGTCCATACAGATTGCTAAGCGAAATATTTGGTGGTGTTGTTAAACCCCCGTTTTTTCAATTGGTATCAGAGCAGTCAAACACATTAAAGACCTTATAAGTCTGTGTTTGTAAGCGATATGACTCTATGGACATTAGTGCTATCTCAATAAATGCACCACCAAATCCAGATTTCAGAATTCTCTTCCCAGAATGATTTAATTAAATTTGTAGAAGAAATTCTATCTAAACCTCCACCAGGTTTAAAATCCCTTGAAGTGTTTTCAGGGCTTGAAAAGAAGCTTGAGATCTTATCTCTTGATGTTGAGTTATACCTCCAGAAAGAGCAAGAATCTCTTGACAGGATAAATCAAGTTATGATGAATAATATTTATGTTGAGGTTGATATTGATTTACTAATCAGTGAGAGCAATGCTCCTCCTCTGCGTAATCCAATTAGTTGTAACAAACTAAACGAATTACAAGAGGAGTTTAAATCTCAGTCATCTGAGTGTATCACCTCAAAGCATGAATTGATTTGTTGCTCAATTCCTGATACTTCATATCAAGATAGTAGTATTTCCTTATTTTATGAAGAAGCTAGGATGTCTCTGTTTATCAAAAGAGTTTCCCCTCGCAGTACTAAAAACTATCTGCAGAAACTGTTTTTTATAAGTTAGAAAACAAGAAATCAGAAACACAAATCCTTTTGGGTTCTCTTGAAGTTCTTTGATAGACTTATAAAAACAGTTCCTTGGGTGTTTCTCAACACTACAAGATGTGAGAGTTGCTGGAAAGAAACTCTCTCTTGGTGCCATGGTGAGCAAGACAATGTTCATATCAACACAACTTGTTTGTGTTGAAAGTGCATCATCACCAAGGAATGCCCTGTTACGGTAAAGGAAGCACGAGAACTGGGGCACACAAATTGTGTTCAGTAAGGCTGTAGAATTCGATTGAATTCTTCTAAAAAGGTATGACTATAAACTTGATCAATTTTGTGTTTATAATAATCCATGTACCTTGCTTATCGTTCATTTCTACCTAACTTGATCTGTGTTTAAGGTTCTTATATGTTTAGGTTTGAAAATAGTTGTTCGGGATGTTTGGACTTCATGGTACATATTCCAGGGATGCACACCATCATTTAAAATAAAAATCCAGGGGTTTAAGTTCGCAAACCCAGTCTGCAAACTTTTTTTGTCATGAAAATTTGTTTGCAAACCTGTATGCATACTTGACGTCGATATTCGGTAAACTTGTCTTGGTCGTAACTTCTTCGTCCGAACTCGGAATGAACTCATTCTTTTTGCATTCTATTCCTCTTTGAGTTATCTTAAAAATGGAGATGAGAATTATTGATTTTGGATGAGTTAAGATTGGTATTTTTCCTGTCTCTTGTTTTTGAGTGTTTTGCTCAATTTCGTCGCACTTGTTCCACTTCTCTTGGACTTGGGAACTTGGATTCTTGGAGTAATACTCTTCTAAGATAATTTGTAGCTTTTACTAGAATGTTGTTGGTGAATCACAAAGAAGGAAGTTAAAGAATGGAAATTAGTATGCATTTCTATGGGATTCTTGAATGTTCACAATCATCCTTTGTGAACTATGGTGCATGGTCGTTCATGACTTCGTATGTTATTCTTTGTGAAAATATTTTTATACGCCTTTGGTAGCTATTCTTGGTGTAAATCCGGGCGGAAAAGATCGATTCTACCCTCTAAGGACAAATCATCTTATATGTGCATTACGAGTTTGTCTTGATGCCTAGGAAACTTCTTATGAGAATGTATTCTTGTTTTTGAGAAGGATTACTAGAGTTTGGAATAGCCATTATTGTGATTACACATAGCTATGTCCAACTTTTTCATCTTCATGTTTTTTAGGTTTATTGGTTTTTAAATTTTAAAAATATTTGAAGGATGATGTTATTGCAGTATTAATCTGTTTGATTCTGAAGTATTGCAATATTTTATGGGATATGTATTGTTTGCGTCCGTGAACTTGAATGTCCCATATGTTGTCAAAAGTAAAGTCGTTCATATATTGATATTCGTATTGATGAAAGGACGAATGGACTTTTGACAATTACAAAAGTTATGACTATGCAGTCATGTATTTGATGGAAAATAGGATAAAATCTTTTGTTTGACAAGGATAAAGTCTATTATGTCGTTATGATCGAAACTAGAATAGATCCTTGTATGTTATCCACGGTATTGATCTTCATTGACCCATTTTGTTATGTTTTACCGTGAAGGCTCCATTGTGTGTCTTATGTTGAGCATGATACAACTAAGTCGATTATTCTTATTGGCTTTGTTGGTTGTTCCATAAGATGTTATATTTTGAGCATTATGAACTAAATTAATCATCTTGGTTGGTTATTTAGTTATTTGCTCCGAAAGTCTTATTTTCTCGAGCAAATCCTTTGACAATTAAATTGATTACTTTTGTGATTAGTTTGGTTGTTTGTTTTCCAATTAGATTAATTATAAGTTATGTTGTAATTATTCTAGTTGAGTTTTCATATATTCCACAAGTTCTTGTGTTGAGTATATGAACGACTATACAAATCATGTTCTATTGGTTGATGTAGTCGTATATTCCGTAAGATTTTTCCTTATGTTGAGTATGTGAACGATTAAGTTAGTCGTCTCCGTATGATTATCTTAGTTGTAGCTCCATAAGTTTACTTATGTTGAGCACCTTCAATTAAATTGATCACTTTTATGGTTTGATTTAGTTGCGTATTCCAATTAAATTAATCATGGGTTTTCTTGTGATTAATTTGGTTGAGTTTTGGATATAGAAAATCATTTTTATGGTTTTTGGAATCCAATTTAAAAAATCCTTCTTTTCTTTCGAAATTAAGGTCGCTCTTGTTGTTGTTCCGGGAATGACATCAAATGGGGGATAGTTCTTTTGAACTTGTGCTTAATGGTAATATCTTGCGGGGTGTGCGGTTGTGGAATTTTATAAGGGTTATCTTGTATCTTAAAACTCCTTGATGAATGCATTCAGCTTCGGCTTTATGATTGCATCTAAATTAAGTTGGTATGTATTTTTCTTTTAGTCTATGAAATGTCTCTTGTGGAAATTTCATTATGATCCCGTTCTTGCACCTTTTCCAATTTTATTGACAAAAAATGGGAGAAATATTGAAGTTCACACTACAAATAAATATGGTTTTTGGATCATTGTGTAAGGGGGAGTGGTTTCCATGATCGAGGATGGAGTATTGACTAAGGGGGAGTGATACATATCACAAAGGGGGAGTGATACATATCACCATAGTGTTATTGTTAAAGTCGTGATACAATTGGACTTTGATGTTACATAATAATACTATGACATTGTATAATAATAATCGAGAATTTCGATTTCTCTCATTGTTATAGATACGGATCTTCAACAACGGTGATGCTAAAATTACAACCTTTGGGATCATTGGAGTAATTGGAAGGACGAAGATTTCAGGGAACGTTGAAGATTAGACTATGGAATAGGAGTCACTAAAGTTTATCTTTTTTGTATTCCATATGTATTAATAGTTTTGTCACTAAAATTCACAAAGGGGGAGATTGTTAGAGCATAGCTCGGTCGACCTCACATGTGTTGTTATCTCAAGCATGTGATAGACACATTTTTGTGTCTAATTTGATCTCAATACTGTATATTGTTGGCACTCGCGTTTGTACTAATTTTGGTGTTTTATATGTTTGTAGGCACCTTTGGAAAATAAACATTTTTTTGAAAATTCGGCTCGAAAAGTTGGTAAAAGCTCCCAGGAGGACAAGTGTTATTCGGACTCTCACTTTGAATAAGGGGCACCCCATGAGGGGCATGTGCAAAAGGGACACCATAACTGGATTAGGGGGAGGTCAGTTTTCTTACCAAATTCAAAACAGAATTTTGGCGGGAAAACTGGTTATTTCATGCATATTCACTAGATAATTTTGGACTCGAATTTTGGAGAAGATTTGAAGAGATTCAATCGCTAGAAACAGCTGGGCTGAACGTGATTAAGCTAAACATGGCTAGTGCAAGTGATTTCACTAAGCAGATTGGGCTGGATAATTTGTTCTCGGCAAAACAGAGCCATGAGTTATTACGGGTCATGTTTGGTTCCAATTATGGAAGTTACGTGACCAGATGGGTAAGAAGATATTCTGTTTGATTTGGGTACATCCTATGAATATTTTGGAGAGGTTAAAACAAGCCAGCAGACGCGTGCATGGAAATAAAATTTCTTGTGAATATTTTCATTCACTGCCGAGTAATGGGAAGATTTTTTGTATTAATGAGAAGTTATTCTTGGTCCAAAGGTGTATAAATATAACTCTTGGGTTAGCATAGAGGGGATGGAGAGTTTGGGAGAAGTATAGAGCATTAACAAAGCGAGAAAATCAAGTTACAGGAAAGTTTCTGCTGCTTCTGCTGCCATTGAAGAACACGAAGAACGGACAGACCAGCGCAGTCGTTCTTCAACAGTGAAAACGACTAACACGTGAGGGTCTTAGAATTACCGTCAGCAGCAGTTTATTTCTATCGTTTCTGTAACAGTGTTCTGCAACAATTATAAGTGTTGCAAACACCCGATTTACTCAATTATTTTCCTTTTCATCATTTGTAAAACACTTGTGAGCATCAATGAAATATTTTGAGAGGTTTTACAACATGATGAGCGGCTAAAATACCTGGTGACTGAGGCGACGGAGGAGCTATTCACTCATGTTTGATTGGTAAATTCTTTTTATAATTTCTTAATTATTTATTTTATTTAATTCACTTGGATCAAAAAAAAAAGAGATAAAAATGGTTTTATTAATTAGTTGTGAATCAGTTTGATGTTTTATGCTTAGAAATAATTCTTTGATAAATCATGCTTAAGGATTACAATTTAATATTTGGACACCTTATAGATTAATAAGTGATTTAATGGAAAAAGAGTTAGATAATAATTATGAAATATTTGTGTAACCAATCAACTTGAAGTAATAGTGAATCCGGAGCCTTAGTCCATTTTAAATCTTGACATCACTCTTTGAAAATTAATTTCCTTTATTTTTATTAAATCTAAAAATTATTTCCTTCATAAATCTGAAACGAATTTTTTTACCACTATCACTACAACAACCATTTGAAAATATATCAAATTTTTGGCGCCATCGACGCGGATTTGTGCTTAGGTAGAATTTTTAGGTTTTTATTATTTTTTATTATTTTCATTTGTTCCTCTTTACGTTTCTTTGTTTGTGTCTTTGATTTGCAGGTTTGAAGATTGGACACTAAGGACTTGGAACAAAGCTCAAAGCTAAAAGAAAAGAAAAAAGAAGACAAATAATTTTTTAGGATTTAGTTTTATTATTATTTTTTTTAATTTTTAATTTTTTTTAGAATTGTATTAGGACATTTTTGTAATATTTTTGCACTTTACTTTGGACTTTGGACAAATTTTTTTTAAAACCCTACGGAAGGGTACCCTTAAATACAAATTGTTTGCAGGGAAGGACGACGATTACAATATCGTCTCGGCCCCTCGGGTTCGTACACGACATAGGAGTCGTGGCCCGAGTCGACTTCAGCGGTTCTTCGCCTGTCTGGTATGGGAGGTAAGTCTTTCGAAACACCCGCGAATATCCTGCAAGCGGGTTTAATGTATGCCTTAAGGTGATTATATGTTGAGGACTGAACCAGTTGCTTTAAATTCCTAGTAAAGGGCAAGGACTGGCCATACAAGATAAGGGTTCGGATTTCATCACCGTTCTCTTCTTGCCCGCCTTAGGAAAACGAAACCAAACGCGAACCTAAGCCTAAAATTTTAAATAGAACGAGACCTATAGGGTAACGAGCTTAATAGGACAGTCATTCGAAAAATATTGGTTACTCTTTTGAGCATACTTCGAAGTTCAGGATGGTTTCTGTGAGTTGAATGCGTGACTGCGCCGCCTTGAATACCGGTGAGGCCTTGGGTATCAAAGATCCACTAAGCTTCCCTCGACTCTATTCAACTCACTTTGACTCATACTGATTCCAGAGAATTCGTTCAGATTGTAACGAATTCCTTTTCGAAGGATTAGAAGCTGGTCTAGAAACAATCTAAGTGGAGCCATCATGCTTTTTGTTTGCTAGAAATCAGTAGGTTTGTTGTGGTGAAGTCAGCCTTGTTTGTGTTTGCATAGAACCTCCCTTCTGTTTAGGACTTTTCTTTCTTTTTTTTAGTGTATGCCCGAAAGGGCCTGGAAAAGAAATACTTTTGGCCGTTTGATTAGTGACGAGCCTAGAAGTTCTTCTTATGAAAGTGGGGAGCTCGAAGACTCTTCTTTTGAGAGCCCTATTTTTGGAAACTTCAGTTTTGAGAATCTGTCTCTTCGTGAGGAAATTACCCCTGGTACTTCTGTTGTGCCAGCAATGACAACTTTGAAAGATTACATGTTCCCAACTAGGTCCACCCGAGCCTCTTGCATTAAATTGCCAGCCACTACGGCTAATTTCGAGATAAAACCTAGTATTCTCCAGATGATCCCTATATTCTTAGGAAAGGATGATGAGAACCCTTATTTTCATATTAGGGACTTTGAGGAAATTTGTGGAAAAATTAGGATAAAGGACCTTACCGATGAAGTCTTGAAACTTAGGATGTTTCCCTTTTTTTTGAGAGACAAAGCCAAGACCTGGCTGAACAACCTACTGTCTGAATCCATAGAAACATGGAAGGAACTTATCGCTGCCTTTTATATGAAGTTCTACCCTAAGCATTAAACTGCAGCTGTTAGGCAGAAGTACTCACCATGGATTCAATGATTTTTAGAGAGATTCAATGATCTTCTATCCCAGTGTCCTCACCATGGATTTGATAAGATGAAACTTGTAGAGATTATTTATAATGGTTTGGACTATTCGACCAAAGATATGGTCGAATCTATGTGCGCTGGCGAGTTCACTAGTAAAAATGCTGAAGATGCTTTTACCTTCTTAGGAGCTATCGCTTAAAAATCCCAACAGTGGGAGTCTTGTGTTGAACCCTCTAAAAGACTCTTGGTCAATAGAAGTAGCACAAATATGGTAGATACGAGTTTTGCGTCAGATGCTAAGTTTGCTGCTTTATCTAGAAGGTTAGAAGCATTGGAAATGGGTCAATCTAAAAATAAGTCCCTTGTTGAACCTAAATAGAGCCTCTCAAGTCTCTAGTTGTGGAATAGAGCCCGATAACTCACTATGGGAAGGTCAGGTTATTGAAGAGCAAGCTCATGCTGTCTATAACAATGTTAGGTTTGAAAACCGTCAGAAGTTTGACCCATACTCAGAGACCTACAACCCTGGTTGGAGAAACCATCCCAATTTCTCTTGGTCTAAGGGACAGAATCAAGGCCAGTCTAGTAATTCTCAGCCTCCCCCAGGTTTTGTTTATACTAAGAAATCTTCAGGTCAGACCCAGAACCCATCTGAGAATAGAATAACTAGCTTAGAGGAAACCCTTAGTATATTAAGGAAGAGCCAGGAGATGCTATCACAAAGCCAGAAAATGTTAGTAAAAAGCCAGGGTAATTTTCAAGAGGAAACCAAACAGAATTTTAAGAATAGTGCCCAGTCTTTTGCTAAATTAGAGCTTCAAGTCGGCCAAATAGCTAAGTTTATCAATGAGAGAGAAGAAGGAAGGTTCCCTAGTCATACTGATCCTAACCCACAGGAGAGAAATCGTACAATCATGTGAACTCTGTTACAACCCTTAGGAGTGGAAAGAAAGTTGATAATAAGGTCGACATACCTGAAAGTGAACATGATGTAGTTCACCCTTATGAGCCAGAAAATGAGGAGACTGATACAGTCTCCAAAGAGACCAATGAGGGTCCTGATGAGCCCGACTTTGTTCCCAGAGACCCATTCCCCCAGCTGCTAGTTCCGACTAAGAGGGAGTCCAACTTTAATGATATATTGGAGGTTTTTAAGCAGGTTAATATCAACCTTCCATTATTAGATGCAATTAGGAAGATTCCCTCTTATGACAAGTTCCTTAAGGACTTGTCTACGCGAAAGCGTAATCTAAGTGTCCAGAGGAAAGCCTTCATAGCTAGTCATGTGAGTTCTATTATTCAGAATACCACTACTCCTAAGTATAAAGACCCAGGGTCCCCGACCATTTCTTGCACAATAGGTAAATACCGTGTTGAGAAAGCGTTGCTTGACTTAGGAGCCAGTGTGAACTTAATGCCATACCATGTGTACCTTAAGCTAGGACTTGGTGAGATGAAACCTACCCAGATAACACTTCAGTTAGCTGATAGGTCTGTTAAAGTTCCTCGTGGTGTGATCGAGGATGTTCTCATAGAGGTTGACAAGTTTATTTATCCAGTGGATTTTATTATCCTAGATACCCAACCTGTCCCTGACCCAGAGAACCAAATACCAGTGATTTTAGGTCGCCCGTTTTTATCCACGTCTAATGCGATCATAAACTGTCGAAATGGTATTATGAATCTATCTTTTGGTAATATGACTATTGAGTTGAATATTTTTAATGTCAATAAGCTACATTCTGAGCTAGATGACACGTGCATTGAAGAGGTCAACATGATAGGAACCTTAGTTCCGAAGTCTGTACCAAACACCGAATCGGAAGATCCATTAGAGAGTTGTCTAGCCCGTTTTAGCATGGATTTCGACGATGATAGCAACATTGAACAAGTAAATGCTCTGTTGGATTCTATTCCTATGTTAGATACCGAAAGATGGAAATCTAGGTTTGAACCATTACTAGCTACCGAATCTACCTTAAGCCCTTATTTCGAAGAGCCTAAAGATCCTCCTAAGTTGGACCCCAATTATGCATTTGTAGGCCCATCTGAGATTTTGCGTATAACTTCCGATTTGGATAGTGATCATGAGATTAGGCCAGTAACCGTGCTTCAACACAATAAGGAAACTCTAGGGATGACCATAGAGGATATGAAACATATAAGTCCTATAGCTAGTATACCTCAAAATAATTTAGAGGATGAACCACCTGATTATAACTCAGAGAAAGCAATTGACCTTTTTCAGGAACCGGATGGTCTAGAAATTAGGAATATTGTGACTAGTTTATCTAGAGACACCCAAAACTCTAAGTTTGGGGGTAGTGAACTAGAAGAAGCTCTAGAGTATTTTAAATACTCTCCGGATCCGGAAATTCAAGCCATAGTTAAAGGTCTTACGGAGAATAGTGATTACCCTAAATTTGGGGGTAGAGTTGTCAATTATCCCCAGTAGAAGTCCCTAACTTGGGACTCAAGCCTAGTGCATCTGAGGTATCGCTTGAGTCTATTCAGACTCCACAACCTGATCCGCCTGATACTGTTCAGGAGGAAATCCATATATTAGAAACCCGTTTTTCGGATGAATCTATTTTTCAAGACACTCTTATGAAGCCCAACTGGAGGCTCTGGATAGATCCGGTTGTCTTGCAAGAAACCTTAGATGAGGATGTGCTCCTTCTGTTCATTTTTCTGAACCAGTGCAGTTGTCTCATATTGGTGTTAGCTCTATTTGGTATTATGGACCCACAACTTTTTCGGCTATTGGTATATGACTTTGGAAGGTGAAGATCCTTTTTGAGGTATTTGATGTCTGGCTGAAGACTTTAAACTTAGCACTTCTTGGGAGGTAACCCAATCTCACGCAACACGGTAATATCTTTCCTCAACCCTTTTTGCTTCAAGTGGTAACAATTTCTCCTCGTTCATGCTGTTAATTTTATCATTGGAAACATTGAGGACAATGTTAGATTTAAGTTTGGGGGTATGGGAAAATCTTTTAGTTGCAATAAATAAATACGCTCCAGAGCCTAGAGATTTATGCGTATTCAGGATGGCACTAACTAATCTAAGTGGATGGAAGCATCTTGGTTGTAGGAGTTGAGGAACCAATCTGATTAGATGGAAACATCTATAGAGTCTATTCATAAAAGCAGAGCTCAGGTGTTAGAAATAACATGATAGTTGCACCATATCTCGTTGAGTCCTTTTCATTTCTTTTTTTAATTTTAAACTATGTTTCTCTAAGTGATTAGGTGGGGCACACGATTCAAGTTGTTACCACTGCTAGGGTGAATTAGAGTGACTGAGTTTAAAAAAAAAAGAGAAGACCGGACCAGTTAGACCAATCGGAATAAGTATTAACACTTGGATAGCAATATGCGTGTGTTCTCCCTGTTTCCGTCGCCTAAGCAAGCGTGGAATGCAGGACCCGTGGGAACTATCGTGTAATCTGCTGACAAGAAGCATGCGCTTGGATCAAAAAGATCTATTCATGCCGTTAAGTTAAAAAAAAAAAAAAAATGGTTATTGTTCTGTGTAGTCAACTGCTGGTTCCCTTGTATTTGCCAGTTTGTTGATCTAGATTTAAGTTATTGACCACTGGTTCCCTTGTATATGTTGTTGATATTAGTCAGACCGGTATCTCAGTCCATTAGGATAGGTTCATTCTGGCAGTGGCCTTCAGACAGATATGTGAAACATCGATCATTTGGTTAACATCAAAACCATCTACATTTTTCTTCCATATCCTTTTTCTATCCATATGATTAGTTTGACTCCGAATATGATGTCCATAGTGCAACTATCTGAGTAGAGCTCTGTCACTTTATATGAATTTTAGTATGCTTGAGTGTAAACTCGTGTACAACAATTGGAATTTCGCATCAGGGTACTTCCTCCGTAGTCAGTGATTGTAAGCCAACCAAGGAGATTCTTTAGTGCCTTCCAAGGTTAGACATAGGGTCTGGAGTAAAGGTTTTGTGGGTACACCTCTGGTAAACCCTCCGGAGACAACACTCCGCCACTAGGGCCACCTAGTGGTTTAACGGCTTGCTGCACGTGCTAAGTGTAGTCATTTTACTTTCTAGATTAGATTTGCTCGAGGACTAAAATAATAAGTTTGGGGGTATTTGATAGACACATTTTTGTGTCTAATTTGATCTCAATACTGTATATTGTTGGCACTCGAGTTTGTACTAATTTTGGTGTTTTATATGTTTGTAGGCACCTTTGGAAAATAAACATTTTTTGGAAAATTCGGCTCGAAAAGTTGGTAAAAGCTCCCAGGAGGACAAGTGTTATTCGGACTCTCACTTTGGATAAGGGGCACCCCATGAGGGGCATGTGCTAAAGGGACACCATAACTGGATTAGGGGGAGGTCAGTTTTCTTACCAAATTCAAAACAGAATTTTGGCGGGAAAACTGGTTATTTCATGCATATTCACTAGATAATTTTGGACTCGAATTTTGGAGCAGATTTGAAGAGATTCAATCGCTAGAAACAGCTGGGCTGAACGTGATTAAGCTAAACATGGCTAGTGCAAGTGATTTCACGAAGCAGATTGGGCTGGATAATTTGTTCTCGGCAAAACAGAGCCATGAGTTATTACGGGTCCTGTTTGGTTCCAATTATGGAAGTTACGTGACCAGATGGGTAAGAAGATATTCTGTTTGATTTGGGTACATCCTATGAAGATTTTGGAGAGGTTAAAACAAGCCAGCAGACGCGTGCATGGAAAAAAATTTCTTGGGAATATTTTCATTCACTGCCGAGTAATGGGAAGATTTTTTGGATTAATGAGAAGTTATTCTTGGTCCAAAGGTGTATAAATATAACTCTTGGGTTAGCATAGAGGGGATGGAGAGTTTGGGAGAAGTATAGAGCATTAACAAAGAGAGAAAATCAAGTTACAGGAAAGTTTCTGCTGCTTCTGCTGCCATTGAAGAACACGAAGAACGGACAGACCAGGGCAGTCGTTCTTCAACAGTGAAAACGACTAACACGTGAGGGTCTTAGAATTACCGTCAGCAGCAGTTTATTTCTATCGTCTTCTGTAACAGTGTTCTGCAACAATTATAAGTGTTGCAAACACCCGATTTACTCAATTATTTTCCTTTTCATCATTTGTAAAACACTTGTGAGCATCAATGAAATATTTTGAGAGGTTTTCCAACATGATGAGCGGCTAAAATACCTGGTGACTGAGGCGACGGAGGAGCTATTCACTCATGTTTGATTGGTAAATTCTTTTTATAATTTCTTAATTATTTATTTTATTTAATTCACTTGGATCAAAAAAAAGAGATAAAAATGGTTTTTTAATTAGTTGTGAATCAGTTTGATGTTTTATGCTTAGAATTAATTCTTTGATAAATCATGCTTAAGGATTACAATTTTATTTGGACACCTTATAGATTAATAAGTGATTTAATGGAAAAAGAGCTAGATAATAATTATGAAATATTTGTGTAACCAATCAACTTGAAGTAATAGTGAATCCGGAGACTTGAGAGGCTCTAGAAGGTTAGAAGCATTGGAAATGGGTCAATCTAAAAATAAGTCCCTTGTTGAACCTAAATAGAGCCTCTCAAGTCTCTAGTTGTGGAATAGAGCCCGATAACTCACTATGGGAAGGTCAGGTTATTGAAGAGCAAGCTCATGCTGTCTATAACAATGTTAGGTTTGAAAACCGTCAGAAGTTTGACCCATACTCGAGACCTACAACCCTGGTTGGAGAAACCATCCCAATTTCTCTTGGTCTAAGGGACAGAATCAAGGCCAGTCTAGTAATTCTCAGCCTCCCCCAGGTTTTGTTTATACTAAGAAATCTTCAGGTCAGACCCAGAACCCATCTGAGAATAGAATAACTAGCTTAGAGGAAACCCTTAGTATATTAAGGAAGAGCCAGGAGATGCTATCACAAAGCCAGAAAATGTTAGTAAAAAGCCAGGGTAATTTTCAAGAGGAAACCAAACAGAATTTTAAGAATAGTGCCCAGTCTTTTGCTAAATTAGAGCTTCAAGTCGGCCAAATAGCTAAGTTTATCAATGAGAGAGAAGAAGGAAGGTTCCCTAGTCATACTGATCCTAACCCACAGGAGAGAAATCGTACAATCGTGAACTCTGTTACAACCCTTAGGAGTGGAAAGAAAGTTGATAATAAGGTCGACATACCTGAAAGTGAACATGATGTAGTTCACCCTTATGAGCCAGAAAATGAGGAGACTGATACAGTCTCCAAAGAGACCAATGAGGGTCCTGATGAGCCCGACTTGTTCCCAGAGACCCATTCCCCCAGCTGCTAGTTCCGACTAAGAGGGAGTCCAACTTTAATGATATATTGGAGGTTTTTAAGCAGGTTAATATCAACCTTCCATTATTAGATGCAATTAGGAAGATTCCCTCTTATGACAAGTTCCTTAAGGACTTGTGTATGCGAAAGCGTAAGCTCAGTGTCCAGAAGAAAGCCTTCATAGCTAGTCATGCGAGTTCTATTATTCAGAATACCACTACTCCTAAGTATAAAGACCCAGGGTCCCCTACCATTGCTTGTACAATAAGTAAATACCGTGTTGAGAAAGCGTTGGTTGACTTAGAGCCAGTCAGTGTGAACTTATTTCCGTACCATGTGTACCTTAAGCTAGGACTTGGTGAGATGAAACCTACCCAGATAACACTTCAGTTAGCTGATAGGTCCGTTAAAGTTCCTCGTGGTGTGATCGAGGATGTTCTCATAGAGGTTGACAAGTTTATTTATCCAGTGGATTTTATTATCCTAGATACCCAACCTGTCCCTGACCCAAAGAACCAAATACCAGTGATGTTAGGTCGCCCGTTTTTAGCCACGTCTAATGCGATCATAAAATGTCGAAATGGTATTATGAATCTATCTTTTGATATATATGACTATTGAGTTGAATATTTTTAATGTCAATAAGCTACATTCTGAGCTAGATGACACGTGCATTGAAGAGGTCAACATGATAGGAACCTTAGTTCCGAAGTCTGTACCAAACACGAATCGAAAGATCGATTAGAGAGTTGTCTAGCCGTTTTAGCATGGATTTCGACGATGATAGCAACATTAAACAAGTAAATGCTCTGTTGGATTCTATTCCTATGTTAGATACCGAAAGATGAAATCTAGGTTTGAACCATTACTAGCTACCGAATCTACCTTAAGCCCTTATTTCGAAGAGCCTAAAGATCCTCCTAAGTTGGACCCCAATTATGCATTTGTAGGCCCATCTGAGATTTTGCGTATAACTTCCGATTTGGATAGTGATCATGAGATTAGGCCAGTAACCGTGCTTCAACACAATAAGGAAACTCTAGGGATTACCATAGAGGATATGAAACATATAAGTCCTATAGCTAGTATACCTCAAAATAATTTAGAGGATGAACCACCTGATTATAACTCAGAGAAAGCAATTGACCTTTTTCAGGAACCGGATGGTCTAGAAATTAGGAATATCGTGACTAGTTTATCTAGAGACACCCAAAACTCTAAGTTTGGGGGTAGTGAACTAGAAAAAGCTCTAGAGTATTTTAAATACTCTCCGGATCCGGAAATTCAATCCATAGTTAAAGGTCTTACGGAGAATAGTGATTACCCTAAATTTGGGGGTAGAGATTGTCAATTATCCCCAGTAGAAGTGCCTAACTTGGGACTCAAGCCTAGTGCATCTGAGGTATCGCTTGAGTCTATTCAGACTCCACGACCTGATCCGTCTGATACTGTTCAGGAGGAAATCCATATATTAGAAACCCGTTTTTCGGATGAATCTATTTTTCAAGACACTCTTATGAAGCCCAACTCGAGGCTCTGGATAGATCCGGTTGTCTTGCAAGAAACCTTAGATGAGGATGTGCTCCTTCTGTTCATTTTTCTGAACCAGTGCAGTTGTCTCATATTGGTATTAGCTCTATTTGGTATTATGGACCCACAACTTTTTCGGCTATTGTTATATGACTTTGGAAGGTGAAGATCCTTTTTGAGGTATTTGATGTCTGGCTGAAGACTTTAAACTTAGCACTTCTTGGGAGGTGACCCAATCTCACGCAACACGGTAATATCTTTCCTCAACCCTTTTTGCTTCAAGTGGTAAAAATTTCTCCTCGTTCATGCTGTTAATTTTATCATTGGAAACATTGAGGACAATGTTAGATTTAAGTTTGGGGTATGGGAAAATCTTTTAGTTACAATAAATAAATATGCTCCAGAGCCTAGAGATTTATGCGTATTCAGGATGACACTAACTAATTTAAGTGGATGGAAGCATCTTGGTTGTAGGAGTTGAGGAACCAATCTGATTAGATGGAAACATCTATAGAGTCTATTCATAAAAGCACGGAGCTCAGGTGTTAGAAATAACATGATAGTTGCACCATATCTCGTTGAGTCCTTTTCATTTCTTTTTTTAATTTTAAACTATGATTCTCTAAGTGATTAGGTGGGGCACACGATTCAAGTTGTTACCACTGCTAGGGTGAATTAGAGTGACTGAGTTACTAAAAAAAAAAAAGAGACCGGACCAGTTAGACCAATCGGAATAAGTATTAACACTTGGATAGCAATATGCGTGTGTTCTCCCTGTTTCCGTCGCCTAAGCAAGCGTGGAATGCAGGACCCGTGGGAACTATCATGTAATCTGCTGACAAGAAGCATTCGCTTGGATCAAAAATATCTATTCATGCCGTTAAGTTAAAAAAAAAATAAAAAAAATAAATAAATAAATGGTTATTGTTCTGTGTAGTCAACTGTTGGTTCCCTTGTATTTGCCAGTTTGTTGATCTAGATTTAAGTTATTGACCACTGGTTCCCTTGTATATGTGTTGATATTAGTCAGACCGGTATCTCAGTCCATTAGGATAGGTTCATTCTGGCAGTGGCCTTCAGACAGATATGTGAAACATCGATCATTTGGTTAACATCAAAACCATCTACATTTTTCTATTTCCATATCCTTTTTCTATCCATATGATTAGTTTGACTCCGAATATGATGTCCATAGTGCAACTATCTGAGTAGAGCTCTGTCACTTTATATGAATTTTAGTATGCTTGAGTGTAAACTCGTGTACAACAATTGGAATTTCGCATCAGGGTACTTCCTCCCGTAGTCAGTGATTGTAAGTCAACCAAGGAGATTCTTTAGTGCCTTCCAAGGTTAGACATAAATAGCTAGGTTCTGGAGTAAAGGTTTTGTGGGTACACCTCTGGTAAACCCTCCGGAGACAACACTCCGCCACTAGGGCCACCTAGTGGTTTAACGGCTTGCTGCACGTGCTAAGTGTAGTCATTTTACTTTCTAGATTAGATTTGCTCGAGGACTAGAAAATAATAAGTTTGGGGGTATTTGATAGACACATTTTTGTGTCTAATTTGATCTCAATACTGTATATTGTTGTCACTCGAGTTTGTACTAATTTTGGTGTTTTATATGTTTGTAGGTACCTTTGGAAAATAAACATTTTTTGGAAAATTCTGCTCGAAAAGTTGGTAAAATCTCCCAGGAGGACAAGTGTTATTCGTACTCTCACTTTGAATAAGGGGCACCCCATGAGGGGCATGTGCAAAAGGGACACCATAACTGGATTAGGGGGAGGTCAGTTTTCTTACCAAATTCAAAACAGAATTTTGGCGGGAAAACTGGTTATTTCATGCATATTCACTAGATAATTTTGGACTCGAATTTTGGAGAAGATTTGAAGAGATTCAATCGCTAGAAACAGCTGGGCTGAACGTGATTAAGCTAAACATGGCTAGTGCAAGTGATTTCACTAAGCAGATTGGGCTGGATAATTTGTTCTCGGCAAAACAGAGCCATGAGTTATTACGGGTCCTGTTTGGTTCCAATTATGGAAGTTACGTGACCAGATGGGTAAGAAGATATTCTGTTTGATTTGGGTACATCCTATGAATATTTTGGAGAGGTTAAAACAAGCCAGCAGACGCGTGCATGGAAATAAAATTTCTTGTGAATATTTTCATTCACTGCCGAGTAATGGGAAGATTTTTTGTATTAATGAGAAGTTATTCTTGGTCCAAAGGTGTATAAATATAACTCTTGGGTTAGCATAGAGGGGATGGAGAGTTTGGGAGAAGTATAGAGCATTAACAAAGCGAGAAAATCAAGTTACAGGAAAGTTTCTGCTGCTTCTGCTGCCATTGAAGAACACGAAGAACGGACAGACCAGCGCAGTCGTTCTTCAACAGTGAAAACGACTAACACGTGAGGGTCTTAGAATTACCGTCAGCAGCAGTTTATTTCTATCGTTTCTGTAACAGTGTTCTGCAACAATTATAAGTGTTGCAAACACCCGATTTACTCAATTATTTTCCTTTTCATCATTTGTAAAACACTTGTGAGCATCAATGAAATATTTTGAGAGGTTTTACAACATGATGAGCGGCTAAAATACCTGGTGACTGAGGCGACGGAGGAGCTATTCACTCATGTTTGATTGGTAAATTCTTTTTATAATTTCTTAATTATTTATTTTATTTAATTCACTTGGATCAAAAAAAAAGAGATAAAAATGGTTTTATTAATTAGTTGTGAATCAGTTTGATGTTTTATGCTTAGAAATAATTCTTTGATAAATCATGCTTAAGGATTACAATTTAATATTTGGACACCTTATAGATTAATAAGTGATTTAATGGAAAAAGAGCTAGATAATAATTATGAAATATTTGTGTAACCAATCAACTTGAAGTAATAGTGAATCCGGAGACTTGAGAGGCTCTAGAAGGTTAGAAGCATTGGAAATGGGTCAATCTAAAAATAAGTCCCTTGTTGAACCTAAATAGAGCCTCTCAAGTCTCTAGTTGTGGAATAGAGCCCGATAACTCACTATGGGAAGGTCAGGTTATTGAAGAGCAAGCTCATGCTGTCTATAACAATGTTAGGTTTGAAAACCGTCAGAAGTTTGACCCATACTCAGAGACCTACAACCCTGGTTGGAGAAACCATCCCAATTTCTCTTGGTCTAAGGGACAGAATCAAGGCCAGTCTAGTAATTCTCAGCCTCCCCCAGGTTTTGTTTATACTAAGAAATCTTCAGGTCAGACCCAGAACCCATCTGAGAATAGAATAACTAGCTTAGAGGAAACCCTTAGTATATTAAGGAAGAGCCAGGAGATGCTATCACAAAGCCAGAAAATGTTAGTAAAAAGCCAGGGTAATTTTCAAGAGGAAACCAAACAGAATTTTAAGAATAGTGCCCAGTCTTTTGCTAAATTAGAGCTTCAAGTCGGCCAAATAGCTAAGTTTATCAATGAGAGAGAAGAAGGAAGGTTCCCTAGTCATACTGATCCTAACCCACAGGAGAGAAATCGTACAATCATGTGAACTCTGTTACAACCCTTAGGAGTGGAAAGAAAGTTGATAATAAGGTCGACATACCTGAAAGTGAACATGATGTAGTTCACCCTTATGAGCCAGAAAATGAGGAGACTGATACAGTCTCCAAAGAGACCAATGAGGGTCCTGATGAGCCCGACTTTGTTCCCAGAGACCCATTCCCCCAGCTGCTAGTTCCGACTAAGAGGGAGTCCAACTTTAATGATATATTGGAGGTTTTTAAGCAGGTTAATATCAACCTTCCATTATTAGATGCAATTAGGAAGATTCCCTCTTATGACAAGTTCCTTAAGGACTTGTGTATGCGAAAGCGTAAGCTCAGTGTCCAGAAGAAAGCCTTCATAGCTAGTCATGCGAGTTCTATTATTCAGAATACCACTACTCCTAAGTATAAAGACCCAGGGTCCCCTACCATTGCTTGTACAATAAGTAAATACCGTGTTGAGAAAGCGTTGGTTGACTTAGAAGCCAGTGTGAACTTATTTCCGTACCATGTGTACCTTAAGCTAGGACTTGGTGAGATGAAACCTACCCAGATAACACTTCAGTTAGCTGATAGGTCCGTTAAAGTTCCTCGTGGTGTGATCGAGGATGTTCTCATAGAGGTTGACAAGTTTATTTATCCAGTGGATTTTATTATCCTAGATACCCAACCTGTCCCTGACCCAAAGAACCAAATACCAGTGATGTTAGGTCGCCCGTTTTTAGCCACGTCTAATGCGATCATAAAATGTCGAAATGGTATTATGAATCTATCTTTTGATAATATGACTATTGAGTTGAATATTTTTAATGTCAATAAGCTACATTCTGAGCTAGATGACACGTGCATTGAAGAGGTCAACATGATAGGAACCTTAGTTCCGAAGTCTGTACCAAACACCGAATCGAAAGATCGATTAGAGAGTTGTCTAGCCCGTTTTAGCATGGATTTCGACGATGATAGCAACATTAAACAAGTAAATGCTCTGTTGGATTCTATTCCTATGTTAGATACCGAAAGATGGAAATCTAGGTTTGAACCATTACTAGCTACCGAATCTACCTTAAGCCCTTATTTCGAAGAGCCTAAAGATCCTCCTAAGTTGGACCCCAATTATGCATTTGTAGGCCCATCTGAGATTTTGCGTATAACTTCCGATTTGGATAGTGATCATGAGATTAGGCCAGTAACCGTGCTTCAACACAATAAGGAAACTCTAGGGATTACCATAGAGGATATGAAACATATAAGTCCTATAGCTAGTATACCTCAAAATAATTTAGAGGATGAACCACCTGATTATAACTCAGAGAAAGCAATTGACCTTTTTCAGGAACCGGATGGTCTAGAAATTAGGAATATCGTGACTAGTTTATCTAGAGACACCCAAAACTCTAAGTTTGGGGGTAGTGAACTAGAAAAAGCTCTAGAGTATTTTAAATACTCTCCGGATCCGGAAATTCAATCCATAGTTAAAGGTCTTACGGAGAATAGTGATTACCCTAAATTTGGGGGTAGAGATTGTCAATTATCCCCAGTAGAAGTGCCTAACTTGGGACTCAAGCCTAGTGCATCTGAGGTATCGCTTGAGTCTATTCAGACTCCACGACCTGATCCGTCTGATACTGTTCAGGAGGAAATCCATATATTAGAAACCCGTTTTTCGGATGAATCTATTTTTCAAGACACTCTTATGAAGCCCAACTCGAGGCTCTGGATAGATCCGGTTGTCTTGCAAGAAACCTTAGATGAGGATGTGCTCCTTCTGTTCTTTTTCTGAACCAGTGCAGTTGTCTCATATTGGTATTAGCTCTATTTGGTATTATGGACCACAACTTTTTCGGCTATTGTTATATGACTTTGGAAGGTGAAGATCCTTTTTGAGGTATTTGATGTCTGGCTGAAGACTTTAAACTTAGCACTTCTTGGGAGGTGACCCAATCTCACGCAACACGGTAATATCTTTCCTCAACCCTTTTTGCTTCAAGTGGTAAAAATTTCTCCTCGTTCATGCTGTTAATTTTATCATTGGAAACATTGAGGACAATGTTAGATTTAAGTTTGGGGTATGGGAAAATCTTTTAGTTACAATAAATAAATATGCTCCAGAGCCTAGAGATTTATGCGTATTCAGGATGACACTAACTAATTTAAGTGGATGGAAGCATCTTGGTTGTAGGAGTTGAGGAACCAATCTGATTAGATGGAAACATCTATAGAGTCTATTCATAAAAGCACGGAGCTCAGGTGTTAGAAATAACATGATAGTTGCACCATATCTCGTTGAGTCCTTTTCATTTCTTTTTTTAATTTTAAACTATGATTCTCTAAGTGATTAGGTGGGGCACACGATTCAAGTTGTTACCACTGCTAGGGTGAATTAGAGTGACTGAGTTACTAAAAAAAAAAGAGAAAGACCGGACCAGTTAGACCAATCGGAATAAGTATTAACACTTGGATAGCAATATGCGTGTGTTTTCCCTGTTTCCGTCGCCTAAGCAAGCGTGGAATGCAGGACCCGTGGGAACTATCATGTAATCTGCTGACAAGAAGCATTCGCTTGGATCAAAAATATCTATTCATGCCGTTAAGTTAAAAAAAAAATAAAAAAAATAAATAAATAAATGGTTATTGTTCTGTGTAGTCAACTGTTGGTTCCCTTGTATTTTCCAGTTTGTTGATCTAGATTTAAGTTATTGACCACTGGTTCCCTTGTATATGTGTTGATATTGTCAGACGGATCTCAGTCCATTAGGATAGGTTCATTCTGGCAGTGGCCTTCAGACAGATATGTGAAACATCGATCATTTGGTTAACATCAAAACCATCTACATTTTTCTATTTCCATATCCTTTTTCTATCCATATGATTAGTTTGACTCCGAATATGATGTCCATAGTGCAACTATCTGAGTAGAGCTCTGTCACTTTATATGAATTTAGTATGCTTGAGTGTAAACTGTGTACAACAATTGGAATTTCGCATCAGGGTACTTCCTCCGTAGTCAGTGATTGTAAGTCAACCAAGGAGATTCTTTAGTGCCTTCCAAGGTTAGACATAAATAGCTAGGTTCTGGAGTAAAGGTTTTGTGGGTACACCTCTGGTAAACCTCCGGAGACAACACGCCACTAGGGCCACCTAGTGGTTTAACGGCTTGCTGCACGTGCTAAGTGTAGTCATTTTACTTTCTAGATTAGATTTGCTCGAGGACTAGAAAATAATAGTTTGGGGGTATTTGATAGACACATTTTTGTGTCTAATTTGATCTCAATACTGTATATTGTTGTCACTCGAGTTTGTAAATTTTGGTGTTTTATATGTTTGTAGGTACCTTTGGAAAATAAAATTTTTTGGAAAATTCTGCTCGAAAGTTGGTAAAATCTCCCAGGAGGACAAGTGTTATTCGTACTCTCACTTTGAATAAGGGGCACCCATGAGGGGCATGTGCAAAAGGGACACCATAACTGGATTAGGGGGAGGTCAGTTTTCTTACCAAATTCAAAACAGAATTTTGGCGGGAAAACTGGTTATTCATGCATATTCACTAGATAATTTTGGACTCGAATTTTGGAGAAGATTGAAGAGATTCAATCGCTAGAAACAGCTGGGCTGAACGGATTAAGCTAAACATGGCTAGGCAAGTGATTTCACTAAGCAGATTGGGCTGGATAATTTGTTCTCGGCAAAACAGAGCCATGAGTTATTACGGGTCCTGTTTGGTTCCAATTATGGAAGTACGTGACCAGATGGGTAAGAAGATATTCTGTTTGATTTGGGTACATCCTATGAATATTTTGGAGAGGTTAAAACAAGCCAGCAGACGCGTGCATGGAAATAAAATTTCTTGTGAATATTTTCATTCACTGCCGAGTAATGGGAAGATTTTTTGTATTAATGAGAAGTTATTCTTGGTCCAAAGGTGTATAAATATAACTCTTGGGTTAGCATAGAGGGGATGGAGAGTTTGGGAGAAGTATAGAGCATTAACAAAGCGAGAAAATCAAGTTACAGGAAAGTTTCTGCTGCTTCTGCTGCCATTGAAGAACACGAAGAACGGACAGACCAGCGCAGTCGTTCTTCAACAGTGAAAACGACTAACACGTGAGGGTCTTAGAATTACCGTCAGCAGCAGTTTATTTCTATCGTTTCTGTAACAGTGTTCTGCAACAATTATAAGTGTTGCAAACACCCGATTTACTCAATTATTTTCCTTTTCATCATTTGTAAAACACTTGTGAGCATCAATGAAATATTTTGAGAGGTTTTACAACATGATGAGCGGCTAAAATACCTGGTGACTGAGGCGACGGAGGAGCTATTCACTCATGTTTGATTGGTAAATTCTTTTTATAATTTCTTAATTATTTATTTTATTTAATTCACTTGGTTCAAAAAAAAGAGATAAAAATGGTTTTATTAATTAGTTGTGAATCAGTTTGATGTTTTATGCTTAGAAATAATTCTTTGATAAATCATGCTTAAGGATTACAATTTAATATTTGGACACCTTATAGATTAATAAGTGATTTAATGGAAAAAGAGCTAGATAATAATTATGAAATATTTGTGTAACCAATCAACTTGAAGTAATAGTGAATCCGGAGCCTTAGTCCATTTTAAATCTTGACATCACTCTTTGAAAATTAATTTGCTTTATTTTTATTAAATCTAAAAATTGTTTCCTTCATAAATCTGAAACGAATCTTTTTACCACTATCACTACAACAACCATTTGAAAATATATCAGCATGTTTGTCAATGTTGGTGATCAAAACTATGAGTCTTGATTTCTAGCCTTCATAGCTAAGTCTCGGACTAGGATAGAAAAGTGTAGTTGAGCTCAAGGACTTCATGGAGATTCATCATACAACGACGAAGATCTACTCAAAGAACCGTGGAACTTCATCAAAAAAAGGTATGTGGAGACTTGAACTTATCTATCACTCAAAAGTCTATCTCTTCTATCTCCTACTTCTTATGAGACAAAAGTTGTATGCTATATAGACTGGATCATACATATTTGATATTTCGAGCCGAGTATATCTCGCCTATCTATATCTCGAAATCATGTGTTGGTAAAGCATTTCGCTTTGATCAAGTTTATCTTCACCTAGTGACGAAAGTCATGAAAAGTTTCGATTACTTTGAGAATTGCTCTGACGCGAAACGGTCTGTGACTAACGACTATATAACGTCCTCTGAGAATGTCTCAATGATTGGAATGAGAGTTTAGATTACATAACCATGTATTCCTTAATCCGAAAATTTTGAACTTGTTGATTGAGAGAAACCGGAGGAATTGGCTTTGCCAAGTCCGCGAACTGACGGAAGTTCTTGTACCGAGAATTTCTGCTGGGATTTTCCAAAAACTCGTTTGCGTGTAAGTCCACGAACCTAGTACGCGAACTGGCGAAAGTCTCTTTGCCGAGATTTTCTGCTGAGTTTGGAAAACTCCACCTGTTGTCTTAAGTCCGCGAACTTGTTTTTGAGCTTAAGAGGTTATGATCTAAATATGTGCTCTGAACATGAAACTTAATTACTAAGGAATGATTTATGCAAACTGTGGCTGTAAAGTTCACGAGCCGATTCAATCGAATCGAACCATCTTTGTTTCAATTGTGTCTTGTGTAGTTACATAAGATCTCATAGCAATTGAACAACTCTTTAACTAGTTCATTTGAGTCAATTGAACTAGTTATGGTGAAGAAGAACAAGGGTAATATGAAATGCTCATATGTTTAACCTTTTGGGTTACTATGTTGAACCAACATACACGTACACGTTTGGGCATGGTTTTCACAAACCCAGTAAACGTCTACCCAAGTATGTGTGACAAGCTAAGTTTTCGATCTAACGGTTGAGAAATATTAGCTTGAATCTAAATCAGGTTTTCATCTAACGGTGAATATGGATTGCTTTGTAACTAAGGCAAAACCCTGATTTGAAGACTATATAAAGGAGACATCTAGCATTGAGCAAAACTAATCCCCACACGTCTGTGTGATACTAGTGAGCTCGCTAGAGTCGATTCTCCTTTAACCTTTGGTTTTCTTCTCTAAAACCAGGTTAACGACTTAAATACTTCATTGGGATTGTGAAGCCAGACCGATACTACTTTTATCGTAGTTGTGTGATCTGATCTTGCATCTTCTATCGTACGAGTACAATCTTTGATTGGCTTGAGATCGTGAGAGTTCTCTGATAGGCAAGATAAAGAAGTCACAAACATCTTCGTCTCACTGTTTTTGATTCCTCGACAAACCGCCTGTGTAGTCAGGAAGGATTGTAGATAGGTGATTGATTAATCTATGCCGTTCTTCGGGAATATAAGACCGGATTATCAGTTGGTTCCTGTTCACCTTGATTTCATATCTTAAGACGGAACAAAACCTAGGGTTTATATGTGGGAGACAGATTTATCCTTTGATAGACTTTACTGTGTGAGACAGATTTGTTTATTATCAAGTCTGCGATTTTGGGTTGCAACAACTCTTGGTTGTGGGTGAAATCAGCTAAGGAAATCAAGTGTGCAGTATCCTGCTGGGATCAGAGGCGTAGGAGTACAATTGTACCTTGGATCGGTAGGAAACTGATTGGGGTTCAACTATAGTCCAGCCCGAAGTTAGCTTGGAGTAGGCTAGTGTCTGTAGCGGCTTAATACAATGTTTATTCAATCTGGACTAGGTCCCGAGGTTTTCTGCATTTGCGGTTTCCTCGTTAACAAAACTTCTGGTGTCTGTGTTATTTCTTTTCCGCGTTATATTTTTTATATAATTGAAATAATACAGTTTGTGGTTAAAGATCATCAATTGGAAATCCAACATTTGGTTGTTGATTGATATTGATTGATCCTTGGACATTGGTCTTTGGTACCGTCCAAGTTATTCCTTGTATTTGATAAAGACTCGCTATTGATTTTAGCTTGAGTAAAAATCAAATCAAGAGAGAGATATTAACTCCTTGAGATACTTTTATCTCGATTGAGTCTGACTGTCTAGTTGATTCTCTAGCAAAGTATTTCGGAGTTAGTCCATACAGATTTTTAAGCGAAATATTTGGTGGTGTTGTTAGACCCACACTTTTTCACAATCTAAAAAAATTAAACCAGATGTGATTTAAAAATCTTATGGAATCACAAAGTCTGGGACGTAAAGTATTTTTGTGATTTTTATCTATCATTTTCATGATCTACAGTCGAGAACTATAACGATCAACAAGATTGAGATCCAGATAACAAGAACTATCAGGTAAAATATAGCCTGATCGGGCTTCACGAGTCCCTTAGAGAAGTCATTCAAAGTTATAACCTAATATACAGTTTTTACCAGAGGAAATCAAGGTTTTAGAGGAAATATCTAGCTCAACTAGGACACAGAAGTGTCAGGATTGAAATTTTAGTATGTATGGAGTCCTTTATTTATATTGATGAACAATGCTAAACAAAGTAGATTCACGAACTAGTTTCTTGTTTACGAGTTGATTTATACATCAAATAAGCTAAACTTCTCCATATAAATTGTGCATGAAATTACGTATGTGAGAAGTTTGTTTTGAATTACAAAGAAGATGTGCAACCTTAGTGTACCAAGTGGTTTGCCAGAGAGCCACAGTTAAGTTGTTATGGAATTGATAAGTATAAGTATATATCACAAGAGCGAATCAGTTCGTGAACTGGAAAAAATGTTTGTGAACTTAAAGTCGTCTCGTAACTCAATAAACTTTTGAATTTGGTAAGTTCGCGAATTGTCAAAACAATTTGTATACTTGAAAACAAAAGGTTACAGGAAACATTCTGTTGATGGTGGATTTTTGTTTAAGGATAAAATTGTAAAAGCCGAATTTTAATGGGCTGACATTCTGTAAAGGATAAAGCCATTTGAGTGATGAATACTTCTTCACTTTATTAATTCACCCAGAATGGTGCATGTGGCAACAATCCCTGTGAATTAAATACACCCAGAATGGAGCATGTAGCAACAATCCCGATTTTCTGTGGATTTATAACATTATTAAATAATACTTTATTAGCCTTGTATTTATTGTGTTGTTCCCGGGAACCCTCACTGTTGATGCGGCATGAGGACTGAGTGTTGCTCCTAACAGGGTAACACGAATCTCCGAGTGTCAATAGTGAGGCATGCACGAAATGCCCGTACAGGATATCTCTCGGTGTGTTATACTAGCCCGATTGAGTAAAGTCCCTCGGTGTGTTATACTAGCCCGATTGAGCATTCCTCTCGGTGTGTTATATTAAGCCCAATTGAGTATAATCTGGACTGCACGTGCCAGTCTCAGAAATAATCATGGCCACGCAGGTTGGACGCATGATTCGATAGCCTAGACGATCCTCAGTAGGAGAAGGATATCACCACAATGACCACCAGCGGGCCCGATTATACCCTGGCTGGTCGAATACATACCACGCCCTTCAAATGGCCACCGAACGCCAGCCAAGAGTTGGATGTCCAGGCTGGTGCGGAGCAGTTAAAAAGGATCGCGCGACAAGGGACGACCAAGTCCGGTCGGACAAGTACCGTGGTGTACCCCAACGGCCCCCTTCCTACCTGCATAATCAATCCTTCCCTGACTTAGCCACGGAATGACGTGCGGTTGCCTGAAGTTGGGCCGGCGTGAGGCTTAAAGGGTCGCAGGAAATTCCACTAAGGGTCTCAGATTGATCACGACCATCCAACTTCACCAACATGTTTGGATGCCTTAGATCAGGCCTATGACCATCAGTCAGGTATCACCATGTTCACCACCGGCCCAATGTGGGTCCCACGTGGTCGGCCAGTCCATACGAAGAGCATAGCATGCAAATTCGTCCGGCCAAAGTAGCATGCGCGCGACCAACATAAAACCCTAATTAGGGTTTGTGGCATATTACGTGTCGTAAATCGATCACGAGCGTCCATCTTCGCCATCCTGGATGAAGGGTGCAGGAATAGACTAAGGAGGTCCAGAGAGTATCTACATTATCGCCGTGGGCCCGTCTACCTCTATGTCCGACCGACCAGAGCAAGGCAGGACCATACGCCTCGGTTCGTGCCCCCTGAAGATGGCATGCCGCGCCCCTTTGGAAATCCTTTGCGGCACAGGATTCCTGTCGCAAATCGATTTCAGCCACTCCTCTTTACCGGTAAACTTGAGTGGCCTAGATCGCATCTTCATGGGGCAGTGAGGTATGGACATGCACACCGGCAAGCCGTATACACGCCTTCCCGGTCGGTCCTGCCAAGAACACCTCCCATGCTTGGTTTAGACCAAGCTGAAGAGTGATGCTTGCACCTCTTCACACCCTTAAACTTCATAAACGGTCGCAGATGAGCGTCATATATCATCTCATCCGTCCAACTCTACCAGTTTGGTTAGGCAGCCAGGCTAGGAGTTAAATGGCCAATAAGGTGTCGTGGTGATTACCATCCGTCACCCTACCACATCATGTGATCGGCCAAGGGAGGGCTTGCCTGTGCAACCTCTAAACTATCATTCGAAGATTGCTAAGCATGCATCTGTTTTAAGGCGCTTAATCCGCGACTTACTCCATTAAGCCTTAAAACAATGATGCTTCATACAGATTGATTATATTCGATGCATTACATGTATAGAATACACACGATATTTCATGAATATCTACTTCCTAAATAACTTAGTTATTTAACCTAGAACCGTATGCTACCTTCTGTGAGTCCCACGATCCACACAATCGAGACATCAAGCATGTCACAAATTGGGGGATACATACTGGGGTATTGGTCTGGCGGTTTACAGCGTGCAGCGTGCAACGCGCCATCACAAGAACGTGTCAGGAAGACATGGACGGTTAGTGATGATGGGAGGAGTGGGCTCATACCTGATCGTGTGACAATCACTAACACGACTCCACTACTTCATCACTCCACTTCCTACACTTGACACGAGAGACGTGGGTTAGGCTCAATGACTTGTATAAATAGGTTCTCCTCCCTATTTCCAAGACAGACAAGACAGAAACCAAGTGTTGATACAATTCGTATTCAAACACACAGAGCTGATTGCTTACATCTTGCAAGCCAGTTCGGTATTCTGATACAAGTCATAAACAACCAACACCTTCACAATCTCAACACCTTCTTCGCTTCCCTCCCTAAGATCAACCCCATCTTCTTCACTTTGTGACCGAAGAAAGTCTGGAACGGCCATTTCTTGGTTTAGGCCAGAATTGTACAGATTGATCTCTCGAATCAGAAAGCACTCCCGTGCAGTGCATTTTTTAGGGTTTAGATTCATTTCTCATCCACACACACCCCAAAATTACAAAAACCAGCAGAAATAGTTTTCACCCATAAACACATTCAAAAACAGCTAGTTCGCGAGCTGTATGAATCATTCGTGTACCTTTGAATTAAATAACATCTAGTACTATCTCAAAATCGACTAGTTCACGAAATGAGAAAATCAGTTCGTGTAGCGAGTAAATTGAGATATTTAAAAGCAAGTTTTTATATTTATAAGTTCACGTTGGCGAACTGGTAAAACAATTTGTGAACATTAGAAACTAACTTGACTACTCCTTATATTAAAGTCATACGACTTATTTCGATAAATCGAATGGTGGATAATCTGAGTAAATAAGACAGTCATTCTTCACATAGCTTTAGTGATGAAGTTTCCGTTGATGTTGTCTTTGAAAAGGAGAGGGCATCACATACACCACCAAATTTTTCGTTCAGCTACCTGTATGGGCAGATCTAATACAATTGCAAGTAGACCAACTTAATGATCCTTGAAAATCTATATTATAAAAAGAAGTGGTGTCTGTCTTGGGTAATAGACAACCATTGATTTCGGCCATCCGACGGCTGGGGTAGATAGTCGGCGAGGTTTCTATCCGTCCGTCCATCTTTGACATATAATTTTGAGAGATACTTACGTCCGTCGGTTCGTAAAAGTATCTTTGGTCAACCCACATCCGTTTGGTTTCCTGGTTTTGCTTCTCTACCATAATAAGATGCGCACAGACCACTTCGATCATTCCTGTTTTAGGAAACACATCACTTTCCAAAACCAAATACAGTTCCAAGTTAACTAATAATATTGAACTGCACAAATATTAACCCAACTAATCTTAACCTAAACACGGCGTAATCTTGGGTCTGGTTGATTATAGTGGCCAAGTATTACTATAACCTACGCTCGCCAGAAAGTAATTGGAGTATAAGGTCCATACAAACAAAACCGAAAATAACTGTAGGTGCACAGATGCTATTACGGATAGTGTTTAACTTTGTGGTCAAATAATTTATAGGTAGGGTATCGTAGGCTCTGTTTGGAGGTTGGGAAGTATTTTTGTGCTACGGACCTACGGCTAAATTTGTGGCCAATTTCTATCCCGCTCTCCGTTTACACCTACATCAATTTAACTCGACTAACAAAATACTACTTTAACCCTCCTAACAAAACACTGGGAACTGTTTAAATAGTCACTGCCACGACTAATTTGACCCGACTACAAAATACTGGGAATTGCTTAAATGGTCAGGGCTAATTTGACCCGAGTAACAAAACACTAGGAACTGCTTAAATGGCCACGATCCGGGATGTAGGCCAGACTAATTTGACCCGACCAACAAAACACTAGGAATTGCTTAAGAGGCCACGGCCGGGGCTGTAGGCCCCGGCTAATTTGACCGAATAACAAAACATTGGGAACTACTTTAGTGGCCACGGCCTGGGCTGTAGGCCCGGATAATTTGACCCGACTAACAAAACACTGGTAACTGCTTAAATGGCCTTGGCTGATTTGACCTGAGTAACAAAACGTTGGGAATTTCTTAAGTGGTCACAGACCCGTCTAATTTGCCCCGACTAACAAAACAATAGGAACTGTTTAAGTGGTCCCGACTAATTTGACCCGACCAACCAAACACTAGGACATCCTTAGGGGGCCCCGGCTAATTTGACCCGACCAATAAAACACTAGGGTCACAGGCCTCGACTAATTTATAAACTCAATGTTTGACAGTTCTAATCTAATCAGTTTTGTTAACGACTAAACTTTTATGGGAAAATACTGACCAACCGACCAAACAACAAAATAAAATCGAAAAGGTTGAGCCCCGGCCGTAGGCCGGGGTGATACCTAGTATGTATATAGATTTTGTATGTTTTATCTCTTCACAATCAGAAAGTGTAGAAAATAAATTCTGTGAACATGGTTGTTTAGAAGAGTCCTTGGACGATCTCAAAAATCAATATCCAAGATCAATCTAGTCGTATCCAAATAATTGAATCTGAATTCTGCCAAGCATGAAACTTGTTATCTATCTTTCAAGATATGTATTCTACAAAAACAAGTCTCGTAATAATTCACAATTAATATGGAATTATCTACTAGAATTGGTTACGTACTACTTGTGTTATCCCTATTATAAAGATATTAGGGATTAACCGGTGCCGTAACTGCACGGGAAATTATATGTATTTCGAATATATCAATTGGTTCATACATATCATAACTGTTGGTGAAAAATCGACCCAGTCAATCCAAGTCTAAATGATTTTGAGGTGTTGGTTAATAAACATGTCCTTATCCTCAATTTTTTTTAATATTATGTCTGTAAGTCATACAATCTTTTGAGACAAACATAGTTAATCGTTAACCAACTCCTCAAAATCCTATGGGCATATGTGTAGTAGAACACTACTTTATTCACTTCTTCAAAACAAAGTAGTGTCCCTATTTCGAAAACAAATAAATCATCAAAGGTCGTTCATCAAATTTGTAACAAAACTGAAAACACAAAATTACTTCAAAATCAATCAGATTAATATTAAAAATCACAAAGTTACTACAACGACACTCACCAATTCTTTCTTCTTTTCTTTTCTCTTTCTAAAATTTAAACTGTTTTCTCGTAATAGTGGTCTTCTCTCTCTCTAAAAATGGAATGCAGAAATCAGAAATGAGTGAACGACGACGTGGGCGTAGTCACGAGTTTACCCAAACTACCCTGTTGTTGCTATGGCCTTATTTATTACCTACTCTCTTCGTCCCAAATTAATTGATCTAGTTGTAGTTTGCATAATTTTTAAGGAAAGGAGGAAAGGGGAGTATATTTAAGTATTTTTTACTATTATACCCTTATGGATAATAACTAGTAAAAATTTGAAATGATTTATCTCTTAAACTATTCAACGGTTTTTTGTAAACTTTAAGCCGTTGAAAAACATTTTAAAACATCTACATAATGAATATAAACATGACTATTAAATTATACATATTTTTATAGTAACAATAATGAATTAAAAGGGTAGTTTTAGAGATATCCCCTTGATTAGTGAAATAACTCAATTATTTATGAGACAAAACTTAAAACCAAATAGCTCAATTAATTTGGGACGAAGGGAGTAGTATTTTAAAATATTTCTTTATTTATCAGTTTTTCTCTTTTTACGAGGATAAAACCGATGCAGCCACCGACATGTATTATTCAACACCAGAAGTGAAGAGGCAGAGGCGTTAGGGCTACTTCAAGCTGGGAATGGGCGAGAGAAAAAAAAAGTTAAACTTTAGTATTGAAGGGGACTGCAAGAATCTGTTCGACTATCTAAACAGAGCTCCATCTTCAACAACTTGACAGAATCAAAATATTTTGGAAGAAGTAAAACATGATTTTAGCTTCTGCTCTAATTTTTTGGGTTTTTCCTTTATTCCTAGATTAGCAAACAATGTAGCTAGCTCAGGAAGTTAAGTTTTTTAGATCAGTTATTAACTGGGTAGATGAACCACCGACATGTATTATTCAGGCTTTAGAAGTAGATAAATCTAATGATTGGGAAGTTTATGATATCCCCACATTAGATGGCTCTACTCTTTTGGATGTAAGGATTGCTATCTCCCTAAGTTAGTCTTTTGAGTGCGTTTCAATTTACAAAAATAAAAAACCAATGCAATCAATATCCATCGAGATTTAGCAATTTGGTGAGCTGCAATAATTCGGGTTGGCAAAATGCGTGCACTATCCGGCTAAGGTAAAATTCGGTCAATTATGCGCAATTCACCAAATTGTGAAAATACGTTAATTTTGTGTATAGTTATTTTTAGCTATATGAGTACGCATTTAAAATTTAGTAGATGTTATGACAATAGATGATCTTTAAGCATTGCGTTGAGTGTATATAGGATGTCAAATGGAAAATATATAAAGTATGCATAACATAATCATTTGGGTACAGTACTGTTCAACGAATTGATAACTAGAAGTCCCAGTGTGTGGATGTAATGAAAAACTGTGATGTATTATTATCTATATTTATCTACCATGACATCTTGTTCGCACTTGTTAGAAATGTAGAAAATCAAATTCAATAGCTATTAACCTTAGTTTCAAAGATGACGTCTTCATTTCCCTTCGATACGTTTTCATCTCTTTAATGAATAACTACAGATTGCCTCAATATTTCTAAGTCCTAAGTCTGACCTAACAAAGTTAATTTTAGTAGTAAGTAATTCAAGCGCAGTTTCAGAACTAGATTTGACAATCAATCTTGACATATAAACGTTTGGTGAATTCAACCAAACGATACTCGATACACGAAAGATACATAGATTTCGTGAAAGACCTATAGGACCTGCTGCCAAGTAGATCCCGACTTCTATCTTTGTTCGATTAATAGGTCTCATAGTCAAGCAGGCTACCGCCAACTGTGAACTCGATGCGCTGACAACCTCCCTATTTGTGAACTCTAATAACAAAACTCTTTATATTTGGATATACATGATTCAATATAAAATTAATTACAAGAACATAAATTATCTTTTAGTTCTTCTTCGTACGCTTGATTCGAGATTCAAGAGATTTTTCACCCGTATGTATCCGAAATAAATGTTGTTGAATTTTCTAATAACATTTGTTGTTATTTCCCCTAAAAAGTAATTTAGGATGTTTTTCAGTCTGAACATAATTATTGTTCAACTAGTACAATACAAATTGAATGAGAATACTTAGTCAATGCTTTATTTCTCGTCCGCCAGTTATGACTAAACAACGCATTCTTCCACCCTATGGAAAATGCTACAAGCGATTAAAACCACTCCATATATTTCTCCCTCTTTTATCACAAAAATGAAAAAAAGTTTGAAAATACACTGGGGTATTTCGAAAGAACAATTAAGTTCGAAGAATTCGATACAACCTACAAGATATCAAACACAAAATGGATATATGACATACCATCAATTTGTGAAGGCAAAATATCAAAAGTATTCACTTACGTTGAAGCAACTCTTAGGCTGTAAAGGGCGTCAACTAACGGAATCAATTGCGTAAAATCCTTGCGAAGTTCAAGAGACATAAGGAACACAACTGTAGCTGAATTGCTTGGAGGGTTAATTAGGCCTCAACTACGTACATTCCATCCTGAAATATGATAGTAGGATTAATAATGTAGCAGCTTAATATAGTTTGATGTTCAAGTCTAGACGACGTCCCACGGTTTTTCTGCAGGTGCAGTTTTCCTCGTTAACAAAATTTTATGTGTCTTGCTTTAATTTTTTACTTTTATATTATATTTGTGTTGTATAAAATTTAAGTAAAACCAAGTGATTCGTTAATCAACTTAGATTTTTTTTAATTAAAATTGTATAAACCTACAAGAATTGTTCTTAGAATTCGTATTTTGAAATATTTATTATAAGACTTGTTCTTATTAAAATTCGGTTCGTGTACTATTCCTATACATATTAGGTTGATCTTGGATATTGATTTCGTAGATCATCCAATATTTTTGGAATACAATCAGGTTCACTAATCTTTGATCTAAACTACTGATTGTAACATAAAGATAAACCATTGTTGATGGTGGATTTTCATTTAAGGCTAATATTGTAAAAGCCAAAACTATGCGCTAACATCCTGCAAAGGATAAAGCCACTGATAAAGTGGAGAATACTTCTTCACTATAAACTTATAGCATTACGAATTAATGCATGAGCATCCTTGTATTTCCTGTACTACTCCATTCTCATTATTGGTGTCGCATGATGACTGAGTGATCGCTCTCAGCAGAGCAACACGAATCTCCAAGCATTAAATAAGGAGGCATGTACGAAATACCCGTACAGGCTATAACTCTCGGAGTGTTATACTAGCCCGATCGAGCATCTGGACTGTTCGTATCAGTCTCAGAAACGATCACGACCATCCAACTTCACCAGCATGATTGGATGGCTTAGATCGGATCCGTAACCCCCAGGCAGGTATTAGAGTATTCACCACCGACCCAATGCGGGCCCCGCATGGTCGGCCTCCCCAAAAGGGTAGCATGGCTTGCCAAATCGTC
Organism: Papaver somniferum; assembly: GCF_003573695.1. Classification (NCBI taxonomy): domain Eukaryota; kingdom Viridiplantae; phylum Streptophyta; class Magnoliopsida; order Ranunculales; family Papaveraceae; genus Papaver; species Papaver somniferum. Next base: position 44,592,571 of record NC_039360.1, on the reverse strand, counting down.
CAGCCAAGGCAGCGCGGACGTGAAACCCTAATTTAGGGTCTGCGGCACATTACATGTGTCGCAAAGCAGTCTCAACCATCCATCTTCGCAGGCATAGATGGAGGGTGTAGATGTAGATTCAAAGGGCCCAGAGCATATCAACACAATCATCGTGGGGCCGCCTACATACATGACCGATCGGTCAGGACCAACTATAGTTGGTCGTTCCAGTTCGTGCACCCAAACAAGGGATGACGCACGGACGGTGAAACCCTAATTAGGGTTTGAACATCACGAGCGTCCATTTTCTCCTGCACGAATGAAGGGTCCAGGAATAGACTAGGAAAGGCCATTGCGCATCAACATGATCACCGTGGGCCCATCTTTTTCACACCTGAATCGGCCAAGGCATATCATGCCTGGTTGCCTCGATTCGCACGCCCAAACTAGGCGTGGTTACACCTCCCAATTGAAAACTAATCTCGACCACTCAACTTGCTGGAAAAATTGAGTGGCTTAGATCACGTTTTTATGGGACAATGAAATACAGGCGTGTACACCAGCCTGTCGTCTGCACACCAGACTAATCGGCCAAGACCGACCAGGCTTGGCCGCCTCGAAACGCGCGCCCAAAGCTGGCTTGACGCGCGGCCTTTGCGGCACAAAATCTCTGCCGCATATAAATCCTAACCTCTCCTCTTTGCCAGACAAATTGAGCGATCTAGATTACGCTTTCACGAGACAATGAGGTATGGGCATGTACACTGGCGTGCCGTCTACACGCATGCCCAATCGGCCTTGCCAAAATCGTGTCCCAAGCTTGGATTCAACCAAGATGAAGAGTGATGCTTGCGCACCTCTTCATAGCTTCTAATTCCACTAACGGTCGCAGATGAGTGTCTCAAAGATCATCTTGTCCGTTCAACTTCACCTGCTTGGTTATACAGCCATGGTCAGGAGTTAGTTGGTTAATGAGGTGTCGTGGTGATTACCATCCGCCACTCTACCACAACATGTGGTCAGCCAAGAGAGGACTTGCTTGCGCATCCTCCAAACCATCACATGAAGTAGGCTGGACATGATGTTATTTTAAGACGCTCAACAACGATGCTTCATACATGATGAATATATTCGATGCATTACATGCATAAAATTCACGTGATATTTTACAAGTATCAAATTCCCAAATAACTTAGTTATTTAACCTAGCATTACATGCTACCTTTTATGGGTCCCACGATCCGCACATTCGAGGCATCAATCATGTCATAAACTAGGGGATACATATTGGGGTATTGGTCTGGCGGTTTACAGCGTGCAGCGCACAACGCGCCATCACAAGAACGTGTCAGGAAGTCATAGACGGTTAGTAATGATGGGAGAAGTGGGCAAGACTGATCGTGTAACACTAACACACGCAACTCCACTACTACATCACTCCACTTTCTCCACTTCCCATGAGAGACGTGGGTTAGGCTCAATGACTTGTATAAATAGGTTTTCCTCCCTATTTACAAACAAGACAAGGAAACAGAAGCAAGTGTTGATACAACTGTATTCAAACACCGGAACTGATAGCTTACATTCTGCAAGCCAGTTCAGCTTTCTGATACAAGTCATACATAGCCAACACCTTCACAATCTCAACACCTTCTTCGCTTCCCTCTCTAAGATCAACCCCATCTCCTTCACTTTGTGACCGAAGCAAGTCTGGAACGACCATTTCTTGGTTTAGGCCAGAATTGTACAGATTGATTTCTCGAATCACAAAGCACTCCCGTGTAGTGCATTTGTTTAGGGTTTAGATTCATTCCTCATCCACACACCCCAAATTATCAAATTCGGCAGGAATAGTTTTCACCCATAAACAATTGGCGACCACAGTGGGAGGTTAATCTCTCGGTTGTAAATTCAATTCCTTCAAAATCTAATTCAATCTTGTCAATTTCGAAGGGGTAGATCTTAGATTCAATTCAATCATCAATCTGTCTCAAGATGGTAGAACTTAGGTCAGGATCAACAATCAATTCTGATGGAGCTAGTGCAAATACCACTCTCGGTATTGACGTACCTGTCAGTGGGGCTACTGTGGTCAATACGTCTCGTGGAGTCGTCTCTCCTACCACCAATGCCAGCGGAGCAGGAGATGTTCCAGTAAGTGCAACGCCTCCTATCACCAGACCCAGAGCAGCCGTGAATCCTGGCATCGCCTCAAGTGTAACGCCTCCGGAGATCACCAGAGCAACAACTTCCCCTCCTTCATCAGGACGAGGAGCCGGAGGAGCAAGAGGAGGACCATGTCCTATTACCATCACAGACTTGATGGAGAGGCAGGAAGCTCTTGCTAAGACTCAAACGGATATGGCTACAAATCAGAAAGAGGTACTCACTTTTCTTAAGACATTAACTGATCGATTGCCATAAGAGCCGCGACAGCCCCTGGAGCCAACAAGGAACGCATTCAACGCACTCGGAGAAGGTACTTCAGCGGCGCGGGCCTACATGGACCTGATCAAATAAGCGACATCAGATATGAGCGGTCATGTCATGGAGACTCCTACACTGGGGACTGATCCTCACAACGATCCTCCTCAAGTCAATAGTTTCACTATGAACCAGAGGCCGGCGGATCAGGAAGCGGTTTCTCTAGTGGAAAGTTTATGCGAACTTTTACACCTCTCGAAGAATCAGCGGGCGGAGAAGTTTTGCTGCAATCAACCAGGGGAAGGTCACAACCGTGCCCTACATGTCACCGCATGCATCAAGGATTGAGATTTCAAGAGAGACTTATCGACACAGGAGCGTCTTCGAATGTGATTACTCTCAAGACTCTCAGGAAATCCAAGGTTCGCCCAGGCATGGTCGTACAGAAGCCTACTACAATGACAGACTTCGAAGGAAACCAAACCAGCACATACAAGTATGTCAATATGAATTTATCAGTAGGGCTTGTTCAATCAAATGTGAAATTTGAAGTCATAGAGAAGGAGCCGGACTATCATATGATACTAGGGAGACCGTGGCTTCATGACAATAAGGTCATCTCTTCAACGTATCACCAGTGCCTAAAGACCATGCTAAATGAGGAAGTCATCCGTATTCCTGCATATTGTCTCCGTACGCACCAATATGCGGAGTGTAACTTTTCGAGCCAAAGGAAACTCCGCAGGGAAGATCAGACAAAGTCCTGTGCACCCCACTACCCACGTGGGCTTCAATTCAAGAAGAAGACCGACTTGCATATTAATGGCTAAGCACCACGACACACCTTTGTTGATGAGGCGTCCATCTTTATCCGGTGAAGCTTCAATCCACGTTCACACCAAGAGGGAACGAACTTTCGAGGCAAGCCGTGATCAGAAGGGGAAAACAATATACCGACGCCGCTGTTAGCAATTAGCAGGAGAGACTGGCACCCAATCTCTCCGCCCAGATGAGTGCTTCAAGAACGATGGGCCGCAAGAAGAAGTATTGGACGCTCCGCGACAGTTACAAGATGGCACCAACTCCACAACTGACGAGATCGAAACTGTTAACATCGGGAATGAAGAATCTCCCAGGCCTGTCTTTATCAGTTCGAATTTGTCCACAGACGAACGCGCGAGTCTTGTCCAGCTTCCCAAAGAGTATCAAGACGTATTTGCCTGGACGTATGAGGAAATGCCTGGTCTGGATGAAAAATTGGTCACTCACCATCTACATATCATACATGGATCCAAGCCGATCAAACAGTCTCCGAGGCAATTCAGACACGAAGTGGAAGAGCAAATCAAAACCGAAATTCAGAAGTTGCTAGCTGCTGGCTTCATCAAACCTATTCACCATCCGACCTGGTTATCTAATGTGGTTCCAGTAAAGAAGAAAAACGGACAGATACGGTGCTGCGTGGACTTCAGAGACCTGAACAAGTGCTGCCCAAGGACGATTTTCCTCTGCCTAACATCGACATGTTAGTAGATGCTACCAGCGGACACGACATGTTCTCCTTCATGGATGGTTACAGTGGCTACAATCAGATAAGGATGTATGAACACGATGCATGTAAGAATGCCGGTGCAATGAATCAACGCGCTATGACGGAAATCTTCCATGACATGATGCATAAGCAAGTAGAAGACTACGTGGATGATATTGTGGTCAAGTCAAGAGCTCGGGCAGATCACGCAGAAGTCTTACGACAAGTGCTCGAAAGGTGCCGTGAATACAAATTGAAGATGAATCCTTTGAAATGCGCCTTCGGTGTCTCTTCAGGCAAATTTCTGGGATTCCAAGTGACTGTTGAAGGGATCAAAGTAGACCCGTCTAAGACTCAAGCCATCCTCACGATGCCGCCACCAAAAACTGTGAAGGAACTTCAGAGCTTCATGGGCAAGGTGAACTACATTCGTCGTTTTATACTTGGCTTGGCCCAGCTTGTCGCCGCATTCACCCCCTTGCTGAAGAAGGGAGCAAATTTATTTGGACCGCAACTCAACATGAAGTGTTTCAAAAGATTCAACGAATACTATCATCTCCAGCCATCATGAGGTCTCCTGTCCAAGAAAAGCCGCTATGTCTCTACACCGCCTTTAGCGATACCGTTGTAGGGGCTTTACTCGCCTAGGAAGACGATGAGGGAATCGAACGCCCCATGTATTACTTCAGCCGAATATTAAGAGATGCTGAGATCAGGTATCCAAAGGAGAAGAAGGCTTGTTTAGATCTAATCCATTCCATTCATAAGTTCAGACATTACCTACTGTCCAACAAGGTGGTACTCATATATAAATCTGATCCTGCAAAGTTTTTGCTTTCAAAACCGGTCCTGATGGGAAGGACGGCCAAGTGACTTCTCCAAATGTCGGAGTTGGACATAACACATACGTCGTCTAGAGGTATCAAAGGACAAGCAGTCACAGACTTATTAGCAGCATTCCCTGGAGAAGGCACTACGGGGCTACATGAAGATCTTCCTGGAGAATTTCCAGACATCCCTGTTGTCGAGGAAGAAGCAAGGATGTTGTAGTTTGATGGCTCCGCTACCCCTAGAAGTAACACCGAAGGAGCAGGCGTGGTCTTAGTATCCCCGACTGGGGAAGTATTCTCACACTCCTTAAAGCTGGACTTCCAATGCACCAACAACTCAGCAGAGTATGAATCCTTCCTCATAGGGCTGTCAATAGCAAAAAAAGCAGGAGTCACACGTCTGGAGATAAGAGGTGACTCCAAACTACTTGTGAATCAGATGAATGGAGTATTCTCATTGAAGGAAGTAACGCTAGATCCATACCGATCAGAAGCACAAAGGTTACTGAACTACTTTGTCGATGCAACCATAACCCATATTGGTCGCAGCAACAACAAACACGCCGATTGCCTAGCAACGCTGGCTTCCAAATTGAAGTTCGAAGGTTTTGAAGAAACCCTGATAGTAAAGAGGAGAACCATAGAATCAACATGGATGTAACAATACAAAAACTCTGAGGCTCACGATTGGCGAACGCCGATCATTCAGGAGCTTAGCAGCTCACTCTCACAAGGAAAGGTCAGTCTCAAAACCCTGCAGAACTTCTTCATGCTTCATGGTATGCTATATCATCGAAACCCGGATGGTTCTCTATAAATATGTCTTGGAGATGATGAGGCACAACAACAGCTTAACCGTGTTCACAATGAAATTTGCAGACAATCACTGGTGGTAACGCTTTACCGACGACTTCAACGCCTGGGCTATTACTGGCCAGAGATGGAGACTCAATCCATACTACTTCAGAAGTCCTGCTCAAATTGTCAAGCGCCGCCACACCAATTGGAGGTTTTTAGTGTGAACCACATTGGGGACTGGAGAAAGTCGTACATTAGCTATCTCCGCGACGGGGAAACTCCGACTAATCAAAAGGATGTTGTCAAGATAAAGCAAAAAGCCAAGCGGTTCGTATTTCACGAAGGGATCCTGTATCACAAGAGCTTCGGAGGTGATCTATTACGATGCCTGGCTGGGGTAGAAATCCCAATCATGCTGAAGGAAACGCGCGAATGGGAACATCAAGGGAAGAGGAAACTGTTTCTCCAGATACACAAGAAATACTATTGGCCGACCATGGAGGATGACACAGCTGCTTTCTTTCAAAGCTGCCACAAATGTCAAATTCATGGGAACCTTGTTCACGCTCCTTCCACCCCTTTACACTCGATAAATAGTCCATGGCCATTTTACAGCTGGGGACTGGACATTATCGGGAAAATCAATCCGCCGTCATCAAAGCAGCACGAGTACATCATTACTGCGACAGAATACTTCACTAAATGGGTAGAAGTCATTCCTCTACGAGGGATTACAGGAGCAACGATTGCGGCTTTCATTAAAGAACATATCATTTGTCGCTTCGGTGTGCCAAAGCATATAATCACTGATAACGGCACTCCCTTTGCCAATAACCAGGTACGAGAGTTACTTGAAGAGTATGTAATTAAACAGGTCTTCTCCACTATCTACTATCCTCAAGGAAACGGACAAGCTGAGAGTACCAACAAGACACTGATCCGGATCACCAGTCGAACAGTACATGACAATCCTAGAGAATGGCATGACCAGTTACCAATGGCGCTATGGGCATATCGAACGTCACCCAGAAGCTCCATTGGAGTTTCTCCATACTCACTTGTTTACGGTGCAGACGCAATTCTCCTAGCAGAGATCAAAATCCCATCATCCAGGATTGCAGCAGCAACCGGGGTCCACTGGAATGAGGCTGAAGCATCCAACTCTAGAGTAGCGGAGTTAGACACTCTGGATTTCAGAAGAAGCAAAGCAGAAGAACACACTCACGTGTACAGGAATAGAATTTCCAGGGCATACAACAAAACTGTGAAACCACGTGTTTTCAAAGTGGGGCATTTGGTCTTGAAAACGGCCAAACACATCCAGCAAGACATGTCCGCACCGAAATTCTCACTGAAATGGGAAGGTCCTTATACGATCACCAAGGCTTACAGTACTGGCTACTAAAAGATCATTAAAGTGGACGGAGGCAAGCTAGAGACAGTCATCAACGGAAAATGGCTCAAGGCATATCATGCTTGATCATTGTCTGCTCTGTCTCATGACACAACAAGACAGGCATTTATTTTCATTACATGTTTGAATTATCAATTTATTCAGAGATGCTTTAATGAAAAAACCTGTTTCATCAATCAAAAACCAGTACAATTTATTCCGCAAATATGTTCAAAACCTTTTGACATGAACGTCGTTAAAAATGAGAAAATACAGCTGAATGCGGCTTAGAAGAGGCCATCTAACAGATTATAATTCCTTGAGAGCATCATCTTCAGTCTAGCTTGATATCTCTTTGTCCTATTCTTCAAGTTCTGTACTGCCTGCTCCACCTTCTCCGATTCAGCAGCCAGAGCCTTTTCTTCTTCCAAGATAGCCTTCACAGCAGGAATTACGTTCGCAAGGATGCCGGATCGATCAACCTTGATGATGTCAAGACGCTGACGCAGCCAACCCACATTGAATTCCATCGATTCACAGGTAGACACCATGTTCTCTCACTCTTCAAATTTTGATTCGGCAACATTACGGATGGAGATGCCCTCCATCTCAGCAATCAGGGGAAGAAGGCAGTTTACCGTGGTAACCAAAGCAGATGCACAATGTTGAACTACATTCCTGGTTGCAATATGGCCATACCTCTTCCATACTTTTGTGTATAAGGGTACGAACTCCTTCCGCACCAAGAATCCGTTGATGGTTCGATAGCTAGAAGACAGACATTTCATGTGAATATCGAATGGAAGACCTGCGTTGGGGTATTCGTAAGACGAGATACCTAGATCGACATCGTCGAGATCCGCAGGAGTGGGCGTATTCGAATTTGAAGGAAGGGGACTGGTCAAATCATCATCATCGACCACTGTCATACATGGGCGTCTCTGCAAAAAAGAGGAGGAGCGAACTGGTACGATCTTACGGCGAACACGAACAGGAGAGTCATCGCAAAGTTGTTCATCCTGAACCTCAGATGGGTGTACGCGTTTAACAGAAGATCCTGGGTGATATGAAGAAGATGATCTGATGTTGTTCGTCATGTCAAAGAGATAGAGTTTCTGCAAGAAAAGACTATCAATGAATAACTGTTTTTAAACCCCGCATACATGTTGAAAAAAACCCTAAAGGAAGACCAAATCAGCTACAGCAGAGCTTATCCGGAGGTCTCGACGCCGACCGAGTCGTGCTTTTCTCCCAAACCCTAATTTGACCAGCTCCACCTGGCGATGTCTATCTATGCGATAAATGCATATTTACTTTAACTTAGTCATTTCCTTATACAAATTTGTCACCATCTCATTCCTACCCCACAATAGTGTAACCATTATGTGCTAGGCAGAGGACTTAATGTTGATGGTAGATTTTCATTTAAGGCTAAAATTGTAAAAGCCAAAACTATGCGCTAACATCCTGCAAAGGATAAAGCCACTGATAAAGTGGAGAATACTTCTTCACTATAAACTTATAGCATTACCTATTAATGCATGACCAGCCTTATATTTCCTGTACTACTCCATTCTCATTATTGGTGCGGCATGACGACTGAGTGATCGCTCTCAACAGAGCAACACGAATTTCCAAGCATTAAATAAGGAGGCATGTACGAAATACCCGTACAGGCTATAACTCTCGGAGTGTTATACTAGCCCGATTGAGCATCTGGACTGTCCGTATCAGTCTCAGAAACGATCACGACCATCCAACTTCACCAGCATGATTGGATGGCTTAGATCGGATCCAAAATTCCCAGGCAGGTATTCGAGTATTCACCACCGACCCAATGCGGGCCCCGCATGGTCGGCCTCCCCAAAAGGGTAGCATGGATTTCCAAATCGTTCATCCAAGGCAGCGCGGACGTGAAACCCTAATTTAGGGTCTTTTTTTTATAAGCAATCTCAACCATCCATCTTCACAGGCATAGATGGAGGGTGTAGATGTAGACTCAAAGGGCCCATAGCATATCAACACAATCACCGTGGGCCCGCCTACATACATGACCGATCGGTCAGGACCAACTATAGTTGGTCGTTCCAGTTCGTGCACCCAAACAAGGGATGCGCACGGACGGTGAAACCCTAATTAGGTTTTGAACATCACAAGCGTCCATTTTCTCCTGCACGAATGAAGGGTCCAGGTATAGACTAGGCAGGTCCGGTGCGCATCAACATGATCACCGTGGGCCCATCTATCTCCATACCCGATCGGCCAAGGCATATCATGCCTGGTTGCCTCGATTCGCACGTCCAAACTAGGCGTGGTTACACCTCCCAATTGCAAACTAATATCGACCACTCAACTTTTCCAGACAAATTGAGTGGCTTAGATCACGTTTTTATGGGAAAATAAAATACAGGCATGTACACCAGCCCGTCGTCTGCACACCAGACTAATCGGCTAAGACCGACCAGGCTTGGTCGCCTCGAAACGCGCGCCCAAAGTTGGCATGACGCGCGGCTTTTGAGGCACAAAATCTCTGTCGCAAATCAATCCTAGCCGCTTCTCTTTGCCGGACAAATTGAGCGATCTAGATTACACTTTCACGAGACAATGAGGTAGGGGCATGTACACCGGCATGCCATCTACACGCATGCCCAATAGGCCTTGCCGAAATCGTGTCCCAAGCTTGGATTCGACCAAGCTGAAGAGTGATGCTTGCGCACCTCTTCATAAACCCTAATTCCACTAACGGTCGCAGATGAGTGTCTCAAAGATCATCTCGTCCGTTCAACTTCACCTGCTTGGTTATATAGCCCTGGTCAGGAGTTAGGTGGTTGATGAGGTGTCGTGGTAATTACCATCCGCCACTCTACCACACCATGTGGTCAGCCAAGAGAGGACTTGGTTGCGCAGCCTCCAAACCATCACATGAAGTAGGCTGGACATGATGCTATTTTAAGACGCTCAACAACGATGCTACATACATGCTGAATATATTCGATGCATTACATGCATAGAATTTACGTGATATTCTACAAGTATCAAATTCCCAAATAACTTAGTTATTTAACCTAGCATTAATTGCTACCTTTTGTGGGTCCCACGATCCGCACATTCGAGACATCAATCATGTCACAAACTGGGGGATACATACTGAAGTATTGGTCTGGCGGTTTACAGCGTGCAGCGCACAACATGCCATCATAAGAACGTGTCAGGAAGTCATGGACGGTTAGTGATGATGGGAGAAGTGGGCAAGACTGATCGTGTAACACTAACACACGCAACTCCACTACTCCATCACTCCAATTTCTCCACTTCCCATGAGAGACGTGGGTTAGGCTCAATGACTTGTATAAATAGGTTCTCCTCCCTATTTTCAAATAAGACAAGACAACAGAATCAAGTGTTGATACAACCGTATTCAAACACCGGAACTGATATCTTACATTCTGCAAGCCAGTTCAGCTTTCTGATACAAGTCATACATAGCCAACACCTTCACAATCTCAACACCTTCTTCGCTTCCCTCCCTAAGATCAACCCCATCTCCTTCACTTTGTGACCGAAGTAAGTCTAGAACGACCATATCTTGGTTTAGGACAGAATTGTACAGATTGATTTCTCGAATCACAAAGCACTCTCGTGCAGAACATTTGTTTAGGGTTTAGATTCATTCCTCATCCACACACCCCAAATTACCAAATTCGGGCAGGAATAGTTTTCACCGATAAACAACCATATATACAATCATATACTGGAATTTATTTAAAGGTCTACTTGTTGATAGTATTAGGTTTTGTCTCATAGGCCCAAACGAAAAAGTTGGTGGTGTACTTGCTGCCCTTTCATTTTCATGATCAATAGTGGGTATCAAGTTGTTTGCGTATGTGATTTGAAGACTGGAGACTATAAGATTTTCTTTTTGGTATTCTGATATTTGTGATACTTCTTGGACACTTTATTGGTTGGGATCCAACAATCTTTTTATCTTGACAGACTTGAAATTCTATTGTATAAATCACCAATATACCGAGTCGTTTTTATTTGTTATCTACTTTGATAGTTTGTAAACTAAGATTGATTATTTAGATAGTCTTTGTCTTAGTTGATCTTCAACCAACAAAGGAGTTTATATTTATTAAACAGAAGATCCTTTGTCCTCGACTTATCTCTGATTAAAATCTTGAGATTGATTGACAAGGTACTCAAACATGTTAGTCCTCTATTGTTTAGGATTACGATCCAAAGTAGTTGAGTTGTGGAAGTCTTCAGAGCAGGTGAAACGACTTGAAATAGTGGACTCTATCTTGGGGTTCATATGCGTAGACCAAATTGGTTGTAAGCACAGGGACACTGAAGAAACTGAGTAATTAAGAATAGTTAACTTGGTCTCAATTACATGAAGTTGTGGTAGTTAATTTGTTATATCGGCTCAATTCTAAGAGTATTCAAAACTGGACTAGGTCCCGGGGGTTTTTTGTCTTGCAGTTTTCCTCGTTAATAAAATATTGTGTGTTATTTTCCTTTACTTTACTTTCCGCATTATTATAATTATAATTATTGTTATAGTTATAATTAAAGTAATAACATTGTGCGTTAATCAACACTTTGTTTTATCCCATATATTGGTTGGGTTTCGATCTTACGCTATATAATAAATATATACCTTTTTCAAGTAATCTCCTTGGAAATTCGTGTTTGTATTAGATTACACAGGTTGTGTCTGTCGTAGGTTGATATCGAAAAGATTGTGGTGTACTCGGTACCCTCATCATTTGATGAATATTATCTGGACATGCACTAGTAACAATAGAAACACACAAAACATTATATATATTTTTAATACAAAAAACATGCATTTATAAAAACAAAACCTTCTGCTAGTTATATTTGAGATTATGTTAATTGTTGTATCGTACTTTTAATCGGACTTGGTTCTTCTTCAACTGCAACTATTTGGTTGTTTTTATTTGTTTTGTCTTTTGTTTTCTTACCTGTACTCGTAATTTACAGCGCGTTAGAATACACATCCTGAATTAACTTCTGGAATTCTAAAACTCAAAAAGCAAGAAGTTAGTTAGGTATAAAATTTCAGAAAAATTTCTAGAAGCAAAAAAGTTAATTTTTTGTGAAGAAAAATATTATTGCTTCTGACTCCTGCTTCTGGTATCTAGACTCGCTCTTAGGGTTTTCTCGATTTTTCGGAACACAGGATTGGGGGATATTGAAACTAATTGGGGGATATAAGTTACTTCCCCCAACCAGTAGTGTTTGCTAACGGGCGTTTTCTGGGGCAAAAATACTCTTCCCTCAAAATAAAAATCTAAAAACTTAAATTCAAAAAGCAAAAATCATATCCCCCATTTCCATCTTCACTTCTTATTAATCTCTTTGAGGTTAGGGTTTTGATACCCAAATATTCCCCATTCCCTTTCCCTTTCAAATTCTAAATTTTCCCCACTTCCTTTCAAATTCTCTTCTCCTTCTCTGACGACTCCTCACTTTGAAAACGTTTTTTTTTAACATTTAGAAGTGATGAAAACCATGCTGGAAATGATGAAGACCATGCCGGTAGTGATGAAGACATGCCGGAAGTGATAAAGACCATGCCGGTAGTGATGAAGACCATGCCGGTAGTGATGAAGACAATGCCGGTAGTGATGAAGACCATGGCGGAAGTGATGAAGACCATGCCGGTAGTGATGAAGACCATGTTGGAAATATTTTTTTTACATCAACGGAAGTGATGAAGACCATGCTGGAATTGATGAAGACCATGCTGGGAAAGGGTGCCGGCATGTTTGGTAACTAACATTTAATGGCTTAACTAAATGCCGGCGTGCTCGATAGAAATCTATCAATGTCGATAGTCAAGTGAAAAAAAAATAAGTTTCCTAGATACTTTACATCATGTGCCGGCAGAGAAATTTAAGCAACATACTATGCCGGTATCAGTACCGGCATGCTCGAGAATTAATTAACTGTGTCGGAAGACTGGTTAAAACCAGAAAAAAAAATCAAAACGGAATAGGTTTTGAATTTCAAAACCAAAAAAAGTTCAAAACCGGGAGGGGCTACGCCCCCCGGACCCCCTGCATAGCGTACCGACATAGTTTTTTGGTTGAATACTATGCCGGCTTGAATTTCAAAATAGGGGATAAGCTCGGTGCCGGCTTGGACGTGGTATGAATACCATGCCGGTATGGCTGCTTCCGGCATTGTATTCATACCACGTCCATGCCGGCACCGAGCTTTTTCAGCTGCAAAAATGGTGGCTTCAAAGAAAAAAAATCAAATTTTCAACCTCTTAGCAGCAATTCTCTCTTCACAATCATCCTCCATTTTCAACAAAAAAAGTTCCATTTCAAATACTCTTTCCCTCCTTCTACTCTCACCTCACTCACCCAAATACAATAAATATACACACTAATCATTTAACAAATACTTAAGATTTTTCCTAATTATAATTAATCACTAAACCTGATTAGTGAGGGGTAGATTAGGTATTAGGTAAAATACATAGATAAGGGGTGACCCTGATTTGATATTTGGATCCCGTTTTTGTCCTTTTTCTCTATCCCCCAATTAATTTAAATATCCCCCAATCACGTGTTCATTTTTTGGAGGTTTTCTTTTAATTGATTTTTGATATCTTTTTTGTAGTTTGATTGATGAACGATTATTTTATTTATTTATTTTTGATTTTTTTTTCTATGCCAAATATATATGTTTTTGGGTATAATTATCCCTAAGATTGAAAGCCTTTTCTAAGATGATGATAAACGAAAATGGGAAAATTAAAAAAAGTGTTGAATGTTTTTTTTTTTTTGCTTGTTTTGGATTTTTTTGATCAATTTAATATTTTCAAACAAATATGGACCGAACTAAATTTTCGGGTTTATCTCCAGACCAAATTGATCTGGACCGACCAAAATGGACTAAAGTGGAATTTTTTTTATATCTCCAAAGTATGGAACCTAGTTCAAAATTCGACAGACGTATGCGTATTATTTGGATTTATAGGAATCAAATCATATCAATGGTTCGTAACTCGACGGTAATTTAAAACTACATATGTACATGTACGCGTATAATTCGTTTATAAATATGAGGTTGTTCGTAGGCAAAAACTGTTAGAGCATAGCTCGGTCGACCTCGCATGCGTTGCTATCTCAAGCATGTTTGCCAATGTTACTGATCAAAACTATGAGTCTTGACTTCTAGCCTACATAGCTAAGTTTCGGACTAGGATAGAAAAGTGCAGTTGAGCTCAAGGATCTCATGGCGATTCATCGTACACCGACGAAGATCTACACAAGGAATCATGGAACTTCATCAACAAAAAGGTATGTGAAGACTTGAACTTATCTATCACTCAAAAGTCTATCTCTTCTATCTCCTACTTCTTATGAGACAAAAGACGTATGCTATATAGACTTGATCATACACATTTGATATTTCGAGCCGAGTGTATCTCGCCTATCTATATCTCGAAATCATGTGTTCGTAAAGCGTTTCGCTTTGATCAAGTTTATCTTCACCTAGTGACGAAAGTCATGAAAAGTTTCAATTACTTTGAGAATTGCTCTGACGCGAAACGGTCGGTGAATAACGGCTATATAACGTCCTCTGAGAATGTCTCGATGATTGGAATGAGAGTTCAGATTACATAACCATGTATTCCTTAATCCGAAGTTTTCGAACTTTGTTGATTGAGAGAAACCGGAGGAATTGGTTTTGCCAAGTCCGCAAACCCAGTCCGCGAACCTAGTCCGCGAACTGACGGAAGTTCTTGTACCGAGAATTTCTGCTGGGATTTTCCAAAAACTCGTTTGCGTGTAAGTCCGCGAACTGGCGAAAGTCTCTTTGCCGAGATTTTCTGCTGAGTTTGGAAAACTCCACCGGTTGTCTTAAGTCCGCGAACTTGTTTGTGATCTTAAGAGGTTATGATCTAAAGATGTGCTCTGAACATGAAACTTAAATTACTAAGGAATGCTTTATGCAAACCGTGGCTATAAAAGTTCATGAGCCGATTCAATTGAATCGAATCATCTTTGTTTCAATTGTGTCTTGTGTAGTTACATAAGATCTCATAGCAATTGAACAACTCTTTAACTAGTTCATTTGAGTCAATTGAACTAGTTGTGGTGAAGAAGAACAAGGTTAATATGAAATGCTCATATGATTAACCTTTTGGGTTACTATGTTGAACCAACATACACGTACACGTTTAGGCATGGTTTTCACAAACCCGGTAAACGTCTACCCAAGTGTGTGTGACAAGCTAAGTTTTCGATCTAACGGTTGAGAAATATTAGCTTGAATCTAAATCAGGTTTTCATCTAACGGTGAATATGGATTGCTTTGTAACTAAGGCAAAACCCTGATTTGAAGACTATATAAGGGAGACATCTAGCATTGTGCAAAACTAATCCCCACACGTCTGTGTGATCTAGTGCGCTCGCTAGAGTCGATTCTCCTTTAACCTTTGGTTTTCTTCTCTAAAACCAGGTTAACGACTTAAATACTTCATTGGGATTGTGAAGCCAGACCGATACTACTTTTATCGTAGTAGTGTGATCTGATCTTGCATCTTTTATCGTACGAGTACAATCTTTGATTGGCTTGAGATCGTGAGAGTTCTCCGATAGGCAAGATAAAGAAGTCACAAACATCTTCGTCTCACTGTTTGTGATTCCTCGACAAACCACCTGTGTAGTCAGGAAGGATTGTAGAGAGGTGATTGATTAATCTAGGTTGTTCTTTGGGAATATAAGACCGGATTATCAATTGGTTCCTGTTCACCTTGATTTCATATATTAAGACGGAACAAAACCTAAGTTTTATCTGTGGGAGACATATTTATCCTTTGATAGACTTTTTTATGTGAGACAGATTTGTTTATTATCAAGTCTGCGATTTTGGGTTGCAGCAACTCTTGGTTGTGGGTGAGATCAGCTAACGGAATCAAGTGCGCAGTATCCTGCTGGGATCGGAGTCGTAGGAGTACAACTGTACCTTGGATCGGTGGGAGACTGATTGGGGTTCAACTATAGTCCAGTCCGAAGTTAGCTTGTAGTAGGCTAGTGTCTGTAGCGGCTTAATACAGTGTGTATTCAATCTGGACTAGGTCCCGGGGTTTTTCTGCATTTGCGGTTACCTCGTTAACAAAATTTCTAGTGTCTGTGTTATTTCTTTTCCGCATTATATTTTTTATATAATTGAAATAATACAGGTTGTGCGTTTGTGATCATCAATTGGAAATCCGACCTTTGGTTGTTGATTGATATTGATTGATCCTGGGACATTGGTCTTTGGTACCGTCCAAGTTATCTCTCTTTGATAAAGACTCGCAGATTTCCATTTGCTTGAGTAAAGATCAAATCGAGAGATTGAGATATAAACTCTTTGATATATATTTTTATTGATTGAGTTTAACTGTCTAGTTGATTCTCATAAAAAGTATTTCGGAGTTAGTATATACAAATTGCTAAGCAAAATATTGGGTGGCGTTGTTAGACCCCCGCTTTTTCAATTGGTATCAGAGCAGGCAAACACGTTTAAGACCTTACAAGTCTGTGTTTGTAGCGATCTGACTCTATGGATAGTAGTTCTATCTCAATAAATGCACCACCATATCCAGGGATTTCATAATTCTCTTACATGAATGATTTAATAAAATATGTAGAAGAAATTCTATCTAAACCTTCACCAGGTTTAAAATCCCTTGGAGTGTTTTCAGGGCTTGAAAAGAAGCTTGAGAGCTTATCTCTTGATGTTGAGTTATACCTCCAGAAAGAGCAAGAATCTCTTGACAGGCTAAATCAAGTTATGATGAATAATATTCATGTTGAAGTTGATATTGATTTACTAATCAGTGAGAGCAATGCTCCTCCTCTGCGTAATCCAATTAGTTGTGATAAACTAAAAGAATTACAAGAGGAGTTTAAATCTCAGTCATCTGAGTGTATCACCTCAAAGCATGAATTTATTCGTTGCTCAATTCCTGATACTTCCTATCAAGATAGTAGTATTGACTTCTTTTATGAAGAATTTAGGAAGTCTCTTTTTATCAAAAGAGTTTCCCTTCGCAGTACTAAAAACTATCTGCAGAAACTGTTTTTTATAAGTTGGAAAACAAGAAATCAGAAACACAAATCTTTTTGGGTTCTCTTGAAGTTCTTTGATAGACTTATAAAAATAGTTCCTTGGGTGTTTCTCAACACTACAAGATTTAAGATTTGTTGGAAAGAAACTCTTTCTTGGTGCCATGGTGAGCAAGACATTGTTCACCTCAACGCAACTTGTTTGTGTTGAAAATGCATTCTCACCAAGAAATGCCCTGCTATGTATACGGTGACGGAAGCACAACAACTGGGGCGCACAAATTATATTCGATAAGGATGTATAATTCAATTGGAATTTTCTAAAAAGGTATGTCCATAAACTTGAGAAAGTTTTATGTTTTTATTACTTGTTTGAGTACTATAATGATCCAGTACCTTGATTATCGTTCATTTCTACCTAACTTGATCTGTGTTTAAGGTTCTTAAATGTTTAGGTTTGAAAACATGAGTTCGGGATGTTTGGACTTCATGGTACACATACCAAGTATGCATAACATCATTTAAAACCAAAATCCATGGGTTTAAGTTCGAAAACCCAGTTTGCAAACTTGAACATTCGTTTGCAAACCCGTACGCATACTTGCCTGTAGACGTCGATATTTGGTAAACTTGTTTTGGCCGTATTTTCTTCGTCCGAACTCGGAATGACCTCATTATTTTTGCATTCTATTTATTTTGAATTCTCTTCAAAATGGAGTTGAGAAAACTTGAATTGGATGAGTTAATATTGGTATTTGTCCCATTTTTTGGTTTGAGTGTTTTGCTCCGTTTCATCGCACTTGTTCCAATTCTCTTGGACTTGGGCACTTGGATTCTTGGAATACTACTCTTCTAAGCTCATTTGTAGCTTTAAAAAGAATATTTTTGGTGAATCATAAAGAAGGAAGTTCAAGAATGGGCAGTAGTGCGCATTATTATGGAATTCTTGAATGTTCATAATAATTTTATGTGAACTACGGTGCATGGTCGTTAATGACTTTGTATGATCTTCTTTGTTAATAAAATCTTTTTATACGCCTTTGGTAGCTATTCTTGGTATAAATCCAGGCGAAAAAGATTGATTCTACCCTCTAAGGACAAATCATCTTATATGTGCATTACGAGTTTGTCATGATGCCTAGGAAACTTCTTACGAGAATTTATTCTTGATTTTGAGAAGGATTACTAGAGTTTGGAATATCCATTATTCTGACTACACATAGATATATTTGTTTTCATCTTCTTATGTTATTTTTTTTAAGTTTTTAATTTCTAAAAATATTTGGAGGATGATGTAATTGCAGTATTGATCGTTATGATTTTGTGATATTGCAATTTGATCATGGGATATGTATTGTTTGCGTCCGTGAACTTGAAGGTACCATATGTTGTCAAAAGTAAAGTCGTTCATGAATTGGTATTCGTATTGATGAAAGGACGAATGGACTTTTGACACTTACAAAAGTTATGCCTATGCAGTCATGTATTTGATGGAAAATAGGATAAAATCTTTTGTTTGAAAAGGATAAAGTCTATTATGTCGTTATCATGGAAAATAGAATAGATCCTTGTATGTTATCCACAGTATTGATCTTCATTGATCCATTTTGTTATGTTTTACCATGAAGGCTCCATTGTGTGTCTTATGTTGAGCACGATACAACTAAGTCGATTATTCTTATTGGCTTTGTTGGTTGTTCCATAAGATGCTATATGTTGAGCATTATGAACTAAATTAATCATCTTGGTTGGTTATTTAGTTATTTGCTCCGAAAGTCTTCTTTTGTCGAGCAAATCCTTTGACAATTAAATTGATTACTTTTGTGATTAGTTTGGTTGTGTGTATTCCAATTAGATTAATTATAGGTTCTCTTGTAATTAATCTAGTTGAGTTTTTCATATATTCCACAAGTTCTCGTGTTGAATATATGAATGGCTATACTAATCATGTTCTATTGGTTGATGTAGTTGTATATTCCGTAAGGTTTTCCTTATGTTGAGTATGTGAACGATTAAGTTATTCATCTCCGTATGATTACCTTAGTCATAGCTCCGTAAGTTTACTTATGTTGAGCACAATCAATTAAATTGATCACTTTTGTGACTTAATTTAGTTGCGTATTCTAATTAAATTAATCATGGGTTTACTTGTGATTAATTTTATTGAGTTTTGGATATAGAAAATCATTTTCCTATGGTTTTTGGTGTCCAATTAAAAATCCTTCTTTTCTTTCAAAATTAAGGTCGCTCTTGTTGTTCTCTCGGGAATGACATCAAATGGGGGAGAGTTCTTTTGAACTTGTGCTTAATGGTAATATCTTGCGGGGTGTGCGGCTGTGGAATTTTATAGGGGTTATCTTGTATCTTAAAACTCCTTGATGAATGAATTTAGCTTCGGCTTTATGATTGCATCTAAATTAAGATGGTATGTATTTTTCTTTTAGTATGTGAAATGTCTCTTGTGGAAATTTCATTATGATCCCGTTCTTGTACCTTTGCCAATTTTATTGAAAAAAAGGGGAGAAATATTGTAGTTCACACTACAAATACATATGGTTTTTGGATCATTGTGTAAGGGGGAGTGGTTTCCATGATCGAGATGGAGTATTGACTAAGGGGGAGTGATACATATCACCATAATATTACTGTTAAAGTCGTGATACAATTTGACTTTGATGTTACATAATAATACTATGACACTGTATAATAATGATCGAGAATCTTGATTTCTCTCATTGTTATAGCTAAGGATCTTCAACAACGGTGATGCTAAACTTACAACCTTTGTTCATTGGAATACTTGGAAGGACGAAGATTTCAGGGAACGTTGAATATTAGACTATGGAATAGGATCCACTAAAGTTTATCTTTTTTGTATTTCATATGTATTAATAGTTTTGTCACTAAAATTGACAAAGGGGGAGATTGTTAGAGCATAGCTCGGTCGACCTCGCATGCGTTGTTATCTCAAGCATGTTTGTCAATGTTAGTGATCAAAACTATGAGTCTTGATTTCTAGCCTACATAGCTAAGTCTCGGACTAGGATAGAAAAGTGTAGTTGAGCTCAAGGACTTCATGGCGATTCATCATACAACGAAGAAGATCTACACAAGGAACCGTGGAACTTCATCAACAAAAAGGTATGTGAAGACTTGAACTTATCTATCACTCAAAAGTCTATCTCTTCTATCTCCCACTTCTTATGAGACAAAAGTCGTATGCTATATAGACTGGATCATACACATTTGATATTTCGAGCCGATCTATATCTCGAAATCATGTGTTGGTAAAGCGTTTTGCTTTGATCAAGTTTATCTTCACCTAGTGACTATAGTCATGAAAAGTTTCAATTACTTTGAGAATTGCTCTGACGCGAAACGGTCTGTGAATAACGGCTATATAACGTCCTCTGAGAATGTCTCGATGATTGGAATGAGAGTTTAGATTACATAACCATGTATTCCTTAATCCGAAGTTTTCGAACTTTGTTGATTGAGAAAAACCGGAGGAATTGGCTTTGCCAAGTCCGCGAACTGACGGAAGTTCTTGTACCGAGAATTTCTGCTGGGATTTTCCAAAAACTCGTTTGCGTGAAAGTCCGCGAACTGGCGAAAGTCTCTTTGCCGAGATTTTCTGCTGAGTTTGGAAAACTCCACCGGTTGTCTTAAGTCCACGAACTTGTTTGTGATATTAAGAGGTTATGATCTAAAGATGTGCTCTGAACATGAAACTTAAATTACTAAGGAATGCTTTATGCAAACCGTGGCTATAAAAGTTCATGAGCCGATTCAATCGAATCGAATCATCTTTGTTTCAATTGTGTCTTGTGTAGTTACATAAGATCTCATAGCAATTGAACAACTCTTTGACTAGTTCATTTGAGTCAATTGAACTAGTTATGGTGAAGAAGAACAAGGTTAATATGAAATGCTCATATGATTAACCTTTTGGGTTACTCTGTTGAACCAACATACACGTACACGTTTGGGCATGGTTTTCACAAACCCGGTAAACGTCTACCCAAGTGTGTGTGACAAGCTAAGTTTTCGATCTAACAGTTGAGAAATATTAGCTTGAATCTAAATCAGGTTTTCATCTAACGGTGAATATCGATTGCTTTGTAACTAAGGCAAAACCCTGATTTGAAGACTATATAAAGGAGACATCTAGCATTGTGCAAAACTAATCCCCACACGTCTGTGTGATACTAGTGCGCTCGCTAGAGTCGATTCTCCTTTAACCTTTGGTTTTCTTCTCTAAAACCAGGTTAACGAATTAAAGACTTCATTGGGATTGTGAAGCCAGACCGACACTACTTTTATCGTAGTTGTGTGATTTGATCTTGCATCTTCTATCGTACGAGTAAAATCTTTGATTGGCTTGAGATCGTGAGAGTTATCCGATAGGCAAGATAAACAAGTCACAAACATATTCGTCTCACTGTTTGTGATTCTTCGACAAACCACTTGTGTAGTCAGGAAGGATTGTAGAGAGGTAATTGATTAATCTAGGATGTTCTTCGGGAATATAAGACCGGATTATCAATTGGTTCCTGTTCACCTTGATTTCATATCTTAATACGGAACAAAACCTAGGGTTTATCTGTGGGAGACAACTTTATCCTTTGATAGACTTTTCTGTGTGAGACAGATTTGTTTATTATCAAGTCTGCGATTTTGGGTTGCATCAACTCTTGGTTGTGGTTGAGATCAACTAAGGGAATCAAGTGCGCAGTATCCTACTGGTATCAGAGGAGTAGGAGTACAATTGTACCTTGGATCAGTGGGTGACTTATCGGGGTTCAACTATAGTCCAGTCCGAAGTTATCTTGTAGTAGGATAGTGTCTGTAGTGGCTTAATACAGTGTGTATTCATTCTGGACTAGGTCCCGGGGTTTTTCTGCATTTGCGGTTTCCTCGTTAACAAAATTTCTGGTGTCTATGTTATTTCTTTTCCGCATTATATTTTTTATATAATTGAAATAATACAGGTTGCGCGTTTGTGATCATCAATTGGAAATCCGACCTTTGGTTGTTGATTGATATTGATTGATCCTTAGACATTGGTCTTTGGTACCGTCCAAGTTATCTCTCTTTGATAAAGACTCGCAGATTTCCATTTGCTTGAGTAAAGATCAAATCGAGAGATTGAGATATAAACTCTTTGATATATCTTTTTATTGATTGAGCCTAACTGTCTAGTTGATTCTCATAAAAAGTATTTCAGAGTTAGTCTATACAGATTGCTAAGCGAAATATTGGGTGGTGTTGTTAGACCCCCGCTTTTTCAAAAACGTTTCACTAATTTTTGGGGTAAAAGTGGTTGAGGAGGCAAGTGCTTGATGAAGCAAATCGTTTAAGATTTTGAACAAATGTGTTGCATGAGAATACTTTGAATTTGAAAGAGTAATCTGTAGGTTCGTTCACAAAGAAGGAGAAGGGTCGGTCTGTAGGAGGGAAGCTGAGAATGTGTGGATATCAATGAAGATTGATCGATAATGAATGATGTGTTGAACTGCTTTGAAGATGATTTTTATGTGTAACACAAGAGAAAAATTTTGTGTGTTTGATATGGTTGTTAGACGACTGATATCTGATGAGATAAATTTAGTTCTTGCTTAGTTTTCCATATAATAGTTTAAGGAACCTATTTATTTAGCACATCGATTTCCTATGAGTGGTGACAGTTGAAGAGAGTGGAAGAATGGGGAGGTGGGAAATCGTGTGTAAACCAGTTCCACTTTGAGTGCGAGATTTTTTTGATCAACAATCCATTACTCCATTTACTCCTTCAACTTCCAGCATGACTTACTCACATTTCTTATCGTGGATGTATTGCAAATCGCACGTGTCTAACTAATATCCCCTCATGTGACATGAATTGATGTCTCATGTGTAAGTATGCTTTCCAGGCGTATTTCATGTGGTCAATCATTGACCTGGTGAGGCTATGAGTCTTAACTAATGAATTGAACATAGTTCGTAATTCAAGGTTATTATGGATGAAGCATGAAGTGTTTCATGGAACAACAACATGCTTTGTGGACTATAGACATTGAGTGAGTCTGATGGGTCACTGATAGTTGTGACATATCATTATGCTAGCTGAAGCAGCAATAATAGTGAATGATTTGGATTCAGAAACATAAGTTTAATGAGATTGGTGGATCGATCATAAACCATTATGTTAATCCGTCAAGCATTTGACAGGAAGTCATGTGAAGATAATCATTGTTGAATGATCATAGAAGGTTCATCTTCGATCCAAATGTCATGATTAAGTCGAATGACAAGCAAAGAGATTATAATATTAAAATATTAGTTGACTGACGAACCAATTGGTTTATGGACCAACTGAGTATTGGTCGATGAACTAGTACAGTATGACATATTACTTCTCCAATATTGATAGTTAATTAATATGGGAAATATTGCTTTGCAAAGCCATTGATAGTTAAATCAATAAAATATTAATTAAATAATAATTTAAATATTAATAAAATATTGGTAGATGGACCGAATATTAAATTATTAAGTAAAACATTAATTGCTGAATCAATATAAAAATTATTAGTGTTTGAACCTGTTCAGAATTATGCTTTGCAGAGCATTAGGTTAAAAACCATAATTCTGATCGATAGATGATCTATCAATGATTGAATGAGGATCAACCAATGAATGAAAGGGATCGGTTATTGGTAGTGGCACTGACCATGTGGCGTCCATGTGCTTTGCAGAGCATTCACCAAAGTCAGTTGCAGAGCATTTGGTGCAAGGATCATTAATTAGTGTTTCATCATATCATAATTAAAATAGTGCTATGTAGAGCATTAGGTAATAAAACCTAATTTTAGTATAAGGAGTACCGACCAAGAGGTGTTGTAACCGACTATTGGTGGTCATGGGACCAACTGATGGTGTATGGATGATAGTCCAAGTTGATGGAAGGAGTTTGAATTAAATATGGACTAAAGAGGATTAATTAGGTCATTAATCATTGAACGAGGTGGGACCGGCTATTGGTAGACGAACGAACGACCATGACCAGCCATGGTGGTGTGCCCGTGTCTCCATGCCCTCCGCAGACCATTCCTGAGAACTTTGGTGTTTTATGATTGCCCATTGAGCATAATTTTGTCTTTACACAAGAATTTGAGTTTGACTGAAACTCGTAACTTTGCTTGAAAGACCAGTATTTTGAAATATTAAGATAATTTTTTTCTAATTTTTTTATGGTAAAAATTCATAATGGTTGCAGGACCACTTGATTTGCAAACCATATGGTCCATGGAGCAAGATCTGAAAAGATATGGAAATAAGGAGTTCTAATCAAAAGAGGATGTCCTTAAAAGAGGAAACCCAAATAATAATAAAATAATATTAACACTAATAAAGTAAAAAGGAAAAGTGGGTTGGCGATCGGCCGAAACCGACGACATGGCAGAATATGTGGGCCCCACTCACGCGTTTCCATTATCTTATCTCATATTTTTTTTTATTTGATTAAACTTATATATATTCTTGTTCATCCATGTTTTTGGATGTTTTTTAGAACAATATTACTAAATACACCCGTGCCTTTTATTCGAGACTTACTCGGTGGTGGCCCGTTTCCCGAAAGGTGAATACTTCATTACTAATCCATGGAATTCAGTCGAGAAAAGCCATTAATTGAAGTAGATAAATATTGGGGTGAATTGATATACTTTTTTAGGAATTCATCCGATGAATACAACACTAGATTTAATTAATTAATCGCTCTTTACTAGCAGACAATCTGTCTAGAAGCATTTAATTGATTCAGATATGAGATTACAACATCATGTTTGTTCTGAATATTATTCAGGGAGAGTTTCCAGTACCAAAGACATCTTTCAAATGAATTTTGAACATTGAAAGGAATACTGAATCGCCCAACACAAATGATAAAATACATGGAATATTGAAAGCTCTTGCTCAGAGGCTTTATCATTGCCGGAATATATTGTTGATTTGACGAGGTTACTGGACTGCAATTCACTTATCTTGCGGACGTAAAGATATAAAATATCTTATGCTTTTGATGTTGTCAAAGATATATAATTCCGATGTAATTTTACAAATCTAACCTTCATCAAAAGTCCACCATCAGTAGAGGCATATAAAATCCGGCACACATCAACCACTATATGAAAATAGTGTGAATATGAATTGAAATATGAATGGACGTATATGCAATTTTATCAACAGCAAGGACCGGGTTTGGAGGTTCAACGGTTAGTCTAGGGATAAATAGGTTAGGAGTTCGAATTGGGTCACCCACAAATTGGTGGCATTTGAGGGGAGACAATTCCGTGGCCTTTGTGGGAGATAAGGAATAAGCTCAACAGCGAGAAACAAATACACTCTAGGGTTTTGGAGTGGAGTAGTAAGGGCCAACTCCCTTCTTCATATCTCACAATCAAACACAAGTGAGAAGAAAAAACCCTAGCCGAAGAAAAAAATGTTGTGATCATTAATTTCCAATAGATTTTCTTCTTCTTCTGGATCACTTCGTCACACCAACGTCCTATGATCTCAGTTCTTCCAATTTCTGAAAGTATTCTGCAAGAACTAATAGCTTTAAATCATAACTTGAAACAACAACATGAATTAACTGAAAATATTTTCAAAGAAATTCATGGGAGTATTGTAGCTTCCGAGTGTTTTTACAATAAGTTTGGGAAATTTGTTGGTGTGGGAGTTGGAAATTTCTCACCACCAGAAATGCTATCCAAAGCCATTTCATCGCTTTCGATTTTCCCCTGCTTCTTTACAACTGTAAAAAACACAAGGTTTTACAAAGAAAGGGTCAGTTATTTTGTAAGAGAAGAGTTTCATATTTCATATAAGTCTCTAAAAATATACTCATTTGTACTGCAATTCTCTAGCCAACAAAAAATATACAGATGTAATTAATTACTATAAGAGAAGAGAGAACTTCAAGTTCAGCAAACTAAATTCTCACCACCAGAATTGCTATCAGAAGCCTTTTCATCGCTTTCGATTTTCCCCTGCTTATTTACAATTGTAAAAAGAAACATAAGGTTTTACAAAGAAATGGTTAGTTATTCTGTAAGAGAAGAGCTTCACATTTCATATAAGTCTCTAACAATATACTCATTTGTACTGCAATTCTCATGCCAACAAAAAATGAACAGATGTGATTAATTAAGGTTGTGGTGATTCTGGTAAATACATTCTTTCTTCCATTGTTGGGAATCAAAACTAGGGTTTGGATAATAAGATGCACACTAGTATATTCAAGTTAAAAAGAAAATTCGATTGAAACCCAGGGTTAAATTTAGATATGCCTAACTTTTTATGCCTTCGAAGTACAAAAGTGTCAACACGTACACGTAAGTGATATACGCATTTATGTGTCTATTTTGTTCTCAATATTCTGTATTGTTAGACTCGATTAAATACTTATTGTGTTATTTTATATTTTTGTAAAATAAGCTCTTGCGGCGAAATTGGCTCGAAAAGTGGTGTTTACATCCTAGGATAGAGTACTATAGACACCCCAGAAATGCACCGGAGGAAGCCAGAAAAAGTGTTGGAAACACCCCAGAAAAATTACTAAAGGCACCCCAAGGGACATGTGTTATTCGGACTCCAGCAACGGATAAGGGGGCGACCACTGGATTAGGGGGACACCATCTTCAACATTTCAAATATTTGAATTTTGGAGGGAAAATGGGTGAATAGTGCTGTCAAATTAGGGTTAGGATTTTGGAGGTCTTATAGTGAGACTAAACAGCTAAAAATCATTGGGTATCTTCCATTGAGATAAACACATATAGTGGTATGATCGAATTCAGTTAGAATTGGCTGGATAATCACCAATTGATCAAAACATCAAGAACAATTTTGGCGGGAAACAAAAAATTCAAATAATGGTTTTGGCGGGAAAACATATTCTCTCCCTGGCAGATTTTCAAATTGATTTTCGATGGATTTGTGGAGAGACTAAATGGCTGGAATTAATTGGGTCATATCTATTGAGTATAACAAGATTATTCTGAGCGTTGGAATGAGTTAAATTTGGCTAGAATCCGCTAACTTTCAATCGAGAGTTAAACATGGGAGATACGCTCGAGTTCTCTGTGAGAGGAATTTTTGGGAAGTTTTGTGGACTAAATGGGGAAGATATCTGATCTTCTTAAGTGTTTATGCAACTATGGAAGTATTACAGCTCATATGCGCAGGCAGAGGGGATGGAGAAGATCATATCTCGGCTGACAGTGAAGAAAATGGAAAAAAAAATATTTTCCGAGTAATGGAGGATTATGTGGAGTTACTGCGAGTGATTCGTTGCGCCTGTTGGGTATAAAAGGGACCCTTGGGAGCTGATAGAGGGTTATCAAGAGTTTGGGGAAGTTTTGGTGCCGAGAGAAGCGAAGGGGAGAAATCTCTCCTGCTGCTGCTGCGCTCGAGGAGGAGGAAGAAGATGAAGAACTGACGCTCCAGAAGCGTCGTTCTTCAACAGTACCCGCAGCAGTTCAGTTGTGTCGTTGTTTACAACACTAAGGTTGTATCGTTCATTACTACACTTCAGTTTTGTTTTATACAGCGCAATTGTAACGCTTATAACTGTTGCGAATCTTTGTTTTAGCATTTTCTCATCTTTTAATCAACTTTTTGAGCTATAAAAATGTATTTTGAGAACATGATTAATATGAGTAGCTAAACCCCAATACTGGGATGATGGAGGAAGCCATATTTCACGCATATGATAATTATATTTAATTCTTTTTGACTACTTGCACTTTTTATTAATCATTTTATGATTTTTCTTAATTGATTGTCATTTCATTTGATGGTTTATGCTTGGTCATAGTGCTTTTGATATGCCATGCTTTCGATTTACAGTTAATCTTCTAAAAATCTACCTTGGCAAGAATGAGAGTCCTTATTATTTGAGCTATAACTATTTGGAATAAATATATGAATCATGTGAATGATTAATGGCGGAATCCTGAGTCCCAGTGTCTCTTGATCCTGTGAAAAATTTTGTATATATTTTTGTTTTAAAAATCTTTTCAAGTCCGAGCAACGAATTCTTATTTACCGCAAAATTAATACTACAACAAAAATGGCGCCGCTGACGCGGACTTGTATATAGATATATTTTTTTATTTATTTTTTATGTTTATTTTTATTTATTTTTGTTCTTCTTTACATTTTTGGGTTTTTGTCTTTTTCTTTCAGATTTTGGAAGTTGGAGCGAAAGAAAATTTTGCCAAAGTTTTTGGTGAATACTTAAAGACTGGAGTAAAAGGCAAAGCGAAAGGGGCGAAAGAAGAAGATTTTTTTATTTTTTTTTATTTTGATAAAAAAAAAGGAGAGAAAAAAAAAGAGAGATATTTGTATTTTATTTTATTTATTTTTATTTTTTTAGACTTTTTATTTTTCTTAGACTTTATTTTTTCTTTTGCACTTTTTTTATGGAGTTTGGAATTTAAATTTTGGGACATTATTTTTCATACCCAACGGAAGGGTATTATTAATTAAAAAAAATTTATATATAAACTGTGTGCAGGGAAGGACGACGATTACTATATCGTCTCGGCCCCTCGGGTTCGTACATGACATAGGAGTCGTGGCCCGAGTCGACTTCAACGGTTCATCCCCCGTCTGGTACGGGAGGTAAGTCCATCGAAACACTCGCGAATCTCCTGTAAGCGAGTTACTGTAATCCTTAAGGTGATTCATTGATTGAGGACGAATTTGGACTGTTTTTAAATTCCTAGTAAAGGGCAAGGCCTGGCCAATACAAGATAAGGGTTCGGATTTCATCACCGCTCCCTTCTTGCCCGCTTTAGGAAAACGAAACCAAACGCGAACCTAAGCTTAAAATTTTGACTAGAACGAGACCTATAGGGTAACGAGCTTAGTAGGAAAGTCGTTCGAAAAATATTGGTTACTCTTTTAGCATACTTCGAAGTTCATGATGGTTTCTGTGAGTTGAATGCGTGATTGCGGTGCCTTGTGATATCGGTGAGGCCTTGGGTATCAAAGCTCCACTGAGCTTCCCTCGCCTCAATTCAACTTACTTTGACTCGGTTTGATTCCAGAGGGGTTTTCTTAAATTGTAACGAATTCCCTTTCGAAGGATTAGAAGCTGGTCTAGAAACAATCTAAGTGGAGCCATCATGCTTGTTGTTTGCTAGATTTTATAGGTTTGATTTGGTCGAGTCAGCCTTGTTTGTGATTGTGTAGAATTCCCTTGCAATTAAGAATGTCGAACTGGTATGATAGAAGCCAATACAATGATTATCGACCTGAATTTGAATATGGACATCATCCTTTCTATGACCATGTTGGGAATAGTGGTTGGGAACGCCATCCTTTTCAAGGTTATGGTTCATACCATAGTGAGCCCAATTACTATCCGCACGCGAATTGGTCTTACGAGCAAGAAAATCAGGAACATTATAGTACTAGTTACGCGTTTTTGGAAAATTACTTAAAAACTAGTCCTCATTATGATATTTCTGAACCTGTTCCTTCTCTAGAAAAGACCCAACAACGGATTTAAAGGACGTATAAACGTTTAGTTGCAATGAATAGTTTAAAAGAAGAGTGTACACGGTGTTCTGAGATGATAAACGAGAGTAGTGAACGTATAAGTGTTATGCTCAGTGAATTTCAGGCACGTCTAGAGGAAGAAAATGAACAGTTAGCTAATGCTGCTCGAAATGATCTAAATTTCCAAAATAGTGTTTCTAATTCTACCCTTGATATCAATAATGAATATTTTCCTAATTTATAGGACGAGGTTAGAATAAAAGACACTACTTAGTTAGATAAGGTTCAATCATCTTCGTACTATTATGATGAGGATAGTAGTAATGAAGAATCTGAAATGTGTAGGCATAGTGATCAGGAATCTATTAATCCAATTGAGCTTTATAATGATTCTAGTTCAAATCCAAATAATTTTTATGATTATTCACCTATTCAAAAGGACGAGGATTTGATTAGGGATACCACCGTTTTAGACGATGTGGTTTTTCCTTTTGATTACGAAGCCGATAATGCTTTAGAGGAACGGGTTTATTCAGAAAATGTTGTTTTAGAGTCTAGCGACTTAGAAACAATAGTCTTAGACGAAGAAAATGAACTCGTAGAGCTATTAAATATGAGTAAGGATGCGTCGCTTGAGTATAACCTCGAAGGAGCAATTGACTATTTTCAGGATTCCAATGATCTAGAAATTAAGGAAATTGTAGCTAGTCTATCTAGAGATACCCAAAAATCTAAGTTTGGGGGTGATTATAATTCTCCTTGTGCCATACCTTTAGCTCTTACAAAGATCCCTCATTTTGGACTTGATATCTCTGCCTCGACCATTTTACAAGATTATCTTCATACTCATTTTCCCGAACCTAATGATGTCCAGGAAGAAGTTCAGTCATTAGAAACCCATCCTCTGGTTGATGTGGTTTGCCCAGGAAATAATACCAAGATTGAATTTGTTTTCCCACCAAATAGTTTGCTTCCAATTGTGGGAACGTATAAATTTCAAATGTGTCACTTATTAAGTTCTGAGACTAAGCCTAAGTACTTTAGGTTGATAGAATCGACACATTTTCTTAAGAATGACTACTACTCTCATTGTGGTCAGTTATGCAAGTCAAACCCGATTGACTTAGAGGATCCTCAATTATTTAGGTTATTGTTTTGTGCTTCTAAGTTCTTATTTGAGTTTTTCCAGACTCTAGGACCTAATGATTCGGATCCCACCTATGAAGAAACGCAGCCAATGAAAATATTTTATTTAGACCCTTTCATAGAATCTGAACCTGAACCACAATTAGATATAAATATCTTAATCAGGAAACTAGATAAGGGCATGCTATCCTTGTTCACTTTCTTGGGTTATTGTAGTTTCCTTTGGTCAGCTCTTTTTGGTTTTGAAGACCCACAATTATTTCGACTGTTACTTTTTGATTCTGTGAGATGACTAATTCCTTCCGATGTCTGGCTGAAGACTTTAAACTTAGAACTTCTTGGGAGGTAACCCAATCTCATGCAACCCGGTAATATCCTTACTTAACTCTTTTACTTCAAATGGTAACAGTTTCTCCTTGTTCATGTTTTTAATTTTATCTTTAGAACATTGAGGACAATGTTAGATTTAAGTTTGGGGGTATTGGGAGAAACTTTTTAGTTGCATAATAAATAAACTCCAGAGCCTAAAAATTTATGCTTATTTAGGATGGCACTAACCAATCTAAGTGGATGGGAACATCTTGGTTATAGGAGTTGAGGAACCAATCTGATTAGATGGAAACATCGAAAGAGTCTATTCATAAAAGCACAAAGCTCAGGTGTTAGTAATAACATGATAGTTTCACCATATCTCGTTGAGTCCTTTTCACTTCTATTCTTATTTTGTTTTGTTTTTAAACTATGTTTCTCTAAGAGAGTATGTGGGGCCCACGATTCAAGTTGTTACCACTGCTAGGGTGGAATAGAGTGATTGAGATACCAAAAAAAAAAAAGAAAAAAAAAAAGACCATACCAATTAGACCAATCGGAATAAACATTAACACTTGGATAGCAATATGTGTGTGTTCTCACTGTCTCCGTCGCCTAAGCAAGCGTGGAATGCAGGACCCGTGGGAACTATCATGTAATCTGCTGACAAGAAGCATGCGCTTGGATCCAAAAGATCTATTCATGCCGTTAATCAAAAAAAAAAAAATTGTTTTATGTAGTCAATCACTGGTTCCCTTGTATATGCCAGTGTGTTGATATTAGTCAGACCGGTACCTCGGTCCATTAGGATAGGTTCATCCTAGTAGTGGCCTTCAGACAGATATGGGAAACACCGTTCACCTAGTAAACATCAAAACTATCTATGTTTTTCTATATCCATCTCATTATCTATCTATGTGATTAGTTTTGAATCCGGTTATGATGTCCATAGTGAAACTATCTGAGTATAGCTCTGTCACTTATATATGAACGCATCAGGGTACATCCTCCTATAGTCAATGTTTGTATGCCAACCAAGGAGATTCTTTAGTGCCTTCTAAGGTTCTGCGTAGATAGCTAGGTTTTGGAGTAAATGGTTTTTTGTGGGTACACCTCTGATAAACCCACCCGAGATTAACTCGGTCACTTCTCAAAAATAAATTTTGCTCGAGGACTAGCAAATAATAAGTTTGGGGGTATTTCATAGACGCATTTATGTGTCTATTTTGTTCTCAATGTTCTGTATTGTTAGACTCGATTAAATAATTATTGTGTTATTTTATATTTTTGTAGATGTTTTTGGAAAAATAAGCTCTTGCGGCAAAATTGGCTCAAAAAGTGGTGTTTTACACCCTAGGATAGAGTACTAAAGACACCCCAGAAATGCACCGGAGGAACCCAGAAAAAGCGTTGGAAACACCCCAGAAAAATTACTAAAGGCACCCCAAGGGACATGTGTTATTCGGACTCCAGTAACGGATAAGGGGGCGACCACTGGATTAGGGGGACACCATCTTCAACATTTCAAATATTTGAATTTTGGAGGGAAAATGGGTGAATAGTGTTGTCAAATTAGGGTTAGGATTTTGGAGGTCTTATAGTGAGACTGAACAGCTAAAAATCATTGGGTATCTTCCATTGAGCTAAACAGAGATAGTGGTATGATCGAATTCAGTTAGAATTGGCTGGATAATCACCAATTGATCAAAACATAAAGAACAATTTTGGCGAGAAACAAAAAATTCAAATAATGGTTTTGGCGGGAAAATATATTCTCTCCCTGACAGATTTTCAAATTGATTTTCGATGGATTTGTGGAGAGACTAAATGGATGGAATTAATTGGGTCATATCTATTGTTATATAACAATATTATTCTGCGCGTTGGAATGAGTTAAATTTGGCTAGAATCCGCTAACTTTCAATCGAGAGTTAAACAGGGGAGATACGCTCGAGTTCTCTGTGAGAGGAATTTTTGGGAAGTTTTGTGGACTAAATGAGGAAGATATCTGATCTTCTTAAGTGTTTATGCAACTATGGAAGTATTACAGCTTATATGCACAGGCAGAGGGGATGGAGAAGATCATATCTCGGCTGACAGTGAAGAAAATGGAAAAAAATATTTTCCGAGTAATGGAGGATTATGTGGAGTTATTGCGAGGTATTCATTGCGCCTGTTGGGTATAAAAGAGACCCTTGGGAGCTGATAGAGGGTTATCAAGAGTTTGGGGAAGTTTTGGAGCCGAGAGAAGCGAAGGGGAGAAATCTCTCCTGCTGTTGCTGCGCTCGAGGAGGAGGAAGAAGATGAAGAACTGACGCTCCAGAAGCGTCGTTCTTCAACAGTACCCGCAGCAGTTCAGTTGTTTCGCTGTTTACAGCAATAAGGTTGTATCGTTCTTTACTACACTTCAGTTTTGTTTTATACAGCGCAATTGGAACGCTTATAACTGTTGCGAATATTTGTTTTAGCATTTTCTTATCTTTTAATCAACTTTTTGAGATATAAAAATGTATTTTGAAAACATGATTAATATGAGTAGCTAAACCCCAATACTGGGATGATGGAGGAAGCCATATTTCACGCATATGATAATTATATTTAATTCTTTTTGACTACTTGCACTTTTTATTAATCGTTTTATGATTTTTCTTAATTGATTGTCATTTCATTTGATGGTTTATGCTTGGTCATAGTGCTTTTGATATGCCATGCTTTCGATTTATAGTTAATCTTCTAAAAATCTACCTAGGCAAGAATGAGAGTCCTTATTATTTGAGCTATAACTATTTGGAATAAATATATGAATCCTGTGAATGATTAATGATGGAATCCTGAGTCCAAGTGTCTCTTGATCCTGTGATAAATTTTGTATATATTTTTGTTTTAAAAATCTTTTCAAGTCCGAGCAACGAATTCTTATTTACCGCAAAATTAATACTACAACAGTAGGATTTCAAGCACAAAGAAAGTACCAAATAAAATAAATTACAGGTGAATCAGAAAACAAACCTAAAGGAGCATGTAGCAGTTTGGCTTCATCCATCGAACCTGGTGAATCTGCATTTCGAATTGGTTTGTTGTTAAGATTCTTCAGCTGAAAATTAGTCTCTTTTAAAGTACCTTCCAAGCTTTTCATTTCAATGGTTCCAGGTGTGGTGGAATAATAAAGAATGAAATGTACCAACCCTGATATTCCATCTAGAGCCGGTCCTGAGGGGGTGCAGAGTATGCGACCGCACAGGGCCCGACACTGGGAAGGGCCCTTTCATAGCTAAGTATACACTACTTGTGACCAACCCATTTCTTTTGTTTATTTTTTCCCCAAAAATATGTTTTCAGAGAGAGTTTCGAGTCCGTGACATCTATGATCTTTTGAGCTTTCGTCCAGTTGTTTTTGTTCTACTTTGTAAATATCATAATGACCTATTATGGACGGAATTATCAAACAATATCCTAAATTTATTTGTATTTTTTATTTTCATATTTCATCCATCTATATAAAATCAACAATTTTCTAAAATGTTAAGTTTCTACTTTTTACCAATATTTTGTGTATCATAAATACTATACTATCTTAATATACTAGGACATTTGAAACTTCATCAGTTCAAAAACACATTAACAAATATCAATCTTACAACACTTTCTTAATATTACGAAGAATCCACGCATTTTGTGTATCATAACTACTGCACTATCTTAATATACCAGGATATTTGAAACTTCACCAGTTCAAAAAAACATTTAAAAAATATCAATATTACAACACTTTCTTAATATTATGAAGAATCCACGCAGTGAGAGAAATTGATTTGATATATTTTGAATTTGAAAATGAAAAATTGAGTTACAGTTCACGATTTAAATTCTACGTACGGGTCGTACGCTACAAGGGGAAATTGATTAAATCCTCATGCATCACTAAATATTTTGAGTTTTTCTTGCATTTTTGTTGTTCTTTTCGGTGAATATTAACCAAGAATTCCTTATTTAATCTTTGTTTATCGTTGCTTCAAGGATATCAGGAAAAAAAAGTTGACCTTAGAGGCCCTATGATCAAGTTAGCACAAGGCCCTTCTAGACTCAGGATCCGCTCTGAGAATTTAGTTTGCTGAAATTGAAGTTGTCTCTTTCTCTTATATTAATTAATCACATCTGTTCATTTGTTGCTGGCATGAGAGTTGCAGTTCAAATGAGTATATTGCTAAAGAATTATATGAAATGTGAAGCTCTTCTCTTACAGAATAAATGACCCTTTCTTTGTAAAACCTTGTGTTTTTTACAGTTGTAAAGAAGCGGGGGCAAATCGAAAGCGATGAAAAGGCTTCGGATAGCAATTCTGGCGGTGAGCATTTAGTTTGCTGAACTTGAATTTGTCTATTCTCTTATATTATTTATTGTTAGTTAAAAGTCATTCCTGCTAGGTCAGAATGGCTACTCTCATTTGGTTCCTGTAAACTTACTGAGAAAAGCACTCAATGGTGCTTTATTAGAGACCTACGTTCTGCTGTTCAACAACCTTGAGTCCTTATTGGGGATCTAAATGCATCTTTCAATGCTTAAGATAGAGACATAAGAACAATGATTCTTCTTAGAGAACAACTGACTCTTTCTTTATAAAACCTTATGTTTTATTACAGTTGTAAAGAAATAAGGGAAAATCGAAAGTGATGAAAAGGATTCCAACTCCAGGGTACCCCCTAACGTATCTGGTGATGAGAATTTAATCTGCTGAATATCAATTTTTTTTTATATTATATATAATTCATTGTGAAAAGACGAGGGTACCCAAATATACCTCAATCTAAAACTTTTCCACCTATAAGTCCTTTCTCCGAAAGTGATTGTCTATGGACTGAGTCGAGACAATACAACAAATAGGTTCACACTTCGTGTGGTCGTCTATGGATACGAGATCAAGACAATACAATAACGAAGTATGTTTACTTGATAAAAGGTTCGGACTTAACCAAACACAATAGGATTACTTATCAAGTAAATAGGAATTAACGTTTGTATAATTTACTTTAAATTATAATAACAACAATTATAATTGCGGAAAATAAAAGTAAATGACACAACAAGATTTCATTAACGAGGAAACTGCAAATGAAGAAAAACCCCGGGACCATGTACAGAATTGAATACTCTCAGGATTAAGCCGCTATACAAAATCAAACCTACTTCGTATATTTGAGACCAAGCAAGTAAGCTTATAGTTCACCTAGTTCCGTATGTATTCCCACGCCTCCGACCTGTAATAAGTCACGTACTTGGAACAATTCCTTTGGTTCGTATTCCAAATAGTAAAGGAACAACAAATATGTTTGGTATCAACTCTCTTCAACCAAGTGATGTGAGTTCGACAAAGGCTCTTCTGTTTATCTCAATAAACTCCTTCGTCAGGTTCTTAGATCTATCTTATTATCAACTACCGAAGTAATTGTTAAGATTTTGCAATCGATAATTTTAATCACAAAGAATTATATTGATGCCGATCTACACAACTAATCAATCTAGTATACCACAAGGATAAACCGATTATAATTGGATCCTCTTTTACCGAAACAAGTATTGTGCATACCAAAGATT
Source organism: Papaver somniferum (assembly GCF_003573695.1). Taxonomy (NCBI): domain Eukaryota; kingdom Viridiplantae; phylum Streptophyta; class Magnoliopsida; order Ranunculales; family Papaveraceae; genus Papaver; species Papaver somniferum. The sequence continues at coordinate 44,555,914 of NC_039360.1, read as the reverse complement.
ATGAATCCCAAATCAAAAATCTTCAAAGTCTTCTTTGTCTTCAAATATTCTTAGATCTTCAATAAATACATGCACACAATCAACTTGAATCTCTTGTGATCAATCACGCACAGAACGGAGTCTGTTAACAATGGATTATCACAGTACGTCTTTAGATCTACAAATAGTCTAAAGATCCCCGTCGAAACTTCGATCTTGTTTGAGTGAATCTTATATCAGAAGAAAATATTATCAAGCATAAACAAACTAGGTGCAATCAAAGTTTAACCATCGTTAGTCAATCAACGGTACTAATAGAGCTTCTCAATCCCAAAGAAGACTTTCAATTGAGCGGTCGTAAGAGATTTCGCCTAATTAGGTTACTCTCCTCTCCGAATAGGTGGATTCACATTTTGCTGTACGAGGATTAGTTTGCTCGAAGTGCAAACTTTCATATTTATAGACCAAGGAAGTTTGGACACCAAGGAATTTCCAAAACCGAAAATATTTTCAAGATATCCAATATATTCCAGATTCGGTTTCCATAATTCCTGGAAATGCTTTGTCCAAATAATGACCGAAAATCTCTTGGAAAATCTCCAACTAGTAAATGCACATTACTAATTTTCATTTTCCTAAAATAAAACTAAAAACCTTAAATAAAAGATTCTCAATTTGTTCTATTCGATCTGGGATTTTCTTCCTTTAGTTATTAAGGAATAACTTTGAAAAATTAAAGATAAGCGTTACTGCACATGTTCAAAGTATGTTGACATCCTTACTTTGTAAGTCCTCTTTCATACTTACAATCTTGAAACCGATTTTCCACACTTCCAAAAAAGTTTAGAATTGGTTCATCTGACTTTCAAGAACTACGTGATCGATCAAGAACACTCAATCACAAAACATGGGTTTAACGGTTCTACCAAAACAAGTTTCGGTTCTACCTCCATGTAAATACTGTGCATAGTCACACTAGCTTTCCAAAATTCTGTTGACTAGGTAGTAGGATCGGTTCCCCACATATATATGGTATCTAACTGGTACTTACTGCACATGTCCATAGGATCGGTTCCTCTTTGCCTAAAAACGTGTTGCACATGTCCATAGGATCGGTTCCCCTTTCTTCTAAAAACTTGTTGCACCTCATACAAGTATCGATTCCCCTTTGTGATAGGTTGCACCTCTTCGGCTCCCCTTTACCCAGAGTCGGTCATACCAATAACACAAAATCGATCATACCATCTCAAGTGATTACTTAAGATCGGTTTCACTAATAACAGTCATACCAGTACAAAAGTCAGTCCTTTGTGAATAGTTTTACCAAGAACATAAAAAAATCATGAGAGGTTATACTAATCACACATATTGGTAGTTCAAAAGATATGCAATGAATAACAATACCAATAATGCCTGGCGATTTCTATTTCGATTCACAAAACAAGTTCATGAATTTACTTCCTTAAAACAAATGTAAAACATTATTTCCTAGGATGAGATATTCACCTCACACCCATACATAATCACAATAGCATTCAAACGTTTATGTCGATGTCTTATCTATAAATTTTAATGGTTAAGCAATAAACCTCGTATTGTATTTCTTAATATTATTGAAAAAGCGGGGGTACAACAACCACACCCAATAATTCGATTAGCAATCTGTATGGCCAAACTCCAATATACTTTCTAGAGAATCAACTAGACAGTCAGACTCAATCTAGATAAAAGTATATCAAAGAGTTTATATCTTAATCTCTCGATTTGATCTTTACTCAAGCAAATAGAAATCTGCGAGTCTTTATCAAAGAGAGATAACTTGGATGGTACCAAAGACCAATATCCAAGTGTCAATCAATTTAAATCAACAACCAAAAGGTCGGATATTCTAATTGATTGAACAACGCACAACCTGTGATATTTCAATTATATAACAAAATATAATGCGGAAAAGAAATAATACAGACACCAGAATTTTGTTAACGAGGAAACCGAAAAAGCAGAAAAACCCCGAGACCTAGTCCAGATTGAACACATACTGTATTAAGTGAAAAAGTTGGGGTACAACAACCACACCCAATATTTCTCTTAGCAATATGTATGGACAAACTCCAGTATACTTTCTAGAGAATCAACGAGACAGTCGGACTCAATCTAGATAAAAAGTATATCAAAGAGTTTATATCTCAATCTCTTGATTTGATATATACTCAAGCAAATAGAAATCTGAGAGTCTTTATCAAATACTAGAGAGATAACTTGGATGGTACCAAAGACCAATATCCAAGTGTCAATCAATTTAAATCAGCAACCAAAAGGTCGGATATTCTAATTGATTGAACAACGCACAACCTGTGATATTTCAATTATATAAAAAAATATAATGCGGAAAAGAAATAGACACCAGAATTTTGTTAACGAGGAAACCGCAAATGCAGAAAAACCCCGGGACCTAGTCCAGATTGAACACACACTGTATTAAGCCGTTACAGACACTAGCCTACTCCAAATTAACTTCGTCCTGGACTGTAGTTGAACCCTAATCAATCTCACATTGATCCAAGGTACAGTAAAGCTCCTACGCCTATGATCCCAGCAGGATGCTACATACTTGATTCCCTTAGCTGATCTCACCCACAACTAAGAGTTGCTACGACCCAAAGTCGAACACTTTAATAAACAAATCTGTATCACACATAAAAGTCTACGGTAATAGATAAATACGTCTCCCACGAATATACCTACGATTTTTGTTCCGTCTTTTGATAAATCAAGGTGAACATGAACCAATCAATAAACTGGTCTTATATTCCCGAAGAACAACCTAGTATTATTGATCATCTCACAATAATCTTAATCGACGCAGCGAAAAAAGATATTGTGGAATCACAAACGATGAGACGAAGAGTTTGTGATTACTTTTCTATCTTGCCTATCAGAGATATAAAATCTCAAGCCAATTATTTCAATTGAACTCGTACGATAGAAACAACAAGATCAGATCACACAACTACAAGAAAAGTAGTATCGGTCTGGCTTCACAATCCCAATGAAGTCTTTAAGTCATTAACCTGGTTTAGAAGAAGAAACCAAAGGTTAAAGGAGAATCGACTCTAGCTATGCAACTAGTATCACACGTAAGGTGTGGGGATTAGGTTTCCCAGTTGCTAGAGTTCTCCCTTATATAGTTTTCAAATTAGGGTTTGCAATCAATGTTAGCTTGGTAACAAAGCATTCAATATTCACCGTTAGATGAAAACCTGATTAGATTCAAGCTAATATTTCTCAACCGTTGGATCGAAAACTTAGCTTGTTAAACACAAATGAAATGTCCAATTTTGGGTTTACGAACCGTTCCCAAACATTAACATTTATTGGTTCAACAATAGTTAACCAAATCGTTAGCCATATGATTACTTTCATATAAACCATATTCTTCTTCACCATAACTAGTTCAAATGACTCAAAAGTTAGAGAGTTGTTCAATTGCCTAGATCTTATGTAACTACACAAGACACAATCGAAGCAAAAACGGTTTGATTCACTCGAATCGGTTCATGAACTTTATAGCCACGGTTTGCAGAAGCATTCTTTAGTTTAAATAAACATGAGTTCAAGAACAACCGGTTTTAGATATAACCTGCTCAAGTTCGCGGACTGGGTTCGCGGACTTAAGCTCATGGAAGGAGTTCACAAACTCCAGCAGAAATTCTCGGGTCGAGAACTTCCGCCAGTTCGCGGACTTGTCTCACGCCGTTTCCATTTCTCTTGATCAACAAAGTTCGCAAACTTTGGTTCAAGGAATAAGGACTTATACATATATGTGTTTCCACAACAATGCTCATATCCTACTAATGGTTATGTAATCTAAACTCTCATTTCAATCATTGAAACATTCTCAGAGGGAGGATATAGCCGTTATTCACAGACCATTTTTCGTCAGAGCAATTTTCAAAGTGATTGAAACATAACATGACTTTCATCACTGGGTAAAGATGAATTCGGCTAAAGCGAAAGCTTACCAACACATATTTCGAGAAATAGATAGGCGAGATAAACTCGGCTCGAAATAAAAAAATGTGCATAATGAAAGTCTACATATCAAAACGAATTTTGTCTCAAGAGTAGGAGATAGAATAGATAGACTTTTGAGTGACAGATAAGTTCAAGTCTCCACATACCTTTTAGTCGATGAAGATCCACCAGTTCCTTGAGTAGTCCTTCGTCTTGTATGATGATTTCCATGGAGTTCTTGAGCTCAACTACACTTTATATCCTAGTCCGATACCTTTATATATGTAGGCTAGAAATCAAGACTTACAGTTTTGATCACTAACATTGACAAACATGCTTGAGATAGCAACGCATGCGAGTTCGACCGAGCAATGCTCTAACAATCTCCCCCTTTGTCAATTTTAGTGGAAAAATTATTAATACATATGGAATACAAAAAATAAATAAATTAACTTTTGTAGCTCTTATTCCACATGCCTAATCTTCAACATTACTAGAAATCTTCGTCACTTCCAAGTACTCCAATGATCCCAAAGGTTGTAAGTTTAGCATCATCGTTGTTGAAAATCCATAGCTATAACAACAAGAAAACAATAGTTCTCAATCATTGTTATACAGTGTCATAGTATCATTACACAGGGTCAAAGTCTAATTGTATCACAACTTCAATAACAATACTATGGTGATATGTATCACTCCCACTTAGTCAATACTCCATATCACATGGAAACCACTCCCCCTTACATAATGATCCGAAAACCATATGTATTTGTAGTGTGAACTACATATTAATTCTCCCCCTTTTTGTCAACAAAATTGGCAAAGGTACAAGAACGGGATCCTAATGAAATTTCCGAAAGAGACATTTATTGACCAAAAGAAAACAAAAATATCAACTTGTTCTTTAGATTGAAATCATAAAGCCGAAGATAAATGCATTCATCAAGGAGTTTATAAATATACAAGATAACCCCTATAATATTCCACAGCCACACTCCCCACAAAGATATGGCAATTAAGCGCAAGTTCAAAAGAACTTTCCCCCATTAAATGTCATTCCCGAAAGAACAACAAGAGCGACCTTAATTTCGAAAGAAAAGATGGATTTCTTTGGACATAACAAATCACATACAAGTATGAATTTGAACCCAAAAAGTTCAATTAAATTAACCACAAGAGAACCCATGATTAATTTAATCGGCAAATTCTCAAACATAAGTGAACTTATGGAGACTTAAAAAATACAATTAGATTAATCACAAGAGAACCCATAATTAATCTAATTGAAACACACAATCAAATTAATCACAAAAGTAATCAATTTAATTGATCATGCTCGATATAAGAAAACTTACGGAGCAACAACTAAATAACCAAACAAGATGATTAACTTAGTTGAAAATGCTCAACATAAAGTACCTCACGGAACAACAACATATCTAATCAAAAATATCCAACTTTGTTGTTTAATGCTCAACATAAGACACTTTACAGAGCCTCAAAGTAATACATAAAATATGGATCAGGGAAGATCAATTATTGCGGAATACACAAGGATTCATTCTATTTTCCATCACTATTTGTACAATGACATACAATAGACATAATCCTTGCAAACAAAAGATTTTAACCTATCTTTCATCAATGATTGACAATATAGGATTAACTTTTGTATTTGTCAAAAGTCCATTCATTCTTTTATCAATACATGCATATCGATATACGAAAGACTTTACTTTTGACAAGATATGGGACGGTCAAGTTCACGGTCGTAAACACACAAATCCCATAACAATATTGCAATATATAAAACCATAAAGATTAATACTGCAAAAATCATCTTCCAAACAAATTTAGAATTTAAACCAATAAATCTAAAAACATGAAGATGAAAAACGTTGGACATAACTATGTGTAATCACAATAATGGCTATTCCAAACTCTAGTTATTCTTCTAATAAAAACAAATAAAAAAGAAGATTTACTAGAAATCGACAAGCTAAGGAACAAAAGAAGACTCCAGTGCCATGTCCGAACACGAACTAAGGTCAAATAGACGGCTCAGGATCCTCACGAGTCTTGGCGTCTTTGAGCTTGTGATTAGCAGCATCCGTTGCATCTTCAAAGAAGAGATTCTCTTTATGAAGATCATTGATGTGAGATTTTATGAGACCAAGATCAGTTGAAACCTTTTTCAACTCAGTTTTCAACACATCAATATTTTTCAGAGTATCAACGAGCTGCAGTTTTGCTTCCTCAAAATACTTAAGAAAGTCATGGACCACTTCAGCAGAAATCATATCATCCTTCTTAACATTCTCATGAGTATATGCATAGTAACACGATGCATTAGGATGATCTTCATATACAAGGGTTCTTTTCTTCCTCCCTTCGGATTCAAAACCAATACCTTTATCAAGAAAGCCTTTAGCAAAACCACACGTTTGTGAAGAGGATGACATTCTTGATAAACCAAAATAACCTAGAGTATGCAAACTTGATTCATAGGTTTGGTATTTATATGGTTTCTTGGGGAAGAAGACCTTTAGGGTTTGCAAACCGTTGACTCGTGATGGTAACCCGTGTACACATACAAATACAACATGGCCCATAAAGACTAAAACAACAAAAGAACTTTTACTACATGAGAAATGGCTCAACAAATTCCTTACCATAGGAGAAATTTAGAGCACACTTGTAGCAGCTCACAAAGATGCAAAAGAAATGCAAAGAGAGAAACGATAAAACAAAAATATATCCCAGGCAATATTGTCTGCAGGCACTAGTTTAGCTATAAACCATAAGAGGATAACTCAACTAAGCAGAACACCAAATTGTCATAGTATACCTGATTTTTACACATCTTGCTCAACAAGATTTTTATGAGCAAGTTCTTAACCCTTGTGATTAATTAGTACAAGTATGAGCTATGAGCTCATTAAAATAACTGTGTTTATGATCGAGTCTCTTTTTCCGTCTGAATCTAAAGAGAGATTCCCTTTTATGTGAGAAATTATCATAAAACTTAATGTCATCAAAATGCGAGACATAGTTAGAGTCCTTACCAGAAGAATTTTGACTTGCGGAGGATGACAACCTATCGACAATTTCTTTATCTCCTTCGATTATTTCCATCAGATTATCATAAATTTTTCTTCTTTCTCCTGGAATTTCGTTCACATTAAGGGAAATATTATTTCTAGAGGAAACGACGTGATCCTTCCCTGGATGATTCTTGTTAAGACTGCTATTCTGCTTTAGAGCATTTGAGGAACTCATTGAAGTGACCTTCCTGGTAACATACACAGGGTAAGTACGAAAACCAACTAGTTTAGACATACGAATGTCAGTTACACCTTTCAGAATTAAGTCTAAGGTGTGTTGAAGTTGAACCAAGGAGGTTTTATTCAACCTAGAGTTTCTATTTTGTTTAGCAGAGCCTTTTGCATTGAAAAACAGGCATACTTTCTGATCACAAAAGTGATTAGACAAAGCAGTCTTAACAACCTCGTTAGGAGATTTCTTCCTTCCATGTGATGTGGAACATCCTTGATCAATAGGTAATTCAGACACATTCTTTGCAACAGGAAGGGATTCCAATTTTACTTCTGGAGCTGGAACGTTTTTAGGCTTAGCAGAAGTACTTGGTATATTAGACTACTTAGAGCATCCTTGAATAGAGAGTTTACTCAGTCGATGTTCAATTTCCAAAGCATCCTTTTGAGGCTAGCCTCAAGAGTCATACGTGAAGAATGATCTTCAATATTTTCTATGAAATTGCAGTCTCTAATTACACCAAGTAGAACATAGACATGATGTTTTAACCGATTAAATCTATCAACTTGGGTTCTAGCAAGATTTAGAATCAAGACACTCTCTTCAGCTGTTTCCCGTTCATTTAGAGAAATAGACTCTTTTGAAGGGTAATCGGAAATACTCATGTCGGAGCCTTTTTCTCCTGTTGGAACACATGGTTCGTCTATATTCGAGATTGAGGAATCTTTCTCTTTAATAGAATTAGACAAGACAGAGCCTTTATTTCTGGTGACGCGTTTATCAGAGATACTATCGTCCATCCTCAGATCGCTACAAACACATACTTGTAAGGTCTTAAACGCGTTTGCCTGCTCTGATACCAATTGAAAAACCGGGGGTACAACAACGACACTCAATAATTCGATTAGCAATCTGTATGGACAACTCCAATATACTTTCTAGAGAATTAACTAGACAGTCAGACTCAATCTAGATAAAAATATATCAAAGAGTTTATATCTAAATCTCTCGATTTGATCTTTACTCAAGCAAATAGAAATCTGCGAGTCTTTATCAAATAGAGATAACTTGGATGGTACCAAAGACCAATATCCAAGTGTCAATCAATTTAAATCAACAACCAAAAGGTCGGATATTCTAATTGATTGAACAACGCACAACCTGTGATATTTCAATTATATAACAAAATATAATGCGGAAAAGAAATAACACAGACACCAGAATTTTGTTAACGAGGAAACCGCAAATGCAGAAAAACTCCGGGACCTAGTCCAGATTGAACACACACTGTATTAAGCCGCTACAGACACTAGCCTACTCCAAATTAACTTCGGCCTGGACTATAGTTGAACCCTAATCAATCTCACACTGATCCAAGGTACAATTAAGCTCCTACGCCTCTGATCCCAGTAGGATGCTACATACATGATTCCCTTAGCTGATCTCACCCACAACTAAGAGTTGCTACGACCCAAAGTCGAACACTTTAATAAACAAATCTATATCACACAGAAAAGTCTACGGTAATAGATAAATCCTTCTCCCACGAATATACCTACGAGTTTTGTTCCTTCTTTTGATAAATCAAAGTGAACAGGAACCAATCAATAAACCGGTCTTATATTCCCGAAGAACAGCCTAGTATTATTGATCACCTCACAATAATCTTAATCGACGCAGCGAAAAAAGATATTGTGGAATAACAAACGATAAAACGAAGTGTTTGTGATTACTTTTCTATCTTGCCTATCGGAGATATAAAATCTCAAGCCAATTATTTCAATTGAACTCGTACAATAGAAACGACAAGATCAGATCATACAACTACAAGAAAAGTAGTATCGGTCTGGCTTCACAATCCCAATGAAGTCTTTAAGTCGTTAACCTAGTTTAGAAGAAGAAACCAAAGGTTAAAGGAGAATCGACTCTAGTTATGCAACTAGTATCACACGTAAGGTGTGGGGATTAGGTTTCCCAGTTGCTAGAGTTCTCCCTTATATAGTTTTCAAATCAGGGTTTGCAATCAATGTTAGCTTGGTAATAAAGAATTCAATATTCACCGTTAGATGAAAACCTGATTAGATTCAAGCTAATATTTCTCAACCTTTGGATCGAAAACTTAGCTTTTTACACACAAATGAAATGTCCAATTTTGGGTTTACGAACCGTTCCCAAACATTAACATTTGTTGGTTCAACAATAGTTAACCAAATGGTTAGCCATATGATTACTTTCATATCAACCATATTCTTCTTCACCATAACTAGTTCAAATGACTCAAATGAACTAGTTAGAGAGTTTTTCAATTGGTTAGATCTTATGTAACTACACAAGACACAATCGAAGCAAAAACGGTTTGATTCACTCGAATCGGTTCATGAACTTTATAGCCACGGTTTGCAAAATCATTCCTTAGTTTAAATAAGCATGAGTTCAAGAACAACCGGTTTTAGATAAAACCTTCTCAAGTTCGCGAACTGGGTTCGTGGACTTATGCTCATGGAAGGAGTTCACAAACTCCAGCAGAAATTCTCGGGTCGAGAACTTCCGCCAGTTCGCGGACTTAGATCGCGGACTTGTCTCACGCCGCTTCCATTTCTCTTGATCAAAAAAGTTCGCAAACTTTGGTTCAAGGAATAAGGACTTATACATATATGTGTTTCCACAACAATGCTTATATCCTACCAATGGTTATGTAATCTAAACTCTCATTTCAATCATTGAAACAGTCTTAGAGGACGGATATAACCGTTATTCACAGACCATTTTTCATCAGAGCAATTTTCAAAGTGATTGAAACATAACATGACTTTCGTCACTAGGTAAAGATGAATTCGTCTAAAGCGAAAGCTTACCAACACATATTTCGAGAAATAGATAGGCGGGATAAACTCGGCTCGAAATAGCAAATGTGCATAATGAAAGTCTATATATCAAAACGACTTTTGTCTCAAGAGTAGGAGATAGAATAGATAGACTTTTGAGTGACAGATAAGTTCAAGTCTCCACATACCTTTTAGTCGATGAAGATCCACCAGTTCCTTGAGTAGTCTTTCGTCTTGTATGATGATTGGCATGGAGTTCTTGAGCTCAACTAAACTTTGTATCCTAGTCCGAGACCTTTAGCTATGTAGGCTAGAAATCAAGACTTATAGTTTTGATCACTAACATTGACAAACATGCTTGAGATTGCAACGCATGCGAGTTCGACCGAGCAATGCTCTAACAACTATGTCTAACTAGAGTATAATCATTCATGCTTCGCAGTTTTGTTTTCAATATGCACGACTTGAAAGATATGTTTAGGGAATGAAACAGTTCAAGTCAAATATCACTAACCTCAAGTGGAAGGATGATGTTGTCCTTGTATCTCCTTAATTCTTCACTTCTTCAAGTCTTCGCAATACTTGTAATGTCTCATATCCTAATACTTTCAAGCTAACCTATACGAAGTTGACTCTAGTACATAATCAAGCGACTCTTAAATGAGTTTTGGGTCACTAAAATATGACAACCAAACTTGACATACCAACGCTTGGTGGGTTCAACCGAGCTATGCTCTAACAATTTTCTTAGTTAAAAATCATTCTTGCTAGGCCAGAATGGATACTCTCATGTGTTCATGGTTCTTGTAAACCCATTGAGAAAAAGACTCAATGGAACTCTATTAGAGACTAATTACGTGAACACCGTTTCAAGTTCTTTCTCCCATGCTGTTATTCAAGCTATTTATGATGCAGGCCTTATGAACCCTAGTTATAATGGCTTCAAACTTTCGTGGTCTAATAAAAAACATGGTACACGAAGAATAAAATCCAGATTAGACACAAGGCTTATTATTGATGATTGGCTTGCAAGGGTAGGAAATTGCTTACCCTTGCCTGCCAAAAACCCCACTAGGCTTCTGTTTACCAAGCCCAAATTAAGAAAAAGAAACGAGTTTTGCACCCCATGAAAATCCCATGTTGCCTTTCTACACCATACGTGTGACAAGTACAAAAGAGAAGTCAACGAGAAATGTTGGAATTAAGTTATCTTTTCAGTTCAAGTTTCCTCACTCCTTACGGTTATCAGTTACACTTACATATGTCAGATATTTGCATAAATTGTTATAAGATAATATGATTTGCTTTGAAATTTCCTTGGGGATGGATGCAGAATGGGTATCAAATTCTGTCCCTAGACGTTTACAATTTGTCTTACCATTCAATGCTGCAAATTAGTAGCCTAAACAAGATAAAATTCTTGGCATTCATCCACAATCTCTCTCTCATGAAATCGTAGATGACTATGTTCATGAACGTAACCGAGAAAAAAGTTAGCATTTGCTATTATTTTCTTCTAAACTTAAACCTTATTAGCTCTATAACATTGAGATTTTTCTTGACATAATAAATGTAAGAAATATGGAAGGACAATGCGATAGAATTGGATGAAACCATGAATCGACTAGCTAGGATATCTTTTGTGTTGTATATTCAGTTGTTATCAAATGCTACTAGGTGTTGTGATACAATATTTCGTTTTCCCCCGGCTCCGCTACTGTGTTTAACTTTATGTTTTCTTAGAGCAGTTCTTATGGACTCAACAAATCAAAGATTTGTTCATTTTGGTCGCACTATGGACTCAAAAAACATGAAAAATGGATGAACAAGCCAACAAATTTATTGGTTTGTTGAGTGAGTTGGAAGAACAGGCGCGCGCTCGAACGAAGGCCGGGAAATCGTGGCACAACCGCTGGCGTTAAAAGGAAAACTGACCGGAGTTGAAAGGAAAAACGCCCCTTGGTTTTCTCTCTCCAAAATTCGATTATAATATTTAGGTTTTATTTTTTATTATTTGTTTTATTAGTTAAATAATCAATGGGACCCAACTCTTATTACTTTATATCAATAAAATCACTAGTGAAACCCAACTCTTATTAGTTTATATTAATAAAACTACTAGTGGGGCCTTAAAATATTCGTTTCGTTCATTTTTCCTTGGTTTCCTATAGTGGAAAATGCAATTTGTTCATCCACGTGGCTCAACAAAATAATAAGTTTGTTGATTTCCATAGGAATTTTCCTTACAGTGACTGACAACATCGGAAAGCATCTGTCGAGTGAGGAACTACAAAAGGGCGTTGTTTCAAAGGCTTCACAGTAGGTGAATTCCATTTGATTAATTGTTGAAATGGGTACATAAATTATAGTGGTCATATGTTTTGTAGTATGTTGGGGGCATTATGAGGTAGTATGCCTAGTTTTTGAGGTAGACTGAAAAAGCGGGGGTCTAACAACACCACCCATTATTTCGCTTAGCAATCTGTATGGACTAATTCCGAAATACTTTGCTAGAGAATCAACTAGACAGTCAGACTCAATCTAGATAAAAATATCTCAAGGAGTTAATATCTCTCTCTTGATTTGATTTTTACTCAAGCTAAAATCAATAGCGAGTCTTTATCAAATACAAGGAATAAATTGGATGGTACCAAAGGCCAATGTCCAAGGATCAATCAATATCAATCAACAACCAAATGTTGGATTTCCAATTGATTATCATGAATGCACAACCTGTATTATTTCACTTATATAAAATATAATGCGAAAAAGAAATAACACAGACACCAGAAGTTTTGTTAACGAGGAAACCGCAAATGCAGAAAAACCCCGAGACCTAGTCCAGATTGACTACACACTGTATTAAGCCGCTACAGACACTAGCCTACTACAAGCTAACTTCGGAATGGACTACAGTTGAACCCCAATCAGTCTCCCACCGATCCAAGGTACAGTTGTACTCCTACGCCTCTGATCCCAACAAGATACTGCGCACTTGATTCCCTTAGTTGATCTCACCCACAACTAAGAGTTGCTGCAACCCAAAATCGTAGACTTGATAATAAACAAATCTGTCTCACACAGAAAAGTATATCAAAGGATAAATTTGTCTCCCACAGATAAACCCTAGGTTTTGTTCCGTCTTAAGATATGAAATCAAGGTGAACAGGAACCAATTGATAATCCGGTCTTATATTCCCGAAGAACAGCCTAGATTAATCAATCACCTCTCTACAATCCTTCCTGACTACACAGGCGGTTTGTGGAGGAATCACAAACAGTGAGATGAAGATGTTTGTGACTTCTTTATCTTTCCTATCGGAGAACTCTCACGATCTCAAGTCAATCAAAGATTGTACTCGTACGATAGAAGATGCAAGATCAGATCACACAACTACGATAAAAGTAGTATCGGTCTGGCTTCACAATCCCAATGAAGTTTAAGTTTCATGTTCAGAGCATATCTTTAGATCATAACCTCTTAAGCTCACAAACAAGTTCGCGGACTTAAGACAACCGGTGGAGTTTTCCAAACTCAGCAGAAAATCTCGGCAAAGAGACTTTCGCCAGTTCGCGGACTAGGTTCGCGGACTTACACGCAAACGAGTTTTTTGGAAAATCCCAGCAAAAATTCTCGGTACAAGAACTTCCGTCAGTTCGTGGACTGAGTTCACGGACTTGGCAAAGCCAATTCCTCCGGTTTCTCTTAATCAACAAAGTTCGAAAACTTCGGATTAAGGAATACATGGTTATGTAATCTAAACTCTCATTCCAATCATTGAGACATTCTCAGAGGACGTTATATAGCCATTATTCACAGACCGTTTCTCGTCAGAGCAATTATCAAAGTAATTAAAACTATTCATGACTTTCGTCACTAGGTGAAGATAAACTTTTTCAAAGCGAAACTCTTTACCAACACATGATTTCGAGATATGGATAGGCGAGATATACTCGGCTCGAAATATCAAATGTGTATGATCCAGTCTATATAGCATACGACTTTTGTCTCATAAGAATTAGGAGATAGAAGAGATAGACTTTTGAGTAATAGATAAGTTCAAGTCTCCACATACCTTTTTGTTGATGAAGTTCCACGGTTCCTTGTATAGATCTTCGTCGTTGTATGATGAATCGCCATGAAGTCTTTGAGCTCAACTACACTTTTCTATCCTAGTCCGAGACTTAGCTATGTAGTCTAGAAATCAAGACTCATAGTTTTGATCACTAACATTGACAAACATGCTTGAGATAGCAACGCATGCGAGGTCGACCGAGCTATGCTCTAACATAGACAGTCATTTCTTGTTATGTAAAGGTTTTAAAAAATATAATTTTACGAAGTTAGACGGTCATTTCTTGTTTATACCTGGGCGTTGAGGTAATTTTAGCTCCGTTAATACTCTTTTAGACACCAGTCATCATTATCGATATTGGTTGTTAGCTGAATGTTGTTAGTATGCTTTTGTAGACAATACCATTTCGTTGTTGAACACTAAAAGTTAGAGGTGATCAATGAACATTACTATACATGCTTTTTCTTATCCTTTAATATTTTTTTTATTCTCTCTACATTAAAGTAGCCAAACCAATATTTTAATTACTCTTGGCCGTTTATGCCATCATTCACGTATCTACCAAAGAAAAGAAAAACCCACTTATGGTTTACCAACTTTGCACCTCATCATGCTTACGTATCATATATACGTATCTAGGAAAGTTTTATCCTAAATCATTGGACATGTTGTTGCTTTGGAATGTTTTCACCAATCCCACATGAGTTTGAAGATTCAATCTATTTCTTTAACTTAAAAAGGTATTTCTGAAGGAGACAGTTCGAATGATAAACACCCACATCTCAAAAAAAAATCAGAATAACAACAACAACCTAACATCATTTCCCACATGATCATTTTTCAAACCTTATTCAACATTATTATACTTCCCTTTTTAGGGTTCAAAACCCTCCAAAAGACAGTACTTGTTCTCATCTCCACATCCTCATAGTATGCAAATATCATCAGTAGAGTACCAATGCAAGATTCCTTTCTATCCACCTACATATTATATTTTATACTCTTGTTTCTCCTCTTCAATTATATCTTTTCATACATATAAAGTTTATAAATTACACGGAGTCCCCCAGTTTACCAGACAATACCCATACTCCAAACTTAGATATCCAAAATATTACTGCTCAAATAGCTGAGAAATTAACCCTACCCTTTACCCTCTATGAACCAGTGTTTATTGATAAAACGGTTATCTTAGCTGAATCTGATAACAATTGGAAATGGTATATGGTTGGATACTTATGCTGCGAAACCCTTGTCCATACTTCTTCCATTCATTATTATATCTGTAATCAATGGACTCTTGATCAATCCCCCACGGTTACAACTTTTAGTGGATTACGAAATAAAGTTCTCCTAAGGTTTTTAGCAGAAGAAGATTTCATCAGAATTAAGTCTCAACGACCTTGGCTTGTTTGTGGGTATTTAATAGTTCTGAGAGTTATTCCTCCAACTGGTTGGCCAGCAAATCATCAACTTTCTTTCACTGAAGAACTCACGTGGTTCATTCTATGTAATATCCCAAAAGAATGTACCGAGTTTGAAGATCTTTAAAGACTCACCTTTAAGATGTGAGAACTGATTGAAGCTCAAGATCCTTATGGAAACCACCCTTTAAAGAAGAGTGTTAAAGTCTATGTTAGAATTCCAATTCAAAAAGCTCTACCTTCTGGCATTCCCCTATTTACTAGTGGAAGAACTCAACCTTTCCTCATTGAATGCAGATACATTAAGGTTTCGCGATACTTATGTTCTTCGTGTTTTAGATCACAAAGATGTTAACTGTCCTACTTGGAAATTGAAGAAAAAAGCTATAAAGGAAGTTGCTTCTTCAAGTACTAAATACTCTCTTCCAGTGGTCTCAAATTTTATGATGCCGCCAAAGATAGTAAGCCAGCAACCTGTTTCCACTTCTACTAATGTGGCTAATGACACTATTATGCATCAAAGTGATATTGTGCTAGATAATCAAGATGAGTCCACCATTGTTCCCATATGCGATAAAGGAAAAGCTAAGGAGAGTATTCAGAATTCTGAGAAAACAGTTCAGAAGGGATTGACAAGTAATCTCCAAATGGGTCCTATTGTTAACATATCCACTGCTCTAAAAATCTTTGATGTTTTGAATAATAGGTTACCAGTTATTTTCAAACAAGTTACAACTCAGAATGTTATTGTTGAGGCTTCTATCCTTATTTCCGAGTCTTCTAATGTGGTCTAATCCGAACTTCTAACTCTTCTAGAAGATTCAAAACAGTTGTTGTTCCGAGTCAGACTCCTGTTATCACTATAGGAACAATCATTTCTTCTGCTGCTGAGCATGATGTTCTATCAAATATCAAACGTAAAATTAACCCTAGAGTTGATTTGCGGAAATGCACAAGGGATAGTTTTTCTACTCTAGCTAGCATAGTAGTAATTCCTGAAGAACATGATGTTACTGAACCTGATTATGCCCAACTTTTCCCTCCTATCACTAAATTGGGAGATTTATCTACCATCAATCTACTTAATTATTCTCTCAACACCCATCCCCTGGTTTATTCTTATGGAAGCTATAATGTACCTACTGATGATTCCCCAAGCAACAATGGTGTCCGCAATAATTCTCCTCACAATGCTGCTACTCTTATTCTCAATTCTACGCAAGATGCTTCTCAAATGGGTGGTTCTAGAAACTCTCAACTTGGCGGTGATTCTGCTTCCATCACTCAGGTAAATTCAGCCTCTTCCCCCCCTTTAATTGACCCTATTAATGCTGCTACTCATGTCAACCATTTTCTTGTTAATAATGTCAACATACTTTGCTGAAATTTTAGAGGATTGGGTAAAAAAAGTCTAATAAAGAACTCAGCTTGTTATCATTAATCCTGATATCATTTTCCTGTAGGAAACTAAAATGAACAAAGATTTGGTTGCTAGAAGATTAAAGAATATGGGCTTTCCGTGCACTTTTAATGTCCTAAGTATTGGAAGAAGTGGTGGTCTAGTTCTGGCCTAAAAAAGAGAGATTCAACTTAACATTTTATCCTCAAGCTTGAGGGGCATCTATGTCACGTATACTGATATTATCCACTCTAAACTTTGTCATATTCACTTCATATATGGAGAACCAAATAGTAGTCTAAGACAATCTTTCTGGGAACAACAATGTCAACTGCCTCATACACCCCTAGATGAACCGGTTTTCTTTGTAGGAAACTTTAATGCTCTCTTAGGTACGGAGGATAAGAATGATGGGCTTGAAGTTGATGATTCAGACTTTCTAAACCTTAGGAATTTTTGTTTTGTGTTTAACTAATTACATGATATTGGTTTTTTTGTCCCTAGATTTACCTGGTCTAATATGCAACAGGGTCCTGATCTTATCCTTGAAATGTTAGATAGATGTATTATTAATCAATCTGCTGAAGTTTTATTTTCTAAACTTTGTGTCAATAATTTTACTAGAGACTCCTCTGACCACTGCCCCACGCATATAGGTTTCAACTTTGAGGATATTTGTATGCCTAGACCTTTTCATTTTATGGCTATGTGGATTGATGATCCAACTTGTAGAGATATTATAGCCAACTCTTGGTCTGTTAATGTTGAGGGTTCTCCTGCTTATAAACTTAAAGCTAAACTTTTAAGTACTAAGAAAAGCCTTCGTTATTGGAATAAATCTTCCTTTGGTATTATTCAAACCAACATATCTATCACTAGGAAGGATTTAGCTGAAGTCCAGATCTCTAATCCAACTGACTCTAGCTCCATTGCTAGACTTAGAGCCAGATTGGAATATCTGTATAATCTAGAGGAACTATATTGGAGGGAAAAATCTAGAGAGGTCTGGCTCATGGAAGGTAATAGAAACTCCCCTTATTTTCATAGACTCACTCTTTCTAGGAGGAAGAGAAATGTCATTAGTTAGATTAAGGATTCCCCAAATACTATTCTAACTGATAGAAATAGTATTGGAACCTCCTTTATAAATTACTTCAAAAATCTTTACTCCCCCACCCTCAATAATTCGAGGATGAAATCCTTCAAGATCTCCCTGTTAAATTTACAGCTGCGGATAACTCTCACCTGAATTCTCCTATATTCCCCGAGGAGATCAAGAATTTTTTATTTCAAATGGGAGTCTCCTGGACCTGGTGGTTTTACTGGTCTACTCAACCAAAAACATTGGAACATTATTGGAAAGGCTATTATTGACATGACTTAGCTTGTTTTAGAACCGGGCATATAGCCAAAGTTTTTAACCATACTAATATTTCTCTCATCCCTAAGGTTCTTCTTGCTGAGCTGGTTTCCCAGTATAGACCTATAGGGCTTTGCAATTTTATCTATAAAATTCTTTCAAAAACTCTAGCTAATAGATTGAAGCCTTTCATGAATAATATAATTTCCCAAAATCAAAGTGCCTTTGTTCCAAAGAGGGGTATTTCTGACAATATTTGTGTAGCTAATGAGGCTATATTTGATGTTAATCATAATGAGAAAATAGAAGGCATTGATGCCATTAAACTTGATATGTCTAAAGCTTATGATAAGCTGGAATGGTCTTTTCTTGAAAATGTTTTAACTAAAATGGGGCTTTCTGACCACTAGATTAAACTAATAAATCATTGTGTCTCTTCTGTATCCTACTCTGTCCTCCTCAATGGTAGCCCTACTGGGATCTTTAAACCCGAGAGAGGATTGAGACAGCTATCTCCCTATCTTTATATTATTTGCTCTGTGGCTCTTTCTTCCTATATAGACAATCTTTTTAAGAAAGGTCTGGTTGAAGGTATAAAAGGTCAAGGTACTGTTCCTGTCACTTTTTTCCCGAGTTCTAAAGTCTGGTCGAGAGCTTGGCCTCATAGAATTAGTTTTTCTATGGCAAGCGTGATTGAATAGATTACCAACCTTGAATAATCTGCACAAGAGGCATTCTTCCCTAGACCCCCCTTAATTTATGTTACCTTTGTGGAAATAGTGAAGAAACTGAAGATCATCTTGTGCATCAATGTCCTTCTTCTTCTTCTTCTTCTTCTTCTTGTGTATGAAATTAATTCATTAATGTTGTGGAAAACCCTAATGTTATTCTAAATTCAGTTAGGGACATTATTGTGGGATGGAAATGTTTTCCACTTTCTGCTCAAGGTTTTTAGCTTTGGAAACGTCTCACGGCTTATATTCAATGGGTTTATGGAAAACTCGTAATGCTATATCTTTTTTGATGGAGGGAGATTTATGGAAACCAAATATATTAATTTTATTTGTATCTTTTACTAATGGTATTTTTTAGTAAAAAAACGATGAATTTTCGGATTTAATATATAGAATAATTTTAAGATAGCCTAAAAGTTTGTTTTAAGAGTTTTAATAAGTTAGGAAGTTACCTAATGGTAGTATATACCTTAGGGAACAAGTTTTTTATATTTTTGTGAAGTTTAGAGTTTTTTTAGGGGGTGTTATCTATATAAGGAGCTCCAAAAACGAAAATGGGGGAACTCTTTTGATTAAGAAAATTATAGTCGGGTTCATCCTCAGGCCTAAATAATCATCATATCCATAGTCGTAATTTTTTGGAGTTGCGAGGTCCGTATCAACCGTTCGTACTCGTTATTCTTATAATTTGATGTCTGGACAATTTATCTTATCAATTCTATCAAATTTATCGGTTACTTATTATTATTATTATTATTATTATTGATAGAAAGTGAGATATTATTGAGAAAAAGAATGTACAGATGTTACCAGAGGTAGCAAATACAAACAAAAAAAATAAAATAAAAAATAAAAAAAACTGAAAGAGATTGTTCCAATGTTGGACAGTAAAAGAAAAGTTGAGATGAGCATTTAAACCAAAAGAAGTAGACCAAGCAGTCACTAAAGACTTTGTTTCAGTTCCTAAGTCTGTATCGGTTTTGAGTATATGCTTCTCTTCAAAGGTGCGAGCATTCCTTTCTTTCCAAAGATTCCATATCACCACCACTGGAATTAGAGACCAATAATGGTTACCAGTGGGAGAAAAACAATTACATTCCCAGCAATGAACAAGTTTATAAAGCGTTCTTGGAAATGACCAGGCCCAATTAGTTGGCGAAAGCTGCGACCAAATTTTTGTACCCATTCTGCAATGTAAAAAAGATATGATATGTTGGAAAATGGGCGGGCCGGGGTTGGCTTGTTACGGGTTGCACGGGTTCGGGTTAACACGGGTCAAAACCTGCGGGTCGATATTCTTCACGGGTGGTCATTTCTTTAACCCGCGCCCGTAACGGGTAAAGCTTGCGGGTTCACGGGTTACCCGGCTTGACATCACTCCAAATTCCTTTCAGAGAGTTCTTCGTCGGCGGTGGTGGATTTATGGTCTTCTCCCCAAATAACTGCTGTTACAGATGATGTGAATATAACCTTCTCCATCGTATCTGTCTGGGCACAAGCTTCTAATACGTTATGAGCAGCTCTAACCTCAATTTCAGCCATAAACTCCTGAAAAAAAAAGCAAGAAATCAAAATGAAGATCATCAGACATCTAATTAATTAAGCAATTGAAAAGGGTACAGACAGAAAATTAAGTAGTACATACATCGAACATGGGTTGTTCTTGAGGAGTTTCGAAAGTGTAGAACAAAGCAGAACAATCTTTCAAAGCGTTGATAATACTTTCATAATCAAAAGGATCCGTTTCAAATATCTTCAATTTCTTATTGTTTAGACAACTAGCTAGTCCTTTTAATGGCTGCAAATTACCTGTGCACAAAAAAAAAAAAGAAACATCAAAAATTACCAGCCGAAGAACGCAGAGAATAAGAGAAGGAGCAGAAGAAAAAAAAGAGAAGGAAAGAGAACGGTGTCTCTTTAGTTAGTTTTAGGTTTAACCTTTTATACCTTAAACCTAGGGATAGGATTAATCCTAGATAATCTGACGGTCAGGATTAAATAAAAATTAGTAATTAGGTATTGTAGACGGGTTAACGGGCTGAACCCGCGGATTTACGGGTCGGGACGGGTTAACCCGTTTACTCACAAGCCGGCATTTCTCCAACCCTAACCCGGCTTGTTTAGACACCAGCCGAGTCGGGTGCGGGTTTTTCACGGGTCGGGCTGGGCAAAACCCGCGGGTTTTGGCTTGTTTGCCAGCTCTAATCCACACATGATACACCCATCATCTAGAATGATACCTTTTGTTTCCAGTGCATCGATAGTGTTCAATCTAATGACACGCCATATTAGGAAATTAACCTTTGGAGGTATGTTTTTCTTCCAGATAAGAAAATGTGGAAAATTATGGATCACAACAGTTAAGTTTAGAGTACCATAAAAAGACTTGACATTAAAAACACCATCTGAAGTTAGCGACCAGCTTCTTGTGTCTGTCAATCCATCTAGTTGAGGTGGGTTTGCTCCTAAAAGTTGCAGCATACAAGCAAACATGTTTTCTTCTAAATCTTGTAAGAATATTTCTATACACAGAAATATTCCATTGGGCCATGTGATAATTTTGGTTAATTAAAGATTATTGCTAAATTATGGCAGTTACCATTTATGGGATTATTTCCTAATATCTTTTCTTTGATGGACGGTCGAGATTTAATGCTACAACTAAACCCTAGGAACTTGATCCTCCTTCTACCTATAAGAGGAACACAATAGCCATCGGTATTGGGTTCGGAGAATTTACAATTCATAACATAAGAGGTGAAGAAGGAGAAACCGTGACCTCCACAAGGTATTACGGCTACCACCAGTTGATCAACGACGAGCAACGGAATAACGTTATAAGGTATTTCTCATAAATCATTTTATGTATATTTATTGTGTGATTATCATTAAGTTCAACGATCCTAATTAACGATCTATAAAATTAAATCTTATAATTGGCATCTAGAGCTTGCGTTTTAGAGCTCATGATCGTCCGTTAATTAGATACAATAATCCTATGTGTTTTTTGTTTGTGGCGACATTTTTTAATCATAGGAAGATTTTGAATTTCTTATCACCGATTCACTGCGTAAAAGAGAGTTAACGTATTAGGAAGAAAATTAGGTTTGAAAATCCCAAATTAGGCTAAAACGTTTTCGGGCCTGTGTGGTTAAGTTAACAAGTTGAAAATTAAAACGATTAGTGGGCCAGACCTGTTTTGCCGTCTAATACCCATATAAAAGAACCTAGTCAGTTCCTATCATCCTACCCGAACCAAAATGACCTATCCATTTCTTTTTAGGGATTAAAGTTTTTTAATTAATGGAAAATAAAGTATTAAAGTATAGTTTTAACGGCTGGGCTACATGATAAAACTTTAACGTAAGTAATTGGGCCTTTCAAGGGAACTAACGGTGGCCTATTATTATTGGTTCCTTGTCTTACAGACGACTTGTGTCTTTTGATTTTTCTGTTGACTTTAACTAATGAAATATGAAAGTTGACTGTTCACTTTGACCAAATTCTGACTATTATGTGTGGCTTTTGGCTCTGACGGGAATCTATTTGAAAATGATCTAGTCTAGACTTGTTTTCTTATAATTTTATTTTTGTTTGGTTTGATTATGTTTGAGCATGAAGTTTGTTTGGGTTTATTGTAAGTCTATTTTTTTTCTAAGAAAAATAAATCCCAATCAGCTCACAAATGAAATTAGTTTCCTTTCTTTTATCATGATGCATCGAAAATTATAAAAAAACTTATTTTAAAAGGAAATTAAACTAACTGTAATGCTTCCGCTTTATTGAAAATTAATGTATAGTCTGAAATGATTTATTACCAAATTCATTATAAAATTTTATGATTCGAATCATGTATGACACTGTTAATTTTGTGTGAACATTATGATATGGTTTTTGTGCTTATGCGTTAGGGTATAGTTATTTCGGATTATTATTTTTCTTTTTTCGATTTATGAGATAGATTATACTTGAAATTATTACGGGAATCTTTAGTCATCACCAGAGTGATGCTAGAGTGTTATATCTCAATATAATCATAATGTTATTATAAGCATGAATTTGCAAACCGTAAAGTGTAGGTTTTGCAGTTATCAACATCATGTGATAATGGCATTATTTTAGTTGATTGGCTATCACCACAGTGATGTCAAATCACTTTTGGCCATGATCACAGTTTTTCTAATGCTTGTAAAATTGTTTTTTTTAAATATATTAGAACAGAATTTACCCACAGGAAATTGGAGTTCATGTATTTAAGAAAGCATTGACTGATATGATTTTTCATCATATATTATGGATATGAACTGATTTGAATCTTGAGGGTGTATCATTATGTTTCACTTTTCTCTCAATGTTGATGATAATTTCAATTGTACGTATAAAATTATTGTGTTTAAGATTCTTAGGTCGTAATTCTTTAGTTATCACCACAGTGATACTAGAGTTTTTTATCTTAGCAATAATAATAATTTTATTGTAAGCACGAATACGCTAAGCCTTAAAGGCAAGGTTTAGTAGTTGTTATGGCATTATTTTTGAGTTGTTTGGCCATCACCACAGCGATGTCAAATAATTTTTTCAGTCATAATCGTTATCATGTCAAGTGCTTATAATATTGTTTTTCTTGAATGTATTAGAACAATAATTACCCACATGTAATTTGAGTTCACATGTTTAAGATAACATTGAAGTGTACAATATCTGATCATACATTATGGTAATTAAATAATCGGCACATGATTTTACGTTATTTATTAAAAGTGCATAAAAGAAAATTTACATAAATCAACTCATTATCGAGTTGAGTAACCTATTACGAATTTTTCATATTTTCATGAATATTCTTATTATGTTGTCCAAAACTTATTGCGTCCTCTATGAAATTGAGGTTTTATTTTTGATAAATTTCTCCATATTTCTGAAAATGATATTCATTGACTGTTTAACACTTTTCATATTAATTCATCATATATCCGTTATTTATCATGATCTTTAAGCTTGTATCATATTTAAATGAGCGATGCATCAAAGAATTTTTCTTCAATGAAATTTCATTATTGAATTATATTTATAGACTTGCCCCATGCTCGATTTTGGTTTAAGAAAAAGTTCATTATGTTTGGATATTTTTCGATTATAGGGTGTTGATATTTTTCACAATTTATGTATGGCATGTGTTTTGAATAAATGTTTGTGATTGATGTTTTAGGGTTACTCATTATTGTTTATAAGCGACTAAATTTATGATCAGATCAAGTATGTCCATATCTTTGAGTGGGACTGTGCAATATCAACAGAAAAGTTAGTGTGATATTTGCAATTGTACATGTTTGCTGGATAGTTTAGTTATCACCACACTGATGCTATGTTCTTATCTGGTAAGTGTTGTATATTTTGGGTCATCTTAGTTTGATTTAACTATTAGAAAAATGATGCTCACAAGTAGTTTTGGTTCACAAATTTAAACAAGCATTAAAGTTATCTAAATGTTTCATATACATGTGAAATAATAGCCACCCAGGGTGACTACAACTCATATTATATTAGGTTGAACATATTTAGAATTATTGGAGTTTGTTAATACATTTTAGAACGTGAGTTGCCCACAGGTGATTTTAGTTTTGGTTTTAAACAAACATAAGGTTGTGTGTATGAGAAGGTAAAATATGTACTAGTGTTTCTCATGTGTCACATTGTTCCTTGATAAGGTTTTACCCACAGGAGAATCTTATTGAAGGTATGAAACTATTGTAAGATTAGTTGTCATTTATCTCTATTATAAATTTCAGCTTTTGTTCTTATTAATTATTGATTATGTTTATTTTGTAGACTTTTAATGGTCCATTTTTTTTTGGAGGATAAAATTGTTTATCACCTGATGATTTTTCGCGTTACTGTGTACATCTATCAATTGCATTATGAATCTCAATCCGTGGATGTTTTCTCGAATATTCATTATTGAAATTGAGAGGCAATTATAGAGAAAGTGAAAATCATAAAGTCTGATAAATGTGGTGAATATTGTGAAAGGTATGACAAAACATGATAATATCCTAAATCTTTTACGTAGTATCTCCAAAAGTTTGGATTTGTTGCTCAATACAC
The DNA here is from genome assembly GCF_003573695.1 of Papaver somniferum. Lineage (NCBI taxonomy): Eukaryota > Viridiplantae > Streptophyta > Magnoliopsida > Ranunculales > Papaveraceae > Papaver > Papaver somniferum. The sequence continues at coordinate 44,530,722 of NC_039360.1, read as the reverse complement.
AAGGCCAACTTATCTTTGGCATAATGGTGTATAACAAAAGGCAAAATCAAAAGGAAAATGGTTAGAAGCATGATGAGTTATGCATAATGAAAACATATCAGTGAATTACGTTCTTTCAACAACTGTGTAATTTAAATAGGTTTCCGAGTAAAGCAGTTTCAAAGACACGCTTTGGACTAGAATGGCTAGAAACCTAGTTTAAATCACCTTTAAGTTATGGTTGTTCGGTTGGAGGTGAGGGCTTATATTCCAAATAATGAAAATTGGATTTGGAAACTATTATTGGTTCATTGGTTTTCCTAAATAATCCAAATGGTATTCTTTGACGTTGTAACCGTAGTATGAGACTTATTGAAACCGAAAATATAAATTCGTTAATGATGGCATAATCACTGGGAGTACGTGGATATATTTGTTCAATAAATCATGATGATGATCCCTTTATTTAAGATTTCTATAGATATTGTGAATCTTCTCATTATCGGAATGTTAGATAATTAAAGACCACAAATTACTGATCCAATACTCTATAATATAACTACTGACAATAAAGAAATTTTTTGATAACAACATGAGCCATCATTAAGAAGGTCTCAACAGAGATTGAAAGAAAGTTATTCATGTTGTTTCAATGATTTTCTTACAAGAATTTATTACATTTTGGTATGGAATGGCAAAGACTCGGTTTTCGATTGAAAAATATTATGTGTAATAATTTTTATTAATGGATTGATGCTATGTGAGCAAAAATCATTGGTTGAAAGTCAAGTCTCACGATTTGTTTAATTGCTCGAAAGACACAAATTGTATGAAAGTGGGTCTTTCTGACCTAATACGACTGTAATGGCAATTTTAAACGAGATAAAGCAAGACTTATTGCCAAAGATTTTACTCTGAAACGGTGCATTGATTATAAATAAGTTTTTCTCTCGTGTCAAAGAAAGACTTATTCAGAATTATCATAGGATTATTAGTAGCTCAGCATGACCTAAGAGTTGCATTAATTAAATGTGAAAATAGCCTTTATTAATGATAAATTTTAGTCTACAAATTGTAGAAATCAAAGTATGAAATTTAAGCAGCCTCCCATAATGGTATATGAAATTCAACAAAACTATAAATGTTTCAAGTTTTGGATGAAATTATTACAGATTTATGCATATACCTCAAGATCAGTGGGAGAAATTCATACTCTTGGTCTTGTATGTTAAGACATACTACCAACGACTAGTGATCTTGACTTTATGCATATCTCTATATTTTTTTGAAATAAAGGATATCAATGAAGCTTACCATGTGATATTAATATCATATGGATTACACGAGCTCTCATATAAGGCATGTATCGAATATTCAAGAAATTTTGAGGTAATAACATATTTAACAGACTTTATTTCATGTTGGATAGAAGATATAATTTAATCTTCATTACGTCTTAATTCTGATATGAAACTTATAACAAGTTGTTGATATGTTAACTAAATGCCTAAAGAATCGAAGAACAAATTACAAGAAAGCTATCAAGAATTTTGAGATACTATTTTAACTTATGACTTATAATTAGTTAGCAAACCCAACAAGATTTGATTGGGTTTTCAGACTTCAGTTTTTGTGGATGTATGGATTCTATAAATGAAGAATCCATTAATACTAGTCCCACAATTGAGTTTGAATATTTATGACTGCGATACTTAGAAACTTAAGGTTTGTCTCTACATTGCTGAAATTTATCGTCTTAGCTTCGCAACATTAAAGCATGATATGTATACGAAAGGAACAGAACACGTGAACCTTGAGTATATATGCGTGAATTAGGAAATTCAGAAACAATATTTGTTTATTTATCGCTTAAGCACAATTGCATTCTGAGATGCACTTAATGAATAATTATCTTTTATGACCTCTTAAGAAAAGATTAAAATCTCAGGTATGTGGGAGTAATTTATTATTGAACTCAGCTAATTTATGTGCTTACTTTTGGACACTTTTTGAGATCTTATTAATGTTATTCTGAATTATTTTTGTATCCATGTTTAGTATACACTTATGTGAATGGATGAATGTTAACAGAAATACTCTTTCGTTTGAAGACATCACTGGACCATTATGATATCTCAATTTAAGGCCTGATTAAGTAAGTTGTTTGTGTTGTGGTACATGGAAGGGGACATGCTGATAACAAGACAACGTGCCACCGCCATGACTCGCATAAGTGATTTTCTTGGTTAAGGTATTATGTTTAAACCATTAAATTTTATTTAGCAATTACGCGCGCTCATGTTTTCTACGATTAACCATTATATAAATTATCTCATGGACCAGTGGGAGAATGTAAGAATATTTCTATACACAGAAATATTCCATTGGGCCATGTGATAATTTTGGTTAATTAAAGATTATTGCTAAATTATGGCAGTTACCATTTATGGGATTATTTCCTAATATCTCTTCTTTGATGGACGGTCGAGATTTAATTCTACAACAAAATCCTAGGAACTTGGTCCTCCTTCTACCTATAAGAGGAACACAATAGCCATCGGTATTGGGTTCGGAGAATTTACAATTCATAACATAAGAGGTGAAGAAGGAGAAACCATGACCTCCACAAGGTATTACGACTACCACCAGTTGATCAACGACGAGCTACGGAATAACGTTATAAGGTATTTCTCATAAATCATTTTATGTATATTTATTGTGTGATTATCATGAAGTCCAACGATCCTAATTAACGATCTATAAAATTAAATCTTATAAATCTAACAATCTTCTTGTGAAATTAAAACACCAATTTCCATCTTCAGTAATATGCTCAGCAAGAGTTGTATATTTACCTTTGTCCAGCTTATAAATGTCAGGGAAAGAGATATAAAGAATTGCAGTACCTATCCACTTATCATGCCAGAAAGAAGTTAAAGTGCCATAATGAACCGAGATATTGCAGTTGTTGTTAATGATATTTTTAGTGTTTGTAATGGCCTTCCAACATGAAATACCATAAGGAGAAGTAACTTTACCTGGTATCCAGTTAGAGAAGGAATTCCCGTGTTTTTCAGAGATGATTCATAGATGGGTTTTTTTCAATACCATATCTCCAACACCACTTGGACAGTAAGGCTATATTCATTAACCTGAGGTTCAACACACCCAAACCCATTCTTTCTTTTGATGAACAGACACGAAAATAATTAACTAGGCGAGAACTCTTGGCACCATTCTTCCTTTCCCAAAGAAACTTTCTTATTTACCTTTCTAGTTGCTTTATGATTGAAATCGGAGCTTTAAAAAGTGAAAAATGATAAAGAGGCGGTGCAGACAGAATATGCTTTATAAGTGTAACCATTCCACCTTTAGAAAGAGAGATTTGGTTTAAAAACGATAACCTCGAGTCAAATTTGTTCAAAACTGGATCCCATATAGGTTTAGAGTTAGATTTAGCACCCAATCACCAAGATTGATAAAGGGAAGCGTATCAGTAGAGCAACCCAATCCCATAGCCCAATTATCTGGAGTACACCCGATTGGAATTAATTTTGTCTTCATGGTTTTTATTTTTAGACCTGCGATAAACTGAAAACAGCGTAGGGACGAAAACAAATTATGAAGCTCCACCTTGCTGTTATTTAAAAAAAAATATAGTGTCATCTGCGTAATGCAGATGGTTAACTATAATTTCATTCTGGGTACATGAAAACCCACTGAATAACTGCATGAAAAATATTACAATATTTCTGTTTCGCTGCAATTTTATGAAAGTAAAAACGCTTCCGATCTGCATCACTTTTCTGGGAAGATCTTCAAACTGCATGAAGTTATTCGAGATATATAAATTGATGTTATCAACTGGTCTAAAAGTCTTGACTGTTCCAAGGGATTGATACGTCTAATGTAAATAATAGTAGGATGAAAACATTTATTTGTAAATCCCATTTATTTCACTCTTGTTTAGGATTTTTCCTTTTTTATTTGAGTTTTTTGTTTTGATTCTTTTTTCCTGTTTTTTGTTCGGATTTCAACTTGTTTCTTTGTGGCTCGTAGTTTTGTATTCTTTCGTTCTTTAATCTCTGAAGGAAAAAAATTAAAAACAAAGAAGGTTATATTGATGGGTGCTAGCACTATTACCTATAGGTGGACTTTGGTTTCGTATCAACAACGATGGTATATGGTTGTCAATTAAAGTCGTTTGACCGATCTTCACCAAGTCCTTATTACTTGCCATTGGCAAGCTATCTATATTAATTGGTGGTGGTGGAGCAACTACACCTCGTTGACTTCACCCCATAATAACACAACAACCAAAAACTACTTCCTACATTTGTCAGAGAAGATATTCCCACTAAAATAATTTTCAAGCCTCCCTTGGGAAATTTATTTGTGGGATCATGTAGTTTAGATGTTAAACATTAGAAAATTAGAAACCCATTGGTAAAGTTTGCATACTTTTAACTGTGGATGCCAATTACTACAGTAGCTAAAACGAAGTGAAGCCGTGTGGGTGTGACCATTTGAGGCAACCCATATGGCATGTACGCAGTGCGCTTATGCATGGATTGGACAAGTCACAAAGTATCTTGTCCGGAACCTGCCAGAATGTTGCGGAAGGACCATAAATCATTGCAGCGTAACTGGTGGTTGTGCGCAATGAATATCTTCATCATGGGTGGTGGGTTGGGGTTTGGTCATAAGAAATACTTTGACTTTGGGCCATTATATATGCAAGTAGAAGCTGACATTACGCGGTTCGCATTTAGTAGCAGTACTGTAGTACCCTGTGTCAGTTTTACACAGCTCACGAGATCAACCTTCCTCACCGCTGCTTTAGTTTCTTCCTTTATTTTTTTCAGACACGAGCCAGCTACTACTAGACAACCAAACTCATTAACTCCATTGAAGCACATCATGAATCTCTTCATCTCTTTCCAAATACAGGTTTATAAATAACGATGATCGTTATCATTCCGATATAGTAAATCTACACATAAACAAAATGGGTAGTCATGTTATCCATAGTTTAACGTTTACGATATTAAGCTTCTTATGGCTAATTAGCATGGAATCATGTTTTTCACAAGTCGATCAGCAGGATCCACAAGTTCCTGGGTTTTTCATATTTGGAGACTCCCTAGTTGACAATGGAAATAACAATGGTATACTTAGTCTTGCTAGAGCTAACTATGCGCCTTACGGTATCGACTTCCCTGAAGGTGCTTCCGGAAGGTTTAACAACGGCTTGACAATGGTTGATGTCTTAGGTGTGTGTCAGGTTTATGGTTTCCCATATATGAATGTCGTGAGTAATTAAAGTTCATTGATATGAATTAATTTCTTCTTTTGCAGCTCAACTCCTTGGGCTCCCGAATCTAATTCCTCCATACGCGAGGACAAGAGGTCCTGCGCTTTTAAGAGGAGCCAATTTTGCATCTGGTGCGTCTGGTATTAGGGATGAAACCGGCAATAATCTGGTATGCAACTTTGTTATCCGGCAAGCTAGTCAAACTATTTGGTTATGATTTTCCCTTCTAATTTTTGGCGATTGACGAATTTACAGGGAGCTCATGTGTCAATGAATCAACAAGTAGCAAACTTCGCGAGAGTCGTACAACAGATGAGAAGGGCGTTCAGAAGAGATGATAATGCCATGAGTGCTTACTTGAGCAAATGTATTTTCTATTGTGGACTGGGAAGTAACGATTACCTGAACAATTATTTCATGACTAGTTTCTATGCAACCAGCCGTCAATACACTCCAGCAGCTTATGCTGCATCTCTTCTCCAAGACTATTCCCGCCAATTAACGGTATTTTCATCTACTGTCTTGTCATATATCTTGAAATACCATTGCATCATTTTTCTTTCCCTTGACTGTATTTTCTTTCAAAAATCTTAGCAACTCTATCAATTGGGAGCTCGCAAGATTGTAGTAACAGCAGTTGGGGGGATAGGTTGCATACCGTACCAATTAGCCCGAGTCAACCCTGGCAATCGTACTGCTAACAGCCAATGCAATGAAGATATAAACAAGGCAATATACATTTTTAATGCTGGGCTTCTAAACCTGGTGAAAAGCTTCAACAACGGCCGACTACCCGGTGCACAGTTTGTGTATTTGAATGTAATCGAGAGCGCAAAAGATCTCGTCACAAATGGCGCTGCTTATGGTAATACAAATGAAATCCCGCCCAGTTCTTTCATCTGTGTGTACCTTATTTTTGTTCATACGTTTACTAATTTTTTTGTTGTATAATTATGTAGGATTTGAGGTTTTTGACAAGGGATGTTGTGGTGTGGGAAGAAACAATGGGGAGATAACTTGTCTTCCGCTGCAACGACCATGTCCCGATCGTAGTAAGTACCTATTTTGGGATGCATTTCATCCCACAGAAGCTGCAAATATCATCTTGGGGAAGAAAGCGTTTAGCTCGAATTCGGCAACTGATGTTTATCCCATGAACATTCAAAAATTAGCAATGCTGCAAGGCTTAGCTAGTTAGTTCTATAACTGGAGAGCTTAACTTGAAAACATATTTGCTTAATATTGACGAAGAAGACATTGAATTATTTTCAGCAGTACTGTTAACCCTTTGTAACTGCTTATTGTGAATGCTTGTGTATCATTTCATTTCAATATTTTCAACTAATAATATAAGCTTTTATCATTTATTGCTTGACTAGTCTTGACTATAAAATGGATTAAACCGGTCTCCGGTGTCCGATCTGGTCAATTGGTCGCTTAAAATTCCACGTCGTCACCAATCCAGCGACAATTTCAAAAGCACTCCCTGCCTTCATCCAATGAGATGTCTTTCTGTAACACTCTCTTTCTCTTCCATTTCTTCAGTTTCCTTCTCCACCACCATAAGAAAAATCCCAGCTACCTGTTTTTTGTATTGGTCCTATAGGAGGATTCCGATGGAGGTAATTTTTCATTCTTACTTCTACAAATTTGATTTTAGTTAACATTAGATTTGTGGAGAGTGTTGTTTAAATTCATTTTTCATTAACCTTGCTAGGGTGATAGCTAATTCACATACACATTTGGTTGGTAATCTAGTTTACTAATTATTGACTGGCATCTAGATTAGGGTTTTTAGTGATGGGAGAATTTCGTGTAGGTTTTAGAATTATTTTTTGGGTAATTTTAAAAAATTGGGGGTTTGTTGAAGATGATTTGACATCTAATCTAAGAACACATGATAGAATTGGAATAGTATAGGAAAGGTAATGATGCTCATTTGGAAGCAACTATGGATGTTCATAGTTTCACCAGTTAACTAAACTAATGGATGGCGTTGCGAAAACGTACAATGATGGGCACTCTTTATTGAGGGATCTCTTGGAAATTCAGATGATGTCGATTTGGGAGAAGGCCTTGAGTGGACAGGAGTGAAGTTGAGGGATTTTGGCTTCTGATCATAATTTATTCTTAGTGTACTATTGAATGTGGGTATCTGAAGTTGTCTTAAAAGCTGTTGTTGGGGATCCACAAAAATTGAATTAACACTTACACTGAGTGACTAGTCAGCTGAATGTGCATCTCTATAGGTTAAACGTCTTGGTGGAATTTTCACTTCTTTTAAATGCCAGTTGGATTAAGATTCGATTTCATTCATAACCATGTCTTGATGTTGGTTTACGGCTTTCATATGAGCTTTGTCGATTGCAGACTTGTTATTTTTTGTTCAATTATCTCTTTCTTAGTGAATAGAGCAGGGGATCCACTTAACTGCCTAAGCTTGGGATCAACTTGTTTGTAATTAGATTGGGAATATATAAAACGGTAAAAATGGATGCCTGAAACGGTTAAAGGGTCATGGCTTCCACTTTGGGAATGCTGATTGAAACTATTATTATGATACACATTCTGCACTTGCTTGTTGTTTTTCTTGTTTTCTATTAGTAATAGGGGTTGATTGTATCTGCATTTTAATCTAAGGTAAATCCAGATGGTGGTACCTTTTTTTCAACTCACGCCTTCTAGATGTATGTTTTGAGTTTGTTGCCGAAACAAAATCTGGTGAAATGGGGAATGTATGAATATCAATTTGCTTTTCGAAGTTGAATGAATGTGTATGAGTTTCGGCACTTGCTTTGCAGCTTTACGTACGCAATTTTTGGTTGAGTGCTTAGCTGATTTGAAGAAGAATTTGATGAAGAGAGGTTTGAATTTGGTTACATGGAAAACCCGAGGATATTCTCCCTTCAGCTGCAAAAGGATTTGGAGCTCATACAGTTATAGATTATGTTAATTTTGTTATAAATGATATTGAAGCTAGAGCAATTGTCTTGCAATGAATTTCTTTCATGTACTGCACTATATGATTCGTTAATCAAGCTTTTGATGATTGAGTTGATATTCAGATCTATGCCCCTAAAGAAACTTGTAGCGAGGAGAAACTTGTCAAGATAGGTTTGCAAGGAGTATCTCTGCTATCAGAGGGATCGACATCCACCAGTCGAAATCCTACAAATGTGAAGCTTGAGCTTACTTAGGGAAGTATGATGATCTCCCATTTAATCCGAGTAGTTTACCTGGCATATTTACCCAATTTCGTAAGGTACGTAAATCTAGAAGTATATTCCGGTGTTTTAAAAGTTGCATTTGTTTTCGAGGTTAGATGTGGTTATATACTCAACACAATATCTGCCATGATGAATCAACTTGCAGTCTGCAATTCGTGGCTGCTTTGAACTTCCACTGTCAATTTGATCACTTCCCAGCACCGATCTTTGCAAAATTGGGGGATGCAAAGATGTTCCTTCGCTTGACCAGCTTGGTGTAATTCATGAAGAGGCAAGTCACGGTGATGCAGTGAATTCTTGATAGTTTGTTTTGTTTTATTGTACTCACTAGTGTACCTGAATGAATCAGAAGATGCGAAGTGTGTCAAGTTGATTAAGGATTAGAATAATAACAACACTCTCTCATTCTCTGTATTGTGAAATGCAGGCGAAAAAAGAAATGTTCTTGGGCAGAGCGCACGAGTTTTTCTGGAAGAAGGTAAAAATGGCAGATTACACAATTATATGTTGCGTTATCAGAGAGGATAGAAACGTTTAAATGAACTGCCGATGGGCAGATAATGTGCAATTTTCCATCTCATATATCATTTTGAAATTTTGAAAAACCTTCAGTCCATTTATTTAATCTACTTAGCTAAATTAATCTCAAATTTATGTAGGACTTGCTAAAGGTGTACAGTGAAAATACAAAGTAAAACGACAAATGGCAGGTTCGTTTATTGATAAGGCCAGCCACTTTTTTTTTTTTTCTTCTCTCTCAACTTTCTCTCTTTTTTGAGTTTCAAAGTGGAGGAAGGTATTTTTTGTCTCATCATTTTAGTAAATTTTTACAAAAATCAAAAATCTTTAAAGATAATATCTTCAGCTATATCCATCAACGGTTGTAATGAATCCGGAGAAAACTTCCTTGCAAAAAGAAAACGGTCATCTTGATGATGTTTTTGATGCAGCATCCTCGACGAATCAGAGCCGTTTATTTTCTTCTCATCATCTTCATCAGTACCACCATATCTGAGTTTGTCTCCTCTAAGCTTGATGATCAACTCGGGGTTCACTTCTGAAGCTTCATAAGTACGAGGATGACCGTCGGATCTTCCATGCCAGTCAACATGAGTCAAAGTTGCAGGTACACATCCCTGTGGATCAAGCATGTTCATCAGAGTAGGAAAATAATGTTCTTCCGGGTAACAGACATCCCATTGCAGACAAGGAAGTTTAAATTTCGACCATAGCCGTCGATCTCGCACAACTAATCTTGCATGTTTGCGGGTCAAGACGAAGAACTGTGATCCGATTCGAAACCTATCGAATGGAATTTCCGGTAACATGATATCTAATCCACGCGCAACCCATCTATCATAAGCTCCTGGTTCGTTAGGTAGTATCTCGATGAAGCTTTTCTTTGATCGGATTAAGGTATTGTAAGTGAAATTAAAAGAATGAAGAGGAATACACGTAGAAGAAATGAGAGCAAACATGGAATTTGAAGAATCGTGAATCAAAGCATGAGCAAGAAGACGACGAGCTGCAGAAATTAAAGATGGAGTGAATCTCTTTGTGGGTTTTGACGAAGGAATTACTCGGTTGTTAAAAACACCTGTGAATGGTGAGTCGTAAGTTTGATTTGGATCAGCATGAATGTAAATGTTGTAAAGATTATTATGATTTTGATGAATTTCTTTGGTTTGATTGAAAAACAGTTCCCAGAGTGGTGAAAATGGAAGTGGAGTTGTTGTAAGAAACATAAAAGCAATTTTTCTCGGTGAAGAAGGAGAAGAAGAAGGAAATGGTTTTGAGTTAACTCGGGAAGCGAGTTTGAATAGAGACTCATCATCAGTGGGTATTCTTATTGGTGGTGGTGGTGGAGGAAGTAAGTTTCTTTTTATGCCACTGTTACCGGTGGTTGGAGGAGTAGTAGTGGAAGTGAAAACCAGTGCCAGTGGCAGACAGAGGAGGAGAGCACAACAAAGAGAAAAAGGAGATGGAGAGATCAACATCATCATCTTATCAGGTTCCCTCAATTGTGAGACTGTGAGAGAGAGTAGAGTAAAGTACAAAGTAAAGTTGGAATTTTGAGAAGAAGAAGAAGAAGAAGAAGTTGAAAATTGAGTTGTTGAAAACTGAAATTGATAGAATAATGGGAAAAAGTTATTAGTTCTTTTCTTCCCCACATAAAATTTTCCAGCTCAAGCTCTCTCTTTCATGTCTTGTTTTTGATAAAAATTTAAACAAGTCTTACTCACTTATCTCAGTGTTTTGGAAAACTGTTTTAAGCTTAAAATTCAAACAAGTGGCGTCCATGCAAATTGTATTATAACAAACGCTGATAAAAGCAATTTTGGATTTTCACGAATTTTGGCAACTCAAATGAAAAAGAAGAACATCTTGATGTTTTGCTCGTTTTCTTTTGCTTCTTTTGTCAAATTTCACGCGAATATTATCATTATTCGTAACGCAATAAACTACTGCTACCAAGTACCAATTTTTATACAACATCATGTACCTACAGTACTGACCCCTGATTGATGTTTGGATTTCAAGGAAATTAAACATTTGACGAGTGCAGATATATTGAGCATGTCTATGATGAGTTTGAAGTTGAACTTTGAAGTCTACTCAGAAATATCAGCTATATCATCAGTTGTAAGACGCTTCACATGAAATGAGCTTACAAGCTTTCTGCAACCTATGCCATCACTTTTAGCGGAACCGCTTTTCCAATGGCTCGTAGCATTTAGAAACATTTTGTTCGTGATCAGGGCTCTACGTGTCGGATACAGTATTTGGTGATGTGTTCGATACAGTAAATCATAATACCACTTTTCAGAATTTTGCTGATTATTATTAATTAGCCAAAGATAATTTTGCTGATTATCATTAATTAGCCACAGATAAAATATGATACGATGCTAATTCGGACTTTATTTTTTTGATCGGTAAAAAAGATGTGGTGCTGACGGTTACTGGTATCATCAAATGATTTTATCACTGTATAGATGGAAATGTTTATCAGATTTTGAAAAAAATAAAGTTCATCACGTAGATTTCAGATGCAGACACACATCTTCTATGAGTGAGAATTAACGGACACAAAACTCATGCAAAGCATATAGAGAGACGACACGTGTTTATAACAAAAATATTTATAAAAACATGACAGACTTGGTGTAACCATGGTGTAAGTGAAATTTACACACTATTAACACCCGTGGGCCGGGATTTTTGAGACGAGATAGAATACTCGAAACATTCAACTTGTTCTTGAGCAAAGAGAATCTGGGACTATATAACCTCTTAGTAAAGATGTCTGCAATGGTACAAATATAAGAAACCCTCAAAGTTTTGGATTGCAGTGATTCTCTGACAAAGGGGAAATCAAGAGCCATATGTTTCATCTTGATATGAAACACATGATTAAAAGCTAAGGAAAGTGAGTTGATGTTGTCATGATAAACAAGAAGTGGAATAGCAAGAAAGATCTTTAAATCTTGTAGCAACTGATAAACTCAAACAATTCTACATCTGCTTGAGCAAGTTTGTATTCAGCTTTTGTATAATACCTAGCTATTGTTGCTTGCTTCTTAGTAGACCAAAAAAATTAGATTATTGCCAAAGAGCAAGCAGAATCCAGAAATGGATCTTCTATCATCAGGGGACCCTCCCCAATTTGCGTCACTGAAGCCCAGTAATACCAATCTATTGAAAAGAACAACTCATGATCCAAAGTGCCCTTGACAAGTCTGGAAATTCTCTTAGATGCAACTATATGAAAAGTAGTAGGGTGATGCATGGATTGACACACCTGATTGACTACAAAACACAATGCTGGCCTGGTCCAAGTTATGGACACCTAATAAAGACCTATATTCAGTGGGATTAGCTACAACATCACCATCATGAGCACTGATCTTTTGAGAAGTAGGAGCATGAGTTGAACAGGTCTTACCACTTACTTCTTGGAGATAATTTATGTGGAGCATATGGTCTCAACCAAGGGAAACAAGAGTAATCAAAACTTTTGAGAGAAGCGTAATTAGGTTTTCTGTGAAAAAGTTTCTCAATTGGGGAGTGAAAGTTGATGGACTTGGTCGCAAATCTATTGATAATGAAATTAGCTGCTAAGAATGCATCAACCCAAAAAGACTCAGGAGGTTGGCTTGAATGAGAAAGGTTGTATCAATGTCTAACAGAAGTTTATGTTTAGCTTCTGCAACACCATTCTTCTCAAATGCGTATAGGCATGTAACTTCATGTTTGATTCCATGAATAAACAGTCAAACTAGCTAGCTCACTATTAATGATTCATCATCCATGTATGATCTAATAGTATTGATTTTAAGAGACAATAAATTTTCAATTTAATCCTTGAAATTATTGAAAACGATCTTGAAATCGTAGGTAGCATATAAAAAGAACAACCAGCAGAATTTAGTAAAATCGTTAATAATGTTTACTTAATAGAGATAACCACCATTATATGGCCACTAGAGAGGGTCGACACAGGTACATATGCATCATTTGTAGAGGCCTAGAACTAAAACTAAAAGAAATACTAAATGGTTGTTTATGAGATCTACCTAACTGACAAACCATCTAAAAAAGAGATTGTTTTATTACAAATATGTGGTCTAAAGAATTACACATTCCCTACAAAGTTTGAAAACAAGGATGTGCAAGTCTTTGATGCCAAATAACTTGAGAGACAATGATTGTAGCACCCAATTTTTTTGCATGGGCATGCTCAAAGATGCATCATTCGCTTGAGATGAAGCTTCATCTCAAGCTTACGTAGCGTGTTAAGAGTAACATGTCCTAGGGACAATAATGCACCACTATGGTGCATTACTAGGGTTACATTGGACTAGATCCACTATCGCGGTTGTATGGCGCATTACGAAGGCTATATTGGTCAAGAGTCAATATCGCACCATCATGATACATCATATCAGTTGGTAGGATGACCTTGAGCAAAGTAGAGCTACCATAGTGTATTATGAAATCTATTGGCCAAAAGGCCAATAACGGGATACAATGACGCATTATGCCAAAGCAGGCTGGCTGAGGGAATACTGCATTATTATAGCATGGGAATTGTTTTGATGTGAAACAAAAATATAAAATTGATTGGCACCACAAGAATGGGAAAAACTTTGCTTATGAAATTTGTTATTATATTTTGAAAGTATTGCCTAAATATAATCCAGATATGTTAGCAAGTTTGCAGCAAGTACCTACAAGGTCACAATACACTTCTTCTCCTTCAACACCATCTTCACAACCACCTCATTCATCTCATCCCCCTCCAGAGAATCCATTTTCTTCACCAGACACCATAACAAACACAAATTCCAACTTGAATATCAATGTTGCGATTAAGAGAAAACAATTAGGAAGAGACAATGCAAGAGCAACGAGAAAAGCTGCACGAGAAGGAGAAGCAACTGAAGGTCTTTTGGAAACTTTAATGGACCATCAGAAGACTTTCAAAAAATAAAGAGAAGTTGACCGGTAATTCATGACTAGGGAGATGAAAATCATCACCAAACTCAAGAGAAATTTGTTTCGGACTATGACAAGAATAAGATTCGTGGTGCAAACACCTCAACAATGGCCCCGCCGATAATTTATGGTATGGGAGATGGAGATGGAGAGGTTAGCAGAGGAGTTGGAAGAAAAACATAACAAGAGAAATTTGGACAGAAAATTTGAAGGTCAACATAAAAATGAGGATGATGAATCAGACAACGATGAAGTAGTGCCACTTCATTGATTAATGTATTAGCTTTAATTTTAATGACAACGTAAAAGTTCGGTTAAGATGAATGAAATTGTAGTAGTTTTTCATTAATTGAATTTTTGAATTAAATAAAACTTGACAACATCCATTGAAATTACATTTAACAAGAGAAATAACCCATTGAAACTAACATCTCATATGATTTATGAGAAACTTCTTAAGAATTTGGAAATGCGCTTCGTATTCAAAAAAAAAATCATCTTCGCAATTCGTCTTGTGATCATGCTCCCAATTCATATTGTTGTCACCTCTAAGATTATATCGATTGAAAATCCATCTCATATCTATAAAATCCACAAGATATTGTTTGATAGCCATGAATCGACAAAACAAAGCATCCCGATACCGGTTATGAGGATTACATGTTTCTTTACAGAAGGTTCCATAAATTTTACCCCAATCACTCATACTGGGTAAACCATTCATCCGTCCTTCTTCACCTCTTTTTGGGTAGTATATTACATAGTTTCTATAAAGGCATAAATCTTCATCTCTGTAAAGCTAGGATCATCCATAAATTACCCAAAAACTAGAGAAAATATTAAGTGAAGGGGTGATTTTGGAATGGATGGATTGGTAGGTATATCTAAGGATTTGGCGATAGAGTCTAGGCCGCTAGCGATGCATTCTAGGCCTCTCGTTGCATACTAGACTGCTCCTTCTAGTGAAAAACGTAAACTAGAACTTTAAACGTTTCAAACAATAACCATAAAGTTGGAAATTTAAAATGATTTGAACAATTTCAAAACTAAACTACGGACAAACAACTAAACTTACAATAACCAATTTTAAAAATAAAATTGTTAGAGCATTGCTCGGTCGATCTCACAAGTGTTGCTATCTCAAGTTTGTTGTCAAATTTAGTTTTCGAAAATATAGCCTGATTTCTAGTCTATAATTAGTTAAGTATTGGATTAGGATAGAAGTGTAGTAGAGAAACGGACATCACGACAGTCATCATTGGTTCTACCGTTTGAAGGCGAAGACCAACCGAAACTTTTGAATAACTTCTTCAACAAAAGGTAAGTGAAGACTGAACCACCTATTTCTCAAGTTATATTCATCTTTCTATCTATGAGACGATGTCGCATAACTAATTAGACTATCATAAGCATATCAAGAATTTCGAGTCAAGATTCATCTTGTAACTAGTTCTCGAAATATGACTAAACTTAATGAACATTTATTCATACTTGATGAATTCCGGTTAAGAATAATTTATTATTCGTAATAATAATACTTCAAGAATTATCATTCGAAAATAGCATGGAGCAATGATATGTGTCATTGATGTTATTTGGGAATGTTTCGAATTGATCTAGAGAAATATAAAACTACTGTAAATTCGGATATAAGACAGTGTACACACCAGTCTTACAAACTGGGAAAACTGATATAAGTTTGAAGTCGTAGTACATGTAATCATACACGTAAATGGAGTAGTTATATGTCGACAAACAGATTTTTGGTACGCATATTCGTATGCACACCTTTAAAAGTCTGTGAACTCGTGAATCCAGATCGGTACGCAAACCAGTATGCATACTAGAATGAAACTGTTGGTAACAGAACAGGTTAGGTATCCATACCCGTACACATACCATAAAATAACTATGGACTCCGGAATGTGGCTACGTTTAAATGGTATCCATACCAGTACACGTACCATAAAAGCTCTGTGGACTCCGGAACTCGATTGTGTTTAAATGGTATCCGTACCAGTACGCATACCGAAAAAGTTCGATGAACTCCGGAACTTGGTTATATATTAAGGTTTACATACCGGTATACATATCATGACATAACTATTCACAAACAGGTTAAGTATATGTACCTTGTATGCCTACTTACTATGTCGATTAAATTCATATGCACATAAGATTATTTTTTCGAGATAATTAGTATTTGAATAATCTCTGAAAACACCATAGATATATTTGATCACATGATTGTGTTTCGAGTTAAGTCTTAAGTGTTTATAAAATGCTCAAGCTTATAGTTCAGTTGGCTAGTTTCGACTAACCATTCATGAGCATGGTATTATACACGGTTCAATTATGGTTCATCCTAACCAGAGTGTATATCTTGATTATGTTAATTAGATTCAAATATTCATCTAACAGTGGATATTGTTTGCTTGGTTTCAAAGCTATCTTAGCTTAAACCTAAAGCAACCTATATGCTTTGAATGTCTATAAAAAGAGAACTTCAAACAACTAGGATCTTTGAATCCCGACACTACTTTTATTGGTGTGTCCTAGTTGTAACTAGAGTCGTCCTATTTCTAAAACCCTTTTAGGGTGTAGTGACTACAATGACTTTATAGGGATTCGTAAAGCCATGTCCAGTGATCTCTTATCTTGATAACTCGAGTATCCTGATCTTGTTCGATTGTTGAGTTTCTCACTTGAACGTTCAAGATATATAGAAATCATCAAAATTCTCTTCATATCAGATTTTGTTGATTCCACAAGTTTTATACTTGTGAGGTGAATAATAATCCAAGCCGCACTTCGGTTTGCATAAGTGCGGATTTTGAGGTTAGATAGATTTTGTATATTGATATTGATTTCCAGTCTCACCTTGATCTACGATAAAAAAAAATGAAATCAAACACATATACGCTTATCAGTGAGAGGCAGATTGGTTTAAAGTCTTCAATTGAGTTGAAACAACTTTTAGTTGGTGTGACGTCAACTAAGGGAATCAATTGCGCATAGTCCTGTTGGGATTCAAGAGGCGTAAGGAGCGAGAAATTTAACTGAATTACTATGAGGGTTTAATTCGGTCTCAACTATATTCCAGTCCGAAATTAATTCTTAGTAGGCTAGTGTCTGTAGCGGCTTAATACAGTTTGGTGTTCAATATGGACTAGGTCCCGGGGTTTTTCTGTATTTGCGGTTTCCTCGTTAACAAAACTTCTGGTGTCTGTGTTATTATCCAATAGTTTCTATGCGTTCCTTTCTACAATCCTGTGAATTTCAGACATGGAAACTTGTGGTTGTAGGATACGTTCCTCCAACAGTTGTTAGAGATGAAACCACTGTTGCGAAGCCATTAGGACAATACAACGAAGCCGAGATAGGTGCTGCAAAGCATAATTCTGATGGGTTAATTGTTATTACCCATACCATAAGCCAAGATCTTCAACACCATGTGACTTCATGCACTACGTCTAAAGAAGCTTGGGATATCTTAAAAACCATAATCGAAGGAGATTCCTCAAAGAAATAAGCTAGGCTTCAAAACATAAATTCTGACTGGAAAAATCTCCGTATAGCTGATGAAGAATCGTTTGATGAGTTTAATCAAAAGATGTCTGGAATTGTTAATGTTTGTTTTGCGTTAGGGAAGACTATTCCCCAAAAGGACACTGTGATGAAAATTCTCCGATCTTTACCAGCAAGATACGAGTTTAAGAAACATACCATCATGAAAGGAAATAACCTTCAAACTCTTTCCAAAAATAATTCAATTGGAAAGTTAAAGATCTTTGATCATGAACTGCAATCCAAAGACGGAAAGGATATTGCGTTCAAGGCACTGAAAAACACTGAAACTCTTAAAAATGAAAGTGTTGACAACTTGGTGAACCATCTTGATGATCCTGATATTTCATATGAAGATCTTGATAACTCAGTCTCATTTATCACAAGACAACTTAGAGAACTTCCTAGGAAGAGAAACAAACGGTTTACTGGAGAAAAGCCTCTTACATCAGCTAGGCCACATAAACGTATTTCTGTCAAAAACAGAGATTCTAACGATACTGGTGATGAGGATATGCTACAGTGCTTCAAGTGTAAAGGGTTCGGTCACTTTGCTAATTAGTGTCCAAACCGTAAGAAATACACTAGTAACAAGAGTCTTGCTGCAACACTTGATGAAACCTCTGATCATTATGATTTCGAAGAGGATGATGCTTCAAGTGTATCACTCTTGGTGAAATTATCAATGTTGATGAATGTGGCAATACTCATATCAATCTTGATAATTTAATTGATGACTCTTCATCAAAATCTTTGGAGGATGTTATGGATTTTTTGTATACTAATGAAAATTCGGTTAATGTTTCAAGTACCTTGAGTTTAGCTGCTAACGACATTCCCGAATCAATCTCCAAATTGACATGTCCTTATTGTACCATTGGGGGTCATGTACTTACACAATGTTTCAAGTACAAACACAAATTAAGGTATGTCAACAAACTGCAACGGAGGGCTAGTCATTTGGAAAAAGTGCTTAAAATTGTACAAAAGTCCAATCCTTGGGTATGTAAGGTTATCTCTTCTTCTCCTAAATTGAGTGTTTTAAAGGAAAAGGTAAAATCTCAAACGAAGAGAAGAGTCCGGGTTAAACGTCCCGTCAAGAAGGATATTAAACATTCCGTGCAGGAATCTTGTGGTGAGCACTCTACTGTTCACCCCAACACAATTTAATTGTGTTGAAATATGCATTTTGTCTCATGCGCCCTTAAAAGAGACATGAACTGTGCACAATAGGGATTTGGATCAAATTTGAATATTATTACCTGGATGTCCATATTTTATATTCATCTTAATCAATGTCTCAAGTAATAGTATTGGAAAATGTGATCTATGTAAAAGATAAAAGTGACATTTTGTCCTCCTTAGGGTTTATGTATCTTTACTAGTACATGAGCTTTAATGTTCCGAAATCTGCATATGTTCTTCTTTGAGACTCATATCTCTTTCACAAGAATTTGGCTTGTTGAGAAATATATTTGTGTTTCACAAATACATTTTATTCTTATGAATTATGCAGACTCCAAGTAAAACATTTTCTCGTGAAATCTATGCTCCAATGGTTGTTAATATTGAAAACGTGGGGTACAAAAATACACCACCAACTTTTACTTAGACAGTCTTTATGGACAAACTCAAATATAATTCCGGGATTTCAACTTAAAGAATCTCAATCAAGAAAGAATATTTAGAGTTATATCTCTATCTCTCAAATCAAAACGTTTACAGACACAAGTCCGTGAACCTGATTTCCAGGTGAGAGTACTTGGGTGAATCCAAAGATCAATTTCCCAAGTAATCAATCAAGTTGTATTCAACAAACAAGGATGAAAGTATTGTTTAAAGATTTTTCGTGGTTGTAGTAATGAGGTTCAAACTCTCGGACTTGTGAAGGATAATTTTTTTAGAAAACAAATATATATACAAATATTGACAAATTGGTAGAGAGTTACTTGGACTAAGGACTTGGCCAATTCTCATGCATATGGTACATTTTATTTATCCTTAACAATTATCGCTCAAAACATAAAATGTAAGGACTCTTATTTTGCTAATATATATTCTCAGAATATTAGTTATAAATCGTAAGCATGGGACATCAAACATTTAAGCAAGCATGCCGCATCAAATAAAATGATAACTAATTAATAAAAATCATTTTTCAATTTTAAATCAATGCAAAAGTCATAAAAAGAATAAATTAAATTTACCAGAATGACGAAAATCGCCTCCTCCATTGTCCCAATGTTGGGTTTAGCTCATCATGGTGAAATACCTCTCAAAATATTTTATTAATGCTCAAATGGTGTTTACAAGAGGGAAAATGTATAAACAGTAAACATACGACCCACAAAATTGGTCCTGAAAAGAACGATACAAACCGACTGCGCTAAACAACGACAGTTCTTTCCTGCTGTTGACGCTCTTGAATACGACCCTCAGCTCGCTGTTGAAGAACGACTGCTTACGCGAGTCTGTTCTTCGCGTTCTTGGTGTTCTTCATCAGCAGCAGCAGCAGAAACAGAGTTTGATCAACTCTTGATTTCTGCTTCTGTGGCTCTCCTCTCTTCTACCAACTCTCGACAGCCTCTCTATTACTCCAAGGGAACATATTTATACACCTACAACTCGTTGAATCTCCCTCAATTACTCCATATAATCTTCATTACTCGGTGTTTAAAGAAAATATCTTCCGAATATTTTCTTCTCTGAAATGATTCTCCACGCGTTATAAGCTGTATTTCTTTCCTTGTTTAACAACTACACACTCCTTCCTACTGCTCGGGACATCAATCATGCACTTAACACGCTAAAAATCTTCTCCAAATCACGTAATCCCGTGAACTGTTCTTATTATGCTCGTGCTGCCCTGATTTCTTCTTGTGAGTTATTTAGCCAAATTTGATCGATCTAAAGACCCATAACCTTCCTTTCTAGCCCATAAGAAGATACCCAATGAGTTTCAGCCATTGAATCGACCTGCCACTACTTCATTTCTTCGATCGAAAATTCTCCTGTGCTGTGAACATTTTTCCCGCCAAAATCGATATTCAAATGAAGAAGAGGGGTGTCCCCCTATCCTGAACTGGGGTGCGAATAGCAGCTGCCTTGGGGTGACCTGGGGGTGCCCTTTAGTAATTAGGTTACCCCTTATCCAAAAACGAGAGTCCGAATAACACTTGTCCTCCGGGTGCCAAAATCAACTTTTCGAGCCGAATTTTCCAAAAATATTTATTTCCAAAAAATACCTACAAATACATAAAATAACAAAATTAGTACAAAATCGAGTGCCGACAATATATAATATTGAGATCAAATTAGACACAAAAATGTGTCTATCAAATACCCCCAAACTTATTATTTGCTAGTCCTCGAGCAAAATTTATTCTTGAAAAGTGACCGAGTTAATCTCGGGTGGGTTTATCTGAGGTGTACCCACAAAAACCAATACTCCAGACCCTAGCTATCTACGCAGAACCTTGGAAAGCACTAAAGAACCTCCTTGGTTGGCATACAATTGTTGACTCTAAGAGGAAGAACCCTGATGCGAAATTCCAATTGTTGTACACGAGTTTGCACTCAAGCATACTAAAATTCATATAAGTGACATAGCTCTACTAAGATAGTTTCACGATGGACATCATACTCGGAGTCAGACTAATCACATGAAAAGATTAAGAAGATGGAAAAAGAAAAATGTAGATGGTTGAAAAGTGAACGGTGTTTCCCATATCTGTCTGAAGGCCTCTGCCAAGGTGAACCTAACCTAAATGACTGAGATACCGGTCTGACTAATATTAACACACTGGCATATACAAGGGAACCAACGGCCAATAACTTAAATCTAGATCAACAAACTGGCAAATACAAGGGAACCAGCAGTTAACTACACAGAACAATAACCATTTTTTTTAACTTAACGGCATGAATAGATCTTTTTGATCCAAGCGCATGCTTCTTGTCAGCAGATTACACGATAGTTCTCACGGGTCCTGCATTCCACGCTTGCTTAGGCGACGGAAACAGGGAGAACACACACATATTACTATCCAAGTGTTAGTATTTATTCCGATTGGTCTACTGGTCTGGTCTTTTTTTTTTTTTTTGAAAAGGTAACTCAGTCGCTCTATTTCACCCTAACAAAGGTAACAACTTGAATCGTGTGCCCCACCAAATCACTTGAAATAAAAGAAAACTAAAAATAGAAAGTGAAAAGGACTCGACGAGATATGGCGAAACTATCATGTTATTTCTAACACCTGAGCTCTGTGCTTTTATGAATAGACTCTATAGATGTTTCCATCTAGTGAGATTGGTTCCTCAACTCCTAAAACAAAAATGTTTCCATCCACTTAGATTGGTTAGTGCTATCCTTAATAGGCGTAAATTTCTAGGCTCTGGAGTTTATTTATTGCAACTAAAAGATTTTCCCATACCCCCAAACTTAAATCTAACATTGTCCTCAATGTTCTAAAGATGAAATTAAAAGCATGAACAAGGAGAAACGGTTACTATTTGAAGCAAAAGAGTTAAGGAAGGATATTACCGTGTTGCATGAGATTGGGTTACCTCCCAAAAAGTGCTAAGTTTAAAGTCTTCAGCCAGAATTAGAAAAGGTTTAGTCAACTCGAACCGTATAACAGTAGCCGGAATAACTGCGGGTCTTTAAAACCAAAAAGAGATGACAACAGGAAATTGCAGTGAACCAAGAAAATGAACAAGAGTAGCGTGCCCTTACCTAGTTTCCTGATTAAGATATTTATATCTAATTGTGGTTCAGGTTCAGGTTCTATGAAAGGGTCTAAATAAAATATTTTTCTTAGATGCATTTCCTCATAGATTGGATCTAAATTACTAGGTCCTAGAGTCTGGAAAAACTCAAATACGAACTTAGAATCATGAAGTAATAACCTAAATAATTGCGGATCCTCTAAGTCAATCAGATATGACTTACATAATTGACCACAATGAGAGTAGTGGTCATCCTTAAGCAAATGTGTCGATTCTAATTTCCTAAAGCATTTAGGTTTAGTCTCACAACTTAATATTCGACACATTTGAAATCTATATGTTCCCACATTTGGAAGAAAACTATTTGGTGGGAAAACAAAATCAATCTTGGTATTATTGCCTGGGTTAACCACATCAACCAGAGGATGGGTTTCTAACAATTGAGACTCTTGTTGGATATCATTAGGTTCTGGAAAACGAGTACGAAGATAGTCTCGTAAGATGGGTGATGCATTGATGTCAAGTCCCAAGTGAGGTATATTTTTAAGAGTTAAAGAACATGGAGAATGATAATCACCCCCAAACTTAGAGTTTTCGGCGTCTCTAGGTAGACTAGTCATAATCTCCCTAATTTCTAGGTCATCAGATTCCTGAAAGTGGGCGATTGATTTTTCTAAGTCAGGTTCATCCCCGCTAATCTCTACGAGTTCTTCTAAGACTATTGTTTCTAAATCGTTTGACTCGAAAACAGTACTCTCAAGATAAACTGGTTCCTCTAAACCATCATCGGTTTCGTAATCATCGTCTAAAACGGGGGTATTTCTAGTCAGATCCTCGTCCTTTTGAATAGGTAAATAATTATTAAAATTATTTGGATTTGAACTAGAAATATCATTATAATCATCATCACCATCCTCCTCCTCATCATCATCACAATATAATTTTTGATATTCACGAATTCTCAAGCTTTGTTCCCAACTACATGGTCTATGTTTATAATATTTCCCATAGATCGTTAGAGGTGATTCCTCAATAAAAGTTGGAGTATCCATATATCGCTGCCCACGCATATATTCACCAAGAGTCATTTCCGAAGACGTCTCTTGATAACGAGAATTTCTAGACATATATTCTCGCAACGTCATCGCAGGTGGCGTCTCCTAAAAAGGATTCATCACTGAAGAAATATAAACTACAAATGGATTCTATACGATCACAAACAAGGCCGACTCGACTCCACAAAAGCAAACCTAAAGATTTCTAGCAAACAAAAAGCATGATGGCTCCACTTAGATTGTTTCTAGACCAGCTTCTATCTTTCGAAAGGGAATTCGTTGCAATTTGAGCAAACCCCTCTGGAATCAATCTGAGTCAAAGTAAGTTGAATTGAGGCGAGGGAAGATCAGTGGATCTTTGATACCCAAGGCCTCACCGCTATCACAAGGCGGCGCAGTCACGCATTCAACTCACAGAAACCATCATGAACTTTGGAGTGTGCTTAAAGAGCAACCAATATTTTTCGAACGAGTTTCCTATTAAGCTCGTTACCCTATCGGTCTCGTTCTATTCCAAATTTTAAGCTTGGGTTCGCGTTAGGTTTCGTTTTCCTAAGGCGGGCAAGAAGGGAGCGGTGATGAAATCCAAACCCTTATCTTGTATTGGCCAGGCCTTGCCCTTTACTAGGAAAATAAAGACAGTCTGGTTCGTCCTCAAACAATTATCACCTTAAGGCAGACGGTAACCCGCTTGCAGGAGATTCGCGGGTGTTTCGATTGGACTTACCTCCCGTACCAGACGGGCGATGAACCGTTGTCGTTGATTCGGGCCACGACTCCTATGTCATGTGCGAACCCGAGGGGCCGAGACGATATAGTAATCGTCATCCTTCCCTGCAAACAGTTTGTATTTTTTTATTTTTTTTTAATTTATAACTCTTCCGTAGGGTTCTAAAAAAAAGTCCAATTGTTTAAAGTCCAAAGTCCAAAATAAATAAATAAAAAAATTACAATTTTCCTCACACACTCTAAAAAAATTAAAAATTAAATCCTAAAATTGTCCTTTTTTTTCTTCTCTTTTCGCTTTTCGCTTTAAGCTTTTTCCTCTCCAAGTCCTTAGTTTTCACTTTGAACCTGCAAAATAAAGACAAAAAGAAACGTAAAAAGGAACAAACAATTCTAAGAAAAATAATAAACCTAAAAAAAATTCTACCTAAGCACAAATCCGCGTCGGCGACGCCAAAATGTTTAAAGATTTTTCGTGGTTGTAGTAATGAGGTTCAAACTCTCGGACTTGTGAAGGATAATTTTTTTAGAAAATAAATATATATACAAATATTGTCAAATTGGTAGAGAGTTACTGGGACTAAGGACTTGGCCAATTCTCATGCATATGGTACGTTTTATTTATCCTTAACAATTATCGCTCAAAACATAAAATGTAAGGACTCTTATTTTGCTAATATAGATTCTCAGAATATTAGTTATAAATCGTAAGCATGGGACATCAAACATTTAAGCAAGCATGCCGCATCAAATAAAATGATAACTAATTAACAAAAATCATTTTTCAATTTTAAATCAATGCAAAAGTCATAAAAAGAATAAATTAAATTTACCAGAATGACGAAAATCGCCTCCTCCATTGTCCCAATGTTGGGTTTAGCTCATCATGGTGAAATACCTCTCAAAATATTTTATTAATGCTCAAATGGTGTTTACAAGAGGGAAAATGTATAAACAGTAAACGTACGACCCACAAAATTGGTCCTAAAAAGAACGATACAAACCGACTGCGCTAAACAACGACAGTTCTTTCCTGCTGTTGAAGCTCTTGAATACGACCCTCAGCTCGCTGTTGAAGAACGACTGCTTACGCGAGTCTGTTCTTCGCGTTCTTGGTGTTCTTCATCATCAGCAGCAGCAGAAACAGAGTTTGATCAACTCTTGATTTCTGCTTCTGTGGCTCTACTCTCTTCTCCCAACTCTCGACAGCCTCTCTAGTACTCCAAGGGAACATATTTATACACCTACAGCTCGTTGAATCTCCCTCAATTGCTCCATATAATCTTCATTACTCGGTGTTTAAAGAAAATATCTTCCGAATATTTTCTTCTCTGAAATGATTCTCCACGCGTTATAAGCTGTATTTCTTTCCTTGTTTAACAACTACACACTCCTTCCTACTGCTCGGGACATCAATCATGCACTTAACACGCTAAAAATCTTCTCCAAATCACGTAATCCCGTGAACTGTTCTTATTATGCTCGTGCTGCTCTGATTTCTTCTTGTGAGTTATTTAGCCAAATTTGATCGATCTAAAGACCCATAACCTTCCTTTCTAGCCCATAAGAAGATACCCAATGAGTTTCAGCCATTGAATCGGCCTGCCACTACTTCATTTCTTCGATCGAAAATTCTCCTGTGTTGTGAACATTTTTCCCGCCAAAATCGATATTCAAATGAAGAAGAGGGGTGTCCCCCTATCCTGAACTGGGGTGCGAATAGCAGCTGCCTTGGGGTGACCTGGGGGTGCCCCCTAGTAATTAGGTTACCCCTTATCCAAAAGCGAGAGTCCGAATAACACTTGTCCTCCGGGTGCCAAAATCAACTTTTCGAGCCGAATTTTCCAAAAATATTTATTTCCAAAAAATATCTACAAATACATAAAATAACAAAATTAGTACAAAATCGAGTGCCAACAATATATAGTATTGAGATCAAATTAGACACAAAAATGCGTCTATCAAGTATCTACTATATTTGATTAGCGCACAAACTGTGATATTTCAATTATAAAGATAAAAATATAATGCGGAAAAAGAAATAACACAGACACCAGAAGTTTTGTTAACGAGGAAACCGCAAATGCAGAAAAACCCCGGGAGCTAGTCCAGATTGAACACCAAACTATATTAAGCCGCTACAGACACTGGCCTACTACCAATTAACTTCAGATTCAAATGTAGTTGAGACCGAATTAAACCCTCCCAACAATTCAGTTACAGTCGCGTTACTTATGCCTGCTGAATTCCAACAGGACTCCGCGCAATTGATTCCCTTGACGTCACACCAACTAAGAGTTGTTTAAACTCAATTGAAGATTTTAAACCAATCTACCTCCCACAGATAAGCCTATATGTGATTTTCTTTACTATCAAAAAGTTTGATCAAGGTGATGGAAATCGATAGCAATAGACAAAGTCTAGCTAACCTCAAAATCTGGACTTATGCAACGCAACCTAGATTATTATTCACCTCACAAATATAAAACTTGTGGAATCAACAAAGTATGAGACGAACAGAACTTTAATGATTATTATTTGTCTTGCTCAAGTGATAAAATCAACAATCGAACAAGATCAGGATCCTCGAGTTATCAAGATAAAAGATAACTGGACAAGGATTAACGAATCCCAATGAAGTCTTTGTAGTTGTTAAACCCCAAAATGGTTTTAGGAAGAGGACGAATCTAGTTACAACTAGGACGCACCAAGAAAACTAGTGTCGGGATTCAAAGATCCTAGTTGCTTGAAGTTTCCCTTTTATAGATATTCAAAGCATAGGTTTCTTTAAGTTTAAACTAAGATAACTTTGGAACCAAGCAAAAAATATCCACCATTAGATGAATCTTTGAATCTGATTTACATAAACCACATATGTACTCTGGTTATATGAAACTGTAACCGAACCGTGTATAAAGACTATGTTCAAGGTGGTTAGCCGAAACTAGCCGATTTGAACTTATAAGCTTAATATTCATTTTCATAAAAAATTAAGACTTTAACCTTGAGTCACAATCATGTGATCAAATAAGTCTATAGTGTTTTTAGAGATTTGATCAAATGCTAATTATTTCGTACAAAAAGATTTGTTGCATTCGAAGATAATCGACATGGTTAGTAGATGTATAAAGTACAAATACCATAGCCGTTGATGAGTCAGGCCAGTCATAGTACGTGTACTGGTTTGTATACTATTAAGCACAACCAAGTTCCGGAGTTCACATAACTATTTTAGTTATGCATACCGGTGTGTGTACCTTAAGACTATTATCGGTTCCGGAGTCCACATAATTATTCTGGTATGCGTACCGGTATGGATGCACAAACCGAGTTCCGGAACACAAAACTCTTCTGTTACGTGTACCCTTATGGATACTAAATCGGTTCCGTGACCACAGTTCCTTTTAGGTTTACATACGGGTATGCGTACCGATCCGGTTCACGAGTTAACAGATTTTTACAGTATGTGCATAAAGATATGCTTACCAAAAATCTGCTTTGCCGACATATAGATACTCCGCTACGTGTACGAGTACATGTAATACGGCTTCAGGCTATTATAGTAGTTTTCCTAGTTTGTAAGATTGATAACACTGTCTTATATCAGAATCTACAGTAGTTCTATATTTCCTTCTATAACGATTCGAAATATTCCCGAATAACACCAATGACACATATCATTGTTCCAGGATATTTTCGCATGATTAAACTTGAATCATGATTTTGATTGTGAACAATAAATTGTCCTTAACAGAAATTCATCAAGTATGAACAAATTTTCATTAAGCTTAGTCATTATATTTCAAGAACTAATTACCAAGATAAACTTGACTCGAAATTATTGTATATGCATGATAGTCTAATTAGTTATGCGACATCGTCTCAGAGATAGAAAAATGAATATAACTTGAGAAATAGGTGGTTCAGTCTTCACTTACCTTTTGTTGATGAAGTTCTTCCAAGAGCTTTTGTTGATCTTCGCATTCAAACGGTAGAACGCAATGATGACTGCCGTGATGTTCGTTTCTCAACTACACTTTTATTCTAATCCCGAGACTTAACTAATTGTAAACTAGAAATCAAGATATAGTTTTGACAATTAAATTAGACAACAAGTTGAGATAGCAACACTTGTGAGTTCGACTAAGAAATGCTCTAACAATCTCCCCCTTTGTCAATTTTTAGTGACAAAACTATAAATACATATGGATAAAAATATAAAGCTTTAAAACTCCTTGAATCCATCATGATTGATTTCTTTGGTTTCTTCAACTCCTTGAATTCTTCATTACTTCAACTTGCAATGATTTTGAACTTGTTCAACTCAGCATCGTTGTTGTTGAAGTTGCATAACGATAACAACTTTGAAAACAAATATTCTCAATCGTCGTTATACATAAACATCTTCTCCAAATCTCAATTGTATACCAACTTTGAAGTAATACTACGATGATATGTTTCTCCCCCCTAATCAATATTTACATCTTTTGCATAATAGGTAAAACCTATAGATTATTGATTCACCACCCCTTACATAATGATCCGTATACCATACGTATGTAGTGCGAAAGTACTAAATACTTCTCCCCCTTTTGTCAGTAAAATTGGAAAATGTATGAAAATTGTGGGATCGTAATGAATACAACCAAAAGATACTTCAGGATTCTAAGGTGGTTATATATCAACTTTATTTAGATGATTTTACATAGTAAGATAATACTTAGCGGTCGTCTAGGAGATGTAAGATACAAGCATCCCCTTCAATTTCCACAGCCACACACCACACAAAGATCTAGCAATTAAGCACTAGTTAATTTAAGAACTCTCACCCATTTGATGTCATTCCCAAGAGAACAACATGAGTGACCTTTCTTTATGAAAAAGAAGGATTTTTTCGGACTTTAACAAATCACATGGATTTGTATCCTTAATATATACTTAAATTAATCTCAACGCCAGTTACGAACAAAGAGATAATTTTAATCAGTATGACTCAACATAAGAAATTCTTACGGAGTGTATGTTGCAGTAACTACACAAAAGTGTGATCACGAGTAGATCAATACTGCGATAAAATTTCTCAAAGAGCTTGTTATATTTCCAGTTTATAAAACATAATAGATTTAACTTCTGAGCATATATGAAATATCAGCTCGATTCACGAAAAACGTAAAGGCACATATATTTCATAAGACTTTTGCAATAATTAAACCAATAATGATTACATACTGCAAGTTCATCTTCCAACAACTCTAGAATTTAAATAAATAAATATAAAAACATGCAAGATGAAAAACGTTGGAAATAGCTTGTGTAATTTTTGCTATACCAAATCCTAGTTATCCTTCTCAAAAGTAAGAATAAATTCTCACAAGAAGTTTCCTAGTAAATCACATCGATGACTTAAGCAAAGAGAGTTAGAACTACAATTGAATTTGACACATTTAGTAAATTTAATTGAAAATCATTCAAGGATAAGATAACATCAAAGTCATTACAACCATCAAAATAGGTTTAAACGTAGTTCAACACATACAAGCTTAAACAGTCATGATAAGAGAATACAATAAAGAACTATTTTATGCCAGATTGTTATAGAAGTCCTCAGCAATCTTAGACAAGTGTGCAGCCAAATCTGAATGAGTTTCCAAGGCATATGTCAGGTGCTCCTGCGTGTAATCAATTCTTGGTTGAAGAAGAGAAACTTCAGTATTTGGAGCCATGTTTCTACTCATGTTTTTAATGATGTCCATGGTTAAGGGTTTTGGACTCCCAGAACTGGTTCCATTGGAGCAATTCGGTTCTGACTGCAAATCCTTGTAATGAGGAAAATAAATCCTGGAGTCTTCTTAGAAATTTGGCTTACACTTATCATCTGACGAATAATAAGACCACAAAAATCAATATCTCTCCCTTGTGCAATGTGGTAAACCAATTCAGTAACAGATTTGGTCTACCATAACTTGTCGATGGTGTTAGGCATTAAGCTTTCCACAACCAATTTTCCAGCTTCCCTAAAGAATAATCCATCATTGATGTTTATTTTCCCATCCTTCCAAGATGCAGTCTTTCCAAGTAGAAGATTAGCAATCTCATTATGGGTGGGTCTCAAATTTTCCGGCTGAGGAACTTGGAAATCACCAATACGTGGCAAGGCTAGAAGTTCAGCAATTACTCCACGATCCACAACAAACGTGGTATTATCAATATGGTCTTAAAGGTACAGTTTTCAGTATCAGCCTCATGTAAATTTGCATAGAATTAAGCCGTCATTTCTATATATTAAGTTCTCATATGTCGGTGAATTATACCCCATTCGTGTAGGTTCATAAACTCAGGTAGGTTACGAACCTTAAGAGTTGATGCATCATATATTTGTTCCATAATCAATGTTACAGTACTATATTTCCTATAGAGGTTACGTGCATCGTTGCTAATGAATAAGGTTCACAGACTTGAATCATAATATGGTTCAATATTCTCTCTACTAGCATTGAACTATCTCCCTATAGGCTTCTTTTCCTAGACATGCTTATTTAACCAAAGTTCACTAATTATAATGAAGAACTTACCGAGATCGTGTACAGTTGATAATGGCACGGCTTCAGAATTGTGTGAAAGAGAGAAACTATTGATTACCCATTGTATATAATCTTCACCTGGTTTCAATGATGCGAAGAAAACTCGAATTGGTTAAAGAACGGGTGAAGAAGAGATGATAGCAGTCAAACCTTTTGTTTTTATCACAGATTTCTCTAACAGTTGAGACAAGATGATGGAAAAAACAAGAAGGGTTCTCTCTTTTTACGTGTGAAGATCAAAAAATACACGAACCAGCCAGACTAGTTCCGAAACTAGATTCTCACACGTTTTTGGTTCTAGTTCAGCATACATGAACCGCACATGTGCAATCACGAGCTTGATTGTTTAGCTATTTATCATCCTTTAGAAGCAAAATTTTTAGCTCTATAAATTAATCCAGTGGATATTTAAAGCACAAAAAAAAAATGACTTCCTCAATATGAGACCTCATGTATTTAT
Organism: Papaver somniferum; assembly: GCF_003573695.1. NCBI lineage: Eukaryota > Viridiplantae > Streptophyta > Magnoliopsida > Ranunculales > Papaveraceae > Papaver > Papaver somniferum. The sequence goes on along the minus strand of NC_039360.1, from coordinate 44,499,586 downwards.
GCTTGTGAAGAATAATATATAGACAATTTTTATGGAGCGCCGCTCAACACACAAATTATATCTAAAATAATTTTTAACATAAAATCTGAGAACACAGTCGGCTTGATCAGATTCTTGACATCATGACTCCAAGAGAGAACTTCCTTCCAACTTCTTTTACATCCCGATGAGTTGCGAAATACCCATGAGTCTAAATTTTCAAGATCCTTACGAGACTTTAGTGAGACACTTAAAATAATTTTTTTTTGTCCTTGATGTCTCTTTTTGCATCTTATTAATAACAATGTCTGAAGGTAACGTTTAGCACTACGTAAGGTAACTCTTTTGGTGTAATTAGATATATTAACATTTTCACTAAAGAGTACAACACAATTATTTTTCCAAGATGTATCAGGGTTTTTCCAATGAATTGAGTCATGTTTTGTGAGGGAATAATCCGTCAGATGAGGCTCATACTCCTTTTGCATCACATCCAGTTTACAACTCTTTGTGTTACAAGAAAAAGGAGCATCACACTCACTTATTAACAATTCAATGTCAACCTCAACATGAGTATTATTCACCATAACTTGATTTAGCATGTCAAGAGAATCTTGTTCTTCATGGAGAAATATCTCAACATCAAGAGAGAGATTCCCAAGTTGCTTTTCAAGCTCTGAAAACACTTCAAGGGATTTTAAGCCTGAAGGAGGTCGTGAAAGAATTTCTTCTATGGATTTAATTAAATAAGTCATAGAAGAAAATTATGAATCCCATGGATCTGGTGGTACGTTTATCGAGATTTTACTCATATCCATATAGTCAGATTGCTTCAAATAGAGACTTGTTTGGTCTTAAACGTGTTTGCCTCTGATCCCCATTGAAAACATGGGGGTACAAAAATACACCACCAACTTTTTCTTAGGAAATTTTTATGGACAAACACAAATATGATTCCGAGAGTTCAACTTAATGAATATCAACCAAGAAAGAATATTTAGAGTTATATCTCTATCTCTCAAATCAAAACGTTTACAGACACAAGTCTGTGAACCTGATTTCCAGGTGAGAGTACTTGGGTGATTCCAAAGATCAATTTCCCAAGTAATCAATCAAGTTGTATCCAACAAACAAGGATGAATGTATCTATTATGATTGATTAACGTACAACCTGTGATATTCCAATTATAAAGAAAAACAATATAATGCGGAAAAAGAAATAACACAGACACCAGAAGTTTTGTTAACGAGGAAACCGGAAATACAGAAAAATCCCGGGAGCTAGTCCAGATTGAACACCAAAATGTATTAAGCCGCTACAGACACTAGCCTAATACAAATTAACTTCAGACTGGAATGTAATTAAGACCGAATTAAACCCTTCCAGCAATTCAGTTATAGTCGCGTTCCTTACGCCTCTTGAATCCCAGCAGGACTCTGCGTAATTGATTCCCTTAGATGACGTCACACCAACTAAGAGTTGCTTCAACTCAATTGAAGATTTTTAACCAATGTGCCTCCCACAGATAAGCCTATATGTGATTTCCTTTACGATCAAAAAGTTTGATCAAGGTGATGGAAATCGATAGCAATATACAAAGTCTAACTAACCTCAAAATGTGGACTTATGCAACCCGAAGTGCAGCCTAGATTATTATTCACCTCATAAGTATAAAACTTGTGGAATCAACAAAGTCTGAGACGAAGAGAAATCTGATGATTACTACCTATCTTGTTCAAGTGACAAACTCAACAATCGAACAAGATCAGGATACTCGAGTTATTAAGATAAGATAACTGGACCTGGATTCACGAATTCCAATGAAGTCTTTGTAGTCGCTAAATCCTAATAGGGTTTTAGGAAGAAGACGAGTCTAGCTACAACTAAGACACACCAAGAAAATTAGTGTCGGGATTCAAAGATCCTAGTTGCTTGAAGTTCCCCTTTTATAGACATTCAAAGCATAGGTTGCTTTAGGTTTAAGCTAAGATAGCTTTGGAACCAAGCAAACAATATCCATCGTTAGATGAATCTTTGAATCTGATTTACATAAACAAGATATACACTCTGGTTAGGTGAAACTAAGGTTGCACAAGGGACGGTACGGTCCGGGTTTCTTATGGAACCGGTTCCTGTACCAGGTGTTGATCGGTACCTCATTTTGAGGACCGGTACCTGTACTTGGACTTGTACTTGTACCTGTAAGACCGGTACCGGGTTTTTCCCTATTCCAAAAGAGTTCTCAGGATATACAGAAACAGAGCCAAAAACACAAATATATATCAAGTTTTATTAATCAAACAACCAAGATCAAACAAAAACCCATACTTATTGTACAAATCAAAACCCCAAATTAATTTCATATAGAGAAACCATTAAATTTGAATCAACAAACCCTTTCTTTCCTGCAGTTTTAACACAGTAGAACTTCTGTAAACTAATACTCGCTAAAATAATAAAATTTCTTAGTCCCTTCTTGGGCCTATAATACTAAAATAATAATTTCGATAATATAATTATTTAATACGTTTCAAAAATCTCCCTTAAATATTTATAGGTCCCAAATATTATATAAATTAATAATTACTAATAAGAAAATTGATAAGTTTTTTATACATATCAAAATGAAATTGTAATATATATGTAGGTTAGATGTTGTAGTTGTATTAGTTAATTAGGGTTTATAGATATATTATACTCCAATGGACTATGTTATTAATTACGGTTATTGACCGACTAACAATTTAAATGGTTTAATTACGATTATTGACCGACAATTTTCAATGGAGAATATCTAATTTTCTGTAGTCAATAGTAGAATACTTCAAATTCCAAATCGTTCAAATTAAATGATTCAAATTCAATTTATTGACGTTATCAATAGGAAATATTCTCTAAATTAATATCTTATTAATTTATCTTTTAAATAATAAATTATTAATTCATCCTAAATCATGATCATTACACAACCCCCTCATGTTAGTTTCACCAAATTCATAATGCATGGACCTTCCAAAACCAAACTAGCATTTTTTTTTCCAGAAAACTCATTGCAGATATGACACCAGACAACACCCATGAATTCATCTTCATCTCCGATTTGAAATCATAGTTCCTTCCGCCGCTGATTTCACCCAAAGGGTCTAACTTTGCTTTCATTTGCATGAATAACAACAAGCACCCATAAATTCATTCATCCACTGGAAACAAGCAGAACATCAATATCATTGAGTGATTTCTGGAAAATGAAAACAAAGTAAAATAGAGAGAAATTACGAAGCCAAAGTCAATCACAAATCAAACTGTAAATCAATCTCAAACACAGACTGAATCTCTTAATATCAACAGAACAAGGGTTTACTTAAAAATAAAAACCCTAAATCAATCTCAAATCAAACCCTAAACCAATCCAACTGAAATTCAAACATGCAATTAGTCAATTACTTTAGAGAAAAAGAAGAACAATAATAGATCAATAGTACCTGATCAAAGATGGTGAAGAAGAAGTGAAAGTAGATCTCAAATCGACCCTGAGAAGAAGAAGAGACGATCAGCTCCTCTTCAGAGAATAAGAAAAACAAAATGATGAATGAATTCTTTTTTTTATCGGTAAATAATTTGGTGCTAGCGAGATTCGGACTCAGGTCACTGGTATCATCACCCAATGACTTTACTGTTGTACTACAGTGACAACGGCATGACAAATGAATTCTGCTCGACAGATTTTATGTATATCTCTCAAAACCTACTATGGACGGCTACGATTAAATTCTAATAGAAATATCAAGTTAACCGGTTTATATGGTTCGGTACTTGCTGGGATTCCATTGGAACCGATTACCTGTACCGGTACAGAGCCGGTTCCCCACTCCATTCCCGTTCCCTGTACTTGTTGTCCCGGTTCCGGTTCACCGGTTCCGGTCCGGTTCCTGTGCAGCCTTAGGTGAAACCGTAACCGAACCGTCTACAAAGACTATGTTCAAGGTGGTTAGGCGAAACTAGCCGATCTGGACTTATAAGCTTAATATTCATTTTCATAAACACTTAAGACTTTAACCTTGAGTCACAATTATGTGATCAATAAGTCTATCGTGTTTTTAGAGATTTGATCAAATGCTAATTATCTCGTATATATATTTTTATTGTATTTTAAGATAATTGATATGGTTAGTAGATGTACAAAGTACAAATACCATAGCCGTTCGTGAGTCAGGTCAGTCACAATAAGTGTACCGGTTTGTATATTATTAAGCACAACCAAGTTCCAAAGTTTACAGAACTATTTAGGTATACGTACCGGTATGTGTACCTTAAGACTGTAACCGGTTCTGGAGTTCACATAACTATTATGGTATACGTACCAGTATGGATACACAAACCGAGTTCCGGAACACAGATACGTGCACCAGTATGGATACCAAACCGGTTTCGTGACCCCAATTCCTTTTCGGTTTGCATACCGATCTGGTTCACGAGTTAACATATTTTTACAGGATGTGCATAAAGATATGCGCACCAGAAATCTGCTTTGTCGACATATAACTTCTATGCTATGTGTACGAGTACATGTAATACGGCTTCAGACTTGTAACAATTTTCCCAGTTTGTAAGACTGATAACACTGTCTTATATCCGAATCTACAGTAGTTCTATATTTCTTTCTAAATCGATTCGAAAAATTCCTTCTTGATTTTGAGAAGGATAACTAGGGTTTGGTATAGAAAAAATTGTGATTACACTAGCTATTTCCAACGTTTTTCATCTTGCATGTTTTTTGATTGATTTATTTAAATTCTAGAGCTTTTGGAAGATGAACTTGCAGTATGTAATCATTATTGGTTTAATTATTGCAAAAATCTTATGGAATATATGTGTCTTTATATTTTTGTGAATCGAGCAGATATTTCATATATGCTCAAAAGTTAAATCTATTATGTTTATTTATAAACTGAAAATAGAACAAACTCTTTAAGAATTACCTCATAGTATGGATCTTCCATGTGATCACACTCTCGTGTTATTACTGTATCATACACTCCGTAAGACTTTCTTATGTTGAGTCATACCGATTAAATTTATCTCCTTGTTCGTAACTAGCATTGAGATTAATTTAAGTCGATATTCTGGATACAAATCCATGTGATTTGTTAATATCCACCAAAATCCTTTTTTTTTTTATAAAGAAAGTTCACTCATGTTGTTCCCTTGGGAATAACATCAAATGGGGGAGAGTTCTTAAACGAACTTGTGCGTAATTGTTATATCTTTGTGGAGTGTGTGGCTGTGGAATTTAAAGGGGATGCTTGTATCTTAAATCTCTTAGATGAGCGCTAAGTATTTTCTTACAATGTGATATCATCTGAATAAAGTTGATATGAAGAGTTACATTTTAACTATGTTATTATGTATTATCTCTAACCACCTTGGAATCCTAAAGTATCTTTTGGTTGAATTCATTACGATCCCATGATTTTTGTACCTTTGCCAATTTTTATTGACAAAAAGGAGGAAAACTATTTATTTGTTTCGCACTACATACATATGGTCTACGGAACATTATGTAATGGGGAGTGAATCAATAATCTATAGGTTTTACCTATTATGCAAAAGATGTAAGTATTGATTAAAGGGGAGAAACATATCATCGTAGTATTACTTCAAAGTTGGGATACAATTGAACTTTGGAGAAGATAATAATACTATGCTTCTGTATAACGACGATTAAGACTATTTGTTTTCAAAGTTGTTATCGCTATGGATACGGATCTTCATTAATAACGATGCTGAGTTAAACACATTCAGAATCATTGCAACTTGAAGTAACGAAGAATTCAATGAGTTGAAGAAACCAAGGAAATGAAAGGCATGATGGATTCGAGGAGTTTTTAAAGCTTTATTTTTTATCCATATGTATTGATAGTTCGGTCACTAAAATTGACAAAGGGGGAGATTGTTAGAGAATTACTCGGTCGAACTCACAAGTGTTGCTATCTCAAGCTTGTTGTCAAATTTAGTTGTCAAAATTATATCTTGATTTCTAGTCTACAATTAGTTAAGTCATGGATTAGGATATAAGTGTAGTTGAGAAACGAACATCACGACAGTCATCATTGCGTTCTACCATTTGGAGAACTTCTTCAACAAAAGGTAAGTGAAGACTGAACCACCTATTTCTCAAGTTATATTCATCTTTCTATATATGAGACGATGTCGCATAACTAATTAGACTATCATAAGAATATCAAAAATTTCGAGTCAATATTCATCTTGTAATTAGTTCTTCCAATATAATTAAGCTTAATGAACATTTATTCATACTTGATGAATTTCGGTTAAGAACAATTTATTGTTCGTAATAAAATAATGCTTCAAGAATTATCATTCGAAAATAGCCTGGAGCAGTGATTTGTGACATTGATGTTATTTGGGAATGTTTCGAATTGATCTAGAGAAATATAAAGCCACTGTAGATTTTGATATAAGACAGTGTACACACCAGTCTTACAAACTGAGAAAACTGTTATAAGTCTGAAGCCGTAATACATGTACTCGCACACGTAAATGGAGCAGCTATATGTCGACAAACAGATTTTTAGTACGCATATTCGTATGCACACCTTTAAAAGTCCGTGAACTCGTGAATCTGGATCGGTATGTAAACCAGTACGCGTACTAGAAAGGAACTGTTGGTTACAGAACCAGTTTGGTATCCATACTGATACACGTACCAGAAAAGTTCTGTGGACTCCGGAACGTGGCTATGTTTAATGGTATCCATACCTGTACATGTACCATAAAAGTGCTATGGACTTCGGAACTCGGTTGTGTTTAAACGGTATCCATACCAGTACGCATACCGAAAAATTTATATGAACTCCGGAACTCGGTTATGTGTTAAGGTTTACATACCGGTACACGTACAGTGACATAACTATTAAGGAACATGTTAAGTATATTTACCTTGTACGCCTACTTACCATGTCGACTAAATTCATATGCACGTAAGATTATTTCTTCGAGATAATTAACATTTGAATAATCTTTGAAAACATCATAGACATATTTGATCACATGATTGTATTTCGAGTTAAGTCTTAAAATGTTTATGAAAAATTTCAAACTTATAGTTCAGTTGGCTAGTTTCGACTAACCATTCATAAGCGTGGTTTTATACACGGTTCGGTTGTGGTTCATCCTAACTAGAGTGTATATATTGATTATATTAATTAGTTTCAAAGATTCATCTAACAGTGGATATTGTTTGCTTGGTTCCAAAGATATCTTAGCTTAAACCTAAAGCAACCTATGCTTTGAATTCTATAAAAGGGGAACTTCAAACAACTGGGGTCTTTGAATCTCGACACTATTTTCTTGGTGTGTCCTAGTTGTAACTAGAGTTGTCCTCTTCCTAAAACCCTTTTAGGGTTTAGCAACTGCAAAGACTTCATAGGGATTCGTGAAGCCAGGTCCAGATATCTTTATCTTGACAATTCGAGTATCCCGATCTTGTTTGATTGTTGAGTTTCTCTCTTGAACAAGATAGATGGAAATCATCAAAGTTCTCTTTGTCTTAGACTTTGTTAATTCCACAAGTTTTATACTTGTGAGGTGAATAATAAGCTAGGTTGCACTTCGAGTCGCAAAAGTCCGGATTTTGAGGTTAGCTAGATTTTGTCTATTGCTATCGATTTCCAGTCTCACCTCAAAAAGGAAATCAAACACATATAGGCTTATCTGTTGGAGGAATATTAGTTTAAATTCTTCAATTGAGTTGAAGCAACTCTTAGTTGGTGTGATGTCAGCTAAGAGAATCAATTGTGCAGAGTCCCGCTAGGATTCAAGAGGAGTAAGGAGCGCGACTGTAATTGAATTGTTGTGAGGGTTTAACTCGGTCTCAAATACATTCTAGTCCGAAGTTAATTTGTAGTAGGCTAGTGTCTGTAGCGGCTTAATACAGTTTGGTGTTCAATCTGGACGAGGTCCTGGGGTTTTTCTGCATTTGCGGTTTCCTCGTTAACAAAACTTCTGATGTCTGTGTTATTTCTTTTTCCGCATTATATTGTTTATCTTTATAATTGAAATATCACAGGTTGTACGTAAATCAATCAAATTAGATACATCCATTCTTGTTTGTTGGATATGACTTGATTGATTCTTAGACATTGATCTTTGATACCGTCCAAGTAATCTCTTGGTAATTAGGTTCACGGACTTGGTTCTGTAAACGTTTTAATTGCAAGAGTAAAGAGATATGAGTTCTCTATATACTTTCTTGATTGAGATTCATGAACTTGAACTCTTGGAATTGTATTGGGTTTACTCTATACAAATTTCCTAAGGCCGGTTCCTATGGGCATGTCAAAGCCCTGAGTTTGCCACTTTTGCACCCACTATGGGCATGGCAAAGTAGAAAATTTTCCATTGTTCTAGGCCAGGTCGAGTCCCTACCGAGCGGTCTAGTCTCGACCGCTCGGTGTAATATAGACCGGTCGGTCAAGAGTAGACCGCTAGCAGTGTAAACTCGGCCTCCCACTACATCTCATCCAACGGTCATCAATTCATCACCCTATTAATACAATATCAAATTTCATTTCAACTCACACCAGTTCTTCAATCTTCATTATTTCACTCCACAAATCTAATATGCCATTTCGAGGTTGCAAATTTAGCTTAGATGAAGATGAATGCATTTGCAGGAATTATGTTTTTGTTACAGAAGAAATGGTCAATGGTGCACACCAACAACAAGATATTTTATGGCAAAACATATTTCAGATATTTCAAGTAGAAACATTGAACCTTAATAATCGAGATGCAAATACTTTGTGTCATCGCTTCAGAAGATTTAAAGTATGAAATTAGTCTTAAAGTAAATTTCACTATCAACGGTTATCGTTACACTCATGGGTGTCATCTTGCATATCGAATTTATCCAAAATGATCAACTTTAGTTCAATGTTACCGTCAGCCCCATGTCGGTGATATGGGTTGTTCATACTCATATTTTAATAGTAGACAAATGGAAATGAGGAAGGATGTAGAACAGGCTTTTGGAATTCTAAAACGGAAGTTCGCCATCATTTGTGCTCGTGAAATGCATAAGACTATGCTGACTTGCATAATTATGCATAATATGGTAATTCAAGTGTTTATGGGTGAAAACTATTTCTGTTGGATTTGGTAATTTGGGAT